>NC_140167.1:143307257-144507257 GCF_963971535.1 Notolepis coatsorum
TGCGTGTGAGTGAGTTTTCTAACTTTTTTCTATCTGTGTTGTGTTTAATGTTATGAATTAGAGTGTTGTTTATTTATTGGTAGGTTGCTATTTTAGTGTTATTGTGTTCAAACGGAGGTTGGTTAATCTCCGTTCGCGTGTTGCTGTCGCCTGTCGGCCAGCGTGTCGCTGGTTGGAATAGGCAGCTGAAATGGAGGTTCCTATTCTCAGCAGAAAACATGGCTTTAAACTCGCAGTTGGAGTTGATGTCTCGGTGGAGGATTGCAGTTTAGCTGTTGGGAAAGTTGTTGGCTATGACAACATTGTATCTGTAATGTATTGGATATTACATATAGCCTATAGCTAGAGTGTCAGCACCATCTACTGGCCAATATTGTCATGCCCTGTATTGCGTCCAGACTAGACCCATTAAACCACCTATAAGCATGTATCTGTCTCCGGTGTTATTCTTATAGAGCATAAGAACCCTAATATGTTACAGTGGCGACGAGGACAGTGAATTCTAAGAAGAATATACCTGGGAGGAGACACAACATGCAAACTAGCAACTAAGTTAGTTAATTCCGTGGACTTTGTAGCTCTGAAAAAGAGGAGGCTAACGAAGTAAGCTAAAGCTAGCTGATGGAGCTAACAAGCTAGCATGATAGCTATGTTTAGGATCGGTAACTTATCGGAATATAAGGAGGGACAAGAGGATTTCGAATCTTACATGGAAAGACTGGACATGTGGATGTTGGCAAATGAAGTGGATGAGGAAAAGAAGGTCAGTGTGTTCCTAACTGCCATTGGAGCAGAAGCATACAGACTTTTGAAAAATCTACTCAGTCCTGACAAGCCAAGTGCAAAGACGTACAAGGAGCTATGTGATACGCTCAGTGAGCATTACAAGCCAAAGCCAATCGTGATTATGGAAAGATTCCGTTTTCAAAAGAGAAATCAGCAGGATGGTGAGTCAATTGCGGAGTATGTAGTAGCATTAAAGCAACTGTCAACTCGATTTGCTGAGAGAGAGAGAGAGAGAGAGAGATAGAGAGAGAGAGAGAGAGAGAGAGAGAGAGAGAGAGAGAGATTTTGGTGCACATTTGAACGATGCACTTCGCGACCGTTTTGTGAGTGGATTAAAAGCCGAAGAAGTGCAAAGGAGACTGTTATCGCGGCAAGCGCTGACGTTCAAGGATGCATGTGAGACTGCATTAGCAATGGAGATGGCATCACTCAATGCACAAGAATTTTCAAGCAAGCTGAAGGAGACGGGGAATGTAAACAGTGTGCGGGAAAATGAAAAAAGGCAGTGGAAAAAGAAATCTGAGCCACACCGTACACAAAAGAGCTGGCAACCAAAACAAGATGGTGACCAGAAGGAGTTTAAGCCTTGCTACAGATGTGGGGGTAAGCAGCATTCACATGAGGCATGTAAATTCAAGGATGAAAAGTGCCACAATTGTTCGAAAGTGGGACATATTGCACGGATGTGTAGAAACAGGAAGATGCATTATGTACAACAGGAGAGGCTGGGGAAAGCGATACAGATGAAGAGCTTTCTGTGTACACAGTGTACACTGCTGCTAACAAAACACATGGCATTCACATCCCTGTTACAGTTGAAGGCAGGGTGGTGGATATGTTACTGGACACAGGAGCTCAAGCAACTCTAGTGTCAGAGACTGTTTACAGAAAGTCGTTAGCTCATCTAACTCTGAGGAAATGCAACACAAAACTGTTAACTTTTACGGGAGAGAGAATCCCCACGCCGGGAGAAGTGACAGTGAATGTAGAATATGAGCGGCAGACGGACACGGTGCCCCTGGTGATTGTGAAGGGAGACAGACCAGCGCTGCTAGGTTGGGACCGGCTGAAGAGAAATATTCACGGTGTGAGAGCAAACAGTGACCGTGATGGAGACGTGGAGGCAGTGTTACAGAAACACAAGGCTGTGTTTGAGGAAGGCCCCCAGCACAATCAGTTCAAAGCCTCTATCAGAGTAAAGCCAGGAGCCCAGCCCATCATCAGGAAGGCTAGACCGATGCCGTATGCCCTCAAAGAACCAGTCGAGAAGGAGCTGGATCGACTGGAAGGACTAGGCATCATATCCAAGGGTGACAGAAGTGAGTGGACGTCGCCCATAGTCATAGTCCCAAAGGCGGATAAGTCGATCAGGATCTGTAACCATAAACCAGAGTGTGGAGGAAGAAACATACCCACTACCGAACACAGAGGATTTGCTCGCAAAACATTGGCTGGAGGAAAGTTGTTCACCAAATTGGACTTGTCACATGCCTATCAGCAGTTAGAACTGGATAAAGACTCTGAACAATATCTCACGGTGAACACACACACAGGGGGACTGTATGTGTATCACCGTCTCTCATAAAGAGTCTCCAGCGTGCCATCCATCTTCCAAGGGAGTGATGGATCAAATCCTGCAAGGGCTAGACCACGTGACATGTTTTCTGGATGACATTCTCATCACAGCGGAGTCTAAAGAGGACCACTTGAAGATGCTGGACGAGGTCCTGAGTCGTCCGGGGAGATAGGGCATCAGAGTGAAACGTGCCAAGTGCAAATTCATGGAGAGCAGAGTGGAGTATTTAGGGCACATGGTGGACAGCGAAGGACTCCACCCCACCAAAGAGAAGGTGGAAGCGATACTGAATGCTCCAAGCCCCACAAATGAATCGGAACTCCGTTCATTCCAGTGGCGGCCGCCATGGCAGCCTAGTTATAGTTGAAAGTGGGGGTGCAATTATTTATTTTTATTTTTTTTCCCCTTTTTTTTCCCCTTTTTTATTTTTTTGAAAGGCAAGGGGTGGTTTTTTTTTTTATTATTAATTTAATGAACCTGTACGTGCAATTTCCTGCAATATAGAGCCTTCAATCTTGACAAATAAAGCAGCTCTTTTCACTATAAAACTCAGTTTATATTGCAGTATGATAGCCAATTACTATAATAATAATATATTAATATATATATATACTGTATATATATTGTATATTGATTTTTCGCTCATTTATTTTTATTAAATCAATCTCCTTTCAAATAGGCCAAGTTTTTAATAAGAAAGAGAAAAAAGATATATTTCCATTACCTGTAACTCTTGTGTCTTTCTCTCCTTCTCTGCCTCCTCCCTCCTCCCTACACGGTGGTGTAGTGGTTAACACTGTCGCCTCACAGCAAGAAGGTCCAGGGTTCGATTCCCGCTTGGGGACCAGGTTTCCACGATCCCAGGTACCCAGGTGGGGTATCTCCCAGGCCTTTCTGTGTGGAGTTTGCATGTTCTCCCCGTGTTTGCAAGGGTTTCCCCCCCGATAAGATAAACCCAATGGAAAAACATGCACAACAACAGATCGCTAACGCTGTGGCGTCCTTGACGAAGACGGGCAGGAGCACTTGGATTGGTCCCCTGGCGCGGCCCTCACCGACGTCTGTCTGTTCCCAGCTGCCCTTTGGGGGAAGGACGACGGGATGGGTTAATCGCAGAGATGAATCGCATCTGCGATCCTACAAAGAACAATGCATGCGTGTGTGTTCCGGTGTGTGTGTGTGTAACCGTGTGTGCTAACCGCTAAACATTGAGGATAGTTGCATCCCAATTAAAGACCTCTGAACAGGTCCTGCATTATTATTATCCCTGAGTCTGCAATGCACAGTCATGACATCGATCTAAAAAAGAAAAGTAAAAAAATAAAAAAAAAACGTAAATTTTTTTAGGCCCCTCGTCACTAGAGGCCCGCGGGCCGCGGCCGTCGTTAATCCGGCCCTGCTCGTCTGCCATATAGATAGCGAACGTATTTTGCAAACGAAGTCATGTCATCCAGCTGACACCACATATCTAGATAATATGACAACGTTAGCTAGCGGCTAGCACTAAAGCTAACGCCAACCAGGGGAAACGTTGTTATTATTTATTATTATTATTATTAGAGGATTTACGGTATGACCAGATGGCATTTCGGGATGTGAAACACTTTTATTGTATTGCGTGGTAGAAGTTCTACCACTCAATAGTAAAGACATGTCTAACATAATCTTTTGTTTGAATGACTTAATGGAAAATCCTGCCACCGATAAGAGACTCTGTCGCCTGTGACACACACACGCGTCACGCACTCAGCCTGTACTGGATGCAGCAGCATGCGCGCTAACTGACTGCTGGGGGAGGGACCGTGGTATGCAGTGGATCAAACCATTCAAATGTGGAGGGCAGGGGGGGACAGAATCTTTGGAAACTTATAAACTCGCTATTAAGTGTCATTGCGTACTATTAATTTGATTGAAATTACGTAGTTATGGTTAGATTTATATATTGGGGGGGGATATATCATATTTTTCATATGATCAAAAAGTGGTGGAGCAAGAGCATACCTTTGCTCCCCCAAGTTCAATAGTGGGAGAGCAGATGCTCCGAATGCTCTTATGGCCAGGCGTCTATGGTGGCCGCTATGAACTACACTTGGGTGGTCGCGAGTTCATTCATAGATGAATGAACTCGCTGCTGAGAGAGAGAGAGAGAGAGAGAGAGAGAGAGAGAGAGAGAGAGAGAGAGAGAGAGAGAGAGAGAGAGAGAGAGAGAGAGAGAGCGTTTGAGCGTTCTAATGTGCCATAGCCCATAGTTTACCAGACCAGGGCCCTCATGTATCAACCTGACGTACGCACAGATATGTGCTTAAGCCGTGCGTACGACCATTCCTAAGCAAAGTGTGGGATTTATCTATTTGAACTTGTGCTTGACTTTGTGCGTATATTTAAGCACAGGTCGGACCATGCGTAGGTGGCGCCGGTGGTAGAATATTTTCACAACGCGGAAATAAGCACTGACTGTGCTCTGCGTAACTCAACTCGTTATTATTTTGCGCATATATTGCAGAAATACGGGAACGTTTTGATTATATTTAAAAGGCTTTGCCATTGTTAAACGTAATAAGTGGAACCCCGAAGCTGTAAGCAGAATACAAGTCATATGAACACCCACGATATAAAAACGCATTGCAACGAGAACAGACAGAGGTTATTTGTTGAGTGTATGTGTATACAAAACCCTTGCAATGAATGTGTCTTATGAATGAAAAGCATACATGCTCTGGACACAGAGCATATATCGTGTGGGTGATATTACAGAATTTCACTTATTTAGTTTTACAATGTCAAAGCCTAAATCAAAACGTTCCCGTATTTCTGCAATCTATGCGCAAAATAATAACGAGTTGAGTTCTAACAAAGAACGTATTACATGCTGGTAGGCTGATAGAGTAAACTATGATATGAATATGAATATGATATGATCATATAAATACTGGTCCGTCCGCGAGGATATCGAGGACTCGGATAGCCATTAAGCCATTTGAGAATATAGGCGGCCTATAGCCTATACATATTATTTAATGTTTTCATAAGCTTAAAGATACAACAGCTAGATTAATGATCAAGTTAGTTTACTGTATGCAGGCTTCGCAGGGCTGTGTGTTATATATGCGCAAGTTACTGTTGCATAATGTAGGCTGGCTGCTATTATATGTAATTCATAGGCTACCGAATACCAACAACAAAATAGATTGTATCATATGTGTTACGAAGGATCAGATTAAACCGAATATATATATTTATTGATTGATATATATTGCATAATATTTGTATATCGTTTGATATCCCTTGTGTATTCCTTGTACATATACACGGAATATCCCTTTAGCCTAGTACAGACCATAATATTTCGTTCTCCTATTTCACAGCGGTCCCTTAGGCGCCATTGCCATACCTCCAAGGTCTGGTTCAAAGTCACCGCCAAAGACTTGCCTGGACATGAACGGTTCTGCGCAAGGATATGAGACAGGAATAAAGCTGGTACTAGTTTGTTCACCTAACGTATAAATACGGCGCAGGTGAATACAGAAGTAGAGTTACCCAATAAGTTGAAGCCTCACCCACGATACAACGTGCGGTGAAGTATGGCCTGTTTGGCCCCAAATAGAGCATTGAGACCGCGTGCGAATTAATAACTGAAGTATCAGAGTTTAACGCTGTACCGTCGAGTTCGACCTATTCTATTAATTCAGTAATAGTCAATTTATGTATAGTGTATCGTGCGGCTACCGTTCTACAGTGACCAGCATCACCAACGTTTCCTCGTACCAGCTAGTGTGCTTATCCAGGCTGGGCTGCTTACCCTGGCGCTTTCACCCGAGGAGCCCTAGACGGGGACCGTGTGGATCATGTACACTGGATAACCTACCGACGACTGCATAGCCCTTTTCGGCTGGATTATATTTGCTTTTGGTCCTGTAATTGATGGAGCGGAGAATCGCCTACACCCACAATTGTGTGGGATTTACCCTGTGAGGAGCCACGTCGAGCCCGCCTCTCAGAAGCCTGAGGTTGGCTAGCTTTCTTCCATGCGGAGCTGCATGCTACGGAGAACAGCTGTATTCGTCTGCGGAACAAGATATTATTGCACCGTCTCCTGTACTTGGAGTCTCTTTATCGTCGTTGACCCAGACTCTACTACCGACAAATCCTCTCCCCTTGCTGGCTTACGACCGGAGGGACCCTACCAGTATCTCCCGCTATCTTACCAGAGTACCATAGATATAATTCCTAAGATTCTGGTTGTATTATTATCTCCTGCGTAATATGAGAATGGACATACGTTATTGATTTGCCTACGCACATTCCTTTGCCTTATAAGCGCATCCAAAGTAAAGTATATTATGTACTATCATTGCTGCTAATAAATACTTAAACCCAGTTTTGTGTGGAACCGAGTCATTGTGGGAAGTGTTTATCATAAGATACCTGTGTACTGTATGGCCAGTAGTAATGTACATAAGACAGTAGTGGTTTAATGATACCATACTTATTAATACAGTCAGGGAATTGTACCCCTCAGTTACAATTGGTCCTTCGAGCCGGAGGGTAACTAGCGTAATACATTTACATTTACATTTAGTCATTTAGCTGACGCTTTTATCCAAAGCGACTTACAAGTTCTGTACGACAAGCCATCAGGAAGAGCACAACTCTATCAGCTGAGTAACAATGTTCATCAAAGTGTTGAGTGCTACAGTGTAGGTTAGTTTATTAGGACAAGTGCATGACAGTATGGTTAGTTAGGGTTAGATTTTTTATTTATTTTTTTTTAATTCAGATAATGGTTGAAGAAGTGCGTCTTTAGTCGACGGCGAAAGATTGGACGTGTTTCGGCTGTCCTAACTGGGGTGGGTAGTTCATTCCACCATTGTGGGGCAAGGACTGAGAATAGGCGACTTCTCTTTGATGACCCTCCCGGAGCTTGGATAGGAGTAGGTCTGAGGCGGCCAGAAGATGCAGAGCATAGGGGTCTTGAGGGTGTGTAGTTAGAGACCATTGACCGGAGGTAGGCGGGAGCAGTTCCCTTTGCCGCACGGTATGCTAGGTCGAGGGCCTTGAAGCGGATTCGTGCAGCAATGGGGAGCCAGTGCAGGTCCCTAAGAAGTGGGGTGACATGGGCCGACTTCGGTAGGTTTGAGATCAAGCGGGCCGCTGCGTTCTGAATGAGTTGAAGAGGCTTAGTGGCAGTGGCCGGGAGGCCAGCGAGCAGTGCGTTGCAGTAGTCGAGGCGGGAGATGACTGTTGATTGGACGAGGAGTTGGGTGGCTTCTTTTGTCAGGAAGGGGCGTATCCTTCTGACGTTGCTCAGGAGGAATCGGCAGGTTCTGGTTGTCGCTGCGATGTGAGCAGAGAAGTTCAACTGGTCGTCGAGGACAACACCAAGGTTCTTGGCGGTCGGGGACGCGGTCACAGCTGCATTCTCGACTGTGATGGAAAGGTCGGTCAGGGGGGAGGATTTGGCCGGCAGGTGGAGCAATTCTGTTTTGCTTAGGTTCAGTTTGAGGTGGTTGGTCGTCATCCAGGCGGAGATGTCGGACAGACAGGCCGAGATCCGCTCAGAGACGTGGATATCTGAGGGAGGGAAGGAGAGGAAGAGTTGAGTATCGTCGGCATAACAGTGGTAGGAGAAGCCATGAGACGTGATAATGTTACCCAGTGATTTAGTGTAGAGGGAGAAGAGAAGGGGTCCTAAAACCGAGCCCTGGGGGACACCCGTCCGCAGGGGGCGGGTGGCCGACAGGGTCCCTCTCCATGACACTTGGTAGGAGCGGTCATTGAGGTATGATGACAACCATGTCAGCGCAGAGCCAGCCACTCCCATTCCTGCGAGGGCCGCGAGGAGGATCTGGTGGTTGACTGTGTCAAAGGCTGCAGATAGATCTAGGAGAATCAGGACAGAGGAGAGGCCTTTCGCTTTTGCTAAGTGAAGTGCCTCTGTGACCGCAATGAGGGCTGTCTCTGTGGAGTGACCAGTCCTGAAGCCTGACTGATTAGGGTCTAGGAGGTCATTCTGTAAGAGATAAGCAGTAAGTTGGTTGGATACAGCACGTTCAAGTGTTTTAGAAAGGAAGGAGAGAAGAGAGACAGGACGGTAGTTGCCTATGACGGTAGGGTTCAGGGATGGTTTTTTTATGAGGGGCGTGACTCTGGCTTGTTTTAGGGAGGTGGGGACCACCCCCGAGTTGAGTGAGGAGTTGATGGTTGCAGTTAGGAATGGGAGGATGTCTGGTGCTATGGTCTGGAGGAGTGGGGAAGGTAGCCGGTCCAGCTGGCATGTAGTCGGACGGTTCGACGTTACCAGTGTCAGGGTCTCGACTTCTGTAATGGGAGAGAAAGATGACAGAGTGAAGGATGAGGTTCTCGATTCAGCATTTGGAATGGGTGGGGGTTGGGAGAAGGAGCTGCGGATGTTCTCCACTTTTTCCTCAAAGAAGATCGCAAAGTCTTCGGCAGAGAAAGATGAGGGAGGGGGGGGTGGGGGGGGGGGTGAGGAGGGAGGACATGGTAGCATGCAGTTTGCGAAGATTCTTGGCAGAGGCCTCGATCCTATGGTGAAAGAAAGAAGCTTTGGCATTAGTAATGGTTTTGGAGAATGTTAACAAGAGGTTGTGATATGTGTCGATGTCAGCAGTGAGGCGTGACTTTCTATACTTCCTTTCAGCTGCTCTCAGGACCTGTCTTTGTTCTCTCACTGGATCTGTCAGCCATGGACTGGGTGGGGAACGGCGGGCAGGTTTCTCAACGAGGGGACAGAGCTTGTCGAAGGAGGTTGCAAGGGCTGAGAGGAGGGTGGAGGTTGTCATCTCTGTGGAGAGAGCAGAGAAGGTGTCACTCAAAGGTAGAGTGGATAGTATGTCAGAGGAGAGGGTGGAGGGGGATAGGGAGGGCAGGTTGCGTCTGAGTGAGACGGTTTGAGTTGGGGTGAAGACCTTTCGGTTAAGCATGAGAGTTAGTGAGAAGGATATGAAGGAATGGTCAGATACATGTAGGGGAGTTACCGTGGTGTTAATGATGCTGGAGTTACGGGAAAATATGAGATCCAAGGAGTTGCCTGCTTTGTGGGTGGGAGGCATGGCAGTGGGAGTCAGGTCAAATGATTGTAGGAGGGAGACTACTATGACTGACTGAGATGAGTCAGGCAGGTTGAAGTCGCCCAATAGAAGGAGAGGGGTACCATCTTCCGGTAAGGAGCTTAGAAGCATGTCCAGCTCATCTGTGAAGTGATCGAGCGGACCTGGAGGGCGGTAGAGTGTAACAATGGTGAGATTGAAAGGATTAGAGACAGATACTGCATGATATTCAAAAGAGGAGAGTGAAAGTGGGACATATTGCACGGATGTGTAGAAACAGGAAGATGCATTATGTACAACAGGAGAGGCTGGGGAAAGCGATACAGATGAAGAGCTTTCTGTGTACACAGTGTACACTGCTGCTAACAAAACACATGGCATTCACATCCCTGTTACAGTTGAAGGCAGGGTGGTGGATATGTTACTGGACACAGGAGCTCAAGCAACTCTAGTGTCAGAGACTGTTTACAGAAAGTCGTTAGCTCATCTAACTCTGAGGAAATGCAACACAAAACTGTTAACTTTTACGGGAGAGAGAATCCCCACGCCGGGAGAAGTGACAGTGAATGTAGAATATGAGCGGCAGACGGACACGGTCCCCCTGGTGATTGTGAAGGGAGACAGACCAGCGCTGCTAGGTTGGGACCGGCTGAAGAGAAATATTCACGGTGTGAGAGCAAACAGTGACCGTGATGGAGACGTGGAGGCAGTGTTACAGAAACACAAGGCTGTGTTTGAGGAAGGCCCCCAGCACAATCCGTGAGTTCAAAGCCTCTATCAGAGTAAAGCCAGGAGCCCAGCCCATCATCAGGAAGGCTAGACCGATGCCGTATGCCCTCAAAGAACCAGTCGAGAAGGAGCTGGATCGACTGGAAGGACTAGGCATCATATCCAAGGGTGACAGAAGTGAGTGGACGTCGCCCATAGTCATAGTCCCAAAGGCGGATAAGTCGATCAGGATCTGTAACCATAAACCAGAGTGTGGAGGAAGAAACATACCCACTACCGAACACAGAGGATTTGCTCGCAAAACATTGGCTGGAGGAAAGTTGTTCACCAAATTGGACTTGTCACATGCCTATCAGCAGTTAGAACTGGATAAAGACTCTGAACAATATCTCACGGTGAACACACACACAGGGGGACTGTATGTGTATCACCGTCCCTCATATAGAGTCTCCAGCGTGCCATCCATCTTCCAAGGGAGTGATGGATCAAATCCTGCAAGGGCTAGACCACGTGACATGTTTTCTGGATGACATTCTCATCACAGCGGAGTCTAAAGAGGACCACTTGAAGATGCTGGACGAGGTCCTGAGTCGTCCGGGGAGATAGGGCGTCAGAGTGAAACGTGCCAAGTGCAAATTCATGGAGAGCAGAGTGGAGTATTTAGGGCACATGGTGGACAGCGAAGGACTCCACCCCACCAAAGAGAAGGTGGAAGCGATACTGAATGCTCCAAGCCCCACAAATGAATCGGAACTCCGTTCATTCCAGTGGCGGCCGCCATGGCAGCCTAGTTATAGTTGAAAGTGGGGGTGCAATTATTTATTTTTATTTTTTTTCCCCTTTTTTTCCCCTTTTTTATTTTTTTGAAAGGCAAGGGGTGGTTTTTTTTTGTTTATTATTAATTTAAAGAACCTGTACGTGCAATTTCCTGCAATATAGAGCCTTCAATCTTGACAAATAAAGCAGCTCTTTTCACTATAAAACTCAGTTTATATTGCAGTATGATAGCCAATTACTATAATAATAATATATTAATATATATATATACTGTATATATATTGTATATTGATTTTTCGCTCATTTATTTTTATTAAATCAATCTCCTTTCAAATAGGCCAAGTTTTTAATAAGAAAGAGAAAAAAGATATATTTCCATTACCTGTAACTCTTGTGTCTTTCTCTCCTTCTCTGCCTCCTCCCTCCTCCCTACACGGTGGTGTAGTGGTTAACACTGTCGCCTCACAGCAAGAAGGTCCAGGGTTCGATTCCCGCTTGGGGACCAGGTTTCCACGATCCCAGGTACCCAGGTGGGGTATCTCCCAGGCCTTTCTGTGTGGAGTTTGCATGTTCTCCCCGTGTTTGCAAGGGTTTCCCCCCCGATAAGATAAACCCAATGGAAAAACATGCACAACAACAGATCGCTAACGCTGTGGCGTCCTTGACGAAGACGGGCAGGAGCACTTGGATTGGTCCCCTGGCGCGGCCCTCACCGACGCCTGTCTGTTCCCAGCTGCCCTTTGGGGGAAGGACGACGGGATGGGTTAATCGCAGAGATGAATCGCATCTGCGATCCTACAAAGAACAATGCATGCGTGTGTGTTCCGGTGTGTGTGTGTGTAACCGTGTGTGCTAACCGCTAAACATTGAGGATAGTTGCATGCCAATTAAAGACCTCTGAACAGGTCCTGCATTATTATTATCCCTGAGTCTGCAATGCACAGTCATGACATCGATCTAAAAAAGAAAAGTAAAAAAAAAAAAAAAAAAGTAAATTTTTTTAGGCCCCTCGTCACTAGAGGCCCGCGGGCCGTGGCCGTCGTTAATCCGGCCCTGCTCGTCTGCCATATAGATAGCGAACGTATTTTGCAAACGAAGTCATGTCATCCAGCTGACACCACATATCTAGATAATATGACAACGTTAGCTAGCGGCTAGCACTAAAGCTAACGCCAACCAGGGGAAACGTTGTTATTATTTATTATTATTATTATTAGAGGATTTACGGTATGACCAGATGGCATTTCGGGATGTGAAACACTTTTATTGTATTGCGTGGTAGAAGTTCTACCACTCAATAGTAAAGACATGTCTAACATAATCTTTTGTTTGAACAACTTAATGGAAAATCCTGCCACCGATAAGAGACTCTGTCGCCTGTGACACACACGCGCGTCACGCACTCAGCCTGTACTGGATGCAGCAGCATGCGCGCTAACTGACTGCTGGGGGAGGGACCGTGGGAGGGGTGTTAAGTTTGTAGTCCATGAAGGAGATGTCATGAGGCCAGTGCCTCCACCCCGCCTGGAAGGTCGAGGTGTGTGAGTGAAGTTATAGTTTGTAGATAATGCTGCAGGTGTTGATGAGTTATTGGGGGTTATCCAGGTCTCAGTTAGAGCCAGGAGCTGCAGATTTTGACTATGGGCGTAGGCAGTAATGAAGTCAGCTTTCTTGACTGCTGATTGACAATTCCATAGGCCTCCCTGTACTGTGACAGGTGTATTAGTGGCTGTAAGAGGGTAGGATAGATTAGCCGGGTTGCTAGCAAACTGCCGTGGGTGGGTTGAGTCTGTTCTGGGGGAGCAGATTGTGGATATGAGACACATTGTGGTGTCAAGAGTGGCAGGGAGGAAGTAGAGAAATAGCAGAGTGGGAGGGAAAGGGAGATTTTTCAGAGTGGAGTGTAAGATAGGATTATGGTGTACTTAGCACTGGGTGGATCCCTGGATTCCTCTGCAGATAACTCCAGGAAAACTCCTCTTTGTCCCTCTTCGTTTCTCGACGCTTCGCTGACGCTAAGCCAGCAGGCCTTTAAATCCCTATCACTAATTAGTGCTTTCTAACACCTGGCCCTTAATGGGTCACTTAAGGAAACAAAATGGCCGCTTTAAACACGCCCCTTAATCAAGTCAGCTGGTCAAGTCAGCAATCAAGTCTCAGTTTAAAGATATTACTAAATGACTTAAAATGTCTTACCCTGATGCAGTGTAAGTCTCTCAGTGAATGAGCTGTCCTTCCACAACAGAATGTAGTACAGAGTGATTCCAGGAGAGGCAGAGGTTCTGCTTTTAAGCAGTGACAGGGCTCTGAGATCACACTCAGTACACAAGTGCTGTCTTTAAGCAGGAAGCAGCTTTTAATGGGGCACTTAAGGAAACAAAATGGCCGCTTTAAACACGCCCCTTAATCAAGTCAGCTGGTCAAGTCAGCAATCAAGTCTCAGTTTAAAGATATTACTAAATGACTTAAAATGTCTTACCCTGATGCAGTGTAAGTCTCTCAGTGAATGAGCTGTCCTTCCACAACAGAATGTAGTACAGAGTGAATATTAATATAGTAGTATTAATATTGACATGGCCAATGATGAACACTCCACAAACGGTTCTCCTAAAATAGATCGCCCGCAGCGTAGACGACAGACACCTCAGTACTTAGAGGATTACGTTGCCAGTATACTACCTAGCTTTCTACAGACGTCAAACGCGGAAAAAGTAGATAGTAAAATTATGTCCGACCCTACCGACCAGGCTACCCCGCCAGTAGAGACCCTAGTGGGTTCTAACGTAACTGACCAAGCTCACGGTGGGGACCAGGAGGGACCTGACATGACTTTACCCCCCGCCAAAACCGAAGAAGTAGTCCCCGGAGAGCTCCAGGATAAAGAAAGCCCTCCAGGGATGGAACCCGACCCACCACAAGAAGGGACGCGCACCCCGGAGATGGATCTCCTCGATACGCCACAGGAGAACGGATCTCCAACGAGTACTACCAGGAGCAGATCACCTCAACCAGCGTCTTCCCCCAGCGAGGCGGACAAGATGCTGGCGCAGGCCTTCATCGCCAGCCTGGCAGCCTCAAACGAGCGCGATCGACTCCAAGCACAGACGCTTAGCGAGCGCGAACATTCTTCCATGGAAAGAGAACGCCTTCAAGCGCAGCAACGGAGTGACGAAAACCGCATACGCCTAGAGATTAGACGCCTCCAGACGGAAGAGAATATGGGAAGAGACCGCGCCGAAGCCCAGCGCGCCGCCGCCGAAGCCCAGCGCGCCGCCGTCGGTGCCCAACGAGAAGCAGAGCGCGACCTCGCTCTCACCAAGCGCGAAGCCGAGCGCGACCGATTACAAGCGCAGATAATGGAGCAGCTGATTACCAGGGCAACCCCCCCTCCCTCCGCACGGGGCTCCAGGGCCTCGTCAAGACAAGGGTCAAGGGCACCCTCCCCTACCCGATCAAGCGACCCTGAGCCCGGCGACCAGAGAGAGCCTATACCCCTCTCCGAACCCCTTCCCCGACCGGTCCAAGCGAGACCCAGCTACAGGGAAGAACCGGTCTATACCGCGGAGAGGCTACATAGACGACTACAGGATCTAGATGACCTGCCAGAGGAAGAAGAAGAGGGAGAGGAGGAGAGTCAAGCCCAACAGCATCACAGTACTCCACAGGAGCCCAGACTTTACCCCCGCGGCTCTGCGCTACAGACCCCCGACTCAATTCACGGGTGAGCTTGACGCACGACCAGCCCCGAGGAACAGCACCTGGGTACGCGGGCCTTGGTACCCAGCAGGTACCAGCCCACCACGACACGTAAGAGGAGACTCGCCTAGGAGGCCTCTCCTCCAACGCTCACCGATGTGCCAGCCATCCATGGCATCGTACCTTGGCACACCGACGTTCCCGGACTTCACACACGAGAACAGAGCACAGTACACAGAGCTACGAATGTGCTTAGAGACAATGATGTCTGATGTAACTGATGAACCGTACAAGTATGCTATCCTACTCAAGCACCTGAAGGTGCCCAGAGCGCACAATATAGCGCTGGCATATTCCACCTCTACTACCCCATACACCGCGGCTCTAGCAGCACTCGACCAAAGATATGGACGCATATGGGACTACGTAATACAAGAGATAAGGAATATTGACCGTCTACCCCCAGCCACAGACAATCGCTCACTAGATGACCTGTCTATCAAGGTACAATCCCTGGTAGGGATGCTGGGGGCGCAAAAGGAAAAGGGTATGTACGAACTGCACGCAAACTCTAATGTCGAGAGGATTTTAGAGAAGCTTCCGCCCGCCCGACAAGAGCGCTTCAGGCGGCAAAGAGACCACGTGATCCTAACGGTCCCGAGCCATCCCTCCTAGACCTAGCCGACTTCCTGGCGAGAGAAGTCAACAGCCTACGGTTGGATACGTTCGTGCGGAGCACACCAAGCTCCAGAGAGGGACCTAGGAGAGCAAACGATGGCCGCAGACTGGTGACCGTCATGCACCAAGCAGAATCAGTACCGAGCAACAAGACCCACAGTACCCCCTCGATGAAAGAGAAGTGGAAGATGGTGTGCCCGTACTGCGAAAAGGAACACTGGCTGTCACACTGTGACACGTTCAAGAAGATGACCGCCGACGAGGTGAGTCAATGGATAAAGTCCAACCGACGCTGTTACCGATGTGCGCGCAGTCACATGGCAGCCGCTTGCCGCTTAAAGAAGAGGTGTAGTCGGTGTGACGGAGCCCACTTGGACGTCCTACATGACAGTAACAGAAGAAAGCCTGCACCCTCAAGCAGCACAAAGGCAAGTGTTATGTACATTGACCCCGCCAGCAGCGGGGGCGCCCGGGTGCTCTTGAAGGTGGTCTGCGTAACATTGAGTTACCAAGACAAGGTCATGGACACCTACGCCGTCCTTGACGACGGGTCAGAGAAGACCCTTCTCCTCGCGTCCGCTGCGGCCCAGCTGGGGCTGCGGGGGAGCGAAGAAACGATGACGATTCGGACAATAAGAAGAGACCTAAAGACGATAAAGGGCGAGAATGTCTCCTTCACTATCGCAGCAAGCGGGCAGCCAGAGAGACGGTATAGGATCACTAACACTTTCACCAGCCAAGACATAGGCCTGTCGCAGTACACCTACCCCATCGCCAAGCTGATGGATAAATATGTGCACCTGCGTCAACTACCTATACCGCTCATAGACGGTGCCACCCCGACCCTGCTGATAGAATCCGACCATGCACACCTCATCGTCCCGATGGACCGGGTCCACACTGGGCCCAGAGGCTGTCCTGCAGCAGTCGAGACCCGCCTAGGATGGACACTACAAGGCCCCCTCGCTAGGCCTCCTAACCGAACAGCAGCCACTAGCTGCCTCCACTCCAGAGTGACAGAAGAAGACACCACCCTCCTACAGCATGTCGAGAGGCTATGGACACTAGAGACAATGCCCTTTAAGAACGAAAAGAAAGACATTCGTTCCAAGGAAGACATTTATGCTATAGCCCTCCTCGAGCGGGGGACAAAGAGAGTCAAAGTCAACGGAGTGATGAGATACGCAACTCCACTCCTGAGGCGAGAGGGTATGCCTACCTTCCACGCCCCAAAAGAAGCGACGGAGCGGTATCTATTGAACACAGAGCGGCGCCTAGCCAGAGACCCCGCTCAAGAGACTGTGTACCGCGCTGAGATTGACAAGCTAATCACAGCGGGACACATAAAGAAAATTGACATTAAAGAGGCCGATCAGACGAACGAATCATGGTACGTGCCGCACCACAAAGTCCACCACAACGGCAAGGATCGTATTGTGTTTAACTGCAGCTACCAGATCGGATCACAAAATCTGAATAAAGAGCTCGTGCCCGGCCCAACACTCGGCCCCTCTCTACTAGGCGTGTTACTACGTTTCCGCCAAGACAAGGTGACCATCAGCGGCGACATCAAAGGGAGAAGAGCGCTATATAAATCCAATCCATTATTATTATTATTATTATTATGTTCCTGCAGGTGCGACTAGTGGAGGAGGACAAGCCCCTGCTGCGGTTCTTATGGAAAGAGAGGATCGGGGACGAGCAACCATCCATCTATCAATGGGAAGTCCTCCCTTTCGGAACCACATGCAGCCCATGCTGTGCTACGTTTGCACTGCAAAAACACGTCGCAGAGGACCCAGCAGCTAATGAAGAGGTCCGACAAAGTGTAGGAAATAGTTTCTACGTGGACAACTGTCTGCAAAGTGTCTCGACGCCAGAAGAAGCCGAGGCCCTCCTACTCAAGCTCCGCGCCTCCCTGATCAAAGGCGGCTTTGATCTCCGGCAGTGGGCCAGCAGCGACCCTCAAGTATTGCGCAGCCTCTCCCCCGAGGACAAGGCAGCAAGCAGCGAGACCTGGATGGCGACCATCCCAGGAGAAGCCCAAGAAATGACATTAGGACTAGTCTGGCGCTTCAAAACAGACTCGCTCCATTATAAACACACACCCCTGACCAAGGAGCAGGGAAGGTCGACTGCACTACCGACCACAAGACGGAGTGTATACAGAACACTCGCCAGACAATATGACCCGTTGGGATGTATTCTACCTTACACCACCAGGGCAAAGATGATTGTAAGAGCGTTATGGGACAAGGACCAGGGCTGGGACGACCCCATACCTGAACACCTTGCCTCCACATGGAGAGAGTGGGAGACAGAACTCAGCTCACTCCCAGGTGTCAACATACGCTGCAGCTACTTCCCACCCACAGTGAGGCCGGAGACGTGCCAGATGGACCTGCACGTCTTCAGCGACGCCTCCGAAGTAGCCTACGGTTCGGTGGCCTACTTGCGTGCCCGAGAGGAGGGAGGAGAAATACATACTGCCTTCATCCTGGCTCGCTCAAGAATAGCCCCCCGCAAGCAACAATCTATCCCGCGTCTAGAGCTCTGCGCAGCCCTAGCAGGAGCGCAACTCGCCACGTTAATCCAACGTGAACTCACCATTCCGGTGCAAAGAACAATCTTGTGGTCAGACTCCATGACCGTACTCACATGGATCCAGTCTGATTCGTGTAGATACAAGGTCTTCGTGGGAGTCAGAATCACAGAGATCCAAGATTTAACAGAAGCAGCAAGCTGGAGGTATGTGGACACAAAACACAACCCAGCTGACGTCATCACCCGGGGAATGTCCCTGGATGACCTCACCCGTCACAATCTATATAGTGACGGGCCCGAGTTCCTCAAGCTCCCGGAAGAAGAGTGGCCTACACCCACCCCACGGGAGGCGAGTGAAGAGGAGGCAGAGAACAAGAAATCTATGTTCTGTGGGTTGACACACACACTCGTCCCCACAGACCCCAACATAGACGACTGCCTCACCCTTGAGAGTGCACAGCTAAAGACATTCCTGTGGCACCACCCAGAGGTTCAGCCCACTACTGACATTACTGCAGCTAACTACGAAGAAGCAGAACTTCTTCTGCTACAGCGAGCCCAGAGAGACTCGTTCCCTGACGAGCTAGACTGTCTACAGGGATCAAAGCCAGTCCCGTCAGACAGCAGATTGCTCCACTTAGCCCCTGAGAGCGACGCCCATAATCTCATCAGAGTGGGTGGTCGTCTGAGGAGAGCCCCAGACTTACCGGATGACGTCAAGTACCCGATAGTCTTAAACAGCCGACACAAGGTCACAGAGCTTATCATAAAGAAATACGACGAGGACGTGCACCACGCCGGGGCAGAGAGAGTCTTCGCGGAGATCAGACGCCGTTATTGGATACTGCAAGGGAGAGAAGCAGTACAACGTTTCCAGCGGACTTGTCTAGACTGTCGTAAATGGCGAGCACAGCCCAGTATACCCCGGATGGCTGACCTACCCCCCTGTCGCCTCCGACTCGGCGACAAGCCTTTTCACTCCACCGGTATGGACTGTTTCGGCCCGCTGTATGTAAAGAAAGGAAGAGGGACCGAGAAGCGGTGGGGTATTGTATTCAAATGCATGACCACCCGAGCGATACACATAGAACTCCTTCCAACCATGAGCACAGACTCATTCCTTATGGCCTTCCGAAGATTCACATCGCGGAAAGGGAAACCGTCTATATTATTGTCTGATCATGGGACAAACTTCAAAGGCGGAGAAAGAGAGCTGAGAGAGAGCTTCCAAGCTATGGGCCCAGAACTTAAGACCCACCTCGCTCCATACCAGATTGATTTCCAGTTTAATCCCCCGAATGCACCTCACTTCGGTGGAACTTGGGAACGAGAAGTACGTTCAATAAAGACAGCCCTGTACGCCGTGCTTGGGGCCCAGACCGTGGCGGAGGAAGTCCTAACGACAGTCCTCACGGAGATCGAGGGAGTATTGAACTCAAAGCCCCTCGGTTACGTCTCAAGTGATGTAGCAGATGTCGACCCAGTCACCCCCAACACTCTCTTGATGGGGCGGCTGGACCCCGCGCTACCACAGACAGTGTACAGGCCTGAAGAAGTGAACGGCCGAAGAATGTGGAGGTACAGTCAAGTATTGGCTGACAAGTTTTGGAACAGTTTCCTACTCCACTATCTACCGTCTCTACAGACCCGCCAGAAATGGGTGAAAGAAAGAGACAATTTGACAGAAGGAACAGTCGTCATGATTATCGACCAGTCACTACCCCGAGCTATGTGGCCGGCCGGCCGCGTAAGCAAAGTGATCACCGGTGCCGACGGAAAGGTCAGAGCGGCAGAAGTGCTCGTCCAAGGGCGGATATACACCCGGCCCGTGGCGAGGCTAATAGAGTTGCCAAGGCTCCCCGACACTATTGATGACGACCATGACCCCCTGACTTTGTGAACTGCCCTACCCTCACAACAGACATTGAGTAGTGGACAGTGCGGTTAATCTGTCTCTGCTTATCTAATTAGGTGGGACTAATTAGGAGGCGGCTGTTACGAAGGATCAGATTAAACCGAATATATATATTTATTGATTGATATATATTGCATAATATTTGTATATCGTTTGATATCCCTTGTGTATTCCTTGTACATATACACGGAATATCCCTTTAGCCTAGTACAGACCATAATATTTCGTTCTCCTATTGGACAGCGGTCCCTTAGGCGCCATTGCCATACCTCCAAGGTCTGGTTCAAAGTCACCGCCAAAGACTTGCCTGGACATGAACGGTTCTGCGCAAGGATATGAGACAGGAATAAAGCTGGTACTAGTTTGTTCACCTAACGTATAAATACGGCGCAGGTGAATACAGAAGTAGAGTTACCCAATAAGTTGAAGCCTCACCCACGATACAACGTGCGGTGAAGTATGGCCTGTTTGGCCCCAAATAGAGCATTGAGACCACGTGCGAATTAATAACTGAAGTATCAGAGTTTAACGCTGTACCGTCGAGTTCGACCTATTCTATTAATTCAGTAATAGTCTATTTATGTATAGTGTATCGTGCGGCTACCGTTCTACAGTGACCAGCATCACCAACGTTTCCTCGTACCAGCTAGTGTGCTTATCCAGGCTGGGCTGCTTACCCTGGCGCTTTCACCCGAGGAGCCCTAGACAGGGACCGTGTGGATCATGTACACTGGATAACCTACCGACGACTGCATAGCCCTTTTCGGCTGGATTATATTTGCTTTTGGTCCTGTAATTTATGGAGCGGAGAATCGCCTACACCCACAATTGTGTGGGATTTACCCTGTGAGGAGCCACGTCGAGCCCGCCTCTCAGAAGCCTGAGGTTGGCTAGCTTTCTTCCATGCGGAGCTGCATGCTACGGAGAACAGCTGTATTCGTCTGCGGATCAAGATATTATTGCACCGTCTCCTGTTCAGGGTGTAGCAACGTTATACTTTTTCATTCACATATTCATACTAAAATACGGTCTAAAGTATAAGTATGTTTTTATCGTTTTCTGCAGCTTTCTCCAGAACTTGATTTATAGCCCTAAATGCATTATATTGATGATCAAATACAGTTTGGTAGGAATCTGTGCGGGATAAAAAATTTCAACTGGACGTGCTTCTAGGAGTCACTACGTATGATCTGATGATGACCGGATGGGGGGGGGGGGTCGTTTATAATTCCGTGGGCAACGTTATATCATTCATCTAGTGTGGGTGATATGATCATTAGAGCAGTTAGTATCGAAGACATTAAAAAATAACGCTGAAACTCACCGTAGCTTCTTCTTGCCGTTGGGAGATGAGCGTGGAACAGACATTTTTCGATTATGGGATGTCGAAATATCCGATCCATTTCCAGGTTGTATAATAGTATATACGTCCAAATCATGTTGTTTATTGAGTTATTGGTAACCGATCGGCATCCATTGTGTCAAGATGGAGTCCTGCTAATGATAGCGAGTGCCCGGACGAAATATGGGTGAGCACCACTTCATCCGCATCACTTCCTGTTTGGGCGAGCGGCCGATCGGCCACCAGATGGCGCTCTTGAACCGTTGGAGAATTGAGAGGGGCTCACCAGTACATATAATGTCTCCGGGGGAGAAATATGATTTCGATCACAGATTTTTTAAATATTGATATCAAAGACGCTGTCCAGCGTCTTCGGCAGAATAAGCATGGCGGGGAAAGACGCTGAACAGCGTCTTCTGCGATTAAAGGGTTAACCAGGGTTAACCAGGGGGGGCGGCGCCCCAGCGCCCCTAGTGGCGAGCCGCCACTGGTTCATTCATTGGATTATTGAACTACTATGGGAGGTTCATAAAGTACCTGTCTTCTCTGTTACAACCACTATATGCGCTACTGAAGGACAGTGTGGGAAGAATTGTTTGCTCCTCGAATCAGGACAAAAGGATATTGAATATTAGACACAGGACAATGAGTTCATGTATTGTATTTATTGAATAATCAGAAAGCATAATTACATGAATTATCGGGTGGTCCATGGATCACGACAGGCTTGTTGACAGCAATGCAGTATAGCAGAGTCGCCAAGGAGCTCTCTTTTCCTCTATTCTAAAATGGTCTGATATACTCGTCCACCTAGGGTGTCTTTGCTGGCTGACCAATCAAGTGTGAGACACCTGTGTCCTTTCCCATATATGATCCAGCTCGGACCAGGTCCTTGAGGATGCATAGTTATGTAACAGGAAAAATGCACAGGTGCCCACCCCGGACTGACCAGCCACCTTTCTGGAGATAAAGGGGCCCCTTTAACCTTGGCCTAAAAGCCTTTCAATGTAAAGGGAAACTTTAATGTTCCTCAAATGTTTATGATACTGATTGTACTGTAATCCTATTTATCAATGACTTTTAACTTAATCAATGTTCCTAATTAACTAATATATTTATATATGATATAAGCCTAAAGTCTGACGTTAATTTCTGACATAATCCCTCCTGTGGTGCTCTTAAGCACCAAATACATAACTAAACAACTTTATTAAATACCAAACAAAACCAAAAAAAATCTGACTGAGAGTAATGGAGTATGATAAAACATTTTAGAATTATAGGCCCCACCATTAATAATAATCCCCATGTGGGGCTGTCCAGCCCCAAACATCCAATCTAATTTGGATTTATAAATCGCAAACGCCCTTCCAATATATATATCAAGATCCATCAAGCTCAGTCAGTGGTAACATCCTATGAAAATAGAAAACTACAATATGACTAAACATAACCAGAATTAACGTTAAAAACCACAGATCATATATAATTGTAATATCAGACCATCATCATGCTTACACTTAAAGTTACTCATTTATTATGCCAGAGAGTGAGAGGGGGTCCACATCTGCAAGTTGGGGTGAAAACCTAAGTGTTAGATGTTGTGAAACAGGGTAAAATTCCCCAACGACCCTCAGATGTTATTGAGCGGTAACATGACCTGTTTGCAGACGAGCACCCCCAACCACCCCCAATCAGGATAACCAACATGACATAGGAAACAACGAAATATTGCAAGAAATATGCTGTTTTTGTGGCCTATATGGCCTAAATTATGGCAAGCAAATAATGTAAAAAATGCTGTTTTTGTGGCCTTCATGACCTAAACATGGCAAGCAAATAACACATACTACATATGGATCCACCCGGAAAAAGATTTTCAATAACCAACATGATGACAATCATTATTATCACATAGCTGCGTGGTCTGGGGGTCAGGGGATGACTCGTGGGGGGGGTTTGTGACGATTTCTGGCGTGGGGGATGGTGATGAGGGGGACGGGGGTTGTGGTGATGAGGGGAATGGGGGTCACGGTGATGAGGGGAACGGGGGTTGTGGTGATGAGGGGAATGGGGGTCACGGTGATGAGGGGAACGGGGGTCGTGGCGATGAGGGGAATGGGGACGATCTCCTGGTGGTCGAGGGGTTTGACGACGACTTCCGGGGTTGAGGGGGATGGCATCGACGTTGTGGGGTTGAGGTGGATGTCTTCTGTTTCCCACTAAGCTATCTGTCCAAACTCCTTTGAACAGAACAACTTAGCCTTCTGCTTCTCTATGCATCTCCTGTTGTGATGAAACAAAGGAGAATATGAAGACAACAGAAGACAATGACAACTGAGAACTCAAAACTATATATAGGCCCCTCCTCCTCTTCCTCCTCCCCCTCCGCTTCCTCCTCCTCCTCCTCCTCCTCCTCCTCCTCCTCTTCCTCTTCCTCTTCCTCTTCCTCCTCCTCCTCCTGCAGGGCGCCACGGGGAGCGGCGTACTAGCTCATATTAGGCAGGCCATGCATTATGCAGCAGCTTATTAGGCCACAGCGATTGATCTTCATGTCCTCTGCTACAGTCCACCTGTCGCTGCTCTGGTCGTAGCGCTCCACGTTGGTGATGGGGTTGTAGCCATTAAAGCCTCCGACCACGAAGAACAGGCCGTCCAACACCCCGATGCCAAAGTGCCTGCGGGGGGTGATCATGGTGGGCAGGGCGCGCCAGGAGTCAGTCAAGGGGCTGTAGGCCTCCGCGCTACGCAGGGTGTTTCCACCGTCAGTCCCTCCCACCTGAGGACAAGACACATGAGAGGAATGTTTTAGTATGTGGTTAAGGCAGGCAGGCAGACACTGTATTAATCCAGGGCAGTGGCTAGTAAGGAGAAGTAAGACAACTCCTTCCCTCCACTAGTCTGAGGATCCACTTTGGGCAAGTGTTAGTACCCTCTCTAGCCTCCCTACCTAGGGATACAGGGGGCAGATGGGGCTCATAGCCATGCAAGGCAACCCATCTAGGAGAAGGACACTCCGAACAAAAACCACGGGTGCTGCTTGCACCTGGCTCAAAGCCGTCTACCACCTAGAGGCATTGGAGTGAAGGGCGGATAAGGGATCATGCCTAAAACGGCCAAAGTAGGACTACGAGGAGTTGCGCCCCACAGTCTTTAAATTGCGCATTGTAAGGCCTAAAATATGGAGAACAAAGTCATTCCTAAACGTATATTTCCAGCGGCGGGAGTCTGCAGGAACCAAGCAGAGGATGGTGGTGCTGGTCCTCTCCCCAGAGGACAGTATGACGATAGGACCCCAAACCCGGAAGGGAGGCTTCTATCCGATCACAGCACGCGGTCCAATGCACCCCTGCGTTGTCGGAGACCATTCACCATGGGAACCTTCAACGCAAACACAGTGAGAGAAGAAGCAAGATTGGAGGAACTGGCACACTGTGCCGAGGAAAGGGGAGTTGAGATCCTGGGAATCCAGGAGCATAGAAGAGTGCATGCTGAGGATCAGATAGTGTATCACAGAGTGGAGAGATGCTGGTTCATCACCTCATCAGCGTGGTGAAACGAGGCACAAGCTGCCACTGGCGGCGTGGGGCTATTGCTGAGTTCTCGGGCACGTAAGGCTCTCCGTAGGGTACGCTATCACACCAACAGGATCCTTATTGCTGACTTTGATGGCAACCCAGTTACAACTGTCATAGTCGTGTACTCACCCACCAATGTGGCACTAGCTGAGGAGGTGGAGAAGTTCTATGAGGACCTTGCAACAGCGGTCTATGATATCCCGGCTCACAACTTCCTAGCAATCCTGGGTGACTTCAACGCAAGGCTCGGACCAGAGGATGCACCTTTCACACACCACAAATCCACCAATCGCAATGGCGAATACCTGGCAGCCCTACTGATGGAACACGAGCTACTGGCTGCAAACACCATGTTCCAGAAAAGAAGGGGCAAGAGATGGACCTTCCAGGATCGGGCTACCGGTATGCAACGTCAACTAAACTACATAGTAGTAAGACGAAGGTGGAGGAACTCCATCCTGAATGCTGAACCTTACAGCACATTCAACTCTGTGGGCTCTGATCATCGAGTGGTCTCCATGAGGGTGACCTCCTGGTTCACTCACTTCCGAAATCTACTGGGAACACACTTGACAGTGGATGAAGCTGAGGAGACGATACCAGCCGTCCTCACAAATCTCACTATTGACGAAGGTCCCTTCACAGCCAGGGAGTTTGCCAAAGTGAAATCCTCACTGAAGCAGGGAAAAAGTTCTGGGCCGGACGGCATTCCCCCACAGGTCTATAAGAACTGTGACCTTGACAACATCATCCTGGAGTTCTGCAACCATGCCCTGATGAAAAACAACCAGCCTGATATGTGGTCTCTCTCTAACATCATCCCAGTGCCTAAGATGTACAATCGCATGATACTAAACCGGATACGGAATGCCATCGACCCCCACCTCAGGGAGAACCAAAATGGTTTCCGAGAGAAGAGGACCACTGTGGCCCAGATCTTGGCCTTGAGAAGAATCATCGAGGAGGTGAAGAAGAACAACCTGACAGCGGTACTGTGCTTTATCGACTTCAAAAAGGCTTTTGACTCGATACACAGAGCCGTGATGATGAGGATACTCAAGGCCTACGGAGTCCCTCCCAATCTACTCCGGGCCATAGGGACCATGCACACGGGTACAAGGGCCAAGGTGGTAACCCCAGACGGCAACAGTGAAGAATTTGACATACTGGCTGGAGTGATGCAAGGGGACACCCTTGCCCCCTTCCTTTTCGTCATAGTCCTCGACTATGCGCTCAGGAAGGCCATCAATGGACGGGAGCAGGAACATGGTCTCACAATAACCCCAAGGAGATTGAGAAGACACCCCGCCATAGTCCTAACAGACCTTGACTACGCGGACGACATCAGCCTGCTCTCTGACCACGTGGAGCAGGCACAGGAACTCCTGTGCAGAGTGGAGACGGAGTGCGCCAAGGTTGGCCTTAGGCTAAATGCCAAGAAAACCGAGGTCATAATGTATAACATCCTCCCGGATCATCCACCTCTAAGGACAACAGGAGGCTCTGCTCTAAAGGAAGTCGGTGATTTCTAATACCTGGGCTCGTGGGTCAACTCGTCCGAGCAAGACCTTAAAGGGAGGAAGGCGCTTGCGTGGAGGGCTCTGACCAGTGTGTGGAAATCCAACCTCCCCCGTCAAATCAAGCTCAACTTCTTTCATGCAACAGTTGAGTCTGTCCTTTTGTATGGCAGTGAATGCTGGACCTTGAAGCCCACCCTGCGGAAGTCCTTGGATGGGTGCTACACCAGAATGATGCGTGTGGTGCTCATCAACAGGGATGAGCATGTTACTAATGCAAACTTGTATGGGGGGGTGCTAAAGGTGAGCGATAAAGTGGCAGTCAGGAGAATGAGGCTGGCAGGTCACTGCCAAAGACACCATGAGCTGCCAACTTGTGCTGTGGGAACCAACACACGGGCATCGATAACGAGGACGTCCCACATTAACCTACGTGGACGTACTCAGGAGAGATGCGGGAACAGAATGCACCAGCGAGCTAGCAAGATGCATGGAGGATCGGGATGACTGGAAGCACCGATGGAGGGCCCGTCCGAGGACGACCTAGATAGATAGGGAAATGAGGGCATCACAGCAGCATTGCAAGTCAAATGATACATATCTATACAAATATCTAGTATAAAGCATTTGTCTCTGTGTGCACCTACCACATAGACTTGTCCTCCGTACGCAGCGACTCCCACTCTGCTACGCCTGCTGCTCATGGGGGCGATCAGAGTCCACTGGTCGGTGTCTGGGCTGTAGCACTCAGCTGTGAGCAGATACTCCGCCCCGTTGAAGCCACCGGAGATGTAAACCTGTAATAAGAAAGAATATTCTAATTTCGTTTATATATTCCATTTTATTTCATTCTACTTTAATTGTCTGTTAATGTTGATGATGCACCAAAGGACCCAGACCCAGACACATTTTTGTATGTGCAAGCTTACTTGGCAATAAAGACATTTATGATTTCTGATCTAACGTTCCTTGTGTTCATCTATCACCCTGTGTTCCTCAGTTCCACCCACCCTGTGTTCCTCAGTTCCACCCACCCTGTGTTCCTCAGTTCCACCCTGTGTTCCTCAGTTACACCCACCCTGTGTTCCTCAGTTCCACCCTGTGTTCCTCAGTCCCACCCACCCTGTGTTCCTCAGTTCCACCCACCCTGTGTTCCTCAGTTCCACCCACCCTGTGTTCCTCAGTTCCACCCACCCTGTGTTCCTCAGTTCCACCCACCTTGCCGTGGAGGGCTGCTGCCCCTGCAGCGCTCCTGCGCTCCAGCATGGGTGAGATCACTGTCCACTGGTTGGTTTCAGGCTCGTAGCACTCGGCGGTGTTCAAATACACGTCTCCGTCCTCCCCTCCCATGGCGTAGATACAGCCGCCCAACGCCACCACGCTGACGTAACAGCGGCGTGAGTGCATGGGGGCCGCCTGCAGCCAGCTGTGAGTGACGGGGTTGAACCTGCACACACTGCTGAGACGCTCTATGCCGTCATTGAAGTCACAGGTGCCGACGCAGTAGACCAGACCGTGGAGATAAGCGGTGCCGTGGTAGGCCCGGGGAACCTCCGCATCACCGCTCACATCCATCTGTAGCCCATGCTATTTTCTTGTCTAGCTGAAACATTCATTATGGACTGTGAATTGGGTGACGCTCCCTGGAAGAGTGTAATTTGTTGACGCTCCCTGGAAGAGTGTAATTTGTTGACGCTCCCTGGAAGAGTGTAATTTGTTGACGCTCCCCTGAGATTTACGTAGTACAGCCTGCTTGGGAGCAGCGTGTTGAAAACTATTCCTGGCTGCAAGCTAGAGACAGACTATTGGAGCAGTTGGAGAATATTAGAAAAGTGACAAAACGGTATACTTGAACAGAACTACTTGGACAGAAGATGAAAGATAGAGGATAAAGAGAGGATTCCGTGCTGGAACTGGACAAGAAAGAGAGAAGAAAAGACTAGCTGACTTGAAGACCGAATTGGAGGAGAAACCATTGCCAATTGAAAGACTGATAAACAAATTGAAGAATCCTGATTGGTTTTTGTTACCCCCTTCAGTGAACACGGATCTGCATCAACTGAAGTGGTCTTCTTCATTGACCTTCTCCACTCACCATCACCCAACGGTCGGCTGGTGACGTTCCCTTTTTGTTTAATTGAGTGCACTCAAAACAGACTTTATTGGGTACCCTTTTTATTTCATTTATTATTTTCTATAAATGTGGACCATTGCATGGAAGCTATGATGTTGTAATATGTACTGAACCTGGTGAACCCTTTTAAGTTATATAAAAGGTAAAACGTAGATCACGGTGCCTGTGTATTTTTTCTTAGAGCCAGTCTCCTTGAACCTATAGTTGATAGTTGTACCACTGCAGAAAGAACTGATAGTGTTGAATTACAGTAGGTTACATAAAGTGGCGAGCCAGCAAAATGGAATATTGTAACCATTATAAAATGCATGAGCAGGGCTGCCTTTTTGTCTCCAATATCGATGATAAGTATTTAGAAATTGACATTGCTAATGTCTTTAAGACACATGGAGAAGTAGTGAAATGTGTACGAGTCCCTAATGAACCAGGTAAACCTAAAGGCAGGGCTCTGGTCCAATATAAAGATGAAAGAGTAATAGCTCGTATGGATCCAGCGTTCTTCACTGAACCATTCATTTCTGATTGTTGTGAAGGATCAGATTAAACCGAATATATATATTTATTTATGGATATATATTTAATAGTATTTGTATATCGTTTGATATCCCTTGTATATTCCTTGTACATATACACTGAATATCCCTTTAGTCTACTAACAGCCCATAATAGTTTCATTCTCTCATTGGACAAGAACTTGGCGCCAGCAGCCAAGCCCCTTGGTTCAAGTTCAATCGTGCCGACGAACATGTCGTTACTAGCCCCGGTTCCGCGTAGGAATACGTCTGGCGAAATACGAATGGTACTATTTGTTCACAGCGCATATATATATGGCGCAAGTAAAGTAGAACTTTCTTTTAGTCCCTTAGCCCTTAGTTCTTTACCCTCCAACCTAGTGGCAAGACGTTAAGCCTCACCCACGATACACGTGTGGTGCAGTATGGTCAATTTGGCCTCAGAATGGCATTGAGACATCGTGTGGATTAATAGTTGAATTGTCATAGTTTGGCACTATACCGTCGAGTGGGACGTATTTCTATTAAGTTAATAATAGTCTATTATGTATGGTGCATCGTTCGGTTAGAGTTATAAAGTGAGCAGTACCCCCATCGTTTCCTCGCGTTATCTAGAGTCTTAACCAGGCTGGGCAGACCACGTGTGGTGCTTTCATCCGAGGAGTTCTGGGCTAGGACGAGTGGACCTGCACATTGGATTACCTTACCCGGACGACGGCGAGCCCTACACGGCTTGGATTATCTACTTGCTTTGGGTGCTTTGATTTATGCCATGGATAACAGCCAACACTGGTGAGTGTTGGAACTACCCCCCGAGAGGAGTCCAGGTGAGACGGCGCTCTAACCCGAGTGAGGTCGCCTCACATCTCTTCGCTGTGGACCGGCAGCTACCGTCTACAAGAGGGCCTAACGGTATTCATCTGTGGACCAAGGTTCTGTGGGCACCGTGTTCAGCACTCTGAATTCTCCCAAGAAATCGTTGGCCAGATGGGATATCGCCAGCGGCTCTCCTAACCCCCCCCCCCCCCCTACTGACTTACAACCAGCAGGACCCCCCTTTAGTATATCCAGCTATAATCATTTAAGTACCATCGCTATAGTTCCCTAAAGAACCAGGTTGTATACTTGCTTCCTGCGTAACCAGAGATTGGACATTCAATGTTGATTTGCCTACGAATACTCATTTGCCTTACAACTGCATTCAAATCATAAATGTCATTAAGTGAACGTTGTATATACCCTTTGCTATATATTAAATATTCGATTTATACATTTGTGTGGACTTGGTTTCATGGTGGGAAAGTGTTCATCATATCTATATCATGTACTGTGTGGCCAGTAGTTAAAGTACATAAAGCGGTAGTGGTTTAATGATACCATACTTATCAATACAGTCAGGGAATTGTACCCCTCAGTTACACTGATGATGCCACATGGTACATCACCACCATACAAAACGAGACAGTTCAGGAAACAGAAGAACAAGAAAACGTTGATGAACAAAAGTTTGCTGCAGCAGTAGCAGGTCTAAGCAAGACCAGTCAAATCCAGATGCTCCAAACTTATCTTTCTAAACTTCAGATGACTGATAGTGACACAGCAGGAGAAGAGACAATTGAAACTCTGGCGCCTGAGTCCCCTCGAACACTGCCATGTCTGGATGAGAGCCTCATCAACCCCCCCAGTGTTCAGAAAGTAGTTGTGGAGCATGTAATAAAAACTGAACATCAATCTTCACATGTCAGCAAAATCCGCACCTTCTCAGGAAGAACACCAAAACCCAGTGGAGAAGTTGATTATGAGACGTGGCACACTCAAGTTGAACTGTTACTGAGTGATCCTTCCAGCTCGGATACTCAGAAGGTCAGAAGGATTTTAGAGAGCTTACTGAGCCCAGCAAGTGACTTAGTCAAAAGCCTTGGTATTGACTCCTCGCCCTCACAGTATCTCAATCAGCTTGACGCAGCTTTTGGGGCAGTAGCAGATGGAGAAGAGCTATATGCAGCATTCCTGGGTGCAAATCAAAATACCGGAGAGAAATCCTCAGATTACTTGAATCGCCTACACCTGATGCTGGAGAAAGCTGTTACTGGAGGAGGGGTGTCTGCTGAAAATTCCCAGAAGCAACTTCTCAGGCAGTTTTGTAGGGGTTGCTGGGACCAGGCCATGCTCATTGAGCTCCAGCTTGAGGAAAAGAAGGCTAATCCCCCATCCTTCCCTGAGCTACTACTGCTATTGAGGAAACAGGAGGATAGACGACAAACAAAATTCAACAGGATGAAGAAACACCTTGGGAGCAATAAAGCTATGTCACATATGCATACAGTCTATGGCCTGCCCCAATGTGAAGAGCTGGAAGAGACAGAACCTGTTGCAAGCGAGAAGGAAGTGAAAAAACATCTCACAGAGACCCAAAGGCTCGCTCAGGAAGTGGCGGAGCTAAAGAAGCAGCTTGCTTTAAGAGCAGTTGGACCCCAGAATGTAAACAACCCCGGTGGCGAGAATGCGGTTAGAGGGAACTGTATGGCCTCTAATGCAACAAGCCGCAAGATGAACAGGAACACCTCCGACATGCCCCGAGCATGGTTCTGTTTTAGATGTGGAGAAGACGGCCACATTGCTGCCCAATGTTCGAACGAGCCAAACCCTGCCGCTGTACGGCAAAAGAACTTTGAACTCAGAGAAAGGCGTGAGCGGTGGAACATGCAGCACCAGGGCCAGCCCGAGTTTCCTTTAAACATGTAGTGGCCCCTGTTGTGGGGCAATCAGGAGCCATGAACCCCCCTTTATCTAGTCCCATGCAAGACTTAGAAGTTAATGTAGTTAGGGCCACAAACTATGCTCAGAATGGCCCACCCTGTAACTATAGACCCTTACCCAGTGGTCTTGTGGGGCCATGTTGCACCTTGACTGTGCTTGTTGAAGGCCTCCCATGTAAATGTCTTCTAGATACTGGATCACAGGTTAGTACAGTCTCAGAGACCTATTACTCAGAACACCTCTCATCATTCCCTGTTGAACCCATTAATGCACTACTTGAGATTACAGGCGCAGGGGGTCAGCTAGTCCCTTACATAGGCTACACCCAGGTCTTTTTAACTCTCCCTAAGAGTGTTACTGGCATAGAAGAAAATGTGTCTTCCCTAGTTCTCATTGTACCCGACTGTGACCTAAGCCGTGAGATCCCTCTGTTGATAGGGACAAATGTACTTAATAGATTGTACGAAAAAGGAGTTACCCGAGAAGGGCAGAAATTCCTACAGGGGTGTGAACTAAGTGCTGAGTGTGTCATGCTATTTCAGCACATTGCTCAGACTCACAATGAAAAAGTAGGAACAAGACCGGTGAAGTTGATTGGGCGTCACCCGGTCATCGTTCCAGCTGGACAGAAAGTGCGTGTGCTAGGAGGCGTTAGGATGGGCGCATCCTCAGATCAAACCTCATGTGCAGTAGAGGCTCCAATGAACTCTCCTCTGCCCGGTGGCATCTTCGTAGTACCAACACTACTGGATGTTCCTTATCAGTCCTTCAGCAAAGTTCCTGTTCTTCTCTGCAATATGAGTGCACACGACGTCACACTACACCCAAACCGTGTGATAGCAGAAATGACGGCAGCTCAGTGTGTGATACCTATGAAATCCGATGACACCCCCATCTTGTGTGGTCTTCAGACGTTTGACACAGAAACCCCCCTGAGTGACAAAGTAACATGCAGCCTAGCAGACTCTCCCATTCCAGCCGATTGGAAGAAATGCATCATGGACAAGTTGAATGCCCTACCTGAAGTGTTCGCAGTTGACGACTTAACCCATGGGCGTACCTCTGCTGTCAAACACAGGATAAGACTAAAAGATGAAACCCCCTTCAAGGAGAGGTCCCGACCAATTCATCCATGTGATAGGGAAGCTGTGAAGCAACATATTAGGGAGTTGCTGGAGGCTGGGATCATCAGAGAATCGGAGAGTCCATTTGCTTCCCCTATAGTTGTTGTGAAAAAGAAAAACGGAAAGATCCGACTATGCGTGGACTATCGAAAACTGAACCTGCACACTGTTAAAGATGCCTATGCCCTCCCCAACATCGAGGAAACCTTTTCGGCTCTTAGTGGAGCTAGATGGTTCTCTGTGATGGACCGTAAGTCAGGTTACTATCAGGTGGAAATGGCTGAAGAAGACAAACACAAGACCGCATTCACATGCCCGCTGGGTTTTTGGGAATTTAACCGCATGCCACAGGGCATTACTAATGCACCCTCAACATTTCAGCGATTGATGGAGAAGTGCGTTGGAGACTTGCACCTGAATGAAGTCTTGGTTTTTCTGGATGACCTGATAGTTTTCTCAGATACCTTGGAGGAGCATGAAACCAGACTGATGAAGGTTTTGAACAGACTCAAGGACTACGGGCTGAAGTTGTCCCCTGACAAATGTCACTTTTTTCAGTCCTCCGTAAGATACCTGGGCCACATTGTAGACGCTAGCGGTGTCCATACTGATCCCGAAAAGACCTCAGCCTTAAAAGACTGGCCAAGGCCCACCAATCGCAAAGAGCTTAAGTGCTTTTTGGGATTTGCGGGGTACTACCGCCGTTTCGTGCAAGGCTACTCAAAGATAGCAAAGCCATTGAATGCCCTCACAGCTGGCTACGTGGCTCCAAGGAAAAGAGGGAAGGACTATAGTAGGCCGAAACCTCAGATGTCAGTGAGCCCCAGTCAGTCTTTTGGAAGTGAGTGGACACAGGACTGTGAAACCGCTTTCAGAATGCTCATTGACAAGTTAACATCAGCACCTGTCTTGGCTTTTGCCAACCCCAACCTCCCTTACATTCTCCACACGGATGCCTGCGGAGAGGGCCTTGGTGCAGCCCTTTACCAAGAGCAAGAAGGGAAACTAAGGGCCATAGCCTACGCCAGTCGAGGGCTGTCCAAGAGCGAACAAAACTATCCAACACACAAGCTTGAATACTTAGCACTGAAGTGGGCTGTGTGTGAGAAGTTCCATGATTATCTTTATGGAGCAGAATTCACAGTTCTTACAGATAATAACCCTCTCACTTATGTGTTGACCTCTGCAAAACTCGATGCGGCAGGCCACCGCTGGCTAGCAGCCATGTCAACATACCGATTTGAGATAAAGTATCGGCCTGGTAATACAAACCAAGATGCAGATGGGTTGTCAAGGCGCCCTCAGGAACCCTCACCAGAAGACCATGCTTTTCTCGAGGAAAGAGAAAGGATCCGCAAGCTCCGTCAATGTGTTCTGGATGGAGATCACAAAGTGCTTTCAAAGGACACCTTCACTGCCCTTTGCCAAAGACACGCAGTGCGGATGGAGCCCTGTGAATACTTCCAGGAAACCATCGTTTTAGCAGAATCCCTAGCGGTGGCCCCCTCTGCCATTCCCCCAAGTTACACCTGCCTCGCCCAAGGAACAGTTCCAGGGATGTCTCAAGCGGACTGGTATAAGTCTCAGAAGGCAGACCCACCCATAAGGCGCATCATTGAACTCATAGAGAGAGAAGCTAAACCCTCGTACAGAGAGGCTAAGTTAGAGCTACCGGAGGTGAGGGGCTTCCTCAGAGAATGGAACCGACTTGAACTCAAGGAGGGAGTTCTGTTCAGGAGATATGTGGACAGAGGAACAGAGGGCTACCAGTTAGTCTTACCTGAGAAATACAGAGCCAAAGCACTAGAAGGGGTGCATGATGAAGTTGGCCACCTTGGGTTTGAGCGCGCCCTTAACTTGGCCCGCACTCGATTCTACTGGCCAAAGATGGCTCAAGCGATTGATGTGAAGTGTCACACATGCGAGAGGTGCTTCAGAAGGAAAGCAAATCCCGAGAGGGCTGCTCCCATGATGAACATCAGTACAAGTTACCCCCTTGAGTTGGTTTGTATGGACTATTTGTCCATTGAACCCGACAGCAGAGATACACGAAATGTATTAGTGATTACAGACCATTTCACTAAATTTGCTGTGGCTGTTCCCACAAGGGATCAAAAAGCAAAGACCGTAGCCAAGGCACTCTGGGAGAACTTCATTGTTCACTACGGGTTCCCTGCTCGCCTTCACAGTGATCAGGGGAGGGATTTTGAAAGTCACACCATCAAAGAGCTGTGTTCCCTGATGGGAGCAAAAAAAGTGAGGACTACCCCGTACCACCCCCGCGGGAACCCAGTTGAAAGATTTAACAGAACCCTGCTTGGCATGCTTGGAACACTGGAGGACAAAGATAAGTACCACTGGAGAGACTTTGTAAAACCACTCGTTCATGCATATAATTGCACGAGGAACAACACTACTGGATACTCCCCTTATGAACTGATGTTCGGCAGGCAACCGACTCTTCCCATTGACCTTGTCCTGGGACTCCAGCCACAAGGGAATCCTGCCAGGACTCACTCTGAGTATGTAAAGGCCCTTCGAGAGAAGCTTCGGGAAAGCTATGCTCTAGCTGCAGAGAGTGCACAGGAGATGGGGGAAAAGAACAAGACAAGGTTCAACTCCAAGGTCAGAGCTGCAGAACTAAGGGCAGGTGACAGAGTCTTGGTACGGAACGTAAACATCAGAGGAAAGCACAAGCTGGCGGACAGATGGGAGAGAGAGATTTATGTAGTGGAGAAGAGGATGGGAGATGGACCAGTGTACGTTGTGAAGCCAGAAAAGGGGATTGGGCCTGTACGCACCCTCCACAGGGACCTCCTCTTACCGTGTGGGTTCCTACCCATCACAGAGGAGAAGGAAACCGAACAAAAAAGGTCCACTAAGAGGATGAAGTTGAGATCCCGGGAGCAGCCGGTGATGGATACAGGAGGCAACACGCTGAGCCATGAAGAGGATGATGTCTGTAGCAGCTGCGACGAAGAGGAATATACAGTTGTCTACAGGCCCGAAGTCACTGTGATGGAACCTCTCATCGAAACTCTGGAGATGGGAGCCAAGAGGAGACCCTCCAGACAAGAAACAGACAGAGATCAGACTCCTACTGCTGGGACCCTAGAAGCTGATGTTGACAGTGTCTGCAGTGACCAACGTGATTCACTCCAAGGTGACTGTCAGGAACATGCAATGGAACCTCTTACCAATGCTGAGCCTGTGGACGAAGATCAACATGAACGGAATGAAAGATCAGACCACTCAGCCGTAGAAGATGTGGCAGCAGCCATCGATCCTGTGTCTCAAGCGGAACAGTCGGGCAACCTAGAGCCACAAGCTGAAGTCAGAAGGTCAAGTAGATCACGGCAACAGCCTGATAGACTACACTATGAGAGTCTTGGGAGACCCCTGATTCTGGCAATTGTTGCATTCTGCAAGAGTTTGGAAGGCCTCCTCCCAGAACCTGAGAGGTGGTAAGCGCATGAAGGGACTCAAGCGTTCTAGGGGGGGAGTATGTAGCCCATGCTATTTTCTTGTCTAGCTGAAACATTCATTATGGACTGTGAATTGGGTGACGCTCCCTGGAAGAGTGTAATTTGTTGACGCTCCCTGGAAGAGTGTAATTTGTTGATGCTCCCTGGAAGAGTGTAATTTGTTGACGCTCCCCTGAGATTTACGTAGTACAGCCTGCTTGGGAGCAGCGTGTTGAAAACTGTTCCTGGCTGCAAGCTAGAGACAGACTATTGGAGCAGTTGGAGAATATTAGAAAAGTGACAAAACGGTATACTTGAACAGAACTACTTGGACAGAAGATGAAAGATAGAGGATAAAGAGAGGATTCCGTGCTGGAACTGGACAAGAAAGAGAGAAGAAAAGACTAGCTGACTTGAAGACCGAATTGGAGGAGAAACCATTGCCAATTGAAAGACTGATAAACAAATTGAAGAATCCTGATTGGTTTTTGTTACCCCCTTCAGTGAACACGGATCTGCATCAACTGAAGTGGTCTTCTTCATTGACCTTCTCCACTCACCATCACCCAACGGTCGGCTGGTGACGTTCCCTTTTTGTTTAATTGAGTGCACTCAAAACAGACTTTATTGGGTACCCTTTTTATTTCATTTATTATTTTCTATAAATGTGGACCATTGCATGGAAGCTATGATGTTGTAATATGTACTGAACCTGGTGAACCCTTTTAAGTTATATAAAAGGTAAAACGTAGATCACGGTGCCTGTGTATTTTTTCTTAGAGCCAGTCTCCTTGAACCTATAGTTGATAGTTGTACCACTGCAGAAAGAACTGATAGTGTTGAATTACAGTAGGTTACACATCCATCGACCGGCTCGGATATCGTAAGCCTCCATGTGACTGGTCCCGCTGCGGTCACTCCAGCCTCCGATGGCCAATAGGACCTCCTGGGGCAGGCGTGGGCGGGTCAGGGGGTTTGGGAGCCTGTCGGAGCCAGGGAGGTTCAGGACGCTGAGGATGACGGGCCTGCAGTCCTGGCTGTCCCTCACCACAGGGTTGTTCTTGACGTTGTTCAGGAAGTAGTCAGGCCTCATCAAGCCCATGCGAACCTGGGAAGAGACAAGCAGACAGCGGGTACAACTTAGACAGCGGTTGTAGACGGTTTCACTGGAATTCTGTTGCTAGGGAACAGTTTGGACCTAAATGTTCGAGAACCACTGGATTGATTGATTGATTGATTGATTGATTGATTGATTGATTGATTGATTGATTGATTGATTGATTGAAAACTTTATTAACAGATTGCAGAATGGGTACAATACAGTACGGGTCAATACACACAATTGTTAAGGGGATGCAGACCAGAGAAAGACTTCCGTCTTGTTTACATCAGGGTCCCCCATTTTCAATTCATCAAGACATTTATGACACACATGACATACAGATATACTGTGATACAATTAGTTACCTTGGGCAGCATCAAAGGGATGTGTGTTTTACGCTCCTTACGGGAGTGGTCGATCCAACGGAGGACGGCCTCGAACACCGTCTCCTCGTTCTTCACGTTCAGGTCATCCCTCTCGATGATGTCCACCAGTTGCTGCAGGGACAGCTCCACAAACTCCTCTGAGATGTTCAGCATCTCCTCAAAGTGGCACACGATGAAGATATGGGCCTTGCGCTTCAGGTCAGGGCAGCAGTAGATGTCCGCAAACCTCCAGATGCCGACACAGTTTTCCAGAGACAGCTGGCCCTCTTGGAAGTCAGAGCACGCTCGTACTATGCCAGTGACAAGAAGCTGGTCTGCAGCCACCAGAAGCTCTTCCACGTTCTCTGCTGTCACCGGCACAAAGCGTGTGTAGGCGTACTCTATGATGAGCTGCATCATACCCGGGGACACCCCAGGGATACTGTAGACTGGTTTCTCTGTGTCGCTCCAGCGAGTGAAGAGGGTTCTGTGGGATGCAGAGTATAGAGATATCTGATGAGTAAACAGTAAGCAAGTACTAATATATTTTCACTGTAGAAGTATAGGGTCTTAGAACAGTAGAAGTATATTATCTGTTTACAGTAGACATACAGTATCGTATCTGTTTACAGTAGAAGTATAGTATCTGTTTACAGTAGAAGTACAGAATATTATCTTTTTACAGTAGAAGTATAGTATCTGTTTACAGTAGACATACAGTATATTATCTTTTTACAGTCGAAGTATAGTATATGTTTACAGTAGAAGTACAGTATAGTATCTGTTTACAGTAGAAGTATAGTATCTGTTTACAGTAGAAGTATAGTATCTGTTTACAGTAGAAGTACAGTATAGTATCTGTTTACAGTAGAAGTATAGTATCTGTTTACAGTAGAAGTATAGTATCTGTTTACAGTCGAAGTATAGTATCTGTTTACAGTAGAAGTACAGTATAGTATCTGTTTACAGTAGAAGTACAGTATAGTATCTGTTTACAGTATAAGTATAGTATATGTTTACAGTAGAAGTATAGTATCTGTTTACAGTAGAAGTACAGTATAGTATATGTTTACAGTAGAAGTATAGTATATGTTTACAGTAGAAGTATAGTATCTGTTTACAGTCGAAGTATAGTATCTGTTTACAGTAGAAGTACAGTATAGTATCTGTTTACAGTAGAAGTATAGTATCTGTTTACAGTAGAAGTATAGTATCTGTTTACAGTAGAAGTACAGTATAGTATCTGTTTACAGTAGAAGTATAGTATATGTTTACAGTAGAAGTACAGTATAGTATATGTTTACAGTAGAAGTACAGTATAGTATCTGTTTACAATAGAAGTACAGTATAGTATATTTTTACAGTAGAAGTATAGTATCTGTTTACAGTAGAAGTACAGTATATTATCTGTTTACAGTAGAAGTATAGTATCTGTTTAGAGTAGAAGTACAGTATATTATCTGTTTACAGTAGACATACAGTATCTGTTTACAGTAGAACTACGTATAGTATCTGTTTACAGTAGAAGTACAGTATATGTTTACAGTAGAACTACGTATAGTATATGTTTACAGTAGAAGTATAGTATCTGTTTACAGTAGAAGTACAGTATAGTATCTCTGTTTACAGTATAAGTACAGTATAGTATCTGTTTACAGTAGAAGTACAGTATAGTATATGTTTACAGTAGAAGTATAGTATATGTTTACAGTATAAGTACAGTATATTATCGTTTTACAGTAGAAGTACAGTATATTCTATTTTTACAGTAGAAGTACAGTATCTGTTTACAGTAGAAGTACAGTATAGTATCTGTTTACAGTAGAAGTACAGTATAGTATCTGTTTACAGTAGAAGTATAGTATCTGTTTACAGTAGAAGTACGTATATTATCTGTTTACAGTAGTACAGTATATCATCTGTTTACAGTATAAGTACAGTATATTATCTGTTTACAGTAGAAGTACAGTATATTATCTGTTTAGAGTAGAAGTACAGTATATGTTTACAGTATAATTATAGTATCTGTTTACAGTAGAAGTACAGTATATTATCTGTTTACAGTAGAAGTACAGTATATTATATATGTTTACAGTAGATGTACAGTATAGTATCGGTTTACAGTAGAAGTACAGTATATTATCTGTTTACAGTAGAATTATATTATCTGTTTACAGTAGAAGTACAGTATAGTATCTCTGTTTACAGGAGAAGTACAGTATAGTATATGTTTACAGTAGAAGTACAGTATAGTATCTGTTAACACTTTGATCGCCATGGTTAAATTCATAATTTACCATCCTTCGCCATCTCTATTTGTCTATGGAGAAGTTCCCCTTCTTTGCAGGGCTATAACTTTTTAAATTGTATTGCTAAATTGACATTATTATGGCCCATTCAATGTCCTATATCTATTGTTCAGGGTGTAGCAACGTTATACTTTTTCATTCACATATTCATACTAAAATATGGTCTAAAGTATAAGTATGTTTTTATCATTTTCTGCAGCTTTCTTCAGAACTTGATTTATAGCCCCAAATGCATTATATTGATGATCAAATACAGTTTGGTAGCGATCGGTGCCAGATAAAAAATTTCAACTGGAGGTACTTCTAGAAGTTACTACGTATCATCTGATGTTGACCGGATGGGCGGAGGGTCGTTTATAATTCCGTGGGCAACGTTATATCATTCACCTAGTGTGGGTCATATGATCATCAGAGCAGTTTATATGGAACACGTTAGAAAATAACGCTGAAACTCACTGTGGCTTCCTCGCGCCGTTGGGGGATGAGCGTGGAACAGAATTTTTTCTATTATGGGATGGAGAAATACCGGATCCATTTCCAGGTTGTATAATAGTATATACGTCCAAATCATGTTGTTTATTGAGTTAGGGTGAGCGATCGATTATCCAGTGTGTCAAGATGGAGTCCCGGGAGCTATAGCGAGTGGTCGGACCGAATTTGGATGAGCACCAGTTTCCTGTTTCCGGTTGATTGTTTTTTTATCGCTTCATTTCAGTTTGATAGCATTTTGAAAATAACTCGTTTTCGCGGAAAAAACAACACATTCTATGATAATCGCCTTTTACTGGAATATTCTAGAACGTTGTCATTTGTCGGCCTATTTATGAATCGTTTTCAAATAAATGCTAGATAATCGATAGTATACTGTACTTCTACTGTAAACAGATAATATACTGTACTTCTACTGTAAACAGATCATATATGTCTACTGTAAACTGTTAACATGAACCAAGCTAAACGTACCTGAAATAGTTGCTGCAGCAACACAGGATGGCCCTGTGGGCGTTAAACTCAGTGCTGTTGACTTTAATAACCACATCACAGAACCTTCCCTCCAGACGCAGCTCATTAAGGATTGTACATGACATTGTTTCCTTTTCCATGTGGTGATTTTTAAATGGTATCTACAGAATATATTCAAGCTTACAGACAAGTAGCCAGACTCAACAAGTTAGATCTTCACTTGTCTTCTGCGATCTGAGACCTTCTGAGAGAATTGTTGAATATATCGTATACACAAATGTTCTAGAATGTTCTAGAATGTTCTATTATGACATCATATTGTGATATCATACTGTGACATCATACTGTGACATCATACTGTGACATCACAACGGAACATGTTTGAGGGTCATTTGAAAAATATAAATAATTATGTAAGATATAATATAATGTAATGTAATTGTAATTGTAATTGTTATTTTATTTTATTTTATACTTATCTATTTTTGTCTAGCACAGTCTCTGGAGCGTAACAGAAAGAAGCATTTTGTATAAAAGTATTCTGTACTTCTGTATGACAACTAATAAAGAAATATATATATTATAATAAAATGTAATAATAAAGTATAATATATTTAGCTCCCATTTGAATAATATAAATAATATGTTGATGTAATATAATGTAATGTAGATAGAAAGATAGATAGACACTTTATTGCCATTTCAACACTGTTGATTGGGATTTGTTAAAAACATACAATATAAAAACACAAGAATACAATATAAAAACACAAGAATACAATCCCTGCAATAAAGAGTTTTACACAAACAATTAAAAAGAAAGAAATGCTACAGTACCTAAAATAAATTGCTCAGTGTTCCAGTTTTAAAGTGCATATTGCCTTAAAGTGCATGTTGGCTGGTGCTAGCCCTTGTTGTCCAAAGTGCCTGTACATTTGTACTTGAGTTCAGGTGATGGACAGCCTCGGGATATGTACTGTTTTTAAAACGGGATGTCCTGCACCTGAGACTTTGGAGTCTTCTGCCAGAGGGAAGGGGGTTAAAGAGGTCGTAAGCAGGGTGAGAAGGGTCCCTGATCACCTTTTCCCCTTTCCGCCGGATTTGTGTGGCATAAATGGAGGCCACAGAGGGGAGCTCACAGCCGATGATTTTTTACGCTGTGCGTACAGTTCGTTCTAAATGTCCCCTATCATGGACGGTGGTGTTTCCGTACCACACAGTCATTGAGAAGGTAAGGACACTCTCCACAGTGGCTCTATAAAAACTGAGCATCACCTCCCTGGACACACCAAACTTTTTAAGCTGGCGCAGGGAGTGGAGCCTCTGGTGGGCTTTGCTAATTATGAGGCTGGTGTTAACGTCCCATTTTAAATGATCACATATTGTGATGCAGAGGAATTTGTAATATTATATATTATAATATAATGTAATAATAAAGTATAATATATTTAGCTCCTATTTGAATAATATAAATAATATGTTGATGTAATATAATGTAATGTAATGTTATATATTATAATATAATGTAATGTAATAATAAATAATTATATATTTAACTCCCATTTGAATAATATAAATAATATGTTGATATAATATAATGTAATGTAATGTTATATATTATAATATAATGTAATGTAATAATAAAGTATAATATATTTAGCTCCCATTTGAATAATATAAATAATATGTTGATGTAATATAATGTAATGCAATGTTATATATTATAATATAATGTAATATAATAATAAAGTATAATATATTTAGCTCCTATTTTAATAATATAAATAATATGTTGATGTAATATAATGTAATGTAATGTTATATAGTATAATATAATGTAATATAATAATTGCGGGGGGAAGTCACACTGCAGGTCAAACGGGCGTACAGTTACTTCTGGAGCGGGAGTCGTGCCCTAACGTTGAAGCGTTAGCCTGTTGACTAGCTCGCATCAGCACGTTTAGAATGTATTGCACACTTGCATTATTTTAGAAATGTATATACATATTTTAGAATATGTATTTGATTGTGTATTCTTATTTTTTTCTATTTTTGACTACCTAGATGTTTATTGTGAGCGACCTGTGTGCTGAATTTCCCTTGTGATTAATAAAGTACTTGTATTCTATTTACCCATCTGCATAGATTATTACGCTAGCGTTATTTTTACAGTCTGTGGTTAGATCCTCAGGAGGTACTCAGTGTTAATGGTAGTTATATACTCGTACTGGCAATCGCGTCTCGCTCTTCGCCATATTGAGATATACCTCATCTCCAGTACCTACTGTACTTCATTAACAAAAACAAGTCAAGTCAAGTCAAGTCAAGAGTTTTATTTGTCACGGCATACAAGTATACAATGAAATGCGGGTGGTCTTGCCCGCAACAATATGCAATACAGTAGTAACAACATATAATGGAATCCAATAAAACAACATTGTGCAATAACAGTAACATAGTAGGGCTTATCGGTATTTGTACATAAGTTATTTACAGAGCATGGAGTACTGTGGGTCCTGTGGTAGTGCATACACTTTTAGCTACGGATGAGGCACTGGGTCATTCTGTACATTGCTATTTTATACTATACTATTTTTAAAGTGACCTTTCCTTAGTGGCCATAAGTGTGGGCGTGTGCAGCATGAGTGTGTGCTTGCTCATGTTAAAGTGGCTGCTAGTGTGTGAGCGTGTACAGTGTGTGTGTTGTGTGTGTGCTCATGTGTGCTTGTGTGTGTAGAGTTCAGTGTTCAGGGCTCTGATGGCCTGGGGGAAGAAGCTGAGCCGAAGCCTCTCTGTCCTAGTAGCTGGGGTTCGCAGGTGTCTGCCTGATCTCAGCAGCATGAACAGGCTGTTGTTGGGGTGGTGTGGGTCTTTCATTATTCTGCAGGCTCTGGATTTGCACCTCTTGTTGTATAGAACCAGCAGGGGTGGTAGTGCAATACCCGTGGTACGCTCGGCTGAGCGCACCACTCTCTGTAGGGCCTTCTTGTCCTGTGCCGTGCTGTTTCCATACCAGGCAGTGATGTTTCCAGTCAAGATGCTCTCTACAGCTCCAGAGTAGAAGGACTGGAGTATCTTCCCAGATACTCTGAACATCCTTAACTGTCTCAGGTGGTAGAGGCGCTGCTTAGCCTTTTTTACGACTGAGTCTATGTGTGTTGTCCATGTCTGATCCTCTGAGATGTGGACCCCCAGGTACTTAAAGCTGCTCACCCTGTCCACGGTAGCCCCGTTTATCCTCAGTGGTGTGTGTGTCTCCTGCTGTCCTCTCCTATAATCCACGATCAGTTCCTTGGTTTTACCAATGTTCAGGAGCAGGCTGTTGTCCTGGCACCAGCGTTCCAGTACCTCAACCTCCTCCCGGTAGGCCTTCTCGTCGTTGTCCGAGATCAGCCCCACCACCACTGTGTCGTCCGAAAACTTCACTATGGAGTTGGAGCTGAACTTGGCCACACAGTCGTGTGTGTATAGTGAGTACAGCAGGGGGCTCAGAACACAGCCCTGGGGGGACCTGATGCTCAGGGTGATGGTGTTGGAGGTCTGACCCCCCACCCTGACTGCCTGGGGCCTTTCGCTCAGAAAGTCCAGTATCCAGGCGCTCAGAGCGGAGCTCAGACCCAGCTCGATCAGCTTGTCCACCAGTCTGGTGGGGACTATGGTGTTGAACGCTGAGCTATAGTCAATGAACAACAGTCTCACATAGCCCCCCTTCTGTCGGTCAAGGTGAGAGAGGGTGCTGTGCAGTACCTGGGAGACCGCATCGTCAGTGGACCTGTTTGGCCTGTATGCAAATTGCATGGGGTCCATATCACTGGGGAGGGGGAAAAAAAGCACCCATGCATTTGACCAGGCCCCGCCCCAGTGTACCCCTATAAGGCACCAGGCATGGTCACACTCGCCCTTCCTCTTTTTTCGTTTTCCATCTTGGACGTGCATTGCATCCCATGTAACTAGCTGTTGATGAAATGCAGAGAGAAATTGAACAATGTTGGGTTTCGCCGGAGATTTGCCAGCCCCTGGAATCTTCTCGGCATGTTCCAACGGCGCGTCGGGCCTGTCCTGGGGTTTCCTCGTCTTTTGACAGCAGATCGAGGGACGTCGCGCGATGTTTAGCTATCGGGCTAACTCGCGCCCAGGTAGGATCTGCGCCACTAGGCATAACAATGCTGCCGTTAGTGATGCTGCTCGAGTTGTCACAGGAGACAACCGAGTTGTGTATTGGCGCAAGGGGCAGGATATCTGGGTAAACGTTGTTGTTTTCCCGGTTATCCTGGAGCGCGTGGCTAACGCTATGCTATGATGCTGGGTTACTGTTTCTGTTTTGATTCCCCGCTGAGGGCTGTCTTTTTAGAAAAAGGTCTTCCCTCCTCTTAACCATTCATGCTGACGGTCAATCGGTGTCTACTGTTGGGAGTATTGACGGGGGCTTGTTTACCTTTTTCATGGGTGAATGGGCTGAGGCCTAGGGCTGGTGTGCTTTTTGTGAATATTATGAATGGTATGCGGGACTGGTGTTCTCTGGTCTGCATCCCCTTAACGTTGTGTGTATGGGCTAGCCCATTCTGCAGTGTATTGGTGGTGTTTTAGTTCATTTATTCATTAACCCATTCATGAGTGCACACCACTGGTGTGCACTCATTCATGAGTGACCACCACTGGTGCTCCGTGTTTATGAAGTAGTCCTTTGCCTCTGGCATGTTGAAACAGTGCCCTGCCCGGCCGACGCCATGAGGTGAGTCGGCCCGGCAGGTGGCTGGTGGGCTGTTAAGCCTATACCGCCACGGTATAGAATTAGCAACGATTTGTAACTTTGTTCGAATTGCTGTTTTTTTCTGTCAAAAATGGTGGCGGGTGGCGGGGCCATGAAGACCAGCCAACGTCGAAACATCGCGCAAGGTTTTGACGTTATTAGCTTTGACCTAGCCGCAAGCTATAACGCAGGGAGGGCTGGGATGCTGTCAACGGTTGTTTACAGACATCTTGGTTGGATTAGTCTCCCTTTGAGGGGGTGAGAAGTTAAAAATTATTTTTCCCTCCTCAGGGCTCCCCTCTCCGCAGAGGGACTTTGGTCTTTCCGCTGGAGCGAGGGCGGTATTTGACCTAGGCCCCACACCGCCTCACACCGCGCAGCCAGAGGTGAGAGCACGGCCTTCTGCCATGTTTCCCCCGCCTGAGGTACCCTGGGCTCAACGTCAACAGGTGTCCACAGCCCGCTCTCCGGTCACTCCCTCCCCCTTCTTGCCTCCGGAGGGGCAAGAAGAGGCCCCCCCCGATTCCCATCTCCATCCGAGGGGTGGATGTGGAGATGGTGGACTCATACAAGTTCCTTGGGGTACACCTGAACAATAAACTGGACTGGTCGGACAACACAGAGGCCCTCTACAGGAAGGGACAGAGCAGGCTGTTCTTCCTGAGGAGACTCAGGTCCTTCAATGTGTGCAACAAACTGCTGCAGTCTTTTTACCAGTCTGTTGTGGCCAGCATCCTCTTCTATGCTGTGGCATGCTGGGGAGGCTACATCAACTCAAGGGACACCAACAAGCTCAACAAGCTGGTGAGGAAGGCTAGCTCCGTGGTGGGAGTCGAGCTACCTAGACTTGAGGTGATGGTAGAGAGGGGGATGATAAGGAAGCTGGATGCCATCATGGAGAACCCCTACCACCCCCTCTACGATGAGCTAGTCAAGATGAGAAGCTCGTTCAGCCACAGACTCATTCCCCCCCGACACTCAACTAACCGCCTCGGACAGTCCTTCATACCAGCGGCCATCAGGCTCCACAACAGTGGGCAGCGACTAGCAGCCTCCAGGCTCCACAACAGGGGGCAGCGACAGCGACTGCTACCAGACATTGACCTGGGACTTATAGGAACCCAAGGAGGACAACCTACACTACCTTAGGCTTACTGCACCCTATGTGGATACTATGATACTGTGAATAATGTATATTTCAGTGGATACCGTGATACTGTGAATAATGTATACTCAGTAGATAGTAAATTATAACACTACCTCATGCATACTGTACCTTATGTGACACTGTGAATAATGTGAATATTCCTCAGCTAGTCAGATAGTAATTATATTGACCATATTGATCTAATTGTTTACACTGCCTGTGTTGTTTTTTACTACCTGTATACTTTGTTGTTTTACTACCTGTACCCCCCCCCCCCTCCCCCCCATGCTGCTATGATGTCTGAATTTCCCCAAGGGGATCAATAAAGGAATATCTTACACCAGCGGAAAAGGGGCTCTGGTTTGTTTCCTTTGGCTGCAGGCCGCGTGTCTTCAATGAAGCGCAAGCGGCCCCATGTTCGCTTCTCATGGGGACAGGGGCTGACACCCAGTTGATGACTGAGACTGGGTCTGTCCATGAGAATGTTGTGCTGTCAAGCGGCTCCCACGCCACACGTTCTGCATCTGTGTTTGGTTGAGCCTGGTGTTACGTCTGTCAACTACAAGGGTTGTCAGCAGGGGGTCTCGAGACCTCTTGAGGCAAACAGTGCGGGCTTCCCCGATCTCGCCTTCACCAGGCCGGGTATCACGTTGATGCCTCCCACTCCGGAGAGCCTGCAGTGGTCTGGCAGGCACGCGTGATTTGGGTGGTAGTAATATCACTGCAGGGCTACGGTGTGTAGGAACCCATGGGGGCCTCACACCTTGCATGTCCAGCTGCAGAACAACTCCTCAGCATGCTGGAGGGGTGTTCAGTGGGGGAGCTTTTGTCACCTAGTATGATGTCAGCTTCCCCTGTATCAAACCGGCCCTTTCTGTCGGGGTCCCCCCTTGGGTGCGATTGCCTCGTGGGTAGTGTCAGGGTCCGATGTCCCGACTCCACGGAACGCTCTACTCGCACGGCTAGCGGGTCCAGGGTTGGCCACATACAGCGGGTGGGACCGGGCCGCCTATCTACAGTTCCTACCAGACCAGCGCCAAATGGCGGCGGGTGCGTTTTGGGAGTATCATCACATATGGCTACAGCAGTACCATATGACGAGGTGGATGGAGAGAACGCTGAGGCGGGGACTTGTGTTTACACAACCCCACCCGTTTTCAGGTTTGGTACAGACCCTATTGTCAGGGTCACCAGCAGTGACAGCTCTGGTCAACAGATCCAATCCAAAGCAAGCCATCGTCGTGGCATTTTCCTCTGCGTCGTCAGGGGTTACGAAGTGTATTCTGCCCTGACGACGTTCTGGTCCTTGGCGGTCAAGGTGGATCGTCAGGTCTCATACCAGGCAGGTGGTGGAATTCCTCACCAGCCTGGGGTTTGCTGTAGACTGGAAGTAGAGTACTCCTCTTCCCAGTCAACGGGTGGAGTACTTGGGCTTATTCTAAGCTCAAGGTCTATATGGGCATCCCTCTCAGAGCATGTTATCGACACGCTCGGGAGGTTCCAATCTAGGACGGTTACGGCTCTGTCCGTGATGCGCCTGCTCGGTATGATGGCATCTGCTCATTCCGTGGTCCCTCTTGGCCTCCTCTTCACCTCATGAGGAGGATACGGAGGTGGTTTTCCAGTATGGAAATAGACCCGGTGAGAGGCAAGTGGAAGCGGCTAAGGTTCCCATGTCAGTACTGGGGGACCTCGCCCTCAGGCAGTAGGCTGTCACTGGGGGGGGACGTGTCGGGCCAACGCAGTAGGGGGCAGCTGGCAAGACCATGCTGCCCGGTCTGCGCTACGTTCAATGTGTTGGAATTGAAGGCAGTCCTTCTGGTCCTCAAACGGTGTTTTGATTAGGACGGACAATACGACGTCAGCGTCGTATATCGACAGACAGGGAGGAGTACGCTCCCCCCGTCTGCACCGGGCGGCGGTCGGCTGGCTATGGGCGTTCTCCATCTGCGCAGCCTGAGGGCTCTCCACACCCCCGGCAGGGTGAATGTGGGTGCAGGTGTGATGTCGCGGGGCGGTCCTCACCCTGACGAGTGGGGATTACATCCGGACATAGTCGGGCAGGTCTGGGACCGATTCCGTGGCCGCCTGGGATTCTGTACGTTTTTCCCCCCATACATCTGATGGGTCAGTTGTTGGTGCGGATACGTCGGGAGCGCAGGACATTGGTCCTGTTCGCGCCGGACTGGGGCACAGCTGTGTGGTTCCCGGTCCTGATCCAGCTCTTGTTAGCCCCGCCGTGGCCTGTTCCTTGGTCGTCGCGGGCCCTCTCTCAGGCGCACGGGTCTCTGTGGCAGTTCCCTGTGCTGGGCCAGCCGCTGATGGTTTGGCTGTTGAGAGGGTGAGTCTGGAGGGGATGGACCCTTCTGTGGTCGACACCATCCGGAACGCGCATGCTCCCTCCACTATCGCGGGTTATGCGGGTAGGTGGTGTATTTTCCAAGAGTGGTATAGAATGGGGGGCTTGGACCCGGTGTCCTGCCCCCTGGACGCTGTCCTTTCCTTCCTTCAGTCTATTTTGGATAGACTGTCGGCTTCAACGGTGAGGGTATATGCCACGGCTATATCCTCTTGTCATGTGGGGTTTGAGGGCGTTACGTTGTTCAGCCACCCTCTTGTGAAGCGTTCCTGCTTGGCGCTCTGCGCCTTAAGCCGGTGAAACGTTCTCTGTCTCCAAGTTGGGACCTCCAACTGGTCCTCGGCCGGTTGTCTGAGGCCCCGTTTGAGCCTCTTGAGCAGGCGTCTTTGGAACAGCTGTGCTCTCTCGGTGTGGCCTGAGTGCTTGTCTATTCGTGTCAATAGCAGTGCGACTCTGAGGCCTAATCCAGTCTTCGTGCCAAGAAATATCCGGAGCTCTTTTTGCTCCAGGGATATTGTGTTTCAGGCGTTTCATCCGCCTCCTCACGCTGGTGAGTTAGAGGCGAGCCTTCACCTGTCGTGTCCAGTCTGGGCTTTGGGGGTTACCTCAGCTGGACTCAGGACCTCAGGGCTACCGATCAGCTCTTTGTTTGTTACGGTGGCTCTCGCGCTGGTAAGGCACTGTCAAAACAGCGCCTGTCACATTGGTTGTGCGAGGGCTTTGCCCTTTGCTACACGTTGGCTGGGCTGGCCCCCCCTGGGGGTGTCAGGGCGCACTCCACTCATAGGGTGTCGGCCTCTGCCGCCTTGTTAGGGGGGGCCTCGGTGGAGGACATCTGTGGTGCGGCTTCCTGGTCCTCCCCGGGTCCCATCGTTAGGTTTTACCTCATGGACATGACTGGGGGTTCTGTTTCCCAGGCGGTTCTGAGGTCTGGGACCTCCCCTGCGTCCCGCCCTTCGGTGGGTTAGCAGGGGTGTGTGGGTGTGTGCCACGAGGTGATGTGTCACACGTGGTCCCGCCTGTGCTGTGCGTTTTTAGGGGTCTCTAGTTCCCTCTTTTTCGCACTTGGGTGGAGTTAACTGCCGCCCCCTCTTCACTAGGAAGGGGGGGTGACGGGACTCCCCTCCCCCCTGGTGGTAGGGCTTGCAGGTCCTCAGCGGGTACATTTGTCTGGCCTCGCGTCTGCTCTGCCCCATATCTCAATATGGCGAAGAGCGAGACACGATTGCCAGTACGAGTATATAACGATAGGTTATGTATATAACCTGGTTATATGAGTACTGGCTGAGCGTCTCGCTCTTAGCGAGGTCCCTTGGTGGGGTTTTTCTTGATGGAAAACTTTTTTCCACAGGAAGGGCGAGTGTGACCATGCCTGGTGCCTTATAGGGGTGTCCTGGGGCGGGGCCTGGTCAAGTGCATGGGTGCTTTGTTTTCGTTAATGAAGTACAGTAGGTACTGGAGATGAGGTATATCTCAATATGGTGAAGAGCGAGACGCTCAGCCAGTACTCATATAACTAGGTTATATACATAACCTATCGATTCTAGTACAGGGGTGGGCAATTAATATTTAGAAGGGGCCACATAAGAAACCTGAACTGTGTTGGAGGGCCGAACCAATGATAACTTAAACTTAATTCTGCTCAATATTCATTATCTCCCATTGTAAAAAGTAGTAGATTATATATTTTGATTAGCTGCTACTGGTAATCAGAAGAATAAACATAGACATATAGAAGTAATAAACAGTAAAAACTAAAACAATCATTACATCAGTGTTCCATTTTATTTTCAACTTGTTAATCTTCACAAACACTGAAGAGATGTTTTGCAATATGTTAAAAGACATGCAATTGATCAACTTTATACAAAAAGCAATACAGTAGTTGTGATGTCTTGGGCTGTATCACGTTAGCCTAGCTTGGCTGCACGTTAGCCTTTATTAGCACAATGAATGGAAGCGGATAGTGCCGGTTAGCTAGGCTAATAACGTGCAACCAGATAGCTTTCTACTGAATGCACAGATACACACAGCCAGCATGTAGGCATTATTTATTTCTAGCATGATTCATTCATTGACTCGTTCTGTAGAAAGCTATCTGGCTGACTTCTCCAAAGTCCAGTTATTATTATTAGCCTATGCTTAGCACAATAAATGGAAGTGGACTGTGCAGGTTAGCTAGGCACAGTCATCATTGGATTCACTCTCGCTCGCCGGCTCAGTCTTCATTGAGACCGAGACAAAATAATAATAATAATAATAATAATAATAATGGCCTAATATCTGTCCTCTTCACCGTGAACACTGAATTCTCCAATATGAATGCTAGCTGCTGCCAACGCTAATGCTGTGTTGTCTGCTCAGAGCTAAGTGTTGTAGAGAGAGACACATACTGAGCTGACAGGCGCTCGCGCACGCAGACCACACCCCTCCGAGGCTCCAGCGCTTGTTATGCAAAGTAGCCAGGTGTCGAGTGGAACACATTCCGGAGTGCGGACTTGCGGCGTGCTCCTGCTCAAAGAAGTTTGGTACGCCGTTCTGATTGACCGCGTGCTGGACACGGATGCCCGCGGGCCGTAAATTGCCCAGGTCTGGTACTGTTGGTACTGTTGGTACCAGTTGGTACTGGTAGACAGGGGTGTAAAGTACTTGAGTAATTGTACTTTGTTACAATACTTAAGTACTGTTTTTGGGGATTTGTACTTTACTCTATTATTATTAGGTTTGTATACTTGTACTTTTACTCAATTACATTTCAGAGAAAAAAAACATACTTTTTACTCCTTACATTTTAAATGCAGACCTACAAAGTACAAAGTACAAATCTCGCAGGTCCAACAATTTTAATTAGTATATTTGTTTCTCTGGCCGAACTAACATTAACGTTATTAATCCTGCAGCCGGACTTTATTTAAAAACAGCCAATCAAATCCCCATCAATGGAAAATTAACCCACCCATACCCATGCTGATTGGTCCTTGTGCAAGACTAGATCTTTGATTAAACTCCTGCTAATATCAGAAGAAGAATTTCATATCAAATGAAAACTTGGCCCACGATGGAATGAGTTTGAGACCTCAGGGCCCTCATTCATCAATAGTGTGCGTAGAACATTTCTATTTCCACACGTAAGCACGGAATGTAGAACTAGTGTACGCACAGGGAAGTCGGGATTCATCACACGGTGCGTACGCAGGCTCTATGCCCCTCCGTGTTGATGAATACCACTTTGTTCTACCGTCAATGCTCGTGCATGATTATCCATATATGGTCATGAAAATGAGGAAACACCCCCCATGGGATGTGAAATAATGGACTGACCCGAGCGGAACCCTGAGAAACTCCACGAAGATTGTTCACTGCTGTCGAACCAAGAAGACACTATCGCGTATTATGGGATAAATAATAAAAGGCGGACTTGTAAACGGTGATGTCAGATATCAACGGCTCCCTAAGACCATTGCTGCAATTCTGCCTGGACAGCTCAGAATACTAATAAAGACCGTTCGTTGACCACTGTTTGGCGTTGGTTGTGTGTCATTATAACCGTGCTGTAATATGAATGCCTTTATTAGTTGTGTTCGATTGGCTATATGATTTTTAGAGCCATTTTGTTGTCGGCTAATAAAGACCGCGCTGGAATATGACTGCCTTTTCCCGTGTTGTTTGATTGATACCCAGGGATTAAAGTTCTCCTCAATTCTATTCCAAATCGCGATGGATCTCCCGTCAATTTTCTACCTGCTGCATATGATTTCTAGAGGCATACTACAATCTATTTTGATGTCAGTATTGGGTAGCCTATATAAACAATAATAGAGAGCATATACAAGAACAATGAATCTCACTGCATGTATGATGTAGGCATGCCTTTCAATACATGAACTTGAATTCCATCATGTTTGTGTGCGGGACTCACAAGGCTGTTGTCACAATGGGTGGTACCGGTACAGTAATAATTACAGTCCACACAATATCACGATCCATGCCATAGCCTATGTTCTATTAGGACATGATCTGTGACGACAAATGTTCTAGAATGTTTGATTAAGATATCATACTCTGACAGCATGCCTATGAGCAACAAAAACGCGAACTTGAATCCCATCATATACATAGTCTGTCCACTATCTGCATGGTGTCATTGCAATGCGTTTTCTATTCTTTCTTATACAGTAAAAAGGGGGAAGAACACTATATTCATATGACTTATTCTGCTTACAGCTTCGAAATTCCACTTGTTTCGTTTAACGTAAAGCCTTTTAAATATAATCAAAACGTTCCCGTGTTTCGGCGGTCTGTGCGCAGAATAATAACGAGTTGAGCTTTATGATTTATGATGAATTGAAAATGGGGGACCCTGATGTAAACAAGACGAAAGTTGGTCTGCATCCCCAATTAACAATTGTATGTACTGAGCTGTACTGTACTGTACCCATTCTGCAATCTGTTAATAAACTTTTCAATCAATCAATCAATCAAGCTACGAGGAGCGCAGTCAGTCAGTAGCCTACACCCCGTATATTCCGATAACGCTATATAAACCATGCTGCATTCATTCTGAGAGAAAGATCTATTATTCCAAATGCTATTTATAGGGTTTTGACCATAATTACACTACTGTTGCTATTTTACAATGAACTATAATGAACTACGGTTCGTACAGAACATGCCAGTGTTATTATGCACAGAAGCTCATTTCCTTGTTGTAATAATATATTCTACCACTGGGCGTCAGGTAAGTGTGGTCTGACCTGTGCGTAGATGGAAGCACGGAGTCAAGTTCAAATCGAAATTGATGAATCCCACTCTTTGCTTAGAAATGATCGTACGCACAGGGTAAGCACAGATCTGTGCGTAGAACACGTTGATGAATGAGGGCCCTGGTCTATCCCTTGCAATAAAAAAAAGTTTTTACTTTGACTTTTTAGTACTTAAGTACATTTAAAAGTAGAAACTTTTTTACTTTTACTCAAGATACAGGTGATTCTGTGGCTAACGCCGTGGCAGCGTTGGATGAACATTTCACTCCAAGAATCAACGTAGTAGTCGAGCGACACACGTTCCGAAAGCGTGCACAAGCACCGCATGAAAGCATTGCACAATACGTTGTTGCTTTGCGTGACCTAGCTACCAGATGTGACTTTGATAATAAAACGGAGGAAAATCTCCGGGATCAGTTGATTGAACATGTAGCTAGCCCACAGATAAGGGAACGTCTACTGCTTTAACCAGGTTTGACGCTGGACAAGGCTATCAACCTAGCTACGCAGTTTGAAGCAGCTACACTCCACGCTAAAGCTATCAGTACCGAGCGTGCTGCTCCAGTACAGGCCATGACGCCGCGGTCTCAGAATACATTCAAGAAACGGGACTGGCAGCGCTCCCCTCCAGCTAAACCTGCTGCTGCTACTGACTCTGCTTCCACTCGCTCTTGCTACCGATGTGGCTCGGGGAGCCACCTGGCGAACTCTTCACAATGTCCAGCGGTGAAAGTGACTTGCAAATTATGCCAGAAAACAGGACATTTTGCTCGTGTCTGCCGTGCTAAAACACAGTCGGTGAGTACAGTGGAAATTCCTGAAACTACAGTGCTATGCTTGGGAGCTTCTGACATTACAAAAATGATTGTGTGCAATGTGCATGTACACACACCTACCACCCAGGCTCAGGAATTGAGACTGGTTGTGGACACAGGCTCAGCAGTATCCATAATGCCACTGTCTACTTATGAGAAATACTTCAGTGAAACTACCCTATCTGCACCTACTGTTCGGCTGGTGTCGTACACCAAGGCTAGCATACCTGTCATGGGGTGCCTACAGGCTCAGGTGAGGAGAGACAATGTCACGGTCCCTGCTACATTTTACGACGTGGATAAAGGAACTCCCCTGCTGGGAATGGACCTGTTGACTGCACTCCACCTCTGCATTAGTGGAACTACTGTCCTCCCCTCCTCCGCTCCTACGCCGTCTACACCTGCCCCTGTGATGGCTACTACTGTCACAGCTCCTATGGCATTTGGCTGTGCAAGAGGTTTTGTGCATTGTGTAAAAATGTACCCTACTGTTAAGCCAGTGCAACAGAAGTTACACCGCTTACCTTTCGCGGTCAGGGACGCTGTCTCTACTGAACTACAGCGACTACTGGAAGCAAGTGTCATCGAGAGGGTGGACGCTTCTCCATGGGTGTCACCGATCGTGGTGACACAGAGGAAAAACGGTGGAATCCGCATGTGCGTGGACCTCCGTGAACCGAACAAGGCTGTGGTTATGGACTGTTACCCACTGCCACACATGGATGAACTACTCTCCAACCTGCGGGGAGCAAAAGTGTTCTCCACGATTGACCTGGCAAATGCATACTACCAGGTACCGTTGAATGAGGAGAGCCGTGACCTTACCGCATTTATCACGCACAAGGGCCTTTTCAGGTTCTGTAGGGTCCCGTACGGTCTGGCTTCGGCGCCATCTGCCTTCCAGAAAATGATGGCTACAATTCTCAAGGACAGTCCAGGCGTTCAAAGCTACTTGGACGACCTGATCATCTACGGTCCTACCGCTGCCGTCCACGATAAAAACCTGAAGACGGTGCGGCGGAGGCTAGATGATGCTGGCCTAATGCTCAATGAGGATAAATATCACTTCAACAAGCCCTCCCTTCGCTACCTGGGACACATCATCTCAGCTGATGGTATCCTGCCAGTCAAAGAACACACCGACGCAGTTCTGAAAGCTCCTGCTCCCTCCGATGCTGTCTCCCTGCGTTCCTTTCTAGGACTGGTATCCTGGTACTCAAAGTTTCTGCCTAATTTTGCGACAGTCGTAGCCCCTATGCGTTAGTGTGTGAGTGCTACAGACACCTTCACATGGACTGACGCTGTGCAAAACAGTTTTGATCAAGTCAAACAGCTACTGGTAAACAGCCCAGCTCTCGCTCTGTTTGACCCTGCTCTCCACACAATGATCTCCACCGATGCAAGTGACTACGGGTTGGGTGGGGTATTCACTCAATTTCATGCAGATGGCACTAAGAAAGTGGTGGCCTTTGCATCTCGTACACTCTCTCCGACAGAGCGAAGATATTCAACAGTGGAGAAGGAGGCCCTCGCATGCGTGTGGGCCACAGAGAAATGGAGAACATACTTATGGGGACGACGGTTTACTCTCCGTACCAACCATCAGGCTCTCACCACGCTGCTCACGACAAAGGGCATAGGCCGTGCTGGGATGCTCGTCGCCCGGTGGTCAGCACGTCTCCTCTGCTTCGACTACGATATAGTCTAAGACCCGGATCACAAAATTACACGGCTGACTGCCTCTCACGCCTTCCCCTGCCTGCTTCTACTGACTCTGCCATGGATGTGGAGCCCGAGATAGTAGCACACATCGCTGCTACACTCAGTGCCCTGTCGGTGACTGAGTTTGGGGCTGCTTGCTCTACCTGCCCTGAAGTGACTGCATTGCGTGGTCAGATTAACAGGGGTTGGCCTCACTCAGCGAAATCAGTGAGCCAAGATCTGATCGGATACTTCAAGATCAGAGAGGAACTGTTAGTCAAGGACAATTACGTCCTCAGAGGCAACCGCCTCATCGCACCAGTGTCCTTACGCCATACATTGCTCACACTGGCACACGAGAGCACTAAGCAGCGTCTGCGGGATCTCTATTCAGGCACGTGCACATGTAACGGATATGCACTGCGATAGTGTGACTACGGTGCATGGAAGTAAAACTCACTCCCCAGAGGCATTCAAGCTCAGCGCTTAGAGAGGAATTCCTCTCTTGGCGCAGCGGTTTGTGTTGCTTCCCCCCGTGCGGACGCCCGGGGTTCGACTCCCACTCAAGGCGCGGTCGAAGTTTCGTGGCAGGTACTAGGTTGTACCTGTTACAGTGGTGCCGTGACCCGGATGCCTTGGGTGGTGTGAGTTTAGGGGGGGTGAGTGTAACGGATATGCACCGCGATAGTGTGACTACGGTGCATGGAAGTGAAACTCACTCCCCAGAGGCATTCAAGCTCAGCGCTTAGAGAGGAATTCCTCTCTTGGCGCAGCGGTTTGTGTTGCTTCCCCCCGTGCGGACGCCCGGGGTTCGACTCCCACTCAAGGCGCGGTCGAAGTTTCGTGGCAGGTACTAGGTTGTACCTGTTACACACACATAGAGTCCAAGGGGTGCTTGAGCACCTGCCTTTTTGAGCCTCGTAAAAAAAGTGCCCTTTTTGAAAAAGAAATATAATTTTTTTTTCGTTACGCATATAGACTGCCCTTCCAACTGAAAAATGTCAGGATAGAATAAAAATATTAGGTAAAGAGAGAGATGCCCCATATTCCATTGCAGTTTGCACGGCCTACTCAGCGTGCCTCTCTGCGGACCTATATATTTTATGCATAGCGTGGGTGATGATGATGATGATGATAGAAACCGCTGTGGCCCATACAGTTGAATGCTGGTATTACACTCACTGAGGGACACGAAGAAGTCAAGTCCGATGGGATTTGGGAATCTCAAAATACAAATCGGGATTGGAATAAAAAATGCATTTATATTAAACAATACAGAAAATACAGCACTTCTTGGGGTCTGTAGGGTAAGCACTTATTCCCTCCCCCCTGAACATTTATGGAGATGTATGGGCCTTTTAAGTCAGTGATAAAAGTGTCTTTTAAGTGAGCCCCTGCACTGATTATTATAGTTCAATATTCAATATTTTATCCAAAACCCCCCAAAAAGCATAAAAAGCACCCCCCCCCCCCCCCCGCCCGAAAAGGGCCCTTAAAAATCGGGCTACACGCTCGGTTAAAACACAGACAGGTATAGTGCCCTTTTCAGCCTTTGAGCACCTGCCCCTCTAAAGTCCTGTGCACGTCCCTGTCTCTATTGGTGGCCGAAGATGGACGCTCAGGTTCAGGCCAACATATCCAAATGTGTCTCTTGTCAGTCTAATGACAAGATGGCCAAGATGTACTTTGCACCACTACAGCCAGTTCCACTGCCAGACGGCCCGAGGAAGAAGCTAGGCCTCGACATAGTCGGGCCCTTCGAGTCAGCTGTGCCATCCTGCCGTTACGCGATCACACTGACAGACTACTATTCTAAGTGGCCAGAGGTAGCCTTTTCTCACAACGCTACAACTACGGATGTAACCATTGTACAAAAGGCCCAAGGACTGGGCAGACATAAGGACTGTGGGGTGCTGTTCTGCTGTTCTGCAGCTGGACGCCCCTCAGACATAAAGGCTGTGCGGGGCTGCTCTGCTGTTCTGCAGCTGGATGCCTCTCAGACATGTCTAGACATGTCAGTCGATAGCCAGCATCTATATGGTGATTTATAGCCAGCATCTATATGGTGATTTATATGGTTAAGGCTTATACTAATGTTATAATTCTACCAGCTGTTTAGGAAGCAATTTACCAGTATGTTTATAGTGATAATCTAGCCTATTGGGTATAATCTATGTTGTTGATTATAGTATTTAGTATCTGTTTAGCACAGTTTATCCCTGTAACTAGTATAGGTAAAGCACTGCTTATCCCCATTGGTAGTTCCACTCGTGAGGTGTATGTTACTTGTAGCAACAGTATATTGTATAGTATATAACAGACTGATTAATAAGTATTAGTAACGCTGATGTCTTTGTTTCCTCCCCATTTAGAACCACACACACACTCTCACATACTCCCACCGTGTTAATGGGAAATAGAAGTAGAAATTGCCTGTGCATCTGTCTGACCATTGATAATAAAACCCATCAAAGAACGTTACTGCCTCCCGTGTCCTGACTAGACACCCCGTGTTGTTGACTACATTTCCTAACCACCAAGAGCTTCACTACAAATGGTCCTTCGAACCGGATGGAGTCAACGATATGGCAACCAGTCGAGAAGGAACCAGCCTCCCCGCTTCACCATCCGTGCGCCCCAAACGCACAGTGCAGCGCCCGAGATGGCTAGACGATTACCTAGTGGAACATACACGCCAGCGTGACATAGAGCAGCTGCACAGGCATGAAGAGGATAAAGCACAGCCCAGTCCCGCTAGAAGCACATCCCCCATGCCACCAATGCAGAATGCGCACGAAGCAATAATGCACCAAGTTCTGGAGACTGCGCAGCAACAGAGTGAGACGGCTCAGAAGCAAACAGAGCTTTTGGAGCTTGTTCTGCAGCACCATTCCTCCCAATCCTCAGCTCAGTCGTCAAGGAGGTCATCATGGCATCAGACTCCAGTTCGCCAACTCCACCCAGAAAGAGTAGGCGAAACGCAGGTCTCCCCTGCCCGTGCACCTCACTACTCCCCAGCCGAGGATCACCCAAGTATAGCTGCAGTGGAGAGCTCTGTGTTCGGTCGCCATGGTAACCCAGAGAGGGCTGTCACAGACAATGGGCCTCAATTCACATCAGCAGCCTTCGCTGAGTACCTCAAGGAAAGAGACATTGCTCACAATCGGATTTCAGTTTACTATTGTGGTAGATTTTGGACATAGATCATCATCATAACAGGATTTCAAATCAAACTAATGTGTAGAAACAGTCGAAGTGGAACAATTGGCCCTCAACTATAGTTTCATAGAGGGTGTGTTTACCAAGACCTTGTGTTCACTCCAGGAGGTCATTTGCATATAGTGGCAGCTAGTGGCAGCTGAGGTAATACTTACTTCCCCTTAGGGGGTGTAAGAACAAAGGGCAGGAAGCTCTAGATAAACATGTGTCCTTTTAGGAGACACAGATGTGGCCAATTGGTCTGCTAAAGACTAAATACATCTTCAAAGGTCTGATAACCCATTTAGATTAGTTTAGATATGAAATATAATTAGGAGTGTTTACATTGGGATAATAATTCTGAAGCCATACTAAACTATGTAATTAGTTTTCACTTAAAGTGAAAATAGGTTATAATGACAAGTAATGTGTTTAAATATGATATCTCTGGGTTCTTCAAATATAGATATTAGGAAGAATAAATGCAATGTATTAAGGTAGATTGTTAGATGATGGTTGCACCTTGAATTAAACAAATGAAAGTATATATGGTTGACTGTATAAGGACCGCCCCTGTTTGCATTCAAACATAGAGAGGCTGTGATTGGATAACCACAGCCTTATGATGTCATCACAAAGGGACGCTAGGCCTTGTTAAAATGATCTGGGTGTGGGAACGAGAGAGACTCTGAAAACCCAACACACCAGGACAACACCTACCACCCATCCACACCAAGGCGGGCAGGTCAGCAGGAGACAACAAAGGACAAAGGAACTTTTGGAGGGAAAACAGAACTATACTTTGTTCACTAGCCAAGGGAACAAAGCCATCAACAATTTATCAACTATCATTCTTTAAATCTGATTTCTTAGATAGGGTGAGAGCGGCATAGTGCTCCGGTACCTTGAATCTTTTATAGCATTCTTTATTGTAATTTGTATACAACTCTTAACTTTGATTAAACAGCTGTTAACTACCTTCTCCTCCTGATTCCTTCTGCTTGCACCGCTGAGAAGTTCATAAGTAATTCCCAGAGCCTTAGAGTTATTGAAACAACGCAGAGTACATCGGCGCCCGGTTCTGGTACAGAGCAGAACCGTATTAGCTTGGGAATCTACTTCATTTTGGTGCCGTTTGACCCGTGAACAAGAGGCGGCCCGGGACGAGAATTTTTTTTCCTTCACTCATCAACCTCATCAGCGGACGACGGAGGACACAACTGCGTGAGCTTCGTTCCTGTGAGAGAGGTGAGTGTTGAAGAAGAATGGGCTGCTCAGTTTGAACAACAAGGGGTTGGGAAAGGTTAATGCCTCATGTAGAAATATGTGAAGTAAAGAGGAGTCCTCATGTAATATGAAGACGTATTGGGGGCACAAACTATCTGGTTATGGGAAATGGTCATAGCGTCGGATGGCGACAGATGAAAAGCTTTTCTGGCCAGGAAGCGCGGTAATCTGGTGGCGTGCGACAGGGGCGCGTCCTGAGTATATGAGATCCCTAAAATTATTCTCAGGAATGGGGCGCTGTAATAATTGGTAATTTGCTTGTCCTGAATGGGGAGAGAGCCGTGTATAAGATGGGCTCTGTTGCTATTTAGAACATGTAAATCAGCTTGGTATAAGATGATTTATGACCTGCGTAATCGGGGAACGTGGTTTGTGCGATTACAGGAATATCACGTAATAATTGATATATACGGGGCCGGCGTGTTCAAGAGGCTTCAATAAATAATGGTTTGCTGGCTGAGCGTGATAGACAGGACGTGTCTGCGGGAAACTATCGGCCGAATTAAATGAAGATATATGTTCGTCTTTAGGCATAATATCGAGCGGGTCCGGAGATCCTTTTTAATCTTGAGCAAACCGGCGTGTTGATTGAATTGCGTGCGCTGTGATACAAGGAGGACGATGTGCTTAAAAACATTTGGTTAAGATGACTGATAAGTACTTAGTGGGAATTCGATTACAAAGCTATGGTAAGCTTAAACATTCAGTAAAAAAATGTGTGCGATTACGTTTGATCTCGGGTTTAATAGTCGCGCGGTAGTTATTGAATAGAGTGAAACGGGATGTGAGAGCTGCCGTGCGACGTTCGAGGGACAATAGTATGTGAGTCTGAATGGGGGTTTGTATTTTTATTTGTAGTTAGGAAGCGTGTATGATTGAATGGTTGGAGAATGGCTATGGTTAGGTATGATTGGTGGTACGTATGAGATTATTGTTGTATTATTATGTAATTTAAGTCACCGGTTAGCCGTGGGGAGATGTGATGATAACGCCGGTTTTTCGGAGCCGGTGGAACGCAGCGGCGGTTGGCTACTGTATTAGCCGGGAGGCGACCGGAGGATGCGGGTGACAAATAGGCGTAGGTTCAAATGTATAAGGTCGATCGATAGTGTCTTGGGATTACGGGGATGTGTTAGGCACTTTAAAATTTTCATATTCGATGCGGATAAAATAGTTGTTTAATGTTTTAGGTGAACGGGATGGTATGTTGCGGGGACCCGGAAGCCGTTCTGAGCTCACCTGTGGTGACGACGGCGGGGTCAAGCTAGTGTTTTGTGGCGGCCTGTAGGTTGTTATGTTTTTATATTTCTGTTTAGATCACTACACTGGCGTTTTGAGGGGATTAGGGTTCTGTTGTGGGGAATGTGGTGTTGTATTAACATTGCGAGGTGTCGGCCCGCGCGGCGAAACGGGTCGATGGGTCGTTGGGGAACGTTTTTATGGGATCATGGGAGAAGCTAAGCTAATGCTACCTAGCCGCGCTAACGGCTAAAGCGGTCGCCGGTTGTGACGTCATAAGGGTGCGCGGGCTGGCGGCCTACGCGCGCTGGGTTGAAGCTAACAAAGCTAATATGCTAAGCTAACTGTGCTGACGTCATGGCATGACGGGGCTCTCGGGATGTCTCGCGATGGGACGGCCATCTTGGTAGGCGCGCCGAGCGTCCATCTTGGTAGGGGCGCCGAGCGTCCATCTTGGTAGGGGCGCCGAGCGTCCATTGTTGAGGGGAAGGTGGAGTTTATTTAGGAATACGGTAGGGGGCAGCAGAGGACAGGATGAGTTTCCTTTTGGTACTATTTTTGGGTTCTGCACACAGGACGTTTTAATTTGGGGGTTAGTGTACTAGTGGAGTTAGATTAGATTGTTGTGTTTTAATCTGGTGGTGGATTGTGGGGCCTTGGCCCCCCTCCCCCTCGTCCATTCCCTCTTCCCCCCCTCTCTTTCTCTCTCTCTCTTTGCTCCCTCTCTCTCTCTTTCTTTCCTTCTCTCACCCCCCCCTCGCTCCCTCTCTCTCTTTCCTTCTCTCACCCCCCCCTCTCTCTCTTTCTTTCCTTCTCTCACCCCCCCCTCGCTCCCTCTCTCTCTTTCCTTCTTTCACCCCCCCCTCTCTCTTTCTTTCTCTCTCGCCCCCCCCCCTCTCTCTCTCTCTCTCTCTCTTTCCTTCTCTCACCCCCCCTCGCTCCCTCTCTCTCTTTCCTTCTCTCGCCCCCCGCCCCCCCTCTCTCTCTCTCTCTCTTTCCTTCTCTCACCCCCCCTCTCTCTTTCTCTTTCACCCCCCCCCCTCTCTCTTTCTTTCCTTCTCTCACCCCCCCTCGCTCCCTCTCTCTCTTTCCTTCTCTCGCCCCCCCCCCCCCTCTCTCTCTCTCTCTCTCTTTCCTTCTCTCACCCCCCTCTCTCTTTCTCTTTCACCCCCCCCCTCTTTCTTTCTTTCCTTCTCTCAACCCCCCCTCTTTCCCCCCCCCTCTCTCTTTCTTTCTCTCTTTCCTTCTCTCACCCCCCCTCTCTCTCTCTCTCTTTCCTTCTCTCACCCCCCCTCTCTCTCTCTCTTTCCTTCTCTCGCCCCCCCCTCTTTCTCTCTCTCTCACCCCCCCCTCTTTCTCTCTCTTGCTCCCTCCCTCTCTCTCTCACCCCCTCTCTCTCTCTCTCTCTCTCTCCTCCCTCCCTCTCCCTCTCACCTCCCACCCTCTCTCTCTCTCTCTCTCTTACCCCCCCCCCTCTCTCGCTCTCTCCCTCTCGCTCACTCCCTCCCCCTCACTCCCCTCATGGTTGTGGGCACAGGCTATATTGTGATGTGGTGTTATATGAACGGGATAACTCGTCCCCACACCGCCTCTCTTCCATATTTTCTTCCCCCCTCGGCCCCCCCGGAACGCTCTCTCTTTATCTCCTAGCTTGGACCTGTGTATTGTATATTGTTTTCTTCATGGGTTTCAAACGCGGTGTAGTGCTGGGTTTATTGTTTATTGCTGTTTACTGTAGGGTTCAAAGGCAGTTGGTTGAGTTTGGGACTCGTTTGAGGCCTTGTTGTAGTTCAATATTCAGTTTTATTGTTATTTTTAGGGTATTTCTGGTGCTGATAGTGGTATTGGCTGGCGGGGGTGGGCTCGTTGCCTGCCACCGCGCATTGGCGGGGATGTGCTATGCGTGCACTCGTCAGGAGCTCGCTGCCACACTACGTGCATTGGGTTATATTGTGTGTGGGTATTTGGGTGACGGTGGTTACGGTGGTTGAGTGGTGTCGGAGGTGATGTGTGTGAGCAGCAGTGGTAATGGGTGATATGAACTTTGGATATCCTTGAGTAGGAGGCCCGGGGTTTTCGCGTTCCAGGTTGCAAACTGGGGGTGACGCCGTGGGCCACAGGTCGGGTTGACCAGTGAGATGTCATTGGTCGGCAGGGATTTCGATGTGGGGATGGTGTCGGCGCCTGTGTTTTATGAACGGGTTGTGTGACACTGTTCTGAATGCACGGGGACTTCAGTGACATAAGGCACTGAAAATTGATTTCTATTCTCGTGAGGAGCGCGTTTTAACACCTAAGTGGTTAGGTGTTACGGGGGAAATATAGTGATTGTGTGAGAAATTGTGTGTGAAATATGTATGTTACTGATATGTATAATGTAATATGAGCGGAATACATTGTTAGGCTTTCACGGACAGAAATAAATATAGTTACACATAGAAGCGAAGATAAGGAGTAATTATACACATAGTCATTTGCAAAGAACAATAAGAGGTAAAGTGCGTTTTAGTCACCTATAATATTAGAGTAAAAGTGAGATTATTCACCTAAATTACCATGTCCAATACAGATGTTTAGAAAAGATAGGCTGTAAATAACAAGTTTCTGATTGACCAACAGAAGGAGAAGGCTGATGCAAAATAAGTTCCCCGGAGTTGTGTGAAGAAGGATCATGACAACGGGATTGAGAGTTCTAGTTTTCCAATGGAGACAACTGAAAAAAGATTAAGGCTGTGTCATTGATAAATCAAAACGAAAATTGCACAAATGCTCTCAAGTGATTTTTAGTATAGGAGATGCCCGACATTCCATGCTTAAAGATAAATGATGGATTGTGAACGGGAAATGTCACTGATAATTAAGTGTATGTTTTTTCTTCTCTCTTCACAGCTGCTCCAGGACGGACGGCCAGTGCTGACCAATTTCGAACCCCAACAGGGAAATCAAAGAGACTGTTGAAAGTCGGGGGGTATAGTATCACACAGCGAGTTATCAATTCCTGTTTGCACCAATATACCAGTGTGAGTGAAATTAACTCAAGTTTGGTAAAAATAGTTTGAATACAGAGAAGCTTGCTTTCCAAACGGTGATATTACGAGTGTTAGGGAGGGGGTAGGCACCTCGAACCTCTAGCACTCAACAGGCGGCGGTGGAATCGGAAGATTCCCTGGGCACGTTAAATCTAATATATAGTGCAAGGGAGATACTGAATGGCCCTCGTGTCTGGAAAGATGACCAACATCTTACTGTGTTACCGTCTAGTCGGCCCAGATAACGTCGCATGTAATGTATATGTGGGCACTGGGTGGTAGGTGGACGACGGTCCAAACCTAGTAGTGGGGCAGTGCACCGGAAGGGGCACGGCACCTGCTGTGAACAGGCCAGGCTGGTGAAAACGGTCAAAGTTTCCATACCCAAAGCAAGTGGGATGGGGAGCAGACCGTAGGTTTCAAAACTGAGTGGCTGGGAGGTACTACGGACCTCAGCTGCTTGGGGTCCTGACTTGATGATGGACTATGAGATCTCTATCGACTGCGTCACCGGTCGGTCCGATGAGCATTATGACCCTGCTTATAGTCACAGAAACGCAGGAAGTGGGACTGTGAGTGACTGGACAGTATGGGCATAAATGCGTCGGGCTCAATGTACAGTCAGGCCACAATAAGCCGAAACCGAATGCGTTAGTAGGCGAGTTGTGCTTCTGTGATCAGCAGGTTTGAAAATAACCACTGGGAAGCAGAAGGATAAGGGGTGTCAATTCAGAGGAATCTGGATTGTCTCTCCTAAGATTGGAAAGGGACCCAGCCTTAAACTGCACCTGAAGGTAAAATAAGGGGACTTCTTCTGTTCATGTGAGGAGACCTTAGCCTGGAAGTGGAGGCCTGTATCCTTGGTTGGGTGAGAGGGGGTCCAGTGTAGGCGGCAATGCGGCCCTGAAAAAGCCGGTTTCCCCACACGTGGCATCTCCTGATCCTGGCGGGGAGAGGTGCATCTAAGTAGGGCAAGTAGTGCATCCGAACGGGAGGAGGGTACTCTTAACTGGAAGGAGGTTAAAAGGGTCAAAGCGTTGAAGAAGTGAGAATGGAAAATACACAGATAGGAGCAACTGGAGGGTTAGATGCACTAACCATAGAAAAGGTAGACAATCTGTCTATTTCAACGACTGGAGATGTCACAATAAAAGTGACGAAAAAATGGCCAAAAATATTCAGGCCATTACAGAACCTTGTATTTAAATGTAAAAAAGGAGGCCGGTATAGAATGCGTACCCAAATAAAAAAGCAGAAAAAGAGATTACGAAAGGTGATGAAAAGAAATAATGCCGGTAGTGGGGTAATGCCGATAACCTCTGCAGACATTACATTGACCGAATTGAACAGTGACGTTAACCTGATTGACTGGAATGTGATCGACTCCCCTCTAGTGTCCAGTGTGACGGAGGGACTGGAAATAATGTCTTTAACTCCGCCACAGGGAGTCGTTGCAGCAAGCGACCCAGAGACAACTGTATTACCCGAGCCGATCCACGCTGAAGTGTCTGTTGCGGGAGACTGCCAGTTAACCAAGGGACAACGAAAGCGAATGAGGAGAGCGATACATGAACAGTTTCTACAGCCCACCTGTGTCTCGTGCCCAGGTTTTCTCCACCCCCACCATCAGTACCAAACTGAGAGATGTGGCCCGATGACTAGGAGCCAGTCAACAAGGGCCAGGGTGGAGGAAGAGGGGAAGACGTGCCTCCCTCTAGGACAACAGCTAACCGAGGCTAGACAGGTAGTGGAATACCTCCAAGGCCTAATCCAGTCCACACAGCCCGGAGGGGAGACAGGTTCCAATGGAGAACCAGATGGCCAGAGACGGGATCAGTTGGGGCCACAAGGGGGTCCTGCGCCGGAACAACAACAAACCCCAAGAGGGAGACAGTGGCAACCACGAGGAAGAGGTGGAGGCAGAGGCAGGAATCCGAATGGATACGTGTTGCGGCGGATGGAGTGTTGGACGTGCTGGACTCCCGGACACATTTCTCGAGAATGTGAGTGGTACTATCTATCCACAACAGGAGGCCCTCGATGGGGGAACAGAGGAGGTGGGCGTGGGCAAAACCAAGGTCAGTATCAAGTACAGTGTCCACGGCCCGTAAGCTCCCCCTGTCCAGGACCCCCGCAGCATCAAAGCCAAGATGAGAGGCGGGGCCCAGCAATGGGAAGTCAAGCCGCCAGCGCTGAGATGGGGGAAGAGGCGGCGTCCTATAGACAACAGGGAGTGTTTGTACAAGAACTGGTAGCGGGCCCCTCTCAACAACAGGCTCAAGGAACTGTGACTGAACCAAATAGGTACGTGGCTTTCTCCTCAGAACAGGCTCAAGGGGACCGTGACGGTGATGACATACAGCAAGGACATGCTCTGGGCCCGATGCCCCCATGGCCATCCGATCACAGGAGGGCGACCCGCCGGGTCCCACAACCCAGGATATACAGCCAGTTTTGTTGGATCTGTGGAGTGAAAGGTCATTTTCAAAGGTCATGTCTGCAGAGGCCACTGGCAGAATAAGAATATATGCAACTGATTAGTGTAAAGATGGAATAGATTGAATAATAAAATGTGCTCCTAATGAGATTAGAATAAAAATAGAATAAAAATAAATAGAGGGGTTAGGAGATTAGATTATGAATGGAAGTTACTAAAAACGGATGTATGATTAACTGACAAATGCATGAACTAATCAGACTAACAAGAAAATCAAATTATGTTAAACAGTTAATATTGACACTGCGGAAGCTAGTGGTCAGTAAATTATCCATGCTTGGTCAATATTCAGTTTGGTCAAAGGGTGGACTGCATGATTAAGAAATTAAAAAGACCCATAGTTGTTTCTAGTTTTTTATAGTATTGATAGAAGCGGATTAACAGTTATGAGTAATAGGAATAGGTGGTTACTTTTATTTTCTGTAGAACTTCTCTTTTCTAGTGTATTACGAGCAATTCCTGACTTAGGCCGGGAGCGTTCATTTTGTCTATTCATTTGATTTCCCTTTTTTGTTTCTTAGTTAATACGGGGGTGCATAAGCCTCTAGGTGATAGGTTAAAAATGAGTTGAAAAGAAAAAAGAAAAAACTCACAAGTTTAGTTTATTTTTCATTTATTGGTTTGGCATGGTTTTTCTTTGTATGTTTTGTTTTCTGTTTCCTTTCTTTCTATATATTTTTTTCTTAAGGTACCTGGCAAGCTGGGAGTGATCTCGACACATCAGGACGGGGTAGTATATGTCTATAAAATGGACTGGGAACAAAGTGAATGGACATGAGCTGGTTCATGGATTTTTGTTCTCCGCCCATTGAATACCCGGTTTTAGGGGCTGGGGGTGTGTCGTGATTGGTGAAAGTGTTGGGAAGCATGATTCTCTGTACATTAATAAAGCTCAATAGGTTTGGTCGCTATTGGCCAAATTAGTCTTTGTGTAGGGTGTGAACATGTGCAATTGATGATTGGCTTGTGGGGGACTCCGTGGGCTTGATGAAGGCTGGCGGAGAGTGTGGAAGATGTGTGTTTAAGGCGGACTGTGATTTGTTGCCATACACACAGGACTACTGGGGGAGTGGATGTGTCAGTGCTGACTGTCCGGGCCGGGGTGCAGCTGTCCGGGGACGAAGGTAACGATGTTTGAATGTAAATTCCGCATCGAAGGGTGGTGGGAGTATACTGTTTTGACAGCATAATATAAAGAGAGCCATGTGAATTTTTCTGAATTTTGAATATTAAACGACCAAGAAGCCATAAGATATATAGAAATATGATTTGGAATAGAAAGTTGTCAAAACTCAGACCAGTAAAGAGAGTCTGAGGGAGGAAAAGTATGGATTCTCAATCAATTGTTGTGGTAGAAGTGACCTGCACTGTCCCGAAGCGAAATCTATATTCACTACAGGATACAAATGGGAGATTGGGGAACCAGACACTGGCTAGTGTCTACCCAAAGGTCCATGGGGAATCCCAACGCTGCAGGGCACCTAGAGAAGAACCAGGAGAAGCCTACCTCTCAGGCTGGGAGAGTTCCGGCCAACGCAGTGACCGGGTCTTGAGGCTTCAGAGGGAAACGACAGGCAACCAACGAGGAGACAGGCGGCTAGGCCTCAGCAACAACTCCGGCTGTCAACAGACGGGCTGCAAGGCCTTAACCATTGACCAGGGGGTCTACAAGCGAAAGGGGGGAGCTGCTATCGCCCCTATCAACAACCAGGCGGAGGGGGAGAGAAGCAAACCTCTTCCACTAATCCAAGGGTCAACGGGGGTTGAGCAGCCAGCGACGACCTCCCCACAGCTGTGACAGCAATAGAAAAATACAGCAGGGGCTCCTACCCCTAATAGAGGTCAACACGAGACAGGATTCTCGACAGAAGACGGGGTGTGATAGAAAGGCAATTTGCTTTCTAATTCCACCTCCCAGAATGGGTGGTCGCATTCAGCAGTCGTGAACTGCACCAGCTCTGAGCGATAAGGAGGAGGCCAGGTCGATTTAGAAAACATTGACCCCCCTCCTCACTGTTCTAAGTCAGACTTTGACAAATCACAGTTGAAACCAATGGAAATTGATCTTGGTACGAAACAGATTGTTAAAGACTGTACACGGGACACAAAAACTGAAACTGCTAATAAAGGTGTTTGAATTTATAATTATACATAAGAAAGAGATATAGAAAACGAATGTTAGGCTGAATTTTAGAAACTGAGTGTGGCAAACCATATGTATTTTATCCCAGTATGATTTAAAAATGTCTTAAATTCTTATCCAAATAGTAGTGTGTAGAAGTTAAGATCTATGTTTAACATAATGAAGGATAGATAAACTATCCGAGTGTGGAAATGTGGTAGATTTTGGACATAGATCATCATCATAACAGGATTTCAAATCAAACTAATGTGTAGAAACAGTCGAAGTGGAACAATTGGCCCTCAACTATAGTTTCATAGAGTGTGTGTTTACCAAGACCTTGTGTTCACTCCAGGAGGTCATTTGCATATAGTGGCAGCTAGTGGCAGCTGAGGTAATACTTACTTCCCCTTAGGGGGTGTAAGAACAAAGGGCAGGAAGCTCTAGATAAACATGTGTCTCCTTTTAGGAGACACAGATGTGGCCAATTGGTCTGCTAAAGACTAAATACATCTTCAAAGGTCAACCCATTTAGATTAGTTTTGATATGAAATATAATTAGGAGTGTTTACATTGGGATAATAATTCTGAAGCCATATTAAACTGTGTAAAATCAGATGATGTAAGTTAAAATATAATTAGGCCTGTTTACATTGGGGTATACATTCTGAAGTCATACTAAACTATGTAATTAGTTTTCACTTAAAGTGAAAATAGGTTATAATGACAAGTAATGTGTTTAAATATGATATCTCTGGGTTCTTCAAATATAGATATTAGGAAATGAATACATGCAATGTATTAAGGTAGATTGTTAGATGATGGTTGCACCTTGAATTAAACAAATGAAAGTATATATGGTTGACTGTATAAGGACCGCCCCTGTTTGCATTCAAACATAGAGAGGCTGTGATTGGATAACCACAGCCTTATGATGTCATCACAAAGGGACGCTAGGCCTTGTTAAAATGATCTGGGTGTGGGAACGAGAGAGACTCTGAAAACCCAACACACCAGGACAACACCTACCACCCATCCACACCAAGGCGGGCAGGTCAGCAGGAGACAACAAAGAACAAAGGACGCTTTTGGAGGGAAAACAGAACTATACTTTGTTCACTAGCCAAGGGAACAAAGCCATCAACGACTTATCAACTATCATTCTTTAAATCTGATTTCTTAGATAGGGCGAGAGCGGCATAGTGCTCCGGTACCTGGAATCTTTTATAGCATTCTTTATTGTGAATTGTATACAACTCTTAACTTTGATTAAACAGCTGTTATATAACCTTTTCCTCCTGATTTTCTTCTGCCTGCACCGCTGAGAAGTTAATAAGTAGTTCCCAGAGCCTTAGAGTTATTGAAACAACGCAGAGTACATCGGCGCCCGGTTCTGGTACAGAGCAGAACCGTATTAGCTTGGGAATCTACTTCACTATCCGGCGGCTAATGGTGCTGTCGAACGCTTCCATCGTGTTCTGAGGAGTTGTATTCAGACAGCGATCCAGCAGTCTCAACCGTGGAAAGAGGCTGTGTTGGGTTGTCTGCAAGTATACAGAGCCACTCCCCACGCCACCACTGGCGTTTCACCACATGAACTGCTTTACGGTCGTAAAATGCGCACCAAACTGGACGTACTGCCCTTGCAGCCTACTGTGAGTGCACAGGACGAGACTGTGAGAGAAACGGTCCAAAACAAGCAAGCCAAAATGAAGCGCTACACAGATGCTAAGCGTGGCGCTCGTGCACCTGTTTTTCGGGAGGGGGAGAGAGTCAGGATTAGAACACCACATCACGTCCCCAAAGCACAGTCGAGATACAGTGCACCAAAGACAGTGAAAAAGAAGATTGGCAAAAGCACCTTTCTGCTCAGCGATGGAAAGAAATGGAACGCATCCCGTCTGGCTCACACTTCGAACACTCCAGATGAACCTGACTTAGGGATCCGCCCTGCCCTGACAGAGCTCAGCGGTCACACTCCAGCACAGTCGCGGGCAAGAAACAAGCCTAGTTGGCATCAGGACTTTGTTGCACACTGAGTGAGAACTAAGAGTAATATTGGTTGAGCATATATCTTGATAATGATTGAATAACCTGTGCTCCCTTTGTTTAATGATTACCTTACGTTTTATGATACTGACTGTTGGTTCAGATTACTTAAGAAAGTGGAAAAAGCAAAAGTTCTAAATTTGCATAATTCTGAGTAGCAAGTAACCTTCTTTTCACAGAGAAAGGAGATGTTGTGTTCTCTAACATTACAGGTGAAGCTGTACTTCCCAAGAGTCTCCACTATGGGGCGTAGTTAATAGAAGGCCATGTTATGCCTACAGCTGGAATGCAGAGTAAGAGTACACATGCTGTATGATGATACGTGCAGAAGAAGTGTACACAGAGAAGGAGAATAGGACATGATGTACCCTGCTGTAACCTACCATGCTAACCTGCTTGACTAAAAGGCTAAAAGAGTAACCTGCTTCCTGAGTCTTATTACTACACCTACCTACATACAAAATACTACGGACGTACTACATAACACAGTTTCAAGAGTCTCGTGATTCAGGTCAGTATGGATAATGAATTTGGTGTCTTTTTGTATATGTACATGCAGACACCACCTCCATACCTGTTCCTGTCATTTCGGACTACTGAGTAGTTTTCAATTTAAATGTCTGGGTCTGTCACAGAATTGTCAAGTTTTGTTTCTGAAAAACATAATATGTTTGCCTTGCCGTTAATAAATAATTGTCTGGGGGCGGTCAGGAGATTGCGTTTGTCACCAACGCCGGAGATGCTGGGTTCGAGCCCAGCTCCCGGCGTTTGTCATCCAGCTTGACTGGCCGTTCACACTAATACAATTGGCAGTATTAGGGGGTGGGGAAAGCTGGCGGGTGGGTCCTGGGCGTTGTGGACAGCGACCCCTACAGTTCGGTCGGGGCGCCTGCTCAGCGAGGGTAGGATCTGGAGAGAGGTAGTGCGACCTTCCACACGTTACACTCTCCCGGTGAGAATCTGAGCGGCCAGTCTGGCTGCCGGCTGGCTGCACATGCGTCGGAGGAAAACATGTGACAGTCTCCGGCCTCTCGGACCAACAGTAGGGGGGGTGCGCAACAACCAGGAAGGGGGTTGGGAATTGGCATAACGACTAACAGTGGGATGAGAGAAAAATTGGAAAAAAGGGGGGGGAAAAAGATAAGGGGAAAAAAAGAAAAAAAGAATAATAATAATTGTCTGATTTCAGCCAGATTATGTCTCAGGCTGTTTGTATTTAGGTGAAATATATGAAGTCCATTTGTGTTGATTATCTGAGTGATGTCGTCAGGCTGGAAGTATTTTTGTTCATCTGTGTCCGGTCCTGCGGTGGGGGGAGGGGGGGCTTTGTTGATGTTCACAACGACTATTTTGTGAATGAGCTAACCAGCTAGCTAATGTGTCAGCTAGCTAGGTACCAAGCTAGTTAATTCGCAAAATGGTCCTTGCAAATGAGCTAGCTGGGTACAAGGACCATTTTGTTAATGTTGTATTTAAGTTTAAGTTTGTTTATTTATTTTTTACCCAGGGACCGTGCACATTAATGAACATATTCAGTTTCCACATCAATGTAAATGTACCAGATTACAGCTAATTAGCTAGTTTCCATCTGTAGTCCCTGCCTACCATGCATGTCTTTATGGTGTGGGAGGAAACTGGAGTACCCAGAGGAAACCCACGCGAACACAGGGAGAAACTCCACCCAGAAAGGCCCCCTGTTGGGTTCGAAACCAGGATCTTCTGGCTGTGAGGCAGCAGTGCTAAATGATTGAATTGATTGATTGAAAACTTTATTAACAGATTGCAGAATGGGTACAGTACAGTACAGCTCAATACATACAATTGTTAAGGGGATGCAGACCAGAGAAAGACTTTCGTCTTGTTTACATCAGGGTCCCCCATTTTCAATTCATCGTAACATATGTGACATACATGACATACCGATAGACAGTACTGCTACATCTATACATTTATGACATACCAGATTTGCAATTACAGTACTGTTTGTGATACAAAAAGAGTCCAGAAAGAAAAGAGTATATACATTAGACGTAGAAACTGTACATTGGATTGGGTAGGTGGGGGTGGGGGGGGACTGTACATTGGAGGTGGATGGGTAGGAGTGGGGGGGGGGGGGGGGGGGGGTTGGGTAGGAGGGGTGGGTGTACAAACAAACACTGTACATTGGATTATTGACAAGACCATACTTGGTAATTTACTGTACATTGGAGGGGGTTGTGTTCGGACATTTACAGGGGCCAGTTTCGAGTTGCAGTCTCCCTTAGGTGTTTTTTGAGAGTGTTTTTGAAAGTGGGTAGTGATTCACATTCCTTTACAGCTTTGGGTAGGGCGTTCCACATTGATGTGGCATAATTGCGAAACGTGTTTAGTCCCTTGTTTGAGCCGAATCTGAGTTTAACATGATTTGTGGAGCTCCCTCTGGTGTTGTGATCGTGGTATTCACTGACCTTTGGGAAGTATTTTGTCATGTACATGGGTACCTTGGTCGTGTAGTGTATCTTGTAGACCAGGCCCATTGCAAGTTGCTGTACTCTGTCGTCTACTCTAAGCCATCCTAGGTTGTCAAAGTGGGCAGGGGTGAGGTGGGTTCTAGGAGTAAGGTCAAGCAGTAGTCTGACCAGTTTGTTTTGAGATGTTTGTAATTTTGTTTTTAGCGCCTTTGAGGTGCTTTGGTACCATGAGGTGCAAGCATAGTCGTAGTACCCTTGAATGAGTGCTCCTGCTAGAGTCTTCAGGGTATTCTTGTTTACCAGTGAGGAGATCCGGTACAAGAATCGAGTTTGTTGGTTGACTTTTTTTATTACATTGCTAACCACTGTGATGCCGTGTAAAGCCTATGGCACAAAGCTGGCTAGTTAATTAGCTGAGACATGCATGCTACCCAACTAGCTGACACATTTGCTACCAAGCCTGCTTAATCGTCTTAACACACACACACACACTCAGCGAGAGGCAGTCTAATTTATCTCTCTCTCTATAAGAACATTCGCTTATACAAACACAAAGACTGCAGCAGATATGTATCTTCTTAGGGTCGCTCCGTTTATTTAACTAGAAAGTAATGCAAGAGTAGTGTAATAAAGTCACGTAACACATTACTGTTGTAATGCAACTTATTACTTTCAAATGCAAGTAACTAGTAATATATATAACCTTTTGAAAGTACCTTTCCCAACACTGGATCTCACCTGCTAACTGCATTATTATTTAGGTTTCACTATATTGGTGTGTGTGTACAGGGAACAAACTTAACTTTTTGACTTACCAGCCATTTGGCTGGTAGATTTGAAAAACTACCAGCCAGGCAGATTTTTTACCAGCCAAAAATTATAAATAGCTTTTTAGTATATCGCCATGTGTTATTATTACTATATAATACTCTCATATGCTATTTTCAATTAATATCATAAACAACATAAGGAATATTAGCATAATTTTGAGTGGACTGAAGGAATGAGTCAGCGTTAATAGTTTTAAATGCAAATAATGTATTGAAACATAGAAGTGGGGTCGGGACACACACACACACACTGTTTCAACTCACCACCCCTGCATCATATTGTAGTCTAGTAGTCTGTCTTCAAACTTCCACTCCTCTCGAAACTTTTTTATATTTGAATATCAACATTATCTGTCCATCCTCAGTTTACTATAATATACTCCTGTCCGGAGTCCTGACTAGTGACTTCATCGTCTTTCCAAACGTACGCACGCACACACACAGGGAAGGGGAGAGTGCCTCCCCCCCCCATTTCCCTTTCCCCAGTCCACACTGTCTGCTTTTCTCTATGGCTCTGCGCATCTGCCTCTGATCAGGATTAGCTTGTTAGCTTACGCTAACATTGTAGTGATTGTAATGGTACATAAACGTTAATTTCGGGCGATGTGGGCATAAAGGAATGGCGACGTGCAAAGCATGTAGATACATTTGACCCGTTGTGAGAGAAAAAGGCGCACTGCTGTGTAGCGCTGCTCTGCTTTCAGAAGCACGGACTGGGCGGATATGACGCGCAGAGTTGCTACGGGGTTTTTCAAAATAAGAGTATCATATGAACCGAACGTTGCTAGCTGCCGGAGCCATAGATATTATGACTGGAGCTGCGCTTGGGGCGGAAATGAGACCCGCACAGGAATTTCAAAATAAGAGTATCGATATGAACTACACGCCAGGTGGCAGGCAGACCTCTCATTTTTACTCGCCAAACCTTAAATCTACAGGCCATTGGCGCTTGGCGGGTGCTTATTTTGTTCCCTGTGTGTGTATACATGTGTCTGTGTGTGTTTGTTTGTGTGTGTAATCTTCTCGCAGCTATTGCCCCAGGCTGTTGCCATTACATAGACACCTGATCCTTTTCAACCCGCCTGGTTGAATAAGGTTTAAAAGCCTCCGTCGGTGAGATCTCAAGAGCTCAACACTACACTAATCGTCATTAGATAGAGACTAATGTAAAACTATCATTCCCAGTGTTTATCGCCACTGTTTACGCCACACTTAAGCTCTTCTGTCAGCATGGGAACATCAGCGTTCTACATCTGTGGCCCATTTAGGGTGATTATATTCTGTGCGTGACAATGCCGAAATCGAATGAAATATATCGTTGTTAGATGTCTTTGCTACTCACATTAGTCACAGTTATAGCCCACAGCAGCTGTATATACAAAGTCTTCGCAGAGACTTCTGTCTCCCTCTTGTTACGTGGTGCATATTCCTATCACATAGTTAGTGTTGTGAAGACACTAGTGGTCTGCAAGGGCCTTGAAATAAAGCCTGAGCCCTGCCCGAGCCCGTGAACTTCAGGCCCTGCCCGAAAATAAGCCCGACTGTAAATAATATTTTAAGCCCTAGCCCGCGTGAAAACCAGAAAAAAATTATTATTATTATTAAAATATAAAAAAATGTTGTATTTGTTTTAAATATTCGAAACACTGTTTTATATGAACGTAATAAATAAACAAAACTAAGAAGCATTTACATAGCCTGTTTCGCTCTTATTAGAATGCGTCTCTCCCAGTGCTCGCTTATAGACTGACTCACACACATCAGCCTCGTAAAACGTATTGAAGGCTATAGAATCTTCTTTGACACACACACACACACACACACACACACACACACACACACACACACACACACACACACGACACACAATAGCCTACTCAGTCAAACAAACAAACAGAAAACAGAAATCAGATTTCGAGCAGAGCAACGTAATGAAAAGCACAACAAAACAGGTAGCGAGGCGACCCAGCAAGGCAGCAAATAATAAACATCACTCACCACACTTCAGCAATGCGTTGAACACCGTTAACAAAACTTCGCCAACCGGGTATACATCCCAAGAACAAATTAAAAACATTCGCCAACTGGCTATATTCCAACACAACCAATCGAGTTGAACTTGTCCCCATGGGCGGCGGGTGTATAAGGCTGGGGCAGGCTGTGCCTTCCCAGAACAGTCGACACATTCTTTTTATTTATTTAAAAAAAAAAAAAAGAAAATTGCCTTTATTTTTTTCCCCTGTGTACCTGTGTGTGTGTGGGGGGGCTGGGGTCCGTCAATGGATAGGTGTGGTGACACTTAACATTCCAGATGGCCTGAATACACTGAAGACTGGCAGGAGCACTCATTCAAGGGTACTATGACTATGCTTGCACCTCATGGTACCAAAGCACCTCAAAGGCACACTAAGGAGAATAGGCTGGTTTTCAACACAGTTAAATTTTTCAGGAACACTGTCTTTTCATCTCAACCTGTTTTCTTATACAAACAAATTGTCAGATGCAGTCAGGTTCATTCTTATTTTACTAGGTCAGCTGATAATGGACAGATTATGTTACCACGTCCAAAATCAAATGCTTTAAAGAGGACTGTTGTTTATCGTGCCATCAATCATTGGAATAACTGCCCAATGAACAAAAGTAAATTGAATAGTAAAGTGTCTTTCAAATACCACCTGAGAATGCACTACTTAAATATGTGAGCAAAATATTCTGATTCTAATGATGTCTACTGTTACAAAGGATCAGATTAAACCGAATATATATATTTATTTATTGATATATATTGCATAGTATTTGTATATCGTTTGATATCCCCTGTATATTCCTTGTACATATACACGGAATATCCTTTTAGCCCAGACCATAATATTCCATTCTCCTATTGGACAGCGGTCCACCGGCGCCAGGGACCGGCCTCCGGAGCCAGGTTCAAAGTCACCGTCAAGATGTGTCTGGACATGCCCGGCCTTGCCCAGGGATACGCGACAGAAATGAGATTGGAACTAGTTTGTTCACCGTGCGTATAAATACGGCGCAGGTGAATATAGAAGCCCCTTACCTCCTTACCCTTCGTCCATTTAGTATGTTACCGATAAGTTGAAGCCTCACCCACGATACAACGTGCGGTGAAGTATGGCCTGTTTGGCCCCAGAATAGAGCATTGAGACCGCGTGCGAATTAGTAACTGAATTGTCAGAGTTTGGCGCTATACCGTCGAGTGCGACATATTTCTATTAAGTCTTTAATAGTCTATTTGTGTATAGTGTATCGTGCGGTTAAAGTTCTACAGTGATCAGCATCTCCAACGCTTCCTCGTATTAGCTAGAGTTCCTATCCAGGCTGGGCCGACCACATGGCGCTTTCACCCGAGGAGACCTAGACGAGAACCGTATGGACATGTACACTGGATTAATCTACCCGACAACTGCATAGCCCTTTGCGGCTGGAATATATTTGCTTTGGTCCTGTGATTTATGGAGCGGATAATCGCCGACGCCTGCACGTGTTGGATTTACCCCGAGAGGAGTCAAGTCGAGTCGGCGCTTCAGAGAGCCTGAGGCCGACTAGCTTTCTTCACTGTGGAGCTACAGTCTACAAGAGAACCAAGCTGTATTCGTCTGTGGATCAAGAGGCTACTGCACCGGCTTCTGTACCTGAAGTCTCCCTAGTCATCGTTGACCAGACGTCCTACTACCGACAGATCTTCTACCCCCCCTGCTGGCTTACAACCAGTGGGAACCCCTTCCAGTATCTCCCGCTATATTACTAGTGTACCATAGATATAATTCCCTAAGATTCAGGTTGTATAATTACCTCCTGCGTAACCAGAGAATGGACATTCGTTATTGATTTGCCTAAGCATACTCCTTTGCCTTACAAGTGCATTCAAAGAATAATGTAAAGTATCCTATGTACCTTTTGCTCCATTAAATACTTGATTAATACCTTTGACTGGAACCGATTTCATTGTGGGAAGTGTTCATCATATTCATATATCGTGTACTGTATGGCCAGTAATTAAAGTACATAAAGCGGTAGTGGTTTAATGATACCATACTTATCAACACAGTCAGGGAATTGTACCCCTCAGTTACATCTACAATGTTTTACTGTTTTTAGATTATCATTGTTAATTGTGATTGTCATATGTATCTCATGTTGTTATGTTTTGTGTTTTGTGTTGTCTTTCTGTGTGGACCCCAGGAAGACTAGCTCTGGGGTCGGCCGACCGTCAATAGGTGGACACCTAACATTCCAGACGGCCCTGCAGGCAGGAGCCCCCACCCACCCCCACCCACCCCCACTTCAAAACATGGTTAAAAAATAACTTGTCAACAACATCCCTGCAGAACTCTAACACCATATGCTTGCCTGTACCTAATATGTAGAATTATTTTTTGTTTGTACATTGTCTGTACATGTCTGATGTAAATATTTAGCATTTATATATAAATAATATATGTGGGCATACTGCAGAATTAGGCAGCCTGTCTGTGTGTGTGTGGGGGGGGGGGGGGGGGGGGGGGTCGCCCTGACGGAGGTGTCAATGGGTAGGTGTGGTGACACAGTTGACATTCCAGACCGCATCCAGTACTGTCTGTACCAATCACATCGCACGCACCCATTTGTATAAACATCTGAATTCGAATGCACTCGCCAGTTGGTTCCATGCGCCAGGAGAGACTGTCAACTCTGAGTCTGCTTCACATTGAAAGTGATCTGACACGCACACTTGGAGTAGAAGAGATCATTGCTGCCTACGATGCCAAGACAAAACGTCACATATTGCTGCATTAAGGTAAGACTGATTGATTGAAATCATATTGAATGCCTTAATTTGAACACATAATTTGCACTACAGTATATCTAACGAAAGGGGATAGGCTCGCTGTAGTCTAGTGTGTGTGTGTGTGTGTATAAATTCAGGACCATGGACAGTAATTAATTTGTGTCACCGCTCCCCCCGCCCCCCATTCTCGCCCCATTACAGCAACACAGACGAAAGACGAGAAGAGAGACATCAGACTGGCGAAGAGAACGCGCAGCCCGTTACTGATTTAATTTGCAAATAAAATGTGCAATATTGACTGCAACTGCAACTACTGATATTATTAGTATTTCATAATAACCTACATGTCTGGTCTTAAAGGAAGGAGGAAAGTAAAAGTCACTTTAAGCAAGGAACAGATGTGGTTCATCTTGGAAAGTTTATTTAGATAAGTATAATGACGGAGTTAAAATTATATATTGTATAATAGTGTATATAGGAACCAGTGCCGTCTCAGGAATTTAGCATGTCTATTTTTATCATGCACATTATGTCTTCTTAATACCGTTTTAATTTTATTATTGTATTTTGCACAATCGATGACCACCCGCATTTCACATGACATTTCCCTGAATAAACCTCTTGATTCTCTAATAAATGTCCTTGAATTTGAAACAAACCTTGTTGTGTTGTTATTATATATCCTTTCTAATACTATTGCAATTGTATAGTTAGTTCATATTTCATGATCAGTGAACCGTTAATCATATTGGATGTCGCATTTATCTGCATTAAGGTAAGACAATGGTTAATATATTATTGGATGCCTTCATTTGAACACTTAATTTGCACTATATATAAATGAGTGGGGCTCGCTGTAGTATAGCCTAGTAGTGTGTGTGTGTATATGAAATCAGAACCCCTGGACAGTTTGCGACCAAAAAATAAAAGGGGGCGTTCCTTTTAGAGCCTACCCTGCCCTAAAGCGCACGCGCCGCCTATGCTTGTCCCCCGAGTTCTCCCTGCACGCTGCGGTATCCAAATGTTTCTCTGGCGCAAAAGAGAAAACAAATCTTAAAACGAAGGTTATCATATAACCCTAGTTATATGAAAAAAAAAAAAAAAAAAAGAAACGGCGGTCCCCGGGCAAGGTTGCAGTGCACTAGAAGACACCATCTGTCTAGGACGCGTGTATACTTTCCGCAACGGAGTTCGGTTTCCGGGTTCCTCTGATTGGCCGCGACCCCCACGTGACCCGCCCCCCTTATCGCTGCCGCTGTGTTGCAGCGCAGAGCGCTCGCTTCCTGAGTCGCGAAACGCGCCACTCTGCTGTCAAGAAACGCACTGTTGGTAACACCACCCACTTCAATGACAGAGCTCTCTTGTTTAATAATATTGTCGCGTCATCTTAATATGCTGCTTATGCAGTTATCAGCTGTATTTGGCATAGACGCCTGAGTCAAGCCTCTGAGTCAAGAAACGTGCTGTTGGTAACACCACCCACTTCAATGACAGAGCTCTTTTGTTTAATAATATTGTCGCGTCATCTTCTGAGTGCAGAAACGCAGTCATCTTAATATGCTGCTTATGCAGTTATCAGCTGTTCAAGAAACGCAGTCATCTTAATATGCTGCTTATACACCACATCAAAACATGTAAAATATTTAAACAACCATTAAGCAGTGTTGGGCGCGTTACTCAGGAAGTATAGGAGTTGTGGAAAGCAGGATGAGAGAGCGTAGATTTCAGTGTGTATCATTTAATCATTTATCATTTAACATTTGAAAGGCATACATTGTGTGAGGTTTTGTCCCTTGCTCACTTACTCGCTCTGTTCCTTTAAGCCTACTCGCCCTGTTTCCATTTGTTTTCTGTTAATCATTTCATTCCCCTATTCACACGCTTCTTCCCAGAGACGTCGTTGATTGGTTCTCCCCCGTCCACACGCTTATCAATCACATCCCTCAGCTGTCACTGCTTGTCAATTAAGCTTTCCCGTATTATTTATACCCCGTTTCCCCATTCAAGTTTTGTTGGATCGTTTTGATATTTCTGTTGCATTCGCCGTTCCTGCTGCCTGCTGTCGTTTCCCTGTGCTTTGCCTCCAGGATATTCAAGAAGCATTCCTCTTGGACACCCTTTCCCCGAGGCGACGCGCTCGCTCCATTCTGTTCCAACGCTCTTTACGCACAACGCCTGGGTGAGTTTTTTATGACTGTCTTTGATCCAATTCCGTTTTTCGTGTGTTTATATAACACTGAAGATTACCAGCTTTTTATCAGACAGTCACTCACCCAGCGTTTAGCCTTTTTTGGATTGTTTCATTGGGATAATATTTTGGCCTAACATCTCCCACTGTGTGTTTACACACCGAAGATATTATCACATTGGATTTGTATTTTGGGACTTCGCTCACAGTGTTTATTTTGCACCGAAGATATCTATCACTTGGGATTGTGTTTGGAACGTTACTCACAGTGTGTATTTACACCGAAGATTCAGTCACTTGGATAACTCTGTTTTCGGGTACAAGTCACCTCTCCTGTTCACCTGCTCTGTTCCACCTGCACTCTGAGTTAACTCGCTCCCTCTCTCTCTCTCGGTCCCGCAACCACCTCAGAGATTCTGCCGAGAGAGGTCTGCAGAGCGGCTCTGACGTCAGCGTCTGCTTCCCCTGACTACCATCCCGGGAGAAGCTGCAGAGCAGCAACATACATCCTTGCTTGTATTCCAGTCTTTGTTTGAACTCTTCCAAGTCTGTGCTGTTTATTTAGTCTTAATAAACAAGCCCTTGTTTTTGGCAACTCTGAATCCTACTCTCTTGTGTCGTTGCGTTTGGGGTCGGTGTCAAACCATAACATTACGATCCAACCAAAATGAAGACCCCAGCCGACACAGAGAGGGTCAGAACCGCACTTGCTATTCAAGTCGAGTTGACCAAGGATCACAGCCACCAACTAGAGAGGGCTGCGGCTGTGGTGCAGGATCTCAGGGAACAGGTCCTGCCTATTCAAGGGTCACTGGCCGCTCTGGCGGGACAACAATCTGGTATTCTCGTTCAGCTTCACTCGCTGAGCGACACCGTTAATGCTTTACTTCCCTCACATCCTTCAGGAGCATTCCCTGCAGCCCCAGCAGATCCCGCACCTCGGGAACCCCGTCTCTCCGTCCCACGGCTGTTCGACGGCAATCCCGAGGAGTGTGCCACATTCATCATGCAATGTGAGTTGGTTTTCCGTCATCAACCAAGCCGTTTTACTGCTAGAGGGTCCCAAGTGGCCTATATGACGAACTTGCTTTCAGGCCATGCTGCCCAGTGGGTCACTTCCTCCTGGGCAATGGATGCAGATTTTGTTTTCTCCTATCCAGACTTCGTGGCGGAGCTCCGCAGAGTGTTCCACCATCCAGCCCGAGGTCTGGACCCTGGAGCCCGGTTGGGGACCTTCCGACAGGGGAGCGGCAGGGTAACTGACTACGTCCTGGAGTTTCGACTGGCGGCGGTGGAGAGTGGATGGAACGACCCTGCACTTCGCCTAACCTTCTTGAGGGGGCTCAGTGACGCAGTCCGGGACCAGCTCGCTACCCGGGAGGTGCCCGACTCCCTCGAGGACCTGTTTAGCCTCGTCATCCGCATCGACGGACGCCTCCAGGAGAGAAGGCGCGAGAGGACCCGACTGTTACCTCCTGAGGTACCCCGGATTCCCCGGACGCATGACGTCACTCCTGGACGCCCTGTCCTCAACACAACTGGTGGTAGCGGGTCCTCCCGTTCGGTTCGCGAGGAGGAACCCATGCAGCTGGGACGCTCTCATCTGAGCCAGGTGGAGCGTGAGGCAAGGCTCATGTCCGGTCTCTGCCTCTACTGCGGAGGGGAGGGACACCGAATCGCCGACTGCCCCACCCGGCCAAAAGATCAGGCTCGCCGAGACCCCGGGAAATCCTGGTGAGCCGTTTTTCCCATTCCCAGAGCCGCGCACCACCTGACCATCTGATGAGCGTCACCCTGGCCTGGGGGGACCAACGAGCCACGGTGGAGGCCCTCATCGACTCTGGGGCAGACGAGAATTTCCTCGACTTCGAGTTTGCTACCCGAGCCAACATTCCACTTGAGGACCTTGTGAGGCCCTTGGAGATCTTTTCGTTGGACCAACACCGCCTGGCCAACATCTCTCAACGCACCGGCCCAGTCGTGCTGACCATCGCTGGGAACCACGTCGAGAGAATCCAGTTCCTCATCACCCAATCCCCCCTTGTCCCGGTGGTCCTGGGTAGGCCCTGGCTCGCGCTGCACGAGCCCCACATCGCCTGGTCCTCCGGTACCATCAAGGGCTGGAGCTCCTCCTGTCACGCCCTGTGTCTGCAGGCGGCGTCCTGTCCCCCGCCCCGGAGGCCCGCTGGTGAGTCGCCTCCGGACCTCTCGTCCATACCTCCCGAGTACCACGACCTCTTGGAGGTTTTCAGTAAATCCAGGGCTCAGGCCCTTCCACCTCACCGCCCCTATGACTGCGCCATCGACCTCCGCCAAGGGGCTCCCCTTCCCGGCAGCCGCCTCTACAGTCTGACCGTTCCGGAGAAGAAGGCGATGGATCTCTACATCTCTGAGTCATTGGAAGCAGGACTCATTCGGCCTTCCTCCTCCCCGGTGGCGGCCGGTTTCTTCTTTGTTGGTAAGAAGGATGGGGACCTGCGACCCTGCATCGACTATCGCCAGCTCAACGAGATCACCATCAAGAACAAGTACCCTCTACCTCTCATGAACTCCACCTTCGAGCCACTGACCCAGGCCTCCGTCTTCACCAAGCTGGACCTCCGGAGTGCCTACCATCTTGTCCATATCCGTGAGGGCGATGAATAGAAGACCGCCTTCAAGACCCCCAGGGGCCACTACGAGTACCTAGTGATGCCGTTCGGCCTCACCAACGCCCCGGCGGTATTCCAGGCACTCATGAACGACGTCCTTCGTGACATGCTGGAGGTGTTCGTGGTGGTGTACCTGGACGACATCCTCATCTTCTCCAGGACCCTCGAGGAACACATCCAGCATGTCCGCCGTGTGCTGGAGCGCCTCCTCCACAATCGGCTCTTCGTCAAGGCGGAGAAGTGCCGTTTCCACTCCGACTCCGTCGACTACCTGGGCTTCATCGTTGAGAAGGGCTTGACCCGAGCGGATCCTCGCAAGATCCAAGCTGTGGAGGATTGGCCTGAACCCACCACTCGGAAGGAGTTACAGAGTTTCCTCGGGTTCGCCAACTTCTACCGAAGGTTCATCCGGAACTACAGTCAAGTGGCGGAGCCACTTACCAAGCTGACCTCCCCCGCTCTGCCGTTCGACTGGTCCCCAGCGGCATGTGCTGCGTTCCGCTCCCTCAAGAAGAGGTTCACTTCCGCCCCTATCCTGCTCCACCCTGACCCCAAGAGACAGTTCATTGTGGAGGTGGACGCCTCGGATACTGGACTGGGCGCTGTCCTATCCCAACGTTCTCTTTCGGACCAGAAGGTACATCCTTGCGCCTTCTACTCGCGTTGTTTCCTCCCTGCCGAGAGGAACTACGACACCGGCAATCGGGAGCTGCTGGCGGTCGTGGCTGCGTTGGAGGAGTGGCGTCATTGGCTAGAGGGGGCCGAGGAGCCTTTTACCATCTGGACGGACCACAAGAACCTGACGTTCATCCGCGCTTCCAGGCGCCTCAACGGTCGGCAGGCGAGATGGGCCAGTTTCCTCAGTCGGTTCGACTTCTCGCTGACCTTCCGCCCCGGTTCCCGCAACACGAAGGCCGACTCCCTGTCCCGGTTACACTCCAAGGGGGCTCCACCCTCTGAGGACCCTACTCCCATCCTCCCGGAGGCCCGAGTGGTTGGAGCCATCACCTTGGGCATCGAGGGTGTTCCAGCGTGCTCCAAGCAACGTTCCTATTCCTATTCATCGTCTCTTCGTCTCCGGTCCCGGGTACTGCTTTGGGGCCATACCAGCCGGTTCGCCTGCCACCCTGGCGTCCATCGCACGTTCTCCTTCCTGGCTCGTTGTTTCTGGTGGCCCACCATGCGGAACGACGTCAAGGAGTTCGTATTGGCCTGCGCGGTCTGTGCCCGCAGCAAGGCCTCACACCAGGCACCCTCCGGGCTCTTACAGCCACTTCCCGTTCCAAGCCGTCCTTGGTCACATGTGGCGCTAGACTTCGTCACAGGTCTTCCCTCCTCCCAGGGGAACACTTGCCTTCTGACCGTGGTGGATCGATTCAGCAAGGGGGTTCACCTCGTGGCCCTTTCCAAGCTTCCCTCGGCGGCCGAGACGGCGGACCTCCTGACTCACCACGTGTTCCGCCTTCATGGGTTTCCCCAGGACATCGTCTCTGACCGGGGGCCCCAGTTCACCTCCCAGGTTTGGCGGGCCTTTTGCAAGGGATTGGGGGCGACGGTCAGTCTTTCCTCTGGTTATCATCCCCAGACTAACGGACAGACGGAGAGGATGAACCAGAGCGTGGAGTCTGCTCTTCGGTGTGTGGCAGCCGAGAGACCGGCTTCCTGGAGCCGTTTCCTTCCCTGGGTTGAGTACTCCATCAATTCAATGGTCAGTTCCGCCACCGGCCTCTCACCATTTGAGGTTTCCCTGGGCTACCAACCCCCTCTTTTCCCCGCACAGGAGGCGGAAGTGGCAGTTCCCTCCGTGCAGGACCACCTCGACCGCTGCCGACGAGTTTGGGAGATCACCAGGACCGCGCTGCTCCGGACATCTGAGCGCGCCTGTCGTGGTGCCGACCGGCGCCGGGTTCCTGCGCCGACTTACCGCCCTGGGCAGAGGGTGTGGCTCTCCGCAAGGGACCTCCCGCTTCGGTCCTCGGCCAAGAAGCTCAACCCCCGTTTCGTCGGACCTTTCGAGGTCCTGAAGGTACTCAGTCCGGCGGCCCTACGCCTGAAACTTCCTGCGTCCATGCACATTCACCCTGTGTTCCATGTCTCCCGGGTTAAGCCCGTCTCCCTCAGTCCCCTTATGCCTCCAGCTCCTGATCCTCCGCCTCCCGTGTTGGTGGATGGTCACCCCCAGTGGCAGGTCCGCCGGTTGATGGGCGTTCGTCGGCGGGGCCGGGGGTTCCAATACCTGGTGGACTGGGAGGGTTACGGCCCTGAGGAGCGTAGCTGGGTCTCCCGGCAGCTCATCGTGGATCCCGGCTTGATCACTGACTTCCATCGTGCCCATCCTGACGAGCCGGGTCGGCCTGGTCGCCGGGTGGCTCACGTGGAGGGGGGGGTACTGTGAGGTTTTGTCCCTTGCTCACTTACTCGCTCTGTTCCTTTAAGCCTACTCGCCCTGTTTCCATTTGTTTTCTGTTAATCATTTCATTCCCCTATTCACACGCTTCTTCCCAGAGACGTCGTTGATTGGTTCTCCCCCGTCCACACGCTTATCAATCACATCCCTCAGCTGTCACTGCTTGTCAATTAAGCTTTCCCGTATTATTTATACCCCGTTTCCCCATTCAAGTTTTGTTGGATCGTTTTGATATTTCTGTTGTATTCGCCGTTCCTGCTGCCTGCTGTCGTTTTTACCTGTGCTTTGCCTCCAGGATATTCAAGAAGCATTCCTCTTGGACACCCTTTCCCCGAGGCGACGCGCTCGCTCCATTCTGTTCCAACGCTCTTTACGCACAACGCCTGGGTGAGTTTTTTATGACTGTCTTTGATCCAATTCCGTTTTTCGTGTGTTTATATAACACTGAAGATTACCAGCTTTTTATCAGACAGTCACTCACCCAGCGTTTAGCCTTTTTTGGATTGTTTCATTGGGATAATATTTTGGCCTAACATCTCCCACTGTGTGTTTAAACACCGAAGATATTATCACATTGGATTTGTATTTTGGGACTTCGCTCACAGTGTTTATTTTGCACCGAAGATATCTATCACTTGGGATTGTGTTTGGAACGTTACTCACAGTGTGTATTTACACCGAAGATTCAGTCACTTGGATAACTCTGTTTTCGGGTACAAGTCACCTCTCCTGTTCACCTGCTCTGTTCCACCTGCACTCTGAGTTAACTCGCTCCCTCTCTCTCTCTCGGTCCCGCAACCACCTCGGAGATTCTGCCGAGAGAGGTCTGCAGAGCGGCTCTGACGTCAGCGTCTGCTTCCCCTGACTACCATCCCGGGAGAAGCTGCAGAGCAGCAACATACATCCTTGCTTGTATTCCAGTCTTTGTTTGAACTCTTCCAAGTCTGTGCTGTTTATTTAGTCTTAATAAACAAGCCCTTGTTTTTGGCAACTCTGAATCCTACTCTCTTGTGTCGTTGCGTTTGGGGTCGGTGTCAAACTATAACACATTGTTGTCATACAGAAGTACAGAATACTTTTATACAAAATGCTTCTTACTGTTACGCTCCAGAGACTGTGCTAGACAAGATAAGTATGAAATAAAATAGTATAGCATGTAAAATAGAAGTAAAAATAGAGGTCACAGTGTTCAGTATAGACATATGTACAATGTTCAATGCAGAATAGAAGTAACTGAGTTACCATACAATATACAATATACTATGCAATGTACTAATATACAATACTATATAGTGCAAAGCAGAAATGGGATGAGGTACAATTTAGGTACAATTTACAGTAAGGTGTACGAGTTGTAGTGCAAATCCTTTACCAATAAATATAAAGTGTGTTTAGGTGATCTAAAGTGTGGAGAGTGGGTGCTGCAGTGTGTTGTTTGTTTCATTCTGATTTAATTACTGGACTGTCATTATTCCCAGATAGCAAAAAATGAGTGAATCAACGTTGAAATAGGGTTCAGCAGAAATATTGAATCTATGTTGAAGCCTGACATCTAAATTATATAGATCGTTGTCTATGACTTACACGTTGAATCAACGTTAGGTGTCAACCATAGCTGATACTATATCAATGTTGATTCAACCATCATCTAAATGGTAATCTACATGCACATTTTAGTTGATTTTATATTGAATCAATGTTAGACATCAATGTTTATTCAACCATAATCTAAATGGTAATCTACATGCACATTTTAGTTGATTTTATATTGAATCAATGTTAGACATCAATGTTTATTCAACCATAATCTAAATGGTACTCTACTTGTACATTTGTAACTTGTACATCTACTTGTAACTTGTAAAGTTAAGGAATCAATACTGATTAATGTACATTTTACATTAAAATATTGCTGCTGATATGTATACATCATAACATTACATGTTTTTTTCCTGCTGTTAAACACACTATTGTTAAATAAATAATAATAACATTCTTATATGACCATATTTCCAAAAATGTGTGAACAAAAATGACAACATGGCTTTAATATGAAAATTTATTTTTTTCTAGGGTATCATAACTTCCAGTGACCAAAACTTTACAAAAAACAAATAACAGACCTTATAACAGGCTTTCATTAACAATACATATATAGCCACTGCCAGAATAGTGACACACATATTGTGTGTGGTGAGCACACGCATTCATGCACAACGAAGACAAGATTGCGTTGTCTCAATCATTTTAACTATAAATTTATGAGCTCAAAGTATGAGCTCACTACTGACTGAAATGTCCAACAAAAAGCATCAATTGTCAAATAATATTGATCACATTAACTAGACTAGATGTTTGAGGAAATTAGAAAGGGAACAACTTAACCCTTGTGTCTGATCAGATTCGTATTTGTTTGATAACTTTGCAGTGATGAGCCAACATAATATGTGGCATAATCTTTTAATTATCTTGTATTTTTTTTTTTACTCTTCATAAATTGTTTATTCCACTTCAGCCCGATCATAACCACCACATATTATTTTTTTTGTCATATTTAACAACTCTTTTCAGAAAAGTGGGAGTATTTCATTACAAAAATAATATAAAAAATGGTTATGATCAGGGCTGCAGTTGAATAAAATATTTATGGAAAAGAAAGTGGGAAATTATTTCAACATAATCTTTTTATGGAGTTTTTCAATTTAGTCCCCTAATAAGAGTATATTTCTTTAGTTTTCAGACACAAGGGTTAAATAACAATGGCATAGGATTTGAATTTAAACACAGTGGAGCTTAGATGATCTACAGTTGTCCACGACTTATCCTCCAAGGCATCTGCTATATAATAATCTTCAGATTTACTTAAGTGTTATTAGTAGGTTACAGCAGTAAGCATTAGTTTGCTCAGTCAATTATGGCCAATTCGTTTTATATTGTTTAATACAGTTAAATAAATAGATAAATGAAAAGCATTTTTTTTTGGATCCCCCCCCCCCCCCCCCCCACTGTACCGAAAATAATACCGAACCGTGTCTTCAAAACCGAGGTACGTACCGAACCGTGGATTTTGTGTACCGTTACACCCCTAATGTTTCTATAACTCTCTCCCATATAACTCTCTCCCATACCCTTAACACCAACCGCTGAAGTGCCCTTGAGCAAGGCACTAAACCCCCAACTGCTCCAGTGGAGTTGCTCAGTGGCCAACAGTGTCAGACTGTGGTTGTACTGGGGCCTAACAAAATTAATAGTTGGTTTCAGGTTGGTTGTCAGTTTGGGTAGGTAGGGAATTTTTTTTTTTTTTTTTTTTTTTTTTTTTTTTTTATTCTTTCCCACGGCGACTATGGATAGGGAATTTCTTTATTTAATTAAAATGTTCACAACAACATGGATGCATGTACTCTGCCAGCATGTTTAATATCCATAATACTAAATGTTTGACTAAGATTTCTATGAAACTTTATAATTTTTTCTAAAAACTCATAAAATATATTGGGTCGCACCTAAATCGGCAGGGTCGGTCGGCAACCTGAAACCAACTATTAATTTTGTTAGGCCTGGGCAGCTCCCAGGTGTGAATGGAACTCTGTGAATGTGAAGCAGGGCGTAGCTGAAAAAGAGCATCTGTGCTCAGCGAACCTACCCTGGGTAAATAAAGGTTAAAATTAAAAATAAAAAAAATAAATAAACACTGCAAGAACAGGCTGAAGCAGCATAAGTCATTCAAGTAGATGCCGTCCATGGAAGAACAGTGTCCAGGGTAATTCCTTGTACTGTATGAACCAGGGAAACAGTGTGCTGGGGTACCCCAAGTTTGACTCTGGTTCGCTTGACAATTAAGTTTGGGTCACTTCGGTTCCAAGAACAGGCTGAAGCAGCATAAGTCATTCAAGTAGATGCCGTCCATGGAAGAACAGTGTCCATCAGGGTAATTCCTTGTACTGTATGAACCAGGGAAACAGTGTGTGCTGTGCTGTGCTGGGGTACCCTAAGTTTGACTCTGGTTCGCGTGACAATTAAGTTTGGGTCACTTCGGTTCCAAGAACAGGCTGAAGCAGCATAAGTCATTCAAGTAGATGCCGTCCATGGAAGAACAGTGTCCATCAGGGTAATTCCTTGTACTGTATGAACCAGGGAAACAGTGTGTGCTGTGCTGTGCTGGGGTACCCTAAGTTTGACTCTGGTTCGCTTGACTTAAGTTTGGGTCACTTCGGTTCCTTGAGATGCCTCCCTCCCGGTCTGGCGCATAACGAAGCCACTTCTTGACAGTTTCGCTGTAGTCCTGGTCGGTCAGCTTGGGGTCAAACTGTCGAGCAGCAGCTGATAGACACAAAAATAAAAAAGTGAGGAAGAGAGGTGGGTGAGATGATGTACGATGATAAGAGCACCCCTCACTTCACACAAGTGCGATTTTTTTTAATCACTCAATTACTCACTCTGTAGGTCTACAGTAACAAGCTACAGTCAGCATCCAGTTAGACTGGACAGGAAAGAGAATTAAGCAATCGCCTAGCCTGACACCATCTAGGCAATACAATGTGTATCCATGCACCTCTAAAGCTCAATTACGTTGTCCATTTCTTATAGGTTGCACTTTCATCACTTTATTCCAACATAACACTTTTTTTTTAAGTTTTTGCAACAGCATAATTATATTCTGAATCACCAGCATCACCAGCATCACCACCTCACTACCTAAACTTAACCTATGAAGTAGTTTGCAGGGGAGGAAGCTCACCAAACATGCAGGCTTGTAGTGTGGTGTGCTTGAATGGCTTCTTGCTTTCTGTACAACGCTTGTCTTTCTTTCCAGCCCAGTTGAACCCACTGGCCAGGGCGTTGGTCATAGCAGTTTTCAACATCAGTCTGATCAGGTTATCTGAATTGGTGCCTCCTACCAAAGCCAGGCGAGAAATCTAAATCAGAGAGAAGAAAATGAAGGCCCTGCGTTAGAAACAGCATAACGTTTATTTTATGAACACAGAGCAACCAACTTGTTTATACACACACTTTATGCATGCACTGATATTCCAGCCCATGCCAGTCATTAGGTTTAACCACATTAACCCTCCTGTCCATATGTAAACGGTATATTTGAACAATTTCAAAACGTTTCATAAATAGCAGATATACAAGCTCTAACACGTTTTGAACTAGAAAGTGCTAAACACATTTTTCCCCTGAACAAGACCACACTGAAACGATCTACATTTGATAAATGAATGCAGTTCAATAAATTACCATCTTTTGACGGACTGATTGCTCCATCAGTAATGATTCTGCCTCATTGAAGTCTTGTTCACTGGCGATTGGCAGCTGGAAGGGGAGCATAGTGGTTGTGGTGGCCACCCCGTGTCCCCTGGTCCCACCAGATATGTTGCCCTCAGCCAACTCGGTCTTGATGAACTGCACATCTCTCGATAGATCCTTCACCACGACAAGTAATTCAGCCAGCATTGAATTATTCTTCTGGATGGTAAGGTCTTCAGAAGAAGAGTTAAAATCATTAAGTGAGAAATAAAAATAAGCAGCAAATCACACGAGGAATTACACCATGTCCAATAGACTTGCCTTTCAGAAGCTGCCCGTCATCGCCGGCCATCTGTCTACGCTGTGAAACACCAGATTGCCCTGAGCTGTGTCCTGACATCGCTGTAGAAACAAAATCATAGTTATATATTTCACTAGTTTGACTGCATTGGATCAAACTGGTGGTAGTTCCCTCTAAAATGGCATACCATTTTGTGCATGTTGTGAGAGACCAGGGGGACTGTAGTATTGCCCCGAGCTGCATCCCGACATCCCTGTAGAAACAAATCATTATATTTAAAAATACAAAATCTGACTTGTCAGTCAAATTAACATACATGTCATAATCACTAACACCGGTTCCTGACAGGCAGCAAGCGAGCGAACTGGAGACGAAATCGCACACGACACTGTCCTGATATGACGCAGCGCGTGTCCGAGTGTGTGTTACCTGGATTATCGACCAATAAAAAGTGTTTAGGGGCGGGACTCGGCCGCGTAATCGCTCAACTAGAGACACAGCGAGCGAATATTTGAGGGGTGAACGACATCGCTGCTCAGTTCACTGTCGCTCGCGGCAGGTCAGGATAGTCTGATTGAAACGAATACATTTTAATCACTTTTTCTCGCTCGCTCGCGTCGCTCTATGTCAGGAAGGGGTGTAAGGAGTTGTATCCCCGTCTCTAGTTGGCATTTTAACATGCATAGCAACATACCATTCATTGTAGGCTCTTGGCCAACAACTGGAGGGTTGCCGGATCTTAGCGCCTTACGAGACCGGCTCAATTTTGGAGTCTGTCCTACAACATATTTTAGTTGGCATGTTATTCACAATGTATATATTTTGGGCCAACTATAGAATAACTGCAAGAAATGCAGAAGTCCAATCAAATTAAAATGCTCAATTTGTCGGTACATGGTCAGACTAATTTGTTTAACTGTTTATTATTATTATTATTAACTGTAGCCATTTCCAAAGTGCCTATATAAAATAAATGCATTGCATCAATACCTGGGAAACCCACATCAGGTGCTTTGGCAAAACGTTTTCTTTTGGCGTCGCCACTCGAGTCAGAGTCCGAGTGCACATACTGCTGATTTGGCCTAAAAAAAAGTATATATATACACACATATAAATAAATGTAGTTATGATACTACGTTTATTAGTCAAGGCTAAAGTCTGAATACATAGGCCCTCAGGCCACTGTGTGTTATCCTTTTAGCACTACTTGCAACTACAACAGCAGTGCCATTATTTACAACACCCTAGGGAGAGTTGTCCCTTTAACAAAGTGAACACTGTACCTTGATCTTCTTTTCTGGCGGAGATCTCCTTCGTCCTCAGAATCAATTTCAGAGGTTGGACACATAGTTGAGGTGTACTTGGTCTCTCGTTTTTTGGCCTCATCATGGGTCTCTGGAAAGAGCAGAGAGAAAATGACAATTAACATATCTGCAGTCCAGTGTTTAACGAAAAAATATATGTACCTCTTATCATATGTGCATCGTCACAATTTGCGTCCTCACTTTTTGTGTATGTGTTGCACGAAATACTCACCACACGTAGTAAGCTCACATACATCCTTATAGGTGATCCATTTATCATCTGGTTGCAGTCCATCTCGAAGGGCTTTTGTGAGCTTTATGTGTTTAGGGGGCCATAACACAGTCTGGTCTTTAGCATTAAACCAGCTCTCTAGAACTACTGCTGTCCCACCATTTGGGAACTGTACAACTGACCACAGCACCACCTCACCATTCATCTTCAAAGGGCTGAAATGAGAATTTACGGTACTCATAATGATCTCTCCTTACAAGCCATTCCCATACCGTCCTAAACTAATATAATCCAGCCTTATTTCTGTCTGTAGTCGTCGGTGTAGGTTATCCAGTGTACATATCCACACGGTCCTCGTCTAGGGCTCCTCGGGTGAAAGCGCCAGGGTAAGCAGCCCAGCCTGGATAAGCACACTAGCTGGTACGAGGAAACGTTGGTAATGCTGGTCACTGTAGAACGGTAGCCGCACGATACACTATACATAATAGACTAATAATAATAGAATAGGTCGAACTCGACGATACAGCTTTAAACTCTGACACTTCAGCTATCAATTTGCACGCGGTCTCAAGGCTCTATTTTGGGGCAAAACGGGCACACTTCACAGCACGTTGTATCGTGGTGAAGGCTTCAACTTATTGGGGTAACTAACTGCTGTATCCACCTGAAACGTATTTATACATAAGGTGAATAATCTATAGTACCAGCCTTATTTCTGTCTGTAGTCGTCGGTGTAGGTTATCCAGTGTACATATCCACACGGTCCTCGTCTAGGGCTCCTCGGGTGAAAGCGCCAGGGTAAGCAGCCCAGCCTGGATAAGCACACTAGCTGGTACGAGGAAACGTTGGTAATGCTGGTCACTGTAGAACGGTAGCCGCACGATACACTATACATAATAGACTAATAATAATAGAATAGGTCGAACTCGACGATACAGCTTTAAACTCTGACACTTCAGCTATCAATTTGCACGCGGTCTCAAGGCTCTATTTTGGGGCAAAACGGGCACACTTCACAGCATGTTGTATCGTGGTGAAGGCTTCAACTTATTGGGGTAACTAACTGCTGTATCCACCTGAAACGTATTTATACGTAAGGTGAATAATCTATAGTACCAGCCTTATTTCTGTCTGTAGTCGTCGGTGTAGGTTATCCAGTGTACATATCCACACGGTCCTCGTCTAGGGCTCCTCGGGTGAAAGCGCCAGGGTAAGCAGCCCAGCCTGGATAAGCACACTAGCTGGTACGAGGAAACGTTGGTAATGCTGGTCACTGTAGAACGGTAGCCGCACGATACACTATACATAATAGACTAATAATAATAGAATAGGTCCAACTCGACGATACAGCTTTAAACTCTGACACTTCAGCTATCAATTTGCACGCGGTCTCAAGGCTCTATTTTGGGGCAAAACGGGCACACTTCACAGCACGTTGTATCGTGGTGAAGGCTTCAACTTATTGGGGTAACTTACTGCTGTATCCACCTGAAACGTATTTATACGTAAGGTGAATAATCTATAGTACCAGCCTTATTTCTGTCTGTAGTCGTCGGTGTAGGTTATCCAGTGTATATATCCACACGGTTCTCGTCTAGGGCTCCTCGGGTGAAAGCGCCTGGGTAAGCAGCCCAGCCTGGATAAGCACACTAGCTGGTACGAGGAAACGTTGGTAATTAGTCCGCACACATTGCATTTTTGAAGCATTTAAAGGAAAACTCCAACATTTTGTGAAATTAGCTTATTTGACATCTTCCCTGGAGTTATAAGAAGATACATACCTTTTTCGTCTCTCTGCATGCATTGGGCTTAGGGAACGCCTGGACAGTTAGCCTAGCTTAACTTCATCACTGGAAGTGGGGCAGACATCTAACCTAGTTCACTACAGTCAGGAAATATACTCCAAATACAATCAAAATACAACTCCCAAACGTTCCCATAAACATGTTGTGACCTGTGTATTTACCACGTCTCCCAGTCACACAAGTCACACAAGTCTCCAAGTCACACAAGTCTCCCAGTCACACAAGTCTCCAAGTCACATGAGTCACACAAGTCTCCAAGTCACACAAGTCTCCAAGTCACACAAGTCACACAAGTCCAAGTCTCCAAGTCACACGAGTCACACAAGTCTCCAAGTCACACAAGTCCAAGTCACACAAGTCACACAAGTCTCCAAGTCACACAAGTCACACAAGTCTCCAAGTCACACAAGTCTCCAAGTCACACAAGTCTCCCAGTCACACAAGCCCAAGTCTCCAAGTCACACAAGTCACACAAGTCTCCAAGTCACACAAGTCTCCAAGTCACACAAGTCCAAGTCTCCAAGTCACATGAGTCACACAAGTCTCCAAGTCACACAAGTCTCCAAGTCACACAAGTCACACAAGTCCAAGTCTCCAAGTCACACGAGTCACACAAGTCTCCAAGTCACACAAGTCACACAAGTCACACAAGTCACACAAGTCACACAAGTCACACAAGTCACACAAGTCTCCAAGTCACACAAGTCACACAAGTCTCCAAGTCACACAAGTCTCCAAGTCACACAAGTCACACAAGTCACACAAGTCACACAAGTCCAAGTCACACAAGTCACACAAGTCCAAGTCTCCAAGTCACACGAGTCACACAAGTCTCCAAGTCACACAAGTCACACAAGTCACACAAGTCACACAAGTCCAAGTCACACAAGTCACACAAGTCTCCAAGTCACACAAGTCACACAAGTCTCCAAGTCACACAAATCTCCAAGTCACACAAGTCACACAAGTCACACAAGTCACACAAGTCCAAGTCACACAAGTCACACAAGTCTCCAAGTCACACAAGTCACACAAGTCTCCAAGTAGTAGTAGTAGTGGGGGAGTTGGTTTTCTTTTTTCTAGGGATTTTCTACCTGCTTCATGTGTTGTTGATGAGATCATTCCAGGCAGGTTGCTTAAACTCTGTGCTGTATTTGAAAATGTAAAGATGTGTTTTGTAAATGTATACGCTCCAACGGTGGGGTTGGAAAGGTTATTGTTTTTGGATAAATTAAAAGATACTCTTAGTGCTTGTAGTAGTGAGGAGTATCTGTTTGTGGGTGGTGATTTTAACTGCACTGAAGATCCCGTGTTAGACAGGAATCATCAGGAGCCGCATGCGGCTTCTAAAGCCTGTCTAATACGACTGGTTGAAACCATTGAACTGTGTGATATTTGGAGATATCTCCACAGTAATCAGCGGCAGTATACCTGGGCTCATTCCAGGGATAATTATTTATCGTTAGCCAGGCTTGATCGTTTGTATTGTTTTGAACATCACATGAGTGTGGTCACAAGCTGTTCCATAAGTCCGGTGGGTTTATCTGACCACTCCCTTGTCCAGTGTTCTATTTTTATAAAAAATGTAAAGTGTAAAAGTGCATATTGGCACTTTAATGTCTCTCTGTTGGCTGACAATGGTTTTAAGGATGCTTTTGGTTCTTTTTGGGCTGACTATAGGCAAACTAAACGTGACTTTAGTTCACTGCAACAGTGGTGGGATGTAGGTAAAATACATATAAAACAGCTTTGCCTACAGTACACTCTCAATGTTACAAGAGACATGGCCAGATCTATGAGAGCTCTGGAGAGAGAAGTGATGGAGATGCAGGAGTTGGCAGGCTCCACTGGAGAAAGAGAACATATTGAAGTTTTCAAAAGGAAAAAATCAGCTCTGTCTGACCTGCTGGGTATCTCTGCTAGGGGCGCTCTGGTTAGATCCCGTTTTCAAAACGTGGTCCAGATGGATGTTCCGTCTCACTTTTTCTTTGGTTTGGAGAGCAAGAATGGCCAAAAGAGGCTGCTACACTCTCTGAGGTCAGACACTGGGCAGATGCTGCATGAGACAGCCGACCTCCGTCGGTGTGCGGTTGGTTTCTACAAAGAGCTCTATAGAACTGAGTACCAAGAAGAGCCGGAGGTGGCACGGTCCTTCTTTGAGGGCCTCCCTAGAGTCTCAGCTGAGGACGGCGCAGAGCTGGAAGCACAGCTGTCAGGCCAAGAGCTGCTAGAGGCTTTGCAGAGCATGCAGAGTGGGAAGGCGCCTGGGATTGACGGTCTCCCGGTTGATTTTTACAAGTCTCTCTGGTCTGTGATTGGTGAGGATCTTTTGAGTGTCCTCAGTGATAGTCTGAGAAAGGGGAGGCTGCCTCTGAGCTGTAGGAGAGCGATCATCACTCTCCTGCCCAAGAAGGGAGACTTACAGAACATCAGGAACTGGCGTCCAGTGTCTTTACTCTGCTCCGATTATAAAGTGCTCTCAAAGGTACTGGCAATGAGACTGAGGAAGGTGATGGAGCGGGTCATCCATGTGGACCAAACCTACTGTGTGCCCAGCAGGTTGATATCTGACAACATTACGTTGATTCGAGATGTTTTGGACCTCTCTGGTGTTTTGGGTTGTGAACTTGGTCTGATTTCTCTAGATCAAGAAAAGGCTTTTGACCGAGTTGAACATCAGTACCTGTGGAAAGCAATGCAGGCTTTTGGTTTCAGCTCTGGGCTTATAGCTATGATCCAGGTCTTGTACAGAGACATTGAGAGTGTACTTAAGATTAACGGTGGTTTAAGTGCGCCTTTTGAGGTTCAGAGGGGAGTCCGACAGGGCTGTTCTTTATCAGGAATGTTGTACTGTCTGGCCATAGAGCCGCTGTTACACAGATTAAGGACTCATTTGTCGGGTTTTTCTTTTCCGGGTTGTGACATAAAATTCAAACTGTCTGCATATGCTGATGATGTCATGATTATGGTAAAGTCCCAGCACGATATTAATATTGTACATTCAAATGTGAGGGCTTTTGGTACTCTCTCTTCTGCTAGGGTGAACTGGCAGAAGAGTGAGGCCTTAGCAGTGGGTAAAGGGCCAATTGATGGACTTGTGTTACCTGGAGGCCTGACTTGGAAGAGGGGAGGCCTAAAGTACTTGGGGATTTATCTTGGGGATGAGGTATTTTCTTCCAAGAATTGGGACGGTGTGGTGGAGCAAGTGGAGGGCCGGCTGAAGCGATGGAAATGGATTCTTCCAAAACTGTCGCTGAAAGGTCGGGTCCTTATTATCAACAATCTTGTGTCCTCCATGCTGTGGCATCGGCTAACATGTACGGACCCGCCACTGAACCTACTGTCTAAGGTGCAGGGGTTGATGGTGGACTTCTTCTGGGACCGGTTGCACTGGGTCCCGCAGAGCGTCCTTTTCCTGCCCAAGGAGGAAGGGGGACAGGGGCTTGTCAACTTGGCAAGTAGGGGAGCTGCGTTCAGGCTCCGTTTCATTCAGAGACTCCTGACAGGACCGGCTGATCTGGTCTGGAGACCTGTGGCTCGAGCCATACTGGAGCGGTGTGGTGGGCTAAGTCTGGCTGAGCCGATGTTTCTCATGGATTTAAAGGGATGTACAATGAAAAACCTGCCCCGTTTCTACAAGGGACTGTTAACAGTGTGGGGCTTGTTTACGAAAGAGAGACTGAAGGACGGTGGCTCTTTGTACTGGCTTCTGAGGGAGCCGGTGGTTCATGGGACTCGTTTTCAGGGTGGGGCCGAGCCAGCACTGAGGCAAAAGCTGTGTGAGGCGAAGATGTTCACGTTGGGTAATGTGCTGGAGGTGTGCGGTCCCCTTTTTGATAATGCTGCCGGTCTGGCCTCACAGCTGGGCACAAGGTCTGTCAGGGTGATGGGCCACCTATTGGGAGGCTGGAAACAGCAGTTGACTGATAATGAACTGGAAATGTGTGTTGATTATTGTAATGGTCAGTTATTGCCTGCTGTAAATGATTCTTTTCCTGAGGTGAAACTTATCCCTATTTTTAAATGTGATGGTTGTCTGTTAGAGGTGAGCAGTGCTGCTGATTGCAGGCTGAGCACCATGGTGGGCAAAGCTATGTACTACCTGTGTGTTAAAGTGTTGAACCAAAACAGGCTGAAGGATAGGGTTGACAGGAGGCTCAGAGGCCTGAGTGGAGAGCACTGTACAAACCACCGTTAACTAAAAGGGTTGGGGATTTACAATGGAGAATTTTACATGGTGCAGTTGCTGTGAACGCTTTTGTCTCTGTGATTAATTCTGATGTTGAAGACACCTGTCCTTTCTGCACAGAGAGGGAAACAGTTTTTCACTGTTTTTTAAAGTGTGACAGGCTCTTGGTTTTTTTTCAGTTCCTGACCCGCATGTTTGTGCTGTTTGATGAACATCTTACTCCAGAGATGTTTATTTTGGGGTTCAGGTACAGCAGGAAGAGGAGGTTAAAATGTCAGCTCTTCAACTTCCTGCTGGGTCAGGCAAAAATGGCCATTTATCTAAGTAGGAGGAAAAAGATTGAGGATTCAGTGCTGGTAGATACCACTATTTTGTTTAGAGGTATGGTAAAGGCAAGGTTACGAACGGATTTTCATTTTTACAAGTTGACCAGCAATGTAGCAGAGTTTGAGATGATATGGTGTTACAAGTGGGTGTTGTGTACAGTTGTGGAGGAGTTGGAGTTGGTTTTTGGCTTTATTCTGATGTGAAGTTTGTCTTATTTTTCTTGATTTGAGTTGCTGTTCTGTTTTTTGCAGTATACATTCTGATGTATTGTTGATTGCTGAGTGAGAAAATAAAGTTGTGTTTAAAAATCAAAAAATCTATCACTATCTTTCTCTCTCTCTCTCTATCTTTCTCTCTCTCTCTCTTTCTTGCTCTCTCTCTCTTCTCTCTCTCTCTCTCTCTCTCTCTCTCTCTCTCTCTCTCTCTCTCTCTCTCTCTCTCTCTCTCTCTCTCTCTCTATATATATATATATATATATATATTCCCCTCTCTCTCTCTCTCTCTCTCTCTCTCTCTCTCTCTCTCTCTCTCTCTCTCTCTCTCTCTCTCTCTCTCTCTCTATATATATATATATATATATATATTCCTCTCTCTCTCTCTCTCTCTCTCTCTCTCTCTCTCTCTCTCTCTCTCTCTCTCTCTATATATATATATATATATATATTTTTTCTCTCTCTCTCTCCTCTCTCTCTCTCTCTCTCTCTCTCTCTCTCTCTCTCTCTCTCTCTTCTCTCTCTCTCTCTCTCTTCTCTCTCTCTCTCTCTCTCTCTATCTTTCTCTCTCTCTCTCTCTCTCTCTGTGCGCATGCGTGTGAGTGGAGCGGAGTGGGGAGGCTTGGTGAGAAACTGCGTGTGAGTGAGTTTTCTAACTTTTTCTATCTGTGTTGTGTTTAATGTTATGAATTAGAGTGTTGTTTATTTATTGGTAGGTTGCTATTTTAGTGTTATTGTGTTCAAACGGAGGTTGGTTAATCTCCGTTTGCGTGTTGCTGTCGCCTGTCGGCCAGCGTGTCGCTGGTTGGAATAGGCAGCTGAAATGGAGGTTCCTATTCTCAGCAGAAAACATGGCTTTAAACTCGCAGTTGGAGTTGATGTCTCGGTGGAGGATTGCAGTTTAGCTGTTGGGAAAGTTGTGGGCTATGACAACATTGTATCTGTAATGTATTGGATATTACATATAGCCTATAGCTAGAGTGTCAGCACCATCTACTGGCCACTATTGTCATGCCCTGTATTGCGTCCAGACTAGACCCATTAAACCACCTATAAGCACATATCTGTCTCCGGTGTTATTCTTATAGAGCATAAGAACCCTAATATGTTACAGTGGCGACGAGGACGGTGAATTCTAAGAAGAATATACCTGGGAGGAGACACAACATGCAAACTAGCAACTAAGTTAGTTAATTCCGTGGACTTTGTAGCTCTGAAAAAGAGGAGGCTAACGAAGTAAGCTAAAGCTAGCTGACGGAGCTAACAAGCTAGCATGATTTAGGATCGGTAACTTATCGGAATATAAGGAGGGACAAGAGGATTTCGAATCTTACATGGAAAGACTGGACATGTGGATGTTGGCAAATGAAGTGGATGAGGAAAAGAAGGTCAGTGTGTTCCTAACTGCCATTGGAGAAGAAGCATACAGACTTTTGAAAAATCTACTCAGTCCTGACAAGCCAAGTGCAAAGACGTACAAGGAGCTATGTGATACGCTCAGTGAGCATTACAAGCCAAAGCCAATCGTGATTATGGAAAGATTCCGTTTTCAAAAGAGAAATCAGCAGGATGGTGAGTCAATTGCGGAGTATGTAGTAGCATTAAAGCAACTGTCAACTCGATTTGCTGAGAGAGAGAGAGAGAGATAGAGAGAGAGAGAGAGAGAGAGATTTTGGTGCACATTTGAACGATGCACTTCGCAACCGTTTTGTGAGTGGATTAAAAGCCGAAGACGTGCAAAGGAGACTGTTATCGCGGCAAGCGCTGACGTTCAAGGATGCATGTGAGACTGCATTAGCAATGGAGATGGCATCACTCAATGCACAAGAATTTTCAAGCAAGCTGAAGGAGACGGGGAATGTAAACAGTGTGCGGGAAAATGAAAAAAGGCAGTGGAAAAAGAAATCTGAGCCACACCGTACACAAAAGAGCTGGCAACCAAAACAAGATGGTGACCAGAAGGAGTTTAAGCCTTGCTACAGATGTGGGGGTAAGCAGCATTCACATGAGGCATGTAAATTCAAGGATGAAAAGTGCCACAATTGTTCGAAAGTGGGACATATTGCACGGATGTGTAGAAACAGGAAGATGCATTATGTACAACAGGATAGGCTGGGGAAAGCGATACAGATGAAGAGCTTTCTGTGTACACAGTGTACACTGCTGCTAACAAAACACATGGCATTCACATCCCTGTTACAGTTGAAGGCAGGGTGGTGGATATGTTACTGGACACAGGAGCTCAAGCAACTCTAGTGTCAGAGACTGTTTACAGAAAGTCGTTAGCTCATCTAACTCTGAGGAAATGCAACACAAAACTGTTCACTTTTACGGGAGAGAGAATCCCCACGCCGGGAGAAGTGACAGTGAATGTAGAATATGAGCGGCAGACGGACACGGTGCCCCTGGTGATTGTGAAGGGAGACAGACCAGCGCTGCTAGGTTGGGACCGGCTGAAGAGAAATATTCACGGTGTGAGAGCAAACAGTGACGTGATGGAGACGTGGAGGCAGTGTTACAGAAACACAAGGCTGTGTTTGAGGAAGGCCCCCAGCACAATCCGTGAGTTCAAAGCCTCTATCAGAGTAAAGCCAGGAGCCCAGCCCATCATCAGGAAGGCTAGACCGATGCCGTATGCCCTCAAAGAACCAGTCGAGAAGGAGCTGGATCGACTGGAAGGACTAGGCATCATATCCAAGGGTGACAGAAGTGAGTGGGCGTCGCCCATAGTCATAGTCCCAAAGGCGGATAAGTCGATCAGGATCTGTAACCATAAACCAGAGTGTGGAGGAAGAAACATACCCACTACCGAACACAGAGGATTTGCTCGCAAAACATTGGCTGGAGGAAAGTTGTTCACCAAATTGGACTTGTCACATGCCTATCAGCAGTTAGAACTGGATAAAGACTCTGAACAATATCTCACGGTGAACACACACACGGGGGGACTGTATGTGTATCACCGTCTCTCATATGGAGTCTCCAGCGTGCCATCCATCTTCCAAGGGAGTGATGGATCAAATCCTGCAAGGGCTAGACCACGTGACATGTTTTCTGGATGACATTCTCATCACAGCGGAGTCTAAAGAGGACCACTTGAAGATGCTGGACGAGGTCCTGAGTCGTCCGGGGAGATAGGGCGTCAGAGTGAAACGTGCCAGGTGCAAATGCATGGAGAGCAGAGTGGAGTATTTAGGCCACATGGTGGACAGCGAAGGACTCCACCCCACCAAAGAGAAGGTGGAAGCAATACTGAATGCTCCAAGCCCCACAAATGAATCGGAACTCCGTTCATTCCAGTGGCGGCCGCCATGGCCGCCTAGTTATAGTTGAAAGTGGGGGTGCAATTTTTGTTTCCTTTTTTTTTCTTTTTTTTCCCCCTTTTTATTTTTTTGAAAGGCAAGGGGTGTTTTTTTTTTATTTTTTTTATTAATTTAATGAACCTGTACGTGCAATTTCCTGCAATATAGAGCCTTCAATCTTGACAAATAAAGCAGCTCTTTTCACTATAAAACTCAGTTTATATTGCAGTATGATAGCCAATTACTATAATAATAATATATTAATATATATATATACTGTATATATACTGTATATTGATTTTTCGCTCATTTATTTTTATTTAATCAATCTCCTTTCAAATAGGCCAAGTTTTTAATAAGAAAGAGAAAAAAGATATATTTCCATTACCTGTAACTCTTGTGTCTTTCTCTCCTTCTCTGCCTCCTCCCTCCTCCCTACACGGTGGTGTAGTGGTTAACACTGTCGCCTCACAGCAAGAAGGTCCAGGGTTCGATTCCCGCTTGGGGACCAGGTTTCCATGATCCCAGGTACCCAGGTGGGGTATCTCCCAGGCCTTTCTGTGTGGAGTTTGCATGTTCTCCCCGTGTTCGCAAGGGTTTCCCCCCGATAAGATAAACCCAATGAAAAAACATGCACAACAACAGATCGCTAACGCTGTGGCGTCCTTGACGACGACGGGCAGGAGCACTTGGATTGGTCCCCTGGCGTGGCCCTCGCCGACGCCTGTCTGCTCCCAGCTGCCCTTGGGGGGAAGGACGACGGGATGGGTTAATCGCAGAGATGGATCGCGATCCTACAAAGAACAATGCATGCGTGTGTGTTCCGGTGTGTGTGTGTGTAACCGTGTGTGCTAACCGCTAAACATTGAGGATAGTTGCATGCCAATTAAAGACCTCTGAACAGGTCCTGCATTATTATTATCCCTGAGTCTGCAATGCACAGTCATGACATCGATATCAAAAAAAAAGTAAAAAAAAAAAAAAAAAAAAAATTTTTAGGCCCCTCGTCACTAGAGGCCCGCGGGCCGCGGCCGTCGTTAATCCGGCCCTGCTCGTCTGCCATATAGATAGCGAACGTATTTTACAAACGAAGTCATGTCATCCAGCTGACACCACATATCTAGATAATATGACAACGTTAGCTAGCGGCTAGCACTAAAGCTAACGCCAACCAGGGGGAAACGTTGTTATTATTTATTATTATTATTATTAGAGGATTTACGGTATGACCAGATGGCATTTCGGGACGTGAAACACTTTTATTGTATTGCGTGGTAGAAGTTCTACCACTCAATAGTAAAGACATGTCTAACATAATCTTTTGTTTGAACAACTTAATGGAAAATCCTGCCACCGATAAGAGACTCTGTCGCCTGTGACACACACACGCGTCACGCACTCAGCCTGTACTGGATGCAGCAGCATGCACGCTAACTGACTGCTGGGGGAGGGACCGTGGTATGCAGTGGATCAAACCATTCAAATGTGGAGGGCAGGGGGGGACAGAATCTTTGGAAACTTATAAACTCGCTATTAAGTGTCATTGCGTACTATTAATTTGATTGAAATTACGTAGTTATGGTTAGATTTATATATTGGGGGCGGATATATCATATTTTTCATATGATCAAAAAGTGGTGGAGCAAGAGCATACCTTTGCTCCCCCAAGTTCAATAGTGGGAGAGCAGATGCTCCGAATGCTCTTATGGCCAGGCGTCTATGGTGGCCGCTATGAACTACACTTGGGTGGTCGCGAGTTCATTCATAGATGAATGAACTCGCTGCTGAGAGAGAGAGAGAGAGAGAGAGAGAGAGAGAGAGAGAGAGAGAGAGAGAGAGAGAGAGAGAGAGAGAGAGAGAGAGCGTTTGAGCGTTCTAATGTGCCATAGCCCATAGTTTACCAGACCAGGGCCCTCATGTATCAACCTGACGTACGCACAGATATGTGCTTAAGCCGTGCGTACGACCATTCCTAAGCAAAGTGTGGGATTTATCTATTTGAACTTGTGCTTGACTTTGTGCGTATATTTAAGCACAGGTCGGACCATAGGTGGCGCCGGTGGTAGAATATTTTCACAACGCGGAAATAAGCACTGACTGTGCTCTGCGTAACTCAACTCGTTATTATTTTGCGCATATATTGCAGAAATACGGGAACGTTTTGATTATATTTAAAAGGCTTTGCCATTGTTAAACGTAATAAGTGGAACCCCGAAGCTGTAAGCAGAATACAAGTCATATGAACACCCACGATATAAAAACGCATTGCAACGAGAACAGACAGAGGTTATTTGTTGAGTGTATGTGTATACAAAACCCTTGCAATGAATGTGTCTTATGAATGAAAAGCATACATGCTCTGGACACAGAGCATATATCGTGTGGGTGATATTACAGAATTTCACTTATTTAGTTTTACAATGTCAAAGCCTAAATCAAAACGTTCCCGTATTTCTGCAATCTATGCGCAAAATAATAACGAGTTGAGTTCTAACAAAGAACGTATTACATGCTGGTAGGCTGATAGAGTAAACTATGATATGAATATGAATATGATATGATCATATAAATACTGGTCCGTCCTCGAGGATATCGAGGACTCGGATAGCCATTAAGCCATTTGAGAATATAGGCGGCCTATAGCCTATACATATTATTTAATGTTTTCAAAAGCGTAAAGATACAACAGCTAGATTAATGATCAAGTTAGTTTACTGTATGCAGGCTTCGCAGGGCTGTGTGTTATATATGCGCAAGTTACTGTTGCATAATGTAGGCTGGCTGCTATTATATGTAATTCATAGGCTACCGAATACCAACAACAAAATAGATTGTATCATATGTGTTACGAAGGATCAGATTAAACCGAATATATATATTTATTGATTGATATATATTGCATAATATTTGTATATCGTTTGATATCCCTTGTGTATTCCTTGTACATATACACGGAATATCCCTTTAGCCTAGTACAGACCATAATATTTTGTTCTCCTATTGGACAGCGGTCCCTTAGGCGCCATTGCCATACCTCCAAGGTCTGGTTCAAAGTCACCGCCAAAGACTTGCCTGGACATGAACGGTTCTGCGCAAGGATATGAGACAGGAATAAAGCTGGTACTAGTTTGTTCACCTAACGTATAAATACGGCGCAGGTGAATACAGAAGTAGAGTTACCCAATAAGTTGAAGCCTCACCCACGATACAACGTGCGGTGAAGTATGGCCTGTTTGGCCCCAAATAGAGCATTGAGACCGCGTGCGAATTAATAACTGAAGTATCAGAGTTTAACGCTGTACCGTCGAGTTCGACCTATTCTATTAATTCAGTAATAGTCTATTTATGTATAGTGTATCGTGCGGCTACCGTTCTACAGTGACCAGCATCACCAACGTTTCCTCGTACCAGCTAGTGTGCTTATCCAGGCTGGGCTGCTTACCCTGGCGCTTTCACCCGAGGAGCCCTAGACGGGGACCGTGTGGATCATGTACACTGGATAACCTACCGACGACTGCATAGCCCTTTTCGGCTGGATTATATTTGCTTTTGGTCCTGTAATTGATGGAGCGGAGAATCGCCTACACCCACAATTGTGTGGGATTTACCCTGTGAGGAGCCACGTCGAGCCCGCCTCTCAGAAGCCTGAGGTTGGCTAGCTTTCTTCCATGCGGAGCTGCATGCTACGGAGAACAGCTGTATTCGTCTGCGGATCAAGATATTATTGCACCGTCTCCTGTACTTGGAGTCTCTTTATCGTCGTTGACCCAGACTCTACTACCGACAAATCCTCTCCCCTTGCTGGCTTACGACCGGAGGGACCCTACCAGTATCTCCCGCTATCTTACCAGAGTACCATAGATATAATTCCTAAGATTCAGGTTGTATTATTATCTCCTGCGTAATATGAGAATGGACATACGTTATTGATTTGCCTACGCACATTCCTTTGCCTTATAAGCGCATCCAAAGTAAAGTATATTATGTACTATCATTGCTGCTAATAAATACTTAAACCCAGTTTTGTGTGGAACCGAGTCATTGTGGGAAGTGTTCATCATAAGATACCTGTGTACTGTATGGCCAGTAGTAATGTACATAAGACAGTAGTGGTTTAATGATACCATACTTATTAATACAGTCAGGGAATTGTACCCCTCAGTTACAATATGCCTCTACACACATTATATTATACACATCATATTATATCTTGGTTTGGCAGCGCCTCTGTGAACAATCTCTCAGAGTTTGCTCCATCAATAAACGCCCATTTTGGCTGATAATGTGCCGGTGGCCGGAGTCTCATTCAGGCCTAATTGTATTTAATTCAATTGTAATGTTATTACTGGGGTATCTAAAACATCACAATGTAGTTCAGGGTTATCCACTGAAGCCATAATGACTCTGATCAGAACCACAGGCTCATGACGAGCGCACACAATAGGCATTGTAGAGCGCAGAGTTGGCGTGCTGAAATTGATTTAATTTCAGTCATTACAGTGCTTAATGTCGGGTCATCTCTTGTCATTTATTTCTGTCAATGTGCTGGTTCTGTAGCAGGACTGGGTCAGTCAACATCCTTGGCTCCCGGCGCACCGAAGATTATACGTTCAAGTTGTTGGTGATCAATCTCGCTCTCAGTGAAGTCTCTCAGAGTTCGCTTGGGTTAGTCCACTTTTCCACATTTCATGGGGGTGTGCCATTACCGTATATGGTTCATCGGGCGGTTCTGGTATGCAAATACGTGAAAGTGTGCACGAGCCTCGGCGTAGGACCAAGGTGATATTTATCATGACAGGTGTGCGTAGGACCTGTGTACGCACGTGTGATGAATCCCGTTTTTTTTGTGCGTGCACACATTCTAAATTCTGTGCTTAAGTATGGAAATAGAACATTTTCTACGTCACGTTGATGAATGAGGGCCCAGGATTTTGTCAATGTCAACACAGTTGGAACCTGGAAGCGATATAAAGAAACGAATTGCCAATAAATGTGAAGTTATCAACCTCTGTTGTCAAGCCTCCTCAATATACCCCCCCCCCCCTTTCCTCACTAATGGAACTGGTATCGCGGAATCACGTTAGTTAGTTAGTTTAGCATTAGCTGAGTGGCTAACAGCGGCTAACGTTAGCTGAGTGGCTAAGAGAGAGAGAGAGAGAGAGAATTAACTCACTTTGTTTAATTGAAACGTGGTCCAGCCGGAGGGCTTGATAAAGTGTATGTCCACTGACTGTCCCACAGTCCCAGACTGTTGTCGATGTATATCCACTGCCCACTGTCCAGACTCGAGACTGCATCACAACACAACACACAGCATCGAACATCCTGCAAACTACCTGGCGTTCTATCGTCCACTTCTAAGCAAAACCGAGAAATGCGGCTATGGAAAAGTACTGTCGTCGCCGCGTCGGCCAATCAGAGAGCATCTCCGAGAAATGCGGCGCTGCTTGCTTAAATGATAATAGATCGCTTGGAAAAGAGCCCGACTTCCATCATAATACATCATATTTCAACGCACAGCGCGTTACGCACTGATTGGCTGCGACGGATACAGCAATGAAACCAGTGCACGCCCACTGTAAGCGCTATTGCGTCTAGCCCGAGAGAAATGCGGCCGAGAGAAATGCGGCTACGGAACATTTCTCTATAAGACAGTCACTTCCTGTTCATGGAAACAATTATTTATATTTGATATATTAACATTATATTGTGCATTGGAAACACAAACATACTTAAAATGAGTAAATATTATTCATTTTAAACATGTTTATATTATTTATAGGGCTATAAAAAATAATAATAATAATATTTTTTCTTCTTCTCTCTTTTAACCAGGGTTAACCAGGGGGGGCGGCGCCCCAGCGCCCCTAGTGGCGAGCCGCCACTGGTTCATTCATTGGATTATTGAACTACTATGGGAGGTTCATAAAGTACCTGTCTTCTCTGTTACAACCACTATATGCGCTACTGAAGGACAGTGTGGGAAGAATTGTTTGCTCCTCGAATCAGGACAAAAGGATATCGAATATTAGACACAGGACAATGAGTTCATGTATTGTATTTATTGAATAATCAGAAAGCATAATTACATGAATTATCGGGTGGTCCATGGATCACGACAGGCTTGTTGACAGCAATGCAGTATAGCAGAGTCGCCAAGGAGCTCTCTTTTCCTCTATTCTAAAATGGTCTGATATACTCGTCCACCTAGGGTGTCTTTGCTGGCTGACCAATCAAGTGTGAGACACCTGTGTCCTTTCCCATATATGATCCAGCTCGGACCAGGTCCTCGAGGATGCATAGTTATGTAACAGGAAAAATGCACAGGTGCCCACCCCGGACTGACCAGCCACCTTTCTGGAGATAAAGGGGCCCCTTTAACCTTGGCCTAAAAGCCTTTCAATGTAAAGGGAAACTTTAATGTTCCTCAAATGTTTATGATACTGATTGTACTGTAATCCTATTTATCAATGACTTTTAACTTAATCAATGTTCCTAATTAACTAATATATTTATATATGATATAAGCCTAAAGTCTGACGTTAATTTCTGACATAATCCCTCCTGTGGTGCTCTTAAGCACCAAATACATAACTAAACAACTTTATTAAATACCAAACAAAACAAAAAAAATTCTGACTGAGAGTAATGGAGTATGATAAAACATTTTAGAATTATAGGCCCCACCATTAATAATAATCCCCCTGTGGGGCTGTCCAGCCCCAAACATCCTATCTAATTTGGATTTATAAATCGCAAACGCCCTTCCAATATATATATCAAGATCCATCAAGCTCAGTCAGTGGTAACATCCTATGAAAATAGAAAACTACAATATGACTAAACATAACCAGAATTAACGTTAAAAACCACACATCATATATAATTGTAATATCAGACCATCATCATGCTTACACTTACTCATTTATTATGCCAGAGAGTGAGAGGGGGTCCACATCTGCAAGTTGGGGTGTTAGATGTTGTGAAACAGGGTAAAATTCCCCAACGACCCTCAGATGTTATTGAGCGGTAACATGACCTGTTTGCAGACGAGCACCCCCAACCACCCCCAATCAGGATAACCAACATGACATAGGAAACAACTAAATATTGCAAGAAATATGCTGTTTTTGTGGCCTATATGGCCTAAATTATGGCAAGCAAATAATGTCAAAAATGCTGTTTTTGTGGCCTTCATGACCTAAACATGGCAAGCAAATAACACATACTACATATGGATCCACCCGGAAAAAGATTTTCAATAACCAACATGATGACAATCATTATTATCACATAGCTGCGTGGTCTGGGGGTCAGGGGATGACTCGTGGGGATGGTGATGAGGGGGACGGGGGTTGTGGTGATGAGGGGAATGGGGGTCACGGTGATGAGGGGAACGGGGGTTGTGGTGATGAGGGGAATGGGGGTCACGGTGATGAGGGGAACGGGGGTTGTGGTGATGAGGGGAATGGGGGTCACGGTGATGAGGGGAACGGGGGTCGTGGCGATGAGGGGAATGGGGACGATCTCCTGGTGGTCGAGGGGTTTGACGACGACTTCCGGGGTTGAGGGGGATGGCATCCTCCTCCTCCTCCTCCTCCTCCTCCTCCTCCTCCTCCTCCTCCTCCTCCTCCTCCTCCTCTTCCTCTTCCTCTTCCTACTCCTCCTCCTTCTCCTCCTCCTGCAGGGCGCCACGGGGAACGGTGTACTAGCTCATATTAGGCAGGCCATGCATTATGCAGCAGCTTATTAGGCCACAGCGATTGATCTTCATGTCCTCTGCTACAGTCCACCTGTCGCTGCTCTGGTCGTAGCGCTCCACGTTGGTGATGGGGTTGTAGCCATTAAAGCCTCCGACCACGAAGAGCAGGCCGTCCAACACCCCGATGCCAAAGTGCCTGCGGGGGGTGATCATGGTGGGCAGGGCGCGCCAGGAGTCAGTCAAGGGGCTGTAGGCCTCCGCGCTACGCAGGGTGTTTCCACCGTCAGTCCCTCCCACCTGAGGACAAGACACATGAGAGGAATGTTTTAGTATGTGGTTAAGGCAGGCAGGCAGGCAGGCAGACACTGTATTAATCCAGGGCAGTGGCTAGTAAGGAGAAGTAAGACAACTCCTTCCCTCCACTAGTCTGAGGATCCACTTTGGGCAAGTGTTAGTACCCTCTCTAGCCTCCCTACCTAGGGATACAGGGGGCAGATGGGGCTCATAGCCATGCAAGGCAACCCATCTAGGAGAAGGACACTCCGAACAAAAACCACGGGTGCTGCTTGCACCTGGCTCCGAGCCGTCTACCACCTAGAGGCATTGGAGTGAAGGGCGGATAAGGGATCATGCCTAAAACGGCCAAAGTAGGACTACGAGGAGTTGCGCCCCACAGTCTTTAAATTGCGCATTGTAAGGCCTAAAATATGGAGAACAAAGTCATTCCTAAACCTATATTTCCAGCGGCGGGAGTCTGCAGGAACCAAGCAGAGGATGGTGGTGCTGGTCCTCTCCCCAGAGGACAGTATGACGATAGGACCCCAAACCCGGAAGGGAGGCTTCTATCCGATCACAGCACGCGGTCCAATGCACCCCTGCGTTGTCGGAGACCATTCACCATGGGAACCTTCAACGCAAACACAGTGAGAGAAGAAGCAAGATTGGAGGAACTGGCACACTGTGCCGAGGAAAGGGGAGTTGAGATCCTGGGAATCCAGGAGCATAGAAGAGTGCATGCTGAGGATCAGATAGTGTATCACAGAGTGGAGAGATGCTGGTTCATCACCTCATCAGCGTGGTGAAACGAGGCACAAGCTGCCACTGGCGGCGTGGGGCTATTGCTGAGTTCTCTGGCACGTAAGGCTCTCCGTAGGGTACGTTATCACACCAACAGGATCCTTATTGCTGACTTTGATGGCAACCCAGTTACAACTGTCATAGTCGTGTACTCACCCACCAATGTGGCACTAGCTGAGGAGGTGGAGAAGTTCTATGAGGACCTTGCAACAGCGGTCTATGATATCCCGGCTCACAGCTTCCTAGCAATCCTGGGTGACTTCAACGCAAGGCTCGGACCAGAGGATGCACCTTTCACACACCACAAATCCACCAATCGCAATGGCGAATACCTGGCAGCCCTACTGATGGAACACAAGCTACTGGCTGCAAACACCATGTTCCAGAAAAGAAGGGGCAAGAGATGGACCTTCCAGGATCGGGCTACCGGTATGCAACGTCAACTGGACTACATAGTAGTAAGACGAAGGTGGAGGAACTCCATCCTGAATGCTGAACCTTACAGCACATTCAACTCTGTGGGCTCTGATCATCGAGTGGTCTCCATGAGGGTGACCTCCTGGTTCACTCACTTCCGAAATCTACTGGGAACACACTTGACAGTGGATGAAGCTGAGGAGACGATACCTGCCGTCCTCACAAATCTCACTATTGACGAAGGTCCCTTCACAGCCAGGGAGTTTGCCAAAGTGAAATCCTCACTGAAGCAGGGAAAAAGTTCTGGGCCGGACGGCATTGCCCCACAGGTCTATAAGAACTGTGACCTTGACAACATCATCCTGGAGTTCTGCAACCATGCCCTGATGAAAAACAACCAGCCTGATATGTGGTCTCTCTCTAACATCATCCCAGTGCCTAAGATGTACAATCGCATGATACTAAACCGGATACGGAATGCCATCGACCCCCACCTCAGGGAGAACCAAAATGGTTTCCGAGAGAAGAGGACCACTGTGGCCCAGATCTTGGCCTTGAGAAGAATCATCGAGGAGGTGAAGAAGAACAACCTGACAGCGGTACTGTGCTTTATCGACTTCAAAAAGGCTTTTGACTCGATACACAGAGCCGTGATGATGAGGATACTCAAGGCCTACGGAGTCCCTCCCATTCTACTCCGGGCCATAGGGACCATGCACACGGGTACAAGGGCCAAAGTGGTAACCCCAGACGGCAACAGTGAAGAATTTGACATACTGGCTGGAGTGATGCAAGGGGACACCCTTGCCTCCTTCCTTTTCGTCATAGTCCTCGACTATGCGCTCAGGAAGGCCATCAATGGACGGGAGCAGGAACATGGTCTCACAATAACCCCAAGGAGATTGAGAAGACACCCCGCCATAGTCCTAACAGACCTTGACTACGCGGACAACATCAGCCTGCTCTCTGACCACGTGGAGCAGGCACAGGAACTCCTGTGCAGAGTGGAGACGGAGTGCGCCAAGGTTGGCCTTAGGCTAAATGCCAAGAAAACCGAGGTCATAATGTATAACATCCTCCCGGATCATCCACCTCTAAGGACAACAGGAGGCTCTGCTCTAAAGGAAGTCGGTGATTTCTAATACCTGGGCTCGTGGGTCAACTCGTCCGAGCAAGACCTTAAAGGGAGGAAGGCGCTTGCGTGGAGGGCTCTGACCAGTGTGTGGAAATCCAACCTCCCCCGTCAAATCAAGCTCAACTTCTTTCATGCAACAGTTGAGTCTGTCCTTTTGTATGGCAGTGAATGCTGGACCTTGAAGCCCACCCTGCGGAAGTCCTTGGATGGGTGCTACACCAGAATGATGCGTGTGGTGCTCATCAACAGGGATGAGCATGTCACTAATGCAAACTTGTATGGGGGGGTGCTAAAGGTGAGCGATAAAGTGGCAGTCAGGAGAATGAGGCTGGCAGGTCACTGCCAAAGACACCATGAGCTGCCAACTTGTGCTGTGGGAACCAACACACGGGCATCGATAACGAGGACGTCCCACATTAACCTACGTGGACGTACTCAGGAGAGATGCGGGAACAGAATGCACCAGCGAGCTAGCAAGATGCATGGAGGATCGGGATGACTGGAAGCACCGATGGAGGGCCCGTCCGAGGACGACCTAGATAGATACGGAAATGGGGGCATCACAGCAGCATTGCAAGTCAAATGATACATATCTATACAAATATCTAGTATAAAGCATTTGTCTCTGTGTGCACCTACCACATAGACTTTTCCTCCGTACGCAGCGACTCCCACTCTGCTACGCCTGCTGCTCATGGGGGCGATCAGAGTCCACTGGTCGGTGTCTGGGCTGTAGCACTCAGCTGTGAGCAGATACTCCGCCCCGTTGAAGCCACCGGAGATGTAAACCTGTAATAAGAAAGAATATTCTAATTTCGTTTATATATTCCATTTTATTTCATTCTACTTTAATTGTCTGTTAATGTTGATCTAACGTTCCTTGTGTTCATCTACCACCCTGTGTTCCTCAGTTCCACCCACCCTGTGTTCCTCAGTTCCACCCACCCTGTGTTCCTCAGTTCCACCCTGTGTTCCTCAGTTACACCCACCCTGTGTTCCTCAGTTCCACCCTGTGTTCCTCAGTCCCACCCATCCTGTGTTCCTCAGTTCCACCCACCCTGTGTTCCTCAGTTCCACCCACCCTGTGTTCCTCAGTTCCACCCACCCTGTGTTCCTCAGTTCCACCCACCTTGCCGTGGAGGGCTGCTGCCCCTGCAGCCAGGGCCGGACTGGGGAAATAATTCATACCGGGAGATATAGCGCGAAATATAGCCCCAATCAGGCCACTTTTTAAGCAGGGGGTCTGGGGGTCCCCCACCCGGAAATTTTTTGTTACAAAGACAGCATTCTGGTGAATTTTAGTGCATGTGAATCACAAACTAATGAGCCAACAATTGCTTAGTACAATGTACTCTTATGAACCTGAAATAAAACTGTTGTGGCACTAGCAATGCTACTCTCTCCACCTTCAAAAAGAAAAAAGCAAGCGCACAACATATTTTTCTATTTACTATTATAATACAGTTAACCACTCTCTCCACCTATTCAAACAGAGCAAGAGCACAATACCATATTCACTTTACTGATGCACTACCCATCAACAGTTAAAATAGCCCTTTACACAAACATTAAATAACAGACCTTTCATTACAATACTATAATAACAGTAGCCACTGCCAGAAGATTGCGTTGTCTCAATCATTTTAACTATAAAATGAGCTCAAAGTATGAGCTCACTGACTGAAATTTCCAACAAAAAGCATCAATTGTCAAATATAATATAATATAATGATAATATTGATCATTGACTAGATGTTTTTGAGGAAATTAGAAAGGGAACAACAATTTAACCCTTGTGTCTGATCAGATTCTTATTTTTTTGATAACTTTACAGTGATTATGTTTGTAGCCAATGTGGCAAAGGTGTGTAATCTTTGAATTATCTTTGAATTATTTTGACTTTCTCTTTATCTGCCATTCCATTCGCCGCCTCCGCTGTCAATCAGTTGTATCGCCTGGTCCCGCCTCCACCAATCACAAGCGGCAGCATGGCTCCATTTCTGTGTGTGATCCGCGTGAGGGAGAGAGAGAGATAGTTCTCCAACTCTGTCGCAGACAGTGAAATCCTGGTTGTTTCCCACTCACCTAGGTTATCTAACTATCGCGCCGCGCCGCCGCCACAACTAGAAACAATGGCATGGCAAAAAAAATAATAATAATAATAATAATAAAAAAATATATATATATATTTTTTTTTTATATAATTTTTTATTTTTTTTATTTTGCCATGCCAGGCCACCGGGAAAACTCCCGGTGCTCCCGATGGCCAGTCCGGGCCTGCCTGCAGCGCTCCTGCGCTCCAGCATGGGTGAGATCACTGTCCACTGGTTGGTTTCAGGCTCGTAGCACTCGGCGGTGTTCAAATACACGTCTCCGTCCTCCCCTCCCATGGCGTAGATACAGCCGCCCAACGCCACCACGCTGACGTAACAGCGGCGTGAGTGCATGGGGGCCGCCTGCAGCCAGCTGTGAGTGACGGGGTTGAACCTGCACACACTGCTGAGACGCTCTATGCCGTCATTGAAGTCACAGGTGCCGACGCAGTAGACCAGACCGTGGAGATAAGCGGTGCCGTGGTAGGCCCGGGGAACCTCCGCATCACCGCTCACATCCATCCATCGACCGGCTCGGATATCGTAAGCCTCCATGTGACTGGTCCCGCTGCGGTCACTCCAGCCTCCGATGGCCAATAGGACCTCCTGGGGCAGGCGTGGGCGGGTCAGGGGGTTTGGGAGCCTGTCGGAGCCAGGGAGGTTCAGGACGCTGAGGATGACAGGCCTGCAGTCCTGGCTGTCCCTCACCACAGGGTTGTTCTTGACGTTGTTCAGGAAGTAGTCAGGCCTCATCAAGCCCATGCGAACCTGGGAAGAGACAAGCAGACAGCGGGTACAACTTAGACAGCGGTTGTAGACGGTTTCACTGGAATTCTGTTGCTAGGGAACAGTTTGGACCTAAATGTTCGAGAACCACTGGATTGATTGATTGATTGATTGATTGATTGATTGATTGATTGATTGATTGATTGATTGAAAACTTTATTAACAGATTGCAGAATGGGTACAATACAGTACGGGTCAATACACACAATTGTTAAGGGGATGCAGACCAGAGAAAGACTTCCATCTTGTTTACATCAGGGTCCCCCATTTTCAATTCATCAAGTCATTTATGACACACATGACATACAGATATACTGTGATACAATTAGTTACCTTGGGCAGCATCAAAGGGATGTGTGTTTTACGCTCCTTACGGGAGTGGTCGATCCAACGGACGACGGCCTCGAACACCGTCTCCTCGTTCTTCACGTTCAGGTCATCCCTCTCGATGATGTCCACCAGTTGCTGCAGGGACAGCTCCACAAACTCCTCTGAGATGTTCAGCATCTCCTCAAAGTGGCACACGATGAAGAGATGGGCCTTGCGCTTCAGGTCAGGGCAGCAGTAGATGTCCGCAAACCTCCAGATGCCGACACAGTTTTCCAGAGACAGCTGGCCCTCTTGGAAGTCAGAGCACGCTCGTACTATGCCAGTGACAAGAAGCTGGTCTGCAGCCACCAGAAGCTCTTCCACGTTCTCTGCTGTCACCGGCACAAATCGTGTGTAGGCGTACTCTATGATGAGCTGCATCATACCCGGGGACACCCCAGGGATACTGTAGACTGGTTTCTCTGTGTCGCTCCAGCGAGTGAAGAGGGTTCTGTGGGATGCAGAGTATAGAGATATCTGATGAGTAAACAGTAAGCAAGTACTAATATATTTTCACTGTAGAAGTATAGGGTCTTAGAACAGTAGAAGTATATTATCTGTTTACAGTAGACATACAGTATCGTATCTGTTTACAGTAGAAGTATAGTATCTGTTTACAGTAGAAGTACAGAATATTATCTTTTTACAGTAGAAGTATAGTATCTGTTTACAGTAGACATACAGTATATTATCTTTTTACAGTCGAAGTATAGTATATGTTTACAGTAGAAGTACAGTATAGTATCTGTTTACAGTAGAAGTATAGTATCTGTTTACAGTAGAAGTATAGTATCTGTTTACAGTAGAAGTACAGTATAGTATCTGTTTACAGTAGAAGTATAGTATCTGTTTACAGTAGAAGTATAGTATCTGTTTACAGTCGAAGTATAGTATCTGTTTACAGTATAAGTACAGTATAGTATCTGTTTACAGTAGAAGTATAGTATCTGTTTACAGTAGAAGTATAGTATCTGTTTACAGTAGAAGTACAGTATATTATCTGTTTACAGTAGAAGTATAGTATATGTTTACAGTAGAAGTATAGTATCTGTTTACAGTCGAAGTATAGTATCTGTTTACAGTAGAAGTACAGTATAGTATCTGTTTACAGTAGAAGTATAGTATCTGTTTACAGTAGAAGTATAGTATCTGTTTACAGTAGAAGTACAGTATAGTATCTGTTTACAGTAGAAGTATAGTATATGTTTACAGTAGACGTACAGTATAGTATCTGTTTACAGTAGAAGTATAGTATATGTTTACAGTAGAAGTACAGTATAGTATCTGTTTACAGTAGAAGTACAGTATAGTATCTGTTTACAATATAAGTACAGTATAGTATATTTTTACAGTAGAAGTATAGTATCTGTTTACAGTAGAAGTACAGTATATTATCTGTTTACAGTAGAAGTATAGTATCTGTTTACAGTAGAAGTACAGTATATTATCTGTTTACAGTAGAAGTACAGTATCTGTTTACAGTAGAACTACGTATAGTATCTGTTTACAGTAGAAGTACAGTATCTGTTTACAGTAGAACTACGTATAGTATATGTTTACAGTAGAAGTATAGTATCTGTTTACAGTAGAAGTACAGTATAGTATCTCTGTTTACAGTAGAAGTACAGTATAATATCTGTTTACAGTAGAAGTACAGTATAGTATCTGTTTACAGTAGAAGTATAGTATATGTTTACAGTATAAGTACAGTATATTATCGTTTTACAGTAGAAGTACAGTATATTCTCTTTTTACAGTAGAAGTACAGTATCTGTTTACAGTAGAAGTACAGTATAGTATCTGTTTACAGTATAAGTACAGTATAGTATCTGTTTACAGTAGAAGTATAGTATCTGTTTACAGTAGAAGTACGTATATTATCTGTTTACAGTAGTACAGTATATCATCTGTTTACAGTAGAAGTACAGTATATTATCTGTTTACAGTAGAAGTACAGTATATTATCTGTTTAGAGTAGAAGTACAGTATATGTTTACAGTAGAATTATAGTATCTGTTTACAGTAGAAGTACAGTATATTATCTGTTTACAGTAGAAGTACAGTATATTATATATGTTTACAGTAGATGTACAGTATAGTATCGGTTTACAGTAGAAGTACAGTATATTATCTGTTTACAGTAGAATTATATTATCTGTTTACAGTAGAAGTACAGTATAGTATCTCTGTTTACAGGAGAAGTACAGTATAGTATATGTTTACAGTAGAAGTACAGTATAGTATCTGTTAACACTTTGATCGCCATGGTTAAATTCATAATTTACCATCCTTCGCCATCTCTATTTGTCTATGGAGAAGTTCCCCTTCTTTGCAGGGCTATAACTTTTTAAATTGTATTGCTAAATTGACATTATTATGGCCCATTCAATGTCCTATATCTATTGTTCAGGGTGTAGCAACGTTATACTTTTTCATTCACATATTCATACTAAAATATGGTCTAAAGTATAAGTATGTTTTTATCATTTTCTGCAGCTTTCTTCAGAACTTGATTTATAGCCCCAAATGCATTATATTGATGATCAAATACAGTTTGGTAGCGATCGGTGCCAGATAAAAAATTTCAACTGGAGGTACTTCTAGAAGTTACTACGTATCATCTGATGTTGACCGGATGGGCGGAGGGTCGTTTATAATTCCGTGGGCAACGTTATATCATTCACCTAGTGTGGGTCATATGATCATCAGAGCAGTTTATATGGAACACGTTAGAAAATAACGCTGAAACTCACCGTGGCTTCCTCGCGCCGTTGGGGGATGAGCGTGGAACAGAATTTTTTCTATTATGGGATGGAGAAATACCGGATCCATTTCCAGGTTGTATAATAGTATATACGTCCAAATCATGTTGTTTATTGAGTTAGGGTGAGCAATCGATTATCCAGTGTGTCAAGATGGAGTCCTGGGAGCTATAGCGAGTGGTCGGACCGAATTTGGATGAGCACCAGTTTCCTGTTTCCGGTTGATTGTTTTTTTATCGCTTCATTTCAGTTTGATAGCATTTTGAAAATAACTTGTTTTCGCGGAAAAAACAACACATTCTATGATAATCGCCTTTTACTGGAATATTCTAGAACGTTGTCATTTGTCGGCCTATTTATGAATCGTTTTCAAATAAATGCTAGATAATCGATAGTATACTGTACTTCTACTGTAAACAGATAATATACTGTACTTCTACTGTAAACAGATCATATATGTCTACTGTAAACTGTTAACATGAACCAAGCTAAACGTACCTGAAATAGTTGCTGCAGCAACACAGGATGGCCCTGTGGGCGTTAAACTCAGTGCTGTTGACTTTAATAACCACATCACAGAACCTTCCCTCCAGACGCAGCTCATTAAGGATTGTACAGGACATTGTTTCCTTTTCCATGTGGTGATTTTTAAATGGTATCTACAGAATATATTCAAGCTTACAGACAAGTAGCCAGACTCAACAAGTTAGATCTTCACTTGTCTTCTGCGATCTGAGACCTTCTGAGAGAATTGTTGAATATATCGTATACACAAATGTTCTAGAATGTTCTATTATGACATCATATTGTGATATCATACTGTGACATCATACTGTGACATCATACTGTGACATCACAACGGAACATGTTTGAGGGTCATTTGAAAAATATTAATAATTATGTAAGATATAATATAATGTAATGTAATTGTAATTGTAATTGTTATTTTATTTTATTTTATACTTATCTATTTTTGTCTAGCACAGTCTCTGGAGCGTAACAGAAAGAAGCATTTTGTATAAAAGTATTCTGTACTTCTGTATGACAACTAATAAAGAAATATATATATTATAATAAAATGTAATAATAAAGTATAATATATTTAGCTCCCATTTGATAGAAAGATAGATAGACACGTTATTGCCATTTCAACACTGTTGATTGGGATTTGTTAAAAACATACAATATAAAAACACAAGAATACAATATAAAAACACAAGAATACAATCCCCGCAATACAGAGTTTTACACAAACAATTAAAAAGAAAAAAATGCTACAGTACCTAAAATAAATTGCTCAGTGTTCCAGTTTTAAAGTGCATATTGCCTTAAAGTGCATGTTGGCTGGTGCTAGCCCTTGTTGTGCAAAGTGCCTGTACATTTGTACTTGAGTTCAGGTGACGGACAGCCTCGGGATATGTACTGTTTTTAAAACGGGATGTCCTGCACCTGAGACTTTGGAGTCTTCTGCCAGAGGGAAGGGGGTTAAAGAGGTCGTAAGCAGGGTGAGAAGGGTCCCTGATCACCTTTTCCCCTTTCCGCCGGATTTGTGTGGCATAAATGGAGGCCACAGAGGGGAGCTCACAGCCGATGATTTTTTACGCTGTGCGTACAGTTCGTTCTAAATGTCCCCTATCATGGACGGTGGTGTTTCCGTACCACACAGTCATTGAGAAGGTAAGGACACTCTCCACAGTGGCTCTATAAAAACTGAGCATCACCTCCCTGGACACACCAAACTTTTTAAGCTGGCGCAGGGAGTGGAGCCTCTGGTGGGCTTTGCTAATTATGAGGCTGGTGTTAACTTCCCATTTTAAATTATCACATATTGTGATGCAGAGGAATTTGTAATATTATATATTATAATATAATGTAATAATAAAGTATAATATATTTAGCTCCTATTTGAATAATATAAATAATATGTTGATGTAATATAATGTAATGTAATGTTATATATTATAATATAATGTAATGTAATAATAAAGAATAATATATTTAACTCCCATTTGAATAATATAAATAATATGTTGATATAATATAATGTAATGTAATGTTATATATTATAATATAATGTAATGTAATAATAAAGTATAATATATTTAGCTCCCATTTGAATAATATAAATAATATTTTGATGTAATATAATGTAATGCAATGTTATATATTATAATATAATGTAATATAATAATAAAGTATAATATATTTAGCTCCCATTTTAATAATATAAATAATATGTTGATGTAATATAATGTAATGTAATGTTATATAGTATAATATAATGTAATATAATAATTGCGGGGGGAAGTCACACTGCAGGTCAAACGGGCGTACAGTTACTTCTGGAGCGGGAGTCGTGCCCTAACGTTGAACGTTGTTAGCGTTAGCCTGTTGACTAGCTCGCATCAGCACGTTTAGAATGTATTGCACACTTGCATTATTTTAGAAATGTATATACATATTTTAGAATATGTATTTGATTGCGTATTCTTATTTTTTTCTATTTTTGACTACCTAGATGTTTATTGTGAGCGACCTGTGTGCTGAATTTCCCTTGTGATTAATAAAGTACTTGTATTCTATTTACCCATCTGCATAGATTATTACGCTAGCGTTATTTTTACAGTCTGTGGTTAGATCCTCAGGAGGTACTCAGTGTTAATGGTAGTTATATACTCGTACTGGCAATCGCGTCTCGCTCTTCACCATATTGAGATATACCTCATCTCCAGTACCTACTGTACTTCATTAACAAAAACAAGTCAAGTCAAGTCAAGTCAAGAGTTTTATTTGTCACGGCATACAAGTATACAATGAAATGCGGGTGGTCTTGCCCGCAACAATATGCAATACAGTAGTAACAATATATAATGGAATCCAATAAAACAACATTGTGCAATAACAGTAACATAGTAGGGCTTATCGGTATTTGTACATAAGTTATTTACAGAGCATGGAGTACTGTGGGTCCTGTGGTAGTGCATACACTTTTAGCTACGGATGAGGCACTGGGTCATTCTGTACATTGCTATTTTATACAATCTCAGGTTATACTATACTATTTTTAAAGTGACCTTTCCTTAGTGGCCATAAGTGTGGGCGTGTGCAGCATGAGTGTGTGCTTGCTCATGTTAAAGTGGCTGCTAGTGTGTGAGCGTATACAGTGTGTGTGTTGTGTGTGTGCTCATGTGTGCTTGTGTGTGTAGAGTTCAGTGTTCAGGGCTCTGATGGCCTGGGGGAAGAAGCTGAGCCGAAGCCTCTCTGTCCTAGTAGCTGGGGTTCGCAGGTGTCTGCCTGATCTCAGCAGCATGAACAGGCTGTTATTGGGGTGGTGTGGGTCTTTCATTATTCTGCAGGCTCTGGATTTGCACCTCTTGTTGTATAGAACCAGCAGGGGTGGTAGTGCAATACCCGTGGTACGCTCGGCTGAGCGCACCACTCTCTGTAGGGCCTTCTTGTCCTGTGCCGTGCTGTTTCCATACCAGGCAGTGATGTTTCCAGTCAAGATGCTCTCTACAGCTCCGGAGTAGAAGGACTGGAGTATCTTCCCAGATACTCTGAACATCCTTAACTGTCTCAGGTGGTAGAGGCGCTGCTTCGCCTTTTTTACGACTGAGTCTATGTGTGTTGTCCATGTCTGATCCTCTGAGATGTGGACCCCCAGGTACTTAAAGCTGCTCACCCTGTCCACGGTAGCCCCGTTTATCCTCAGTGGTGTGTGTGTCTCCTGCTGTCCTCTCCTATAATCCACGATCAGTTCCTTGGTTTTACCAATGTTCAGGAGCAGGCTGTTGTCCTGGCACCAGCGTTCCAGTACCTCAACCTCCTCCCGGTAGGCCTTCTCGTCGTTGTCCGAGATCAGCCCCACCACCACTGTGTCGTCCGAAAACTTCACTATGGAGTTGGAGCTGAACTTGGCCACACAGTCGTGTGTGTATAGTGAGTACAGCAGGGGGCTCAGAACACAGCCCTGGGGGGACCTGATGCTCAGGGTGATGGTGTTGGAGGTCTGACCCCCCACCCTGACTGCCTGGGGCCTTTCGCTCAGAAAGTCCAGTATCCAGGCGCTCAGAGCGGAGCTCAGACCCAGCTCGATCAGCTTGTCCACCAGTCTGGTGGGGACTATGGTGTTGAACGCTGAGCTATAGTCAATGAACAACAGTCTCACATAGCCCCCCTTCTGTCGGTCAAGGTGAGAGAGGGTGCTGTGCAGTACCTGGTAGACCGCATCGTCAGTGGACCTGTTTGGCCTGTATGCAAATTGCATGGGGTCCATATCACTGGGGAGGGGGAAAAAAAGCACCCATGCATTTGACCAGGCCCCGCCCCAGTGTACCCCTATAAGGCACCAGGCATGGTCACACTCGCCCTTCCTCTTTTTTCGTTTTCCATCTTGGACGTGCATTGCATCCCATGTAACTAGCTGTTGATGAAATGCAGAGAGAAATTGAACAATGTTGGGTTTCGCCGGAGATTTCCCAGCCCCTGGAATCTTCTCGGCATGTTCCAACGGCGCGTCGGGCCTGTCCTGGGGTTTCCTCGTCTTTTGACAGCAGATCGAGGGACGTCGCGCGATGTTTAGCTATCGGGCTAACTCGCGCCCAGGTAGGATCTGCGCCACTAGGCATAACAATGCTGCCGTTAGTGATGCTGCTCGAGTTGTCACAGGAGACATCCGAGTTGTGTATTGGCGCAAGGGGCAGGATATCTGGGTAAAGGTTGTTGTTTTCCCGGTTATCCTGGAGCGCGTGGCTAACGCTATGCTATGATGCTGGGTTACTGTTTCTGTTTTGATTCCCCGCTGAGGGCTGTCTTTTTAGAAAAAGGTCTTCCCTCCTCTTAACCATTCATGCTGACGGTCAATCGGTGTCTACTGTTGGGAGTATTGACGGGGGCTTGTTTACCTTTTTCATGGGTGAATGGGCTGAGGCCTAGGGCTGGTGTGCTTTTTGTGAATATTATGAATGGTATGCGGGACTGGTGTTCTCTGGTCTGCATCCCCTTAACGTTGTGTGTATGGGCTAGCCCATTCTGCAGTGTATTGGTGGTGTTTTAGTTCATTTATTCATTAACCCATTCATGAGTGCACACCACTGGTGTGCACTCATTCATGAGTGACCACCACTGGTGCTCCGTGTTTATGAAGTAGTCCTTTGCCTCTGGCATGTTGAAACAGTGCCCTGCCCGGCCGACGCCATGAGGTGAGTCGGCCCGGCAGGTGGCTGGTGGGCTGTTAAGCCTATACCGCCACGGTATAGAATTAGCAACGATTAGTAACTTTGTTCGAATTGCTGTTTTTTTCTGTAAAAAATGGTGGCGGGTGGCGGGGCCATGAAGACCAGCCAACGTCGAAACATCGCGCAAGGTTTTGACGTTATTAGCTTTGACCTAGCCGCAAGCTATAACCGCAGGGAGGGCTGGGATGCTGTCAACGGTTGTTTACAGACATCTTGGTTGGATTAGTCTCCCTTTGAGGGGGTGAGAAGTTAAAAATTATGTTTCCCTCCTCAGGGCTCCCCTCTCCGCAGAGGGACTTTGGTATTTCCGCTGGAGCGAGGGCGGTATTTGACCTAGGCCCCACACCGCCTCACACCGCGCAGCCAGAGGTGAGAGCACGGCCTTGCCAGCGGCTGTGGCGAGGCCCTCGGCCATGTTTCCCCCGCCTGAGGTACCCTGGGCTCAACGTCAACAGGTGTCCACAAGGCCGACAGCCTTGGCGGCCGAGGGATCGGCTACATTGGATGAGCATGCCCTAAAAAAACGTCGCCGTCCGGCTGTGTGCAGCCCGCTCTCCGGTCACTCCCTCCCCCTTCTTGCCTCCGGAGGGGCGAGAAGAGGCCCCCCCCGATTCCCATCTCCATCCGAGGGGTGGATGTGGAGATGGTGTACTCATACAAGTTCCTTGGGGTACACCTGAACAATAAACTGGACTGGTCGGACAACACAGAGGCCCTCTACAGGAAGGGACAGAGCAGGCTGTTCTTCCTGAGGAGACTCAGGTCCTTCAATGTGTGCAACAAACTGCTGCAGTCTTTTTACCAGTCTGTTGTGGCCAGCATCCTCTTCTATGCTGTGGCATGCTGGGGAGGCTACATCAACTCAAGGGACACCAACAAGCTCAACAAGCTGGTGAGGAAGGCTAGCTCCGTGGTGGGAGTCGAGCTACCTAGACTTGAGGTGATGGTAGAGAGGGGGATGATAAGGAAGCTGGATGCCATCATGGAGAACACCTACCACCCCCTCTACGATAAGCTAGTCAAGATGAGAAGCTCGTTCAGCCACAGACTCATTCCCCCCCGACACTCAACTAACCGCCTCGGACAGTCCTTCATACCAGCGGCCATCAGGCTCCACAACAGTGGGCAGCGACTAGCAGCCTCCAGGCTCCACAACAGGGGGCAGCGACAGCGACTGCTACCAGACATTGACCTGGGACTTATAGGAACCCAAGGAGGACAACCTACACTACCTTAGGCTTACTGCACCCTATGTGGATACTATGATACTGTGAATAATGTATATTTCAGTGGATACCGTGATACTGTGAATAATGTATACTCAGTAGATAGTAAATTATAACACTACCTCATGCATACTGTACCTTATGTGACACTGTGAATAATGTGAATATTCCTCAGCTAGTCAGATAGTAATTATATTGACCATATTGATCTAATTGTTTACACTGCCTGTGTTGTTTTTTACTACCTGTATACTGTGTTGTTTTACTACCTGTACCCCCCCCCCCTCCCCCCCATGCTGCTATGATGCCTGAATTTCCCCAAAGGGATCAATAAAGGAATATCTTAACACCAGCGGAAAAGGGGCTCTGGTTTGTTTCCTTTGGCTGCAGGCCGCGTGTCTTCAATGAAGCGCAAGCGGCCCCATGTTCGCTTCTCATGGGGACAGGGGCTGACACCCAGTTGATGACTGAGACTGGGTCTGTCCGTGAGAATGTTGTGCTGTCAAGCGGCTCCCACGCCACACGTTCTGCATCTGTGTTTGGTTGAGCCTGGTGTTACGTCTGTCAACTACAAGGGTTGTCAGCAGGGGGTCTCGAGACCTCTTGAGGCAAACAGTGCGGGCTTCCCCGACCTCGCCTTCACCAGGCCGGGTATCACGTTGATGCCTCCCACTCCGGAGAGCCCGCAGTGGTCTGGCAGGCACGCGTGATTTGGGTGGTAGTAATATCACTGCAGGGCTACGGTGTGTAGGAACCCATGGGGGCCTCACACCTTGCATGTCCAGCTGCAGAACAACTCCTCAGCATGCTGGAGGGGTGTTCAGTGGGGGAGCTTTTGTCACCTAGTATGATGTCAGCTTCCCCTGTATCAAACCGGCCCTTTCTGTCGGGGTCCCCCCTTGGGTGTGATTGCCTCGTGGGTAGTGTCAGGGTCCGATGTCCCGACTCCACGGAACGCTCTGCTCGCACGGTTAGCGGGTCCAGGGTTGGCCACATACAGCGGGTGGGACCGGGCCGCCTATCTACAGTTCCTACCAGACCAGCGCCAAATGGCGGCGGGTGCGTTTTGGGAGTATCATCACATATGGCTACAGCAGTACCATATGACGAGGTGGATGGAGAGAACGCTGAGGCGGGGACTTGTGTTTACACAACCCCACCCGTTTTCAGGTTTGGTACAGACCCTATTGTCAGGGTCACCAGCAGTGACAGCTCTGGTCAACAGATCCAATCCAAAGCAAGCCATCGTCGTGGCATTTTCCTCTGCGTCGTCAGGGGTTACGAAGTGTATTCTGCCCTGACGACGTTCTGGTCCTTGGCGGTCAAGGTGGATCGTCAGGTCTCATACCAGGCAGGTGGTGGAATTCCTCACCAGCCTGGGGTTTGCTGTAGACTGGAAGTAGAGTACTCCTCTTCCCAGTCAACGGGTGGAGTACTTGGGCTTATTCTAAGCTCAAGGTCTATATGGGCATCCCTCTCAGAGCATGTTATCGACACGCTCGGGAGGTTCCATCCTAGGACGGTTACGGCTCTGTCCGTGATGCGCCTGCTCGGTATGATGGCATCTGCTCATTCCGTGGTCCCTCTTGGCCTCCTCTTCACCTCATGAGGAGGATACGGAGGTGGTTTTCCAGTATGGAAATAGACCCGGTGAGAGGCAAGTGGAAGCGGCTAAGGTTCCCATGTCAGTACTGGGGGACCTCGCCCTCTGGCAGTAGGCTGTCACACGTCACAGTCTTCACCGACGCCTCCCTCACTGGGGGGGGACATGTCGGGCCAACGCAGTAGGGGGCAGCTGGCAAGACCATGCTGCCCGGTCTGCGCTACGTTCAATGTGTTGGAATTGAAGGCAGTCCTTCTGGTCCTCAAACGGTGTTTTCATTAGGACGGACAATACGACGTCAGCGTCGTATATCGACAGACAGGGAGGAGTACGCTCCCCCCGTCTGCACCGGGCGGCGGTCGGCTGGCTATGGGCGTTCTCCATCTGCACAGCCTGAGGGCTCTCCACACCCCCGGCAGGGTGAATGTGGGTGCAGGTGTGATGTCGCGGGGCGGTCCTCACCCTGACGAGTGGGGATTACATCCGGACATAGTCGGGCAGGTCTGGGACCGATTCCGTGGCCGCCTGGGATTCTGTACGTTTTTCCCCCCATACATCTGATGGGTCAGTTGTTGGTGCGGATACGTCGGGAGCGCAGGACATTGGTCCTGTTCGCGCCGGACTGGGGCACAGCTGTGTGGTTCCCGGTCCTGATCCAGCTCTTGTTAGCCCCGCCGTGGCCTGTTCCTTGGTCGTCGCGGGCCCTCTCTCAGGCGCACGGGTCTCTGTGGCAGTTCCCTGTGCTGGGCCAGCCGCTGATGGTTTGGCTGTTGAGAGGGTGAGTCTGGAGGGGATGGACCCTTCTGTGGTCGACACCATCCGGAACACGCATGCTCCCTCCACTATCGCGGGTTATGCGGGTAGGTGGTGTATTTTCCAAGAGTGGACGCTGTCCTTTCCTTCCTTCAGTCTATTTTGGATAGACTGTCGGCTTCAACGGTGAGGGTATATGCCACGGCTATATCCTCTTGTCATGTGGGGTTTGAGGGCGTTACGTTGTTCAGCCACCCTCTTGTGAAGCGTTCCTCCTTGGCGCTTCTGCGCCTTAAGCCGGTGAAACATTCTCTGTCTCCGAGTTGGGACCTCCAACTGGTCCTCGGCCGGTTGTCTGAGGCCCCGTTTGAGCCTCTTGAGCAGGCGTCTTTGGAACAGCTGTGCTCTCTCGGTGTGGCCTGAGTGCTTGTCTATTCGTGTCAATAGCAGTGCGACTCTGAGGCCTAATCCAGTCTTCGTGCCAAGAAATATCCGGAGCTCTTTTCGCTCCAGGGATATTGTGTTTCAGGCGTTTCATCCGCCTCCTCACGCTGGTGAGTTAGAGGCGAGCCTTCACCTGTCGTGTCCAGTCCGGGCTTTGGGGGTTACCTCAGCTGGACTCAGGACCTCAGGGCTACCGATCAGCTCTTTGTTTGTTACGGTGGCTCTCGCGCTGGTAAGGCACTGTCAAAACAGCGCCTGTCACATTGGTTGTGCGAGGGCTTTGCCCTTTGCTACACGTTGGCTGGGCTGGCCTCCCCTGGGGGTGTCAGGGCGCACTCCACTCATAGGGTGTCGGCCTCTGCCGCTTTGTTAGGGGGGGCCTCGTTGGAGGACATCTGTGGTGCGGCTTCCGGGTCCTCCCCGGGTCCCATCGTTAGGTTTTACCTCATGGACATGACTGGGGGTTCTGTTTCCCAGGCGGTTCTGAGGTCTGGGACCTCCCCTGCGTCCCGCCCTTCGGTGGGTTAGCAGGGGTGTGTGGGTGTGTGCCACGAGGTGATGTGTCACACGTGGTCCCGCCTGTGCTGTGCGTTTTTAGGGGTCTCTAGTTCCCTCTTTTTCGCACTTGGGTGGAGTTAACTGCCGCCCCCTCTTCACTAGGAAGGGGGGGTGACGGGACTCCCCTCCCCCCTGGTGGTAGGGCTTGCAGGTCCTCAGCGGGTACATTTGTCGGGCCTCGCGTCTGCTCTGCCCCATATCTCAATATGGCGAAGAGCGAGACACGATTGCCAGTACGAGTATATAACGATAGGTTATGTATATAACCTGGTTATATGAGTACTGGCTGAGCGTCTCGCTCTTAGCGCGCCCTGAGGTCCCTTGGTGGGGTTTTTCTTGATGGAAAACTTTTTTCCACAGGAAGGGCGAGTGTGACCATGCCTGGTGCCTTATAGGGGTGTCCTGGGGCGGGGCCTGGTCAAGTGCATGGGTGCTTTGTTTTCGTTAATGAAGTACAGTAGGTACTGGAGATGAGGTATATCTCAATATGGTGAAGAGCGAGACGCTCAGCCAGTACTCATATAACTAGGTTATATACATAACCTATCGATTCTAGTACAGGGGTGGGCAATTAATATTTAGAAGGGGCCACATAAGAAACCTGAACTGTGTTGGAGGGCCGAACCAATGATAACTTAAACTTAATTCTGCTCAATATTCATTATCTCCCATTGTAAAAAGTTGTAGATTATATATTTGTATTAGCTGCTACTGGTAATCAGAAGAATAAACATAGACATATAGAAGTAATAAACAGTAAAAACTAAAACAATCATTACATCAGTGTTCCATTTTATTTTCAACTTGTTAATCTTCACAAACACTGAAGAGATGTTTTGCAGTATGTTAAAAGACATGCAATTGATCAACTTTATACAAAAAGCAATACAGTAGTTGTGATGTCTTGGGCTGTATCACGTTAGCCTAGCTTGGCTGCACGTTAGCCTAGCTTAGCACAATGAATGGAAGCGGATAGTGCCGGTTAGCTAGGCTAATAACGTGCAACCAGATAGCTTTCTACTGAATGCACAGAGACACACAGCCAGCATGTAGGCATTATTTATTTCTAGCATGATTCATTCATTGACTCGTTATGTAGAAAGCTATCTGGCTGACTTCTCCAAAGTCCAGTTATTATTATTAGCCTATGCTTAGCACAATAAATGGAAGTGGACTGTGCAGGTTAGCTAGGCACAGTCATCATTGGATTCACTCTCGCTCGCCGGCTCAGTCTTCATTGAGACCGAGACAAAATAATAATAATAATAATAATAATAATAATGGCCTAATATCTGTCCTCTTCACCGTGAACACCGAATTCTCCAATATGAATGCTAGCTGCTGCCAACGCTAATGCTGTGTTGTCTGCTCAGAGCTAAGTGTTGTAGAGAGAGACACACACTGAGCTGACAGGCGCTTGCGCACGCAGACCACACCCCTCCGAGGCTCCAGCGCTTGTTATGCAAAGTAGCCAGGTGTCGAGTGGAACACATTCCGGAGTGCGGACTTGCGGCGTGCTCCTGCTCAAAGAAGTTTGGTACGCCGTTCTGATTGACCGCGTGCTGGACACGGATGCCTGCGGGCCGTAAATTGCCCAGGTCTGGTACTGTTGGTACTGTTGGTACCAGTTGGTACTGGTAGACAGGGGTGTAAAGTACTTGAGTAATTGTACTTTGTTACAATACTTAAGTACTGTTTTTGGGGATTTGTACTTTACTCTATTATTATTAGGTTTGTATACTTGTACTTTTACTCAATTACATTTCAGAGAAAAAAAACATACTTTTTACTCCTTACATTTTAAATGCAGACCTACAAAGTACAAAGTACAAATCTCGCAGGTCCAACAATTTTAATTAGTATATTTGTTTCTCTGGCCGAACTAACGTTAACGTTATTAATCCTGCAGCCGGACTTTATTTAAAAACAGCCAATCAAATCCCCATCAATGGAAAATTAACCCACCCATACCCATGCTGATTGGTCCTTGTGCAAGACTAGATCTTTGATTAAACTCCTGCTAATATCAGAAGAAGAATTTCATATCAAATGAAAACTTGGCCCACGATGGAATGAGTTTGAGACCCCTGGTCTATCCCTTGCAATAAAAAAAAGTTTTTACTTTGACTTTTTAGTACTTAAGTACATTTAAAAGTAGAAACTTTTTTACTTTTACTCAAGATACAGGTGATTCTGTGGCTAACGCCGTGGCAGCGTTGGATGCACATTTCACTCCAAGAATCAACGTAGTAGTCGAGCGACACACGTTCAGAAAGCGTGCACAAGCACCGCATGAAAGCATTGCACAATACGTTGTTGCTTTGCGTGACCTAGCTACCAGATGTGACTTTGATAATAAAACGGAGGAAAATCTCCGGGATCAGTTGATTGAACATGTAGCTAGCCCACAGATAAGGGAACGTCTACTGCTTTAACCAGGTTTGACGCTGGACAAGGCTATCAACCTAGCTACGCAGTTTGAAGCAGCTACACTCCACGCTAAAGCTATCAGTACCGAGCGTGCTGCTCCAGTACAGGCCATGACGCCGCAGTCTCAGAATACATTCAAGAAACGGGACTGGCAGCGCTCCCCTCCAGCTAAACCTGCTGCTGCTACTGACTCTGCTTCCACTCGCTCTTGCTACCGATGTGGCTCGGGGAGCCACCTGGCAAACTCTTCACAATGTCCAGCGGTGAAAGTGACTTGCAAATTATGCCAGAAAACAGGACATTTTGCTCGTGTCTACCGTGCTAAAACACAGTCGGTGAGTACAGTGGAAATTCCTGAAACTACAGTGCTATGCTTGGGAGCTTCTGACATTACAAAAATGATTGTGTGCAATGTGCATGTACACACACCTACCACCCAGGCTCAGGAATTGAGACTGGTTGTGGACACAGGCTCAGCAGTATCCATAATGCCACTGTCTACTTATGAGAAATACTTCAGTGAAACTACCCTATCTGCACCTACTGTTCGGCTGGTGTCGTACACCAAGGCTAGCATACCTGTCATGGGGTGCCTACAGGCTCAGGTGAGGAGAGACAATGTCACGGTCCCTGCTACATTTTACGACGTGGATAAAGGAACTCCCCTGCTGGGAATGGACCTGTTGACTGCACTCCACCTCTGCATTAGTGGAACTACTGTCCTCCCCTCCTCCGCTCCTATGCCGTCTACACCTGCCCCTGTGATGGCTACTACTGTCACAGCTCCTATGGCATTTGGCTGTGCAAGAGGCTTTGTGCATTGTGTAAAAATGTACCCTACTGTTAAGCCAGTGCACCAGAAGTTACACCGCTTACCTTTCGCGGTCAGGGACGCTGTCTCTACTGAACTACAGCGACTACTGGAAGCAAGTGTCATCGAGAGGGTGGACGCTTCTCCATGGGTGTCACCGATCGTGGTGACACAGAGGAAAAACGGTGGAATCCGCATGTGCGTGGACCTCCGTGAACCGAACAAGGCTGTGGTTATGGACTGTTACCCACTGCCACACATGGATGAACTACTCTCCAACCTGCGGGGAGCAAAAGTGTTCTCCACGATTGACCTGGCAAATGCATACTACCAGGTACCGTTGAATGAGGAGAGCCGTGACCTTACCGCATTTATCACGCACAAGGGCCTTTTCAGGTTCTGTAGGGTCCCGTACGGTCTGGCTTCGGCGCCATCTGCCTTCCAGAAAATTATGGCTACAATTCTCAAGGACAGTCCAGGCGTTCAAAGCTACTTGGACGACCTGATCATCTACGGTCCTACCGCTGCCGTCCACGATAAAAACCTGAAGACGGTGCGGCGGAGGCTAGATGATGCTGGCCTAATGCTCAATGAGGATAAATATCACTTCAACAAGCCCTCCCTTCGCTACCTGGGACACATCATCTCAGCTGATGGTATCCTGCCAGTCAAAGAACACACCGACGCAGTTCTGAAAGCTCCTGCTCCCTCCGATGCTGTCTCCCTGCATTCCTTTCTAGGACTGGTATCCTGGTACTCAAAGTGTCTGCCTAATTTTGCGACAGTCATAGCCCCTATGCGTTAGTGTGTGAGTGCTACAGACACCTTCACATGGACTGACGCTGTGCAAAACAGTTTTGATCAAGTCAAACAGCTACTGGTAAACAGCCCAGCTCTCGCTCTGTTTGACCCTGCTCTCCACACAGTGATCTCCACCGATGCAAGTGACTACGGGTTGGGTGGGGTATTCACTCAATTTCATGCAGATGGCACTGAGAAAGTGGTGGCCTTTGCATCTCGTACACTCTCTCCGACAGAGCGAAGATATTCAACTGTGGAGAAGGAGGCCCTCGCATGCGTGTGGGCCACAGAGAAATGGAGAACATACTTATGGGGACGACGGTTTACTCTCCGTACCAACCATCAGGCTCTCACCACGCTGCTCACGACAAAGGGCATAGGCCGTGCTGGGATGCTCGTCGCCCGGTGGTCAGCACGTCTCCTCTGCTTCGACTACGATATAGTCTAAGACCCGGATCACAAAATTACACGGCTGACTGCCTCTCACGCCTTCCCCTGCCTGCTTCTACTGACTCTGCCATGGATGTGGAGCCCGAGATAGTAGCACACATCGCTGCTACACTCAGTGCCCTGTCGGTGACTGAGTTTGGGGCTGCTTGCTCTACCTGCCCTGAAGTGACTGCACTGCGTGGTCAGATTAACAGGGGTTGGCCTCACTCAGCGAAATCAGTGAGCCAAGATCTGATCGGATACTTCAAGATCAGAGAGGAACTGTTAGTCAAGGACAATTACGTCCTCAGAGGCAACCGCCTCATCGCACCAGTGTCCTTACGCCATACATTGCTCACACTGGCACACGAGAGCACTAAGCAGCGTCTGCGGGATCTCTATTCAGGCACGTGCACATGTAACGGATATGCACCGCGATAGTGTGACTACGGTGCATGGAAGTAAAACTCACTCCCCAGAGGCATTCAAGCTCAGCGCTTAGAGAGGAATTCCTCTCTTGGCGCAGCGGTTTGTGTTGCTTCCCCCCGTGCGGACGCCCGGGGTTCGACTCCCACTCAAGGCGCGGTCGAAGTTTCGTGGCAGGTACTAGGTTGTACCTGTTACAGTGGTGCCGTGACCCGGATGCCTTGGGTGGTGTGAGTTTAGGGGGGGTGAGTGTAACGGATATGCACCGCGATAGTGTGACTACGGTGCATGGAAGTAAAACTCGCTCCCCAGAGGCATTCAAGCTCAGCGCTTAGAGAGGAATTCCTCTCTTGGCGCAGCGGTTTGTGTTGCTTCCCCCCGTGCGGACGCCCGGGGTTCGACTCCCACTCAAGGCGCGGTCGAAGTTTCGTGGCAGGTACTAGGTTGTACCTGTTACACACACATAGAGTCCAAGGGGTGCTTGAGCACCTGCCTTTTTGAGCCTCGTAAAAAAAGTGCCCTTTTTGAAAAAGAAATATAATTTTTTTTTCGTTACGCATATAGACTGCCCTTCCAACTGAAAAATGTCAGGATAGAATAAAAATATTAGGTAAAGAGAGAGAGATGCCCCATATTCCATTGCAGTTTGCACGGCCTACTCAGCGTGCCTCTCTGCGGACCTATATATTTTATGCATAGCGTGGGTGATGATGATGATGATGATAGAAACCGCTGTGGCCCATACAGTTGAATGCTGGTATTACACTCACTGAGGGACACGAAGAAGTCAAGTCCGATGGGATTTGGGAATCTCAAAATACAAATCGGGATTGGAATAAAAAATGCATTTATATTAAACAATACAGAAAATACAGCACTTCTTGGGGTCTGTAGGGTAAGCACTTATTCCCTCCCCCCTGAACATTTATGGAGATGTATGGGCCTTTTAAGTCAGTGATAAAAGTGTCTTTTAAGTGAGCCCCTGCACTGATTATTATAGTTCAATATTCAATATTTGATCACCAAAACCCCCCAAAAAGCATAAAAAGCCCCCCCCCCCCCCCCCCCCCCCGCCCGAAAAGGGCCCTTAAAAATCGGGCTACGCGCTCGGTTAAAACACAGACAGGTATAGTGCCCTTTTCAGCCTTTGAGCACCTGCCCCTCTAAAGTCCTGTGCACGTCCCTGTCTCTATTGGTGGCCGAAGATGGACGCTCAGGTTCAGGCCAACATATCCAAATGTGTCTCTTGTCAGTCTAATGACAAGACGGCCAAGATGTACTTTGCACCACTACAGCCAGTTCCACTGCCAGACGGCCCGTGGAAGAAGCTAGGCCTCGACATAGTCGGGTCCTTCGAGTCAGCTGTGCCATCCTGCCGTTACGCGATCACACTGACGGACTACTATTCTAAGTGGCCAGAGGTAGCCTTTTCTCACAACGCTACAACTACGGATGTAACCATTGTACAAAAGGCCCAAGGACTGGGCAGACATAAGGACTGTGGGGTGCTGTTCTGCTGTTCTGCAGCTGGACGCCCCTCAGACATAAAGGCTGTGGGGGGCTGCTCTGCTGTTCTGCAGCTGGATGCCTCTCAGACATGTCTAGACATGTCAGTCGATAGCCAGCATCTATATGGTGATTTATAGCCAGCATCTATATGGTGATTTATATGGTTAAGGCTTATACTAATGTTATAATTCTACCAGCTGTTTAGGAAGCAATTTACCAGTATGTTTATAGTGATAATCTAGCCTATTGGGTATAATCTATGTTGTTGATTATAGTATTTAGTATCTGTTTAGCACAGTTTATCCCTGTAACTAGTATAGGTAAAGCACTGCTTATCCCCATTGGTAGTTCCACTCGTGAGGTGTATGTTACTTGTAGCAACAGTATATTGTATAGTATATAACACACTGATTAATAAGTATTAGTAACGCTGATGTCTTTGTTTCCTCCCCATTTAGAACCACACACACACTCTCACATACTCCCACCGTGTTAATGGGAAATATAAGTAGAAATTGCCTGTGCATCTGTCTGACCATTGATAATAAAACCCATCAAAGAACGTTACTGCCTCCCGTGTCCTGACTAGACACCCCGTGTTGTTGACTACATTTCCTAACCACCAAGAGCTTCACTACAAATGGTCCTTCGAACCGGATGGAGTCAACGATATGGCAACCAGTCGATAAGGAACCAGCCTCCCCGCTTCACCATCCGTGCGCCCCAAACGCACAGTGCAGCGCCCGAGATGGCTAGACGATTACCTAGTGGAACATACACACCAGCGTGACATAGAGCAGCTGCACAGGCATGAAGAGGATAAAGCACAGCCCAGTCCCGCTAGAAGCACATCCCCCATGCCACCAATGCAGAATGCGCACGAAGCAATAATGCACCAAGTTCTGGAGACTGCGCAGCAACAGAGTGAGACGGCTCAGAAGCAAACAGAGCTTTTGGAGCTTGTTCTGCAGCACCATTCCTCCCAATCCTCAGCTCAGTCGTCAAGGAGGTCATCATGGCATCAGACTCCAGTTCGCCAACTCCACCCAGAAAGAGTAGGCGAAACGCAGGTCTCCCCTGCCCGTGCACCTCACTACTCCCCAGCCGAGGATCACCCAAGTATAGCTGCAGTGGAGAGCTCTGTGTTGGGTCGCCATGGTAACCCAGAGAGCGTTGTCACAGACAATGGGCCTCAATTCACATCAGCAGCCTTCGCTGAGTACCTCAAGGAAAGAGACATTGCTCACAATCGGATTTCAGTTTACTATCCGGCGGCTAATGGTGCTGTTGAACGCTTCCATCGTGTTCTGAGGAGTTGTATTCAGACAGCGATCCAGCAGTCTCAACCGTGGAAAGAGACTGTGTTGGGTTGTCTGCAAGTATACAGAGCCACTCCCCACGCCACCACTGGCGTTTCACCACATGAACTGCTTTACGGTCGTAAAATGCGCACCAAACTGGACGTACTGCCCTTGCAGCCTACTGTGAGTGCACAGGACGAGACTGTGAGAGAAACGGTCCAAAACAAGCAAGCCAAAATGAAGCGCTACACAGATGCTAAGCGTGGCGCTCATGCACCTGTTTTTCGGGAGGGGGAGAGAGTCAGGATTAGAACACCACATCACGTCCCCAAAGCACAGTCGAGATACAGTGCACCAAAGACAGTGAAAAAGAAGATTGGCAAAAGCACCTTTCTGCTCAGCGATGGAAAGAAATGGAACGCATCCCGTCTGGCTCACACTTCGAACACTCCAGATGAACCTGACTTAGGGATCCGCCCTGCCCTGACAGAGCTCAGCGGTCACACTCCAGCACAGTCGCGAGCAAGAAACAAGCCTAGTTAGCATCAGGACTTTGTTGCACACTGAGTGAGAACTAAGAGTAATATTGGTTGAGCATATATCTTGATAATGATTGAATAACCTGTGCTCCCTTTGTTTAATGATTACCTTACGTTTTATGATACTGACTGTTGGTTCAGATTACTTAAGAAAGTGGAAAAAGCAAAAGTTCTAAATTTGCATAATGCTGAGTAGCAAGTAACCTTCTTTTCACAGAGAAAGGAGATGTTGTGTTCTCTAACATTACAGGTGAAGCTGTACTTCCCAAGAGTCTCCACTATGGGGCGTAGTTAATAGAAGGCCATGTTATGCCTACAGCTGGAGTGCAGAGTAAGAGTACACATGCTGTATGATGATACGTGCAGAAGAAGTGTACACAGAGAAGGAGAATAGGACATGATGTACCCTGCTGTAACCTACCATGCTAACCTGCTTGACTAAAAGGCTAAAAGAGTAACCTGCTTCCTGAGTCTTATTACTACACCTACCTACATACAAAATACTACGGACGTACTACATAACACAGTTTCAAGAGTCTCGTGATTCAGGTCAGTATGGATAATGAATTTGGTGTCTTTTTGTATATGTACATGCAGACACCACCTCCATACCTGTTCCTGTCATTTCGGACTACTGAGTAGTTTTCAATTTAAATGTCTGGGTCTGTCACAGAATTGTCAAGTTTTGTTTCTGAAAAACATAATATGTTTGCCTTGCCGTTAATAAATAATTGTCTGGGGGCGGTCAGGAGATTGCGTTTGTCACCAACGCCGGAGATGCTGGGTTCGAGCCCAGCTCCCGGCGTTTGTCATCCAGCTTGACTGGCCGTTCACACTAATACAATTGGCAGTATTAGGGGGTGGGAAAAGCTGGCGGGTGGGTCCTGGGCGTTGTGGACAGCGACCCCTACAGTTCGGTCGGGGCGCCTACTCAGCGAGGGTAGGATCTGGAGAGAGGTAGTGCGACCTTCCACACGTTACACTCTCCCGGTGAGAATCTGAGCGGCCAGTCTGGCTGCCGGCTGGCTGCACATGCGTCGGAGGAAAACATGTGACAGTCTCCGGCCTCTCGGACCAACAGTAGGGGGGGTGCGCAACAACCAGGAAGGGGGTTGGGAATTGGCATAACGACTAACAGTGGGATGAGAGAAAAATTGGAAAAAAGGAGGGGGAAAAAGATAAGGGAAAAAAAAGAAAAAAAGAATAATAATAATTGTCTGATTTCAGCCAGATTATGTCTCAGGCTGTTTGTATTTAGGTGAAATATATGAAGTCCATTTGTGTTGATTATCTGAGTGATGTCGTCAGGCTGGAAGTATTTTTGTTCATCTGTGTCCGGTCCTGCGGTGGGGGGAGGGGGGGCTTTGTTGATGTTCACAACGACTATTTTGTGAATGAGCTAACCAGCTAGCTAATGTGTCAGCTAGCTAGGTACCAAGCTAGTTAATTCGCAAAATGGTCCTTGCAAATGAGCTAGCTGGGTACAAGGACCATTTTGTGAATGTTGTATTTAAGTTTAAGTTTGTTTATTTATTTTTTACCCAGGGACCGTGCACATTAATGAACATATTCAGTTTCCACATCAATGTAAATGTACCAGATTACAGCTAATTAGCTAGTTTCCATCTGTAGTCCCTGCCTACCATGCATGTCTTTATGGTGTGGGAGGAAACTGGAGTACCCAGAGGAAACCCACGCGAACACAGGGAGAAACTCCACACAGAAAGGCCCCCTGTTGGGTTCGAAACCAGGATCTTCTGGCTGTGAGGCAGCAGTGCTGATTGATTGAATTGATTGATTGAAAACTTTATTAACAGATTGCAGAATGGGTACAGTACAGTACAGCTCAATACATACAATTGTTAAGGGGATGCAGACCAGAGAAAGACTTTCGTCTTGTTTACATCAGGGTCCCCCATTTTCAATTCATCGTAACATATGTGACATACATGACATACCGATAGACAGTACTGCTACATCTATACATTTATGACATACCAGATTTGCAATTACAGTACTGTTTGTGATACAAAAAGAGTCCAGAAAGAAAAGAGTATATACATTAGACGTAGAAACTGTACATTGGATTGGGTAGGTGGGGGTGGGGGGGGACTGTACATTGGAGGTGGATGGGTGGGTGGGGGGGGGGGGTTGGGTAGGAGTGGGGGGGGGGGGGGGGGGGGGGTTGGGTAGGAGGGGTGGGTGGGGGACACTGTACACCTGTACAAACAAACACTGTACATTGGATTATTGACAAGACCATACTTGGTAATTTACTGTACATTGGAGGGGGTTGTGTTCGGACATTTACAGGGGCCAGTTTCGAGTTGCAGTCTCCCTTAGGTGTTTTTTGAGAGTGTTTTTGAAAGTGGGTAGTGATTCACATTCCTTTACAGCTTTGGGTAGGGCGTTCCACATTGATGTGGCATAATTGCGAAACGTGTTTAGTCCCTTGTTTGAGCCGAATCTGGGTTTAACATGATTTGTGGAGCTCCCTCTGGTGTTGTGATCGTGGTATTCACTGACCTTTGGGAAGTATTTTGTCATGTACATGGGTACCTTGGTCGTGTAGTGTATCTTGTAGACCAGGCCCATTGCAAGTTGCTGTACTCTGTCGTCTACTCTAAGCCATCCTAGGTTGTCAAAGTGGGCAGGGGTGAGGTGGGTTCTAGGAGTAAGGTCAAGCAGTAGTCTGACCAGTTTGTTTTGAGATGTTTGTAATTTTGTTTTTAGCGCCTTTGAGGTGCTTTGGTACCATGAGGTGCAAGCATAGTCGTAGTACCCTTGAATGAGTGCTCCTGCTAGAGTCTTCAGGGTATTCTTGTTTACCAGTGAGGAGATCCGGTACAAGAATCGAGTTCGTTGGTTGACTTTTTGTATTACATTGCTAACCAATGTGATGCTGTGTAAAGCCTATGGCACAAAGCTGGCTAGTTAATTAGCTGAGACATGCATGCTACCCAACTAGCTGACACATTTGCTACCAAGCCTGCTTAATCGTCTTAACACACACACACACACTCAGCGAGAGGCAGTCTAATTTATCTCTCTCTCTATAAGAACATTTGCTTATACAAACACAAAGACTGCAGCAGATATGTATCTTCGTAGGGTCGCTCCGTTTATTTAACTAGAAAGTAACGCAAGAGTAGTGTAATAAAGTCACGTAACACATTACTGTTGTAATGCAACTTATTACTTTCAAATGCAAGTAACTAGTAATATATATAACCTTTTGAAAGTACCTTTCCCAACACTGGATCTCACCTGCTAACTGCATTATTATTTAGGTTTCACTATATTGGTGTGTGTGTACAGGGAACAAACTTAACTTTTTGACTTACCAGCCATTTGGCTGGTAGATTTGAAAAACTACCAGCCAGGCAGATTTTTTACCAGCCAAAAATTATAAATAGCTTTTTAGTATATCGCCATGTGTTATTATTACTATATAATACTCTCATATGCTATTTTCAATTAATATCATAAACAACATAAGGAATATTAGCATAATTTTGAGTGGACTGAAGGAATGAGTCAGCGTTAATAGTTTTAAATGCAAATAATTTATTGAAACATAGAAGTGGGGTCGGGACACACACACACACACTGTTTCAACTCACCACCCCCGCATCATATTGTAGTCTAGTAGTCTGTCTTCAAACTTCCACTCCTCTCGAAACTTTTTTATATTTGAATATCAACATTATCTGTCCATCCTCAGTTTACTATAATATACTCCTGTCCGGAGTCCTGACTAGTGACTTCATAGTCTTTCCAAACGTACGCACGCACACACACAGGGAAGGGGAGAGTGCCTCCCCCCCCCATTTCCCTTTCCCCAGTCCACACTGTCTGCTGTTCTCTATGGCTCTGCGCCTCTGCCTCTGATCAGGATTAGCTTGTTAGCTTACGCTAACGTTGTAGTGATTGTAATGGTACATAAACGTTAATTTCGGGCGATGTGGGCATAAAGGAATGGCGACGTGCAAAGCATGTAGATACATTTGACCCGTTGTGAGAGAAAAAGGCGCACTGCTGTGTAGCGCTGCTCTGTTTTCAGAAGCACGGACTGGGCGGATATGACGCGCGGAGTTGCTACGGGGTTTTTCAAAATAAGAGTATCATATGAACCGAACGTTGCTAGCTGCCGGAGCCATAGATATTATGACTGGAGCTGCGCTTGGGGCGGAAATGAGACCCGCACAGGAATTTCAAAATAAGAGTATCGATATGAACTACACGCCAGGTGGCGGGCAGACCTCTCATTTTTACTCGCCAAACCTTAAATCTACAGGCCATTGGTGCTTGGCGGGTGCTTATTTTGTTCCCTGTGTGTGTATACATGTGTCTGTGTGTGTTTGTTTGTGTGTGTAATCTTCTCGCAGCTATTGCCCCAGGCTGTTGCCATTACATAGACACCTGATCCTTTTCAACCCGCCTGGTTGAATAAGGTTTAAAAGCCTCCGTCGGTGAGATCTCAAGAGCTCAACACTACACTAATCGTCATTAGATAGAGACTAATGTAAAACTATCATTCCCAGTTTTTATCGCCACTGTTTACGCCACACTTAAGCTCTTCTGTCAGCATGGGAACATCAGCGTTCTACATCTGTGGCCCATTTAGGGTGATTATATTCTGTGCGTGACAATGCCGAAATCGAATGAAATATATCGTTGTTAGATGTCTTTGCTACTCACATTAGTCACAGTTATAGCCCACAGCAGCTGTATATACAAAGTCTTCGCAGAGACTTCTGTCTCCCTCTTGTTACGTGGTGCATATTCCTATCACATAGTTAGTGTTGTGAAGACACTAGTGGTCTGCAAGGGCCTTGAAATAAAGCCCGAACCCTGCCCGAGCCCGTGAACTTCAGGCCCTGCCTGAAAATAAGCCCGACTGTAAATAATATTTTAAGCCCTAGCCCGCGTGAAAACCCGAAAAAAATTATTATTATTATTATTAAAATATAAAAAAAAATTGTATTTGTTTTAAATATTCGAAACACTGTTTTATATGAACGTAATAAATAAACAAAACTAAGAATCATTTACATAGCCTGTTTCGCTCTTATTAGAATGCGTCTCTCCCAGTGCTCGCTTATAGACTGACTCACACACATCAGCCTTGTAAAACGTATTGAAGGGGCTATAGAATCTTCTTTGACACACACACACACACGACACACAATAGCCTACTCAGTCAAACAAACAAACAGAAAACAGAAATTAGATTTCGAGCAGAGCAACGTAATGAAAAGCACAACAAAACAGGTAGCGAGGCGACCCAGCAAGGCAGCAAATAATAAACATCACTCACCACACTTCAGCAATGCGTTGAACACCGTTAACAAAACTTCGCCAACCGGGTATACATCCCAAGAACAAATTAAAAATGTTCGCCAACTGGCTATATTCCAACACAACCAATCGAGTTGAACTTGTCCCCATGGGCGGCGGGTGTATAAGGCTGGGGCAGGCTGTGCCTTCCCAGACCAGTCGACACATTATTTTTATTTATTAAAAAAAAAAAAAAAATTGCCTTTATTTTTTTCCCCTGTGTACCTGTGTGTGTTTGGGGGGGCTGGGGTCCGTCAATGGATAGGTGTGGTGACACTTAACATTCCAGACGGCCTGAATACACTGAAGACTGGCAGGAGCACTCATTCAAGGGTACTATGACTATGCTTGCACCTCATGGTACCAAAGCACCTCAAAGGCACATGTGGTAAATTCCCACAGACTTTCTACAATAATTTGAGGTTATTGTAGTACAACACAATGAGATTGACTATCTGGAAGGAGGAGGAAAGATTCATACTTGATAGAATTGTTGGTCTCCTCATCTGACTTAGCAGATGAGGAATAAAACGTGTACGCCAGACAAACCAGAACTGTAGTTCAACTCAGCTGATTTATTTGAACCAGGGCCAAGAGTGAATAAAAGGTTGCCTTTCACATACAAAAGATTATCAGAAAACATTAACAGGGCTGTCTGTTTGTACAGAAATATCACAATCAGGTTTGCATCTCCAACCTCAATAATGTACATAAAACAGTCGGTAACATAATCTGAACATACATTGACCATGCTGCACACATTTATACATGAGTAAATCTGGTTTCAGATATTAAGGATTTACACTAAACTTTAAACAACAAATGGTGTTTTCCCATGATTTACTCACATAAAATGCATCAGTCAGTCTCTCTGGTGGTGGAAGGAGCTGTGGTGGAGCCCCCAGACCCCCTGGGTTGGGTCTGGTCTGAGAGCTCTCGAATTACAATTTGTCTCTTCCTTATATACCCAACTTCTAGCCAAAATAGAATCCAGTTCACTATTACAGTTGATCCAATCATGCATCTCCTGTGGGCGCCTTCTGTGAGCGGTGTCCGGTGGGCGCTGGCAGCCCCTCCCTCTGGGTTTCTCTGTGTGTCTTCTCACGGGGGGGGGGCTGGCATGATGTCCTTCTGGTGGGGGGTGTGAATACACTTTGACCCATTGGGCCAAATTACCATATAATACTAATCTGATCCCAGAGTGGGGGTGGAGAGTAGCTCTCGTCACCCCTGCTAGTTGGCAGAGTAGCTGTGATGACTTCTTTAACACGAGTGTAATCACCCTTCAAACCTTATTTCTAATATTATGGTTTACTCTTTTGATACTAAACAGTTGATTAATAGATCCATGACTCTTCAGCCTGTAATCAGCATTTACATACAGTCAGTTTGAGTGAGGGCTTTGTGACTTGTAACTATTCCCCTATATACCATTTGGGTATGCAGCCTTCTCATGCGAGGGGGTTGGTGTGAAATGTCTGTCTCTCCTACATTATGACTCTCTAATTATTCACACATATTATTTATGAAATTCAACTCAATATTACCACATTTCCCCGTTTTGACGATTCTTATCGTCACATATGATATATTGACTTGATTTTCTATACATTCTAACCATACATAATAAAATTCATTTTTTCCCAAATTAAAATTCATTTTTTTCAAAATGTCTCCATTTTTTCTTTTTCCAATCTAAACATTACACATTTAAAGTCTAATCAATCACAATTTTTTAAGATTACAGTATTCGTTTACATGATCTGGGGAGGACACAGAAATTATTATTCATTCTTTCATACATTTTGCTTCTCCTCTCTTGTTAATTCCTTTTCCAAGTCAGCCCAATCACATTTTGCATAATCAACTCAGTTGGTCTTCTCACCTCTCCCCCCTTTATGAACATCCCATGGACATAACAATACCTACCCCCTCAGCGCACAGTCGACAGGGAGGGCGGAGCAACACGCAAGGAACATTTTTTTTCACCATGTCGGCCATAACCTACACCTAATACTCTACCTATGTGTATGTGTTTAGTTTAGTACTCTTGCGTTGTGTCATAATCTATACCAGTTGTTACCGTTCAGTCACCTCCCGTTCAACATACCAATCAATCACACAGAGGCCCTTGTTCAACGCTTTGGTTGCACAGTCTCCGACCGTTTTCGCCCCCCCCCCCCCCCCCCCCCCCCTCCACCCCATGTCGGCCAGCCTCAGCTGAAGCCAATGTTTGTAGGCCTGGACCTCGTCATATTCTGTCCCATGACTGTATTTCCATGGATCTACAGACGAACGACTCCGTCAGTCTGGAGGCTTGTCTCAACCTCCGGCCTTTGTATCCGGGGCTATATTGAAGGAGGGGCAGCGTCACAAGCGACCTCTCTCCACAATCCAACAATCTCCCACAGGAACTGACTGAACGGGTTCACACCATCGTGTCATAATCTAATGAAATGTATTCCTACACATTTTCCCCATGATCCCTCCACTTGTGGTGGTCCATCCTCCCCCCCGACTGAACTGCAAGGGAACAAAAACACAAAACAAATTTTCTTTACACAATATGTCAAATATTTCTCAAGAGAAGCCAAATGTTTAACCATTATGCAAAACGTGATGGGACCACTTAACTGCCATCGATCTGATCCAATGTACCCTCACGCTTCAACCGTCCTCTCACCAGCTCATAACAGAGAAATTTAAGAAACAAAAGGCAAATAATCAAAAAAACATTCCAACAGATGTGAAAGCAAATCAATGAACTTAACCAGCTCCAACCGCAGACCACCTTAATGGTTATTTAGAAAGAAAAGAAAAGAAATCAAAACTCTACACCTAAACCCTTCATACCTAAAACAGTAAATCAATGAAATAAAATAAAAACCAGGTTTTCCAAAACCACCCATTCAACATCTCATCACCCAACCGTACCATTCACACATGTCAGTGACTTTGACACCTCTTAAGCCAGCACATTCTCTCTCTACAGGCTCCATCCACACCCATTCAGGCCACACAACCATAGATTAAAAATAGAAAAGAAATCTAAAAATGTAACTTCAATACCTCATCCCTACAAAACATTCAACAGAAATCAAATCAAATGAAAGTAATAAAGACAAACTCCTTCAGTAAAACAAATGATATGAAACAAATGATAATGGTATAACCCAAGTGGTTCGATACACTCCTTACTTAAACACATTTTGTTATTTTTAAGACTAGTTTCCCCCTAAGTGAAAGCTAAGTTGTGTGCGTGTATGTATGTGAAATCAGATCGTGTGAATGTGTGTCTGTGTGTGTCTGTGTGTGTGTGTCTGTGTGTGTCTGTGTGTGTGCGTGTGTGTGTCTGTGTGCGTGTGTGTGTGTGTGTGTCTGTGTGTGAATGGGTAATTAAGGCTTCCTGGCCACCATCCCCCGCTCAATCATTCACTGAAATCAAAAGGACATCTCAATCTCACACATACATACAAAAATTTAATTTAAATAAAAAATAACATCTGTACCAACTCAACCAAACCTCCACTTTCACAGTGTCACAACACATTCAAACCTGAACCTTCTTAGAGTTTTCTAAAAAAGAAATAAAAGCAAAAAACCACCAAACATCACAATTCAACATCATCCACGCCTCATTCATATTATAAACATATACCTTTCACCCCACTCGTTAATCATTTCACATTTCTGACAAACAAAGGTTAGTTCTTCTGCACTCAATTCCTCTGCTCTGATCTCAGGTTACTCTGACCTCAGGCTCTACAGCCCCTCCTCACATCAGCTCCTCTACTCTCACTTCAAAGATGGACTGGAGTCCATCCTTCATCCCTACCCATGCCCTCCAGTGCACAGACAGATCCAAATATTCCCTTATCAAAATAGTTTAACATTCACAAGTCATAACCCCAAATGAATGCCTACTTTCTTGATCGTCTCACTCACTAACCCAGCTGTTCCCTGACAACCCTCTCAGCTGTCTCACCTTCCTGTCACTTCCTGGCCCCCTGGCCCATTACCCCCACTTCCTGTCCTCTGCTCTAAAAATAACGCCATCTGTTATCTTACTTTGACTGTTCTCTCCTTATCTCCACCTGTGGCCTCTTTCCTGTTGCATCTAATCTCACGCCATCCTGTCAAAAGAACCGCCATTGTAAGCAACAGTATGCACGACCCCCCTTGGGCCCTCCTGTAAACACCAAAAAAAAGGGTTATTTTCACACCTTTCATCCCCCAGAGGCAGCTGTCCCCTGGAGTCTAAAAGTAATACATTTTCCCGTCCCTAACAGCCAAACACAGAAAAATTACAGACTAAACAGCAAATCATTACAATTACTGCAAAAACACCATCATACAGTCATCAAAACAGCATATAACCCAAACCCCTTGTCACTAAATTATCCCACTGTGACCCAAGGATTTTGCAATCAATTCCTAATATAAACCACCAGCTTATGTAAATCAATGGCATTAAAGATATAACATTCTAACAGTATTTCAACATAGCAATGAAACTCATTAAGGATTAACAAAAACAATCATTTCGATCACTGTAAACACAACCATATCAAAATTTGTCATTACAGCAAGCCTCCATCAATAAATTATCCTACAAGTCGGAGGCTTGTGTCAACATTCTAACACTGTATTAAAGATTTACCAACTCAACCAAGCATAAACACATGTCCTAATCATATTAACAGTGTATTAAAGATTTAACAATCTAAAACAAGCATAAACACATGTCCTGCTTCACAACCGGGCTTGTATCAAATTCCACTATAAAACATTTAGCAAATAATATAAACATTATCCTATTTAAATCAATGGCCTTAAAGCTATAACAAGTATCCATATCTGACATTTCAACATCAATGCATTCTATACAAGCATCTTAATTCAAGCTACATAAAACAAAACATCATTATTCCAAGCTTACAATTGTACATGTTACACAAATTTAAAAAACTGGAAATACCCCATCAACTCTAATTATTATACATGTAAGCATGTTTCATTTCAACATAACATTATAGTGGTTAGTCCTAAATGTGCACCAAGCCTCAATTGTTGTAAACAGGTTTAGGAATGTTCCTATATTCAAACGTGACTATTTTTAATCAATCAACTACTCCTCCCCCCTTGGATAAAAATATTCCTGTGTCAAACGTGCGTATGTAAACCAACCACTAACAATGATACATTTCTTAGCCCGTGCACTTGTATCAAATCGCCAATGTACTAATAAAACTGCTTTCTCACACAGACAACAAGGCGCCACCAACAAATTATAATCTCCCATAAATCTGAGACCTGTGTCCACATAATAACAGTGTACTAAAGATTTACCTCATACAAACATCTTAAAATAATCAAATCACATTTGTACATCCTAAAAAAACACATTATTTATCAGTCAAGTTCCCACCATGCTAAGTCTCATAACTGTAAACAGGATATTCTGGGAACGCCTACCACTGTATACAGGTGACATGTGACTATAATGTAGACGCTTTAATCAAAATATGACGCAAGCGATATGCCTTGGATAAGACTCCCCCTGTGTAACATATTTATTGCCCATTTATTACAAGTACAATGTGTGTCTGGTATATGAATCCCAGTGTAAGTTAAGGGCACGTATTTTAAATCATCCCACCACATGCTACACCTATATAATTTGTAGTAATACCACCAAAACCCACTCCCAGAACATTGTTTACAACCCACAGAATGCACAATGCACAATACACAAACACAACCATTTTACATAATGCAGAATATTCCCTTACCCGTTATTTCTGTCCCCCGAGCGAACTATCACGAATGCAAATAGACCCAATCCACGCTGTACCGCGCATGCGCAGTAGCAACCGACGCGGCCGTTATAACGTCGCTTACGACAACCAAAATCTGCCACGACATTCATAACATGCCCCGATATTCATAATCTGCCACGACATTCATCACGTTCCCTACCCCTTCCCCAACATCATTCTCAAAACTCGAAACGTAACGTCTGTCGCCCGCAAACGCCACAAAACAACGGCATGCAAGCTAACTAGCATAGCCAGCTCTAATGCGACGTTCAAGGCCCTCACGGGAGCCGTGCCTTTCAAGATCCGTTCATCCACGCAATTCGCTCAGTACCAACCAAAGCATAAACAACTCACACAAGCTTAAAATAACCAACCACTCTAACAGAAAATAATTTTTAAAACATTTACACCGACCAGCGCCGCACATATAGTTCAACACGAATCCTTTCTCCTACCTACTCCGCCTCACTTCATAGCACCGCGAACGTTACATACTCTCCACAACACCATGACGTCACCAAGCAGCGAATCCCTAATACCATATACCATCGTTACCGCATCAACAATAACTCTCAAAACGGCCACAATTTCGCCAGTCTACGTCTCGGTCCGCTTCTTACCTGTAATCGCCGCCACAGTGTTCAAACAACTCCCCCATAACGCCATTGTAACGTCCCCAGTTTCACCGCGGACTTTTCCACAGAGCTAAGCTAGCTAGCCCCAACCAACAGTAGGACTCGCATCCGACCTATGTTCGCTGGTTATTAAAATATCATAACAAAATAACAATAAGCTCCAACGTTACGCCAATCATTCCCAACCACAGCCATAACTCATTCATGCATTTCTTAACCATAGCCATACTCTCCATACAACCATTACTGAATGTTTAAGCCTACCATAGCTCCGTTGAATTCCCACTAAGTACTTATCAGCCATTTCGACCGAATTGTTTTTGTATCACAGCGAACGTAATTAATCAACAGGCCGGTTTCGCTCAAGATTAAAAAGGATACTATGCCTAAGGACGGCAAATATATCTACATTTAAAACAGGCCGGTTGGTCCCCCAGACTTCAGTCCGTCCATTATCAAGCCTTGTCTTGAACACGCCGGCACCCTACACTTCTATTAATTACTACGTTTTTATCCTGTAATCGCACAGACCCCTGCGCTGATCATGCCAGGGTCTAACAATCTTTCACCATACTTGACTTGCATGTTCTGAAATAGTAACAGAGCCCTTAGCCCGACGCATTTATGCCCATACTGACCCACTCACGGTCCCCGTCCCGCCTATTCTGTGGCTACAAGCAGGGTCATAATGCACATTGGACACAGCTCTCCTTCCATTTCAGAACAATCAAATCTCCCCAACTTACCCGCGCCCTCTTCCTGAGAATAATTTTAGGGCAATTACATACTCAGAACGCGCTCCTGTCGTATACACCAGAATAACCGTGCTTCCTAGCAAGAAAAGCCTTTTACCTGCCGTCATGCGACGCCACCCCCGTTATATCATGACCAGATAGTCTGTGCGGCACCAATACGCAATCACATTACTATAACATGAGGCCTTGTAATTACTCCAACTTCCCCGTACAGTTCATAAAGTATATTCCATACGAGTTAACCAACCCAACCCCCGTGGCCCGCTGGGCCGAGACCGGCCTCGTGTGTCTGAATAAACATACAAACATAAAAAGCCCACGTTTGCATGTTCACTGCACAACAAGCGCGATCGTCATACCTCCGGACATCCTAACCTAAGACACCGCACCCCCAACCCTGCATGCAGAAGCCATATTCACCGTGGGCCCCAAACAGCGGCGTACACAACCAACCTTCATCCTGTCCCTCTCTCTCCTCCATTCAGACAACAAGCCCCTCGTCTATCACTTCAAACGCAGCAACACCCCAGCTCTTTGCCCCGTGTCCCCAACACACAGCAAGGTCCAGATATGATACATATGACAAGACCCTACCGCACCTTTTCAGGGGGAGACACAAAGGATGGGAAGAACGGCACCATTTCTGTGGTAAATTCCCACAGACTTTCTACAATAATTTGAGGTTATTGTAGTACAACACAATGAGATTGACTATCTGGAAGGAGGAGGAAAGATTCATACTTGATAGAATTGTTGGTCTCCTCATCTGACTTAGCAGATGAGGAATAAAACGTGTACGCCAGACAAACCAGAACTGTAGTTCAACTCAGCTGATTTATTTGAACCAGGGCCAAGAGTGAATAAAAGGTTGCCTTTCACATACAAAAGATTATCAGAAAACATTAACAGGGCTGTCTGTTTGTACAGAAATATCACAATCAGGTTTGCATCTCCAACCTCAATAATGTACATAAAACAGTCGGTAACATAATCTGAACATACATTGACCATGCTGCACACATTTATACATGAGTAAATCTGGTTTCAGATATTAAGGATTTACACTAAACTTTAAACAACAAATGGTGTTTTCCCATGATTTACTCACATAAAATGCATCAGTCAGTCTCTCTGGTGGTGGAAGGAGCTGTGGTGGAGCCCCCAGACCCCCTGGGTTGGGTCTGGTCTGAGAGCTCTCGAATTACAATTTGTCTCTTCCTTATATACCCAACTTCTAGCCAAAATAGAATCCAGTTCACTATTACAGTTGATCCAATCATGCATCTCCTGTGGGCGCCTTCTGTGAGCGGTGTCCGGTGGGCGCTGGCAGCCCCTCCCTCTGGGTTTCTCTGTGTGTCTTCTCACGGGGGGGGGGCTGGCCTGATGTCCTTCTGGTGGGGGGTGTGAATACACTTTGACCCATTGGGCCAAATTACCATATAATACTAATCTGATCCCAGAGTGGGGGTGGAGAGTAGCTCTCGTCACCCCTGCTAGTTGGCAGAGTAGCTGTGATGACTTCTTTAACATGAGTGTAATCACCCTTCAAACCTTATTTCTAATATTATGGTTTACTCTTTTGATACTAAACAGTTGATTAATAGATCCATGACTCTTCAGCCTGTAATCAGCATTTACATACAGTCAGTTTGAGTGAGGGCTTTGTGACTTGTAACTATTCTCCTATATACCATTTGGGTATGCAGCCTTCTCATGCGAGGGGGTTGGTGTGAAATGTCTGTCTCTCCTACATTATGACTCTCTAATTATTCACACATATTATTTATGAAATTCAACTCAATATTACCACACACACTAAGGAGAATAGGCTGGTTTTCAACACAGTTAAATTTTTCAGGAACACTGTCTTTTCATCTCAACCTGTTTTCTTATACAAAAAATTGTCAGATGCAGTCAGGTTCATTCTTATTTTACTAGGTCAGCTGATAATGGACAGATTATGTTACCACGTCCAAAATCAAATGCTTTAAAGAGGACTGTTGTTTATCGTGCCATCAATCATTGGAATAACTGCCCAATGAACAAAAGTAAATTGAATAGTAAAGTGTCTTTCAAATACCACCTGAGAATGCACTACTTAAATATGTGAGCAAAATATTCTGATTCTAATGATGTCTACAATGTTTTACTGTTTTTAGATTATCATTGTTAATTGTGATTGTCATATGTATCTCATGTTGTTATGTTTTGTGTTTTGTGTTGTCTTTCTGTGTGGACCCCAGGAAGACTAGCTCTGGGGTCGGCCGACCGTCAATAGGTGGACACTTAACATTCCAGACGGCCCTGCAGGCAGGAGCCCCCACCCACCCCCACTTCAAAACATGGTTAAAAAATTACTTGTCAACAACATCCCTGCAGAACTCTAACACCATATGCTTGCCTGTACCTAATATGTAGATTTATTTTTTGTTTGTACATTGTCTGTACATGTCTGATGTAAATATTTAGCATTTATATATAGATAATATATGTGGGCATACTGCAGAATTAGGCAGACTGTCTGTGTGTGTGTGTGGGGGGGGGGGGGGGTCGCCCCGACAGAGGTGTTAATGGGTAGGTGTGGTGACACAGTTGACATTCCAGACCGCATCCAGTACTGTCTGTACCAATCACATCGCACGCACCCATTTGTATAAACATCTGAATTCGAATGCACTCGCCAGTTGGTTCCACACGGCCTGAGAGACTGTCAACTCTGAGTCTGCTTCACATGATCTGACACGCACACTTGGAGTAGAAGAGATCATTGCTGCCTACGATGCCAAGACAAAACATTGCATATTGCTGCATTAAGGTAAGACTGATTGATTGAAATCATATTGAATGCCTTAATTTGAACACATAATTTGCACTACAGTATATCTAACGAAAGGGGATAGGCTCGCTGTAGTCTAGTGTGTGTGTGTGTGTATAAATTCAGGACCATGGACAGTAATTAATTTGTGTCACCGCTCCCCCCGCCCCCCATTTTCGCCCCATTACAGCAACACAGACGAAAGACGAGAAGAGAGACATCAGACTGGGAAGAGAACGCGCAGCCCGTTACTGATTTAATTTGCAAAATAAAATGTGCAATATTGACTGCAACTGCAACTACTGATATTATTAGTATTTCATAATAACCTACATGTCTGGTCTTAAAGGAAGGAGGAAAGTAAAAGTCACTTTAAGCAAGGAACAGATGTGGTTCATCTTGGAAAGTTTATTTAGATGAGTATAATGACGGAGTTAAAATTATATATTGTATAATAGTGCATATAGGAACCAGTGCCATCTCAGGAATTTAGCATGTCTATTTTTATCATGCACATTATGTCTTCTTAATACCGTTTTAATTTTATTATTGTATTTTGCACAATCGATGACCCCCGCATTTCACATGACATTTCCCTGAATAAACCTCTTGATTCTCTAATAAATGTCCTTGAATTTGAAACAAACCTTGTTGTGTTGTTATTATATATCCTTTCTAATACTATTGCAATTGTATAGTTAGTTCATATTTCATGATCAGTGAACCGTTAATCATATTGGATGTCGCATTTATCTGCATTAAGGTAAGACAATGGTTAATATATTATTGGATGCCTTCATTTGAACACTTAATTTGCACTATATATAAATGAGTGGGGCTCGCTGTAGTATAGCCTAGTAGTGTGTGTGTGTATATGAAATCAGAACCCCTGGACAGTTTGCGACCAAAAATAAAAGGGGGCGTTCCTTTTAGAGCCTACCCTGCCCTAAAGCGCACACGCCGCCTATGCTTGTCCCCCGAGTTCTCCCTGCGCGCTGCGGTATCCAAATGTTTCTCTGGCGCGAAAGAGAATACAAATCTTAAAACGAAGGTTATCATATAACCCTAGTTATATGAGAAAAAAATAAAAAAAACAATAAAAAAACAAAAAAAATAAAAAAGGGCGGTGCCCGGGCCCGGCCGAGCCCGAATTATTTATAAAAAAAAAAGCCCTACCCAGCCCGAACCCGCCGGGCTGGGCCAGGCCCCGTCGGGCCTGGGCAAGGTTGCAGTGCACTAGAAGACACCATCTGTCTAGGACGCGTGTATACTTTCCGCAACAGAGTTCGGTTTCCGGGTTCCTCTGATTGGCCGCGACCCCCACGTGACCCGCCCCCCTTATCGCTGCCGCTGCCGCTCGCCGCTGTGTTGCAGCGCAGAGCGCTCGCTTCCTGAGTCGCGAAACGCGCCACTCTGCTGTCAAGAAACGCACTGTTGGTAACACCACCCACTTCAATGACAGAGCTCTCTTGTTTAATAATATTGTCGCGTCATCTTAATATGCTGCTTATGCAGTTATCAGCTGTATTTGGCATAGACGCCTGAGTCAAGCCTCTGAGTCAAGAAACGCGCTGTTGGTAACACCACCCACTTCAATGACAGAGCTCTTTTGTTTAATAATATTGTCGCGTCATCTTCTGAGTGCAGAAACGCAGTCATCTTAATGTGCTGCTTATGCAGTTATCAGCTGTTCAAGAAACGCAGTCATCTTAATATGCTGCTTATACACCACATCAAAACATGTAAAATATTTAAACAACCATTAAGCAGTGTTGGGCGCGTTACTCAGGAAGTATAGGAGTTGTGGAAAGCAGGATGAGAGAGCGTAGATTTCAGTGTGTATCATTTAATCATTTATCATTTAACATTTGAAAGGCATACATTGTTGTCATACAGAAGTACAGAATACTTTTATACAAAATGCTTCTTACTGTTACGCTCCAGAGACTGCTAGACAAGATAAGTATGAAATAAAATAGTATAGCATGTAAAATAGAAGTAAAAATAGAGGTCACAGTGTTCAGTATAGACACATATGTACAATGTTCGATGCAGAATAGAAGTAACTGAGTTACCATACAATATACAATATACTATGCAATGTACTAATATACAATACTATATAGTGCAAAGCAGAAATGGGATGAGGTACAATTTAGGTACAATTTACAGTAAGGTGTACGAGTTGTAGTGCAAATCCTTTACCAATAAATATAAAGTGTGTTTAGGTGATCTAAAGTGTGGAGAGTGGGTGCTGCAGTGTGTTGTTTGTTTCATTCTGATTTAATTACTGGACTGTCATTATTGTTATTATTATTTCTGTTATTGTCCTGTGATTCATCGTTGATTATTACTGTTACTGTATTGTTTATCTTGTTTCATGTAAAAAAGAGCACGCGATGTGAAAAGCGACAATATTATTAAACAGCAGCGAGCAAAGCGTAAGTCTCAGGAAGCGAGCGTCAAATTGAAAGCGAAAGTCAAGTCCATGGGCGCTCGCTCTGCCGCGCGCGCGTCAACACACATGCAAGTGTCAACACAGCGGGCAGCGGCAGCGGTGGATAGGGGGGTGGGTCACATGGGGGTCGCGGCCAATCAGAGGAACCCGGAAACCGAACTCCGTTGCGGAAAGTATACACGTGTCCAGGACGCCTGGTGGTGCATATTCCTACCACATAGTTAGTGTTGTGAAGACACCATCTGTCCAGGACGCCTGGTGGTGCATATTCCTACCACATAGTTAGTGTTGTGAAGACACCATCTGTCCAGGACGCCTGGTGGTGCATATTCCTACCACATAGTTAGTGTTGTGAAGACACCATCTGTCCAGGACGCCTGGTGGTGCATATTCCTACCACATAGTTAGTGTTGTGAAGACACCATCTGTCCAGGACGCCTGGTGGTGCATATTCCTACCACATAGTTAGTGTTGTGAAGACACCATCTGTCCAGGACGCCTGGTGGTCTCCGGTCCCGCCGTGCGGAGAAGCGACTTCACACAGAGCCGTCCAGCCGCCTCTCTCAGGCCGCTGCCCTGGTTTGCTTAATTTACTTCAAGTCCACGCATCACACCCACACCGACGTTTTTCGACACGCGTCCACGCTTATACAATGCCTCTTTCTCTCTGTCTCTCCCTCTCTAATCAGCACAGCCCCCCCCCTCTCTTCATTCTGGTTTAGCCTCTATTCAGCACAGTCCCCCCCCCTCTCTTCATTCAAGGTTTAGCCTCTATTCAGCACAGCCCCCCCCCTCTCTTCATTCTGGTTTAGCCTCTATTCAGCACAGCCCCCCCCCCCCCTCTCTTCATTCTGGTTTAGCCTCTATTCAGCACAGCCCCCCCCCCCCCTCTCTTCATTCTGGTTTAGCCTCTATTCAGCACAGCCCCCCCCCCCTCTCTTCATTCTGGTTTAGCCTCTATTCAGCACAGCCCCCCCCCCCCTCTCTTCATTCTGGTTTAGCCTCTATTCAGCACAGCCCCCCCCCCTCTCTTCATTCTGGTTTAGCCTCTATTCAGCACAGCCCCCCCCCTCTCTTCATTCAAGGTTTAGCCTCTATTCAGCACAGCCCCCCCCCCCCCCCTCTTCATTGAAGTTAGTCTCTAATCAGCACAGCCCCCCCCCCCCCTCTCTTCATTCAGGTTTAGCTTCTAAACGAGGGGTTCTCAAACTTTTTTATACCGCGACCCCATTTTATTTAGGATTTATTCTGGGGACCCCACACTTAATAATGTATCGCGTAATTTCAACGTGGAATTAAGGAATATCAAAATAAAAGCACACGTTGTTGTTGAACTCGATCATGCATATTTATTAGAAAATGTAATTACAGCACTGTGTTATCGATACACATTTATAAAACGAGGGCCCTCATTCTTCTACCAGTTGCCAAAGTTGTCTCCCCTGGGCAGCAGCTCTGCTCGCGTGGCGAGGCGTCCAGGGCCGAGGGGGGCAAGGGGGGCGGGCAGCACCTCCATGGGGGCCACCTGCACCGGGACGGGGGCGAGGGGGGCAGGCAGCACTGCCGCCGGGGGGTTGAAGACGGCTGGAGGAGGAGCGGGATCTGTGGAATAATGTGGAGTAATATTATGTAATATATCACAGTAAATATTAATAATGTGGAGTAATAGTATGTAATATATCACAGTAAATATTAATAATGTGGAGTAATATTATGTAATATATCACAGTAAATAAATATGAATAATGTGGAGTAATATTATGTAATATATCACAGGTAAATATGAATAATGTGGAGTAATATTATAATTTTTTTATCCACTTTTTCTCCTTATTTTCTATTTTTCTCCCATCCCAATTTCGTGTTTCCAATTCTCCCCTCCCCTGTCTTGAACGTTGCTCGACTATGCCCCCCACTGGTCGGTTGTAGGGAGGATAGAAGCCTTGCATCACATGTCCCCTCCGATACACGAGGAGGCAGCCTGTCACATCTTTTCACCTGCCAGCGCGGACTCTCATTTTGGCGAGGAGTAACGTGTGGGGGGCTCACACTGCCCCCGCCATTTCCTGTCTCTGCTGTGCAGGCGTCCCCCAACCGACCTGTAGGAGCTGCTGTCCACAACGTCCAGATTACCACCCATCGACTTCCACACCGCTAACTCTGCCAATGAGTTAGTATGACGGCCGGCCCAAGCCGGAGGCAACGCTGACACCCGGATTTGAGACCGGAGTCTCTTGCATTGGTGACAAGCGCAATCTCCGCTGCGCCACCCAGCCGCCCCATATGTGGAGTAATATTATGTAATATATCACAGTAAATATGAATAATGTGGAGTAATATTATGTAATATATCACAGTAAATATGAATAATGTGGAGTCATATTATGTAATATATCACAGTAAATATGAATAATGTGGAGTAATATTATGTAATATATCACAGGTAAATATGAATAATGTGGAGTAATATTATGTAATATATCACAGTAAATATGAATAATGTGGAGTATTATGTAATATATTACAGTAAATAAGAATAATGTGGAGTAATATTATGTAATATATCACAGGTAAATATTAATAATGTAGAGTAATATTATGTAATATATCACAGTAAATAAATATGAATAATGTGGAGTAATATTATGTAATATATCACATGTAAATATGAATAATGTGGAGTAATATTATGTAATATATCATAGTAAATATGAATAATGTGGAGTAATATTGTGTAATATATCACAGGTAAATATTAATAATGTGGAGTAATATTATGTAATATATCACAGATAAATATGAATCTCTCTACAATAATCCCAGTTCTTATGCAGTATGACTATAAGAGAACGTTTAACCCTTTCACTACCACACTACAGAAGGTTCTATTTCATTATGGCTTCCGCTCAGCATCATTCTGCACGCACTTCACTTCGTGCACGAGCACTGAATAAAAAATTCCACAATGTACCTTTACATCCCAACATTCGTCTGGCCACACCCCTATCCGCTTACCTACATAAGCAGGTGTGTGGTCACCTACTCGCCTCCTTCTTCACTTTCACCACAAGGAAGTGCCTTCGGTAGATCCCACACTTGACGAGGTTGTTAGTAGAAGAAAGTTGGAAAACAAAAGAACGGAAGATACGTTGACATCATATCTTTATTTTCTCTCTCACTATTTTCGAGAAAATACGGCGATATTGTCTTCGTCACTGGAGTGTTTGGAAGATGATGATCATTCTGAGTGACCTCCACCGGCTTTTCGTATTAGGGGCTCGCGCCGCTGACATGCTCCCCAACTGCAGTCCTCCTTGCTGCGGCTGGATGGGTTTGGCCCTCCGGCCATACAGCTGGACTGTGGGAAGCACCGACTGTTGTAAGGAAGCGGTGGCTTCCAGGGTGGGGTAAGTACTGTTTTGCTTGCGAGCTCTGGTTGTCTGTTGATGCTGTGGGGGTTAGCTGACAATTTTACGAACACCGGCCCCAGATTGGGGTCCTCTGCTCGGCTTCTTAAGCAGCGGATGGAGGATCTTGGTCTGACGCCCATGATGGTCAACCTAGTGGGCCGCGACTGGGACCTGGTGAACCCAGGATTCTCTGGACAAGCGGATGCTTCTCTGTCCCGTGCAGGCCCCATCTTTCACATAAATGTGGAAGTACACCCTAACGAGGAAATGTGGGCATGGATGTTCGTTATCGGAAGATCCATGTTCAAGTCGGCTGCAGCCCAGATGGGAATTGTTTGATATATTTGATATATTAACATTATATTGTGCATTGGAAACACAAACATACTTAAAATGAGTAAATATTATTCATTTTAAACATGTTTATATTATTTATAGGGCTATAAAAAAAATAATAATAATATTTTTTCTTCTTCTCTCTTTTAACACTTTGATCGCCGGGGTTAAATTCATAATATACCATCCCTCGCCAGCCCTATTTAACATGGAGAAGTTCCCCTTCTTTGCAGGGCTATAACTTTTTAAATTGTATTGCTAAATTGACATTACTATGGCCCATTCAACGTCCTATATCTATTGTTCAGGGTGTAGCAACGTTATACTTTTTCATTCACATATTCATACTAAAATACGGTCTAAAGTATAAGTATGTTTTTATCGTTTTCTGCAGATTTCTCCAGAACTTGATTTATAGCCCTAAATGCATTATATTGATGATCAAATACAGTTTGGTAGGAATCTGTGCGAGATAAAAAATGTCAACTGGACGTGCTTCTAGGAGTCACTACGTATGATCTGATGATGACCGGATGGGGGGGGGGTCGTTTATAATTCCGTGGGCAACGTTATATCATTCATCTAGTGTGGGTGATATGATCATTAGAGCAGTTAGTATCGAAGACATTAAAAAATAACGCTGAAACTCACCGTAGCTTCCTCTCGCCGTTGGGAGATGAGCGTGGAACAGACATTTTTCGATTATGGGATGTCGAAATAGCCAATCCATTTCCAGGTTGTATAATAGTATATACGTCCAAATCATGTTGTTTATTGAGTTATTGGTAACCGATCGGCATCCATTGTGTCAAGATGGAGTCCTGCTAATGATAGCGAGTGCCCGGACGAAATATGGGTGAGCACCACTTCATCCGCATCACTTCCTGTTTGGGCGAGCGGCCGATCGGCCACCAGATGGCGCTCTTGAACCGTTGGAGAATTGAGAGGGGCTCACCAGTACATATAATGTCTCCGGGGGAGAAATATGATTTCGATCACAGATTTTTGAAATATTGATATCAAAGACGCTGTCCAGCGTCTTCGGCAGAATAAGCATGGCGGGGAAAGACGCTGAACAGCGTCTTCAGCGATTAAAGGGTTAACCAGGGTTAACCAGGGGGGGGGGCGCTCCAGCGCCCCTAGTGGCGAGCCGCCACTGGTTCATTCATTGGATTATTGAACTACTATGGGAGGTTCATAAAGAACCTGTCTTTTCTGTTACAACCACTGTATGCGCTACTGAAGAAGGACAGTGTGGGAAGAATTGTTTGCTCCTCGAATCAGGACAAAAGGATATCGAATATTAGACACAGGACAATGAGTTCATGTATTGTATTTATTGAATAATCAGAAAGCATAATTACATGAATTATTGGGTGGTCCATGGATCACGACAGGCTTGTTGACAGCAATGCAGTATAGCAGAGTCGCCAAGGAGCTCTCTTTTCCTCTATTCTAAAATGGTCTGATATACTCGTCCACCTAGGGTGTCTTTGCTGGCTGACCAATCAAGTGTGAGACACCTGTGTCCTTTCCCATATATGATCCAGCTCGGACCAGGTCCTCGAGGATGCATAGTTATGTAACAGGAAAAATGCACAGGTGCCCACCCCGCACTGACCAGCCACCTTTCTGGAGATAAAGGGGCCCCTTTAACCTTGGCCTAAAAGCCTTTCAATGTAAAGGGAAACTTTAATGTTCCTCAAATGTTTATGATACTGATTGTACTGTAATCCTATTTATCAATGACTTTTAACTTAATCAATGTTCCTAATTAACTAATATATTTATATATGATATAAGCCTAAACGTTAATTTCGGACATAATCCCTCCTGTGGTGCTCTTAAGCACCAAATACATAACTAAACAACTTTATTAAATACCAAACAAAACAAAAAAAATTCTGACTGAGAGTAATGGAGTATGATAAAACATTTTAGAATTATAGGCCCCACCATTAATAATAATCCCCCTGTGGGGCTGTCCAGCCCCAAACATCCAATCTAATTTGGATTTATAAATCGCAAACGCCCTTCCAATATATATATATATCAAGATCCATCAAGCTCAGTCAGTGGTAACATCCTATGAAAATAGAAAACTAGAATATGACTAAACATAATCAGAATTAACGTTAAAAACCACACATCATATATAATTGTAATATCAGACCATCATCATGCTTACACTTAAAGTTACTCATTTATTATGCCAGAGAGTGAGAGGGGGTCCACATCTGCAAGTTGGGGTGAAAACCTAAATGTTAGATGTTGTGAAACAGGGTAAAGTTCCCCAACCACCCTCAGATGTTATTGAGCGGTAACATGACCTGTTTGCAGACGAGCACCCCCAACCACCCCCAATCAGGATAACCAACATGACATAGGAAACAACGAAATATTGCAAGAAATACGCTGTTTTTGTGGCCTATATGGCCTAAATTATGGCAAGCAAATAATGTCAAAAATGCTGTTTTTGTGGCCTTCATGACCTAAACATGGCAAGAAAATAACACATACTAATTATGGATCCACCCGGAAAAAGATTTTCAATAACCAACATGATGACAATCATTATTATCACATAGCTGCGTGGTCTTGGAGTCAGGGGATGACTCGTGGGGGGGGTTTGTGACGATTTCTGGCGTGGGGGATGGTGATGAGGGGGACGGGGGTTGTGGTGATGAGGGGAATGGGGGTCACGGTGATGAGGGGAACGGGGGTTGTGGTGATGAGGGGAATGGGGGTCACGGTGATGAGGGGAACGGGGGTCGTGGCGATGAGGGGAATGGGGACGATCTCCTGGTGGTCGAGGGGTTTGACGACGACTTCCGGGGTTGAGGGGGATGGCATCGACGTTGTGGGGTTGAGGTGGATGGCTTCTGTTTCCCACTAAGCTATCTGTCCAAACTCCTTTGAACAGAACAACTTAGCCTTCTGCTTCTCTATGCATCTCCTGTTGTGATGAAACAAAGGAGAATATGAAGACAACAGAAGACAATGACAACTGAGAACTCAAAACTATATATAGGCCCCTCCTCCTCTTCCTCCTCCCCCTCCTCCTCCTCCTCCTCCTGTTCCTCCTCCTCTTCCTCCTCCTCCTCCTGCTCCTCCTCCTCCTCCTCCTCCTCCTCCTCCTCCTCCTCTTCCTCCTCCTCCTCCTCCTCCTCCTCCTTCTCCTCCTCCTGCAGGGCGCCGCGGGGAGCGGCGTACTGGCTCATATTAGGCAGGCCATGCATTATGCAGCAGCTTATTAGGCCACAGCGATTGATCTTCATGTCCTCTGCTACAGTCCACCTGTCGCTGCTCTGGTCGTAGCGCTCCACGTTGGTGATGGGGTTGTAGCCATTAATGCCTCCGACCACGAAGAGCAGGCCGTCCAACACCCCGATGCCAAAGTGCCTGCGGGGGGTGATCATGGTGGGCAGGGCGCGCCAGGAGTCAGTCAAGGGGCTGTAGGCCTCCGCGCTACGCAGGGTGTTTCTACCGTCAGTCCCTCCCACCTGAGGACAGGACACATGAGAGGAATGTTTTAGTATGTGGTTAAGGCAGGCAGGCAGGCAGGCAGACACTGTATTAATCCAGGGCAGTGGCTAGTAAGGAGAAGTAAGACAACTCCTTCCCTCCACTAGTCTGAGGATCCACCTTGGGCAAGTGTTAGTACCCTCTCTAGCCTCCCTACCTAGGGATACAGGGGGCAGATGGGGCTCATAGCCATGCAAGGCAACCCATCTAGGAGAAGGACACTCCGAACAAAAACCATGGGTGCTGCTTGCACCTGGCTCCGAGCCGTCTACCACCTAGAGGCATTGGAGTGAAGGGCGGATAAGGGATCATGCCTAAAACGGCCAAAGTAGGACTACGAGGAGTTGCGCCCCACAGTCTTTAAATTGCGCATTGTAAGGCCTAAAATATGGAGAACAAAGTCATTCCTAAACCTATACTTCCAGCGGCGGGAGTCTGCAGGAACCAAGCAGAGGATGGTGGTGCTGGTCCTCTCCCCAGAGGACAGTATGACGATAGGACCCCAAACCCGGAAGGGAGGCTTCTATCCGATCACAGCACGCGGTCCAATGCACCCCTGCGTTGTCGGAGACCATTCACCATGGGAACCTTCAACGCAAACACAGTGAGAGAAGAAGCAAGATTGGAGGAACTGGCACACTGTGCCGAGGAAAGGGGAGTTGAGATCCTGGGAATCCAGGAGCATAGAAGAGTGCATGCTGAGGATCAGATAGTGTATCACAGAGTGGAGAGATGCTGGTTCATCACCTCATCAGCGTGGTGAAACGAGGCACAAGCTGCCACTGGCGGCGTGGGGCTATTGCTGAGTTCTCGGGCACGTAAGGCTCTCCGTAGGGTACGCTATCACACCAACAGGATCCTTATTGCTGACTTTGATGGCAACCCAGTTACAACTGTCATAGTCGTGTACTCACCCACCAATGTGGCACTAGCTGAGGAGGTGGAGAAGTTCTATGAGGACCTTGCAACAGCGGTCTATGATATCCCGGTTCACAACTTCCTAGCAATCCTGGGTGACTTCAACGCAAGGCTCGGACCAGAGGATGCACCTTTCACACACCACAAATCCACCAATCGCAATGGCGAATACCTGGCAGCCCTACTGATGGAACACGAGCTACTGGCTGCAAACACCATGTTCCAGAAAAGAAGGGGCAAGAGATGGACCTTCCAGGATCGGGCTACCGGTATGCAACGTCAACTGGACTACATAGTAGTAAGACGAAGGTGGAGGAACTCCATCCTGAATGCTGAACCTTACAGCACATTCAACTCTGTGGGCTCTGATCATCGAGTGGTCTCCATGAGGGTGACCTCCTGGTTCACTCACTTCCGAAATCTACTGGGAACACACTTGACAGTGGATGAAGCTGAGGAGACGATACCTGCCGTCCTCACAAATCTCACTATTGACGAAGGTCCCTTCACAGCCAGGGAGTTTGCCAAAGTGAAATCCTCACTGAAGCAGGGAAAAAGTTCTGGGCCGGACGGCATTCCCCCACAGGTCTATAAGAACTGTGACCTTGACAACATCATCCTGGAGTTCTGCAACCATGCCCTGATGAAAAACAACCAGCCTGATATGTGGTCTCTCTCTAACATCATCCCAGTGCCTAAGATGTACAATCGCATGATACTAAACCGGTTACGGAATGCCATCGACCCCCACCTCAGGGAGAACCAAAATGGTTTCCGAGAGAAGAGGACCACTGTGGCCCAGATCTTGGCCTTGAGAAGAATCATCAAGGAGGTGAAGAAGAACAACCTGACAGCGGTACTGTGCTTTATCGACTTCAAAAAGGCTTTTGACTCGATACACAGAGCCGTGATGATGAGGATACTCAAGGCCTACGGAGTCCCTCCCAATCTACTCCGGGCCATAGGGACCATGCACACGGGTACAAGGGCCAAGGTGGTAACCCCAGACGGCAACAGTGAAGAATTTGACATACTGGCTGGAGTGATGCAAGGGGACACCCTTGCCCCCTTCCTTTTCGTCATAGTCCTCGACTATGCGCTCAGGAAGGCCATCAATGGACGGGAGCAGGAACATGGTCTCACAATAACCCCAAGGAGATTGAGAAGACACCCCGCCATAGTCCTAACAGACCTTGACTACGCGGACGACATCAGCCTGCTCTCTGACCACGTGGAGCAGGCACAGGAACTCCTGTGCAGAGTGGAGACGGAGTGCGCCAAGGTTGGCCTTAGGCTAAATGCCAAGAAAACCGAGGTCATAATGTATAACATCCTCCCGGATCATCCACCTCTAAGGACAACAGGAGGCTCTGCTCTAAAGGAAGTCGGTGATTTCTAATACCTGGGCTCGTGGGTCAACTCGTCCGAGCAAGACCTTAAAGGGAGGAAGGCGCTTGCGTGGAGGGCTCTGACCAGTGTGTGGAAATCCAACCTCCCCCGTCAAATCAAGCTCAACTTCTTTCATGCAACAGTTGAGTCTGTCCTTTTGTATGGCAGTGAATGCTGGACCTTGAAGCCCACCCTGCGGAAGTCCTTGGATGGGTGCTACACCAGAATGATGCGTGTGGTGCTCATCAACAGGGATGAGCATGTCACTAATGCAAACTTGTATGGGGGGGTGCTAAAGGTGAGCGATAAAGTGGCAGTCAGGAGAATGAGGCTGGCAGGTCACTGCCAAAGACACCATGAGCTGCCAACTTGTGCTGTGGGAACCAACACACGGGCATCGATAACGAGGACGTCCCACATTAACCTACGTGGACGTACTCAGGAGAGATGCGGGAACAGAATGCACCAGCGAGCTAGCAAGATGCATGGAGGATCGGGATGACTGGAAGCACCGATGGAGGGCCCGTCCGAGGACGACCTAGATAGATAGGGAAATGAGGGCATCACAGCAGCATTGCAAGTCAAATGATACATATCTATACAAATATCTAGTATAAAGCATTTGTCTCTGTGTGCACCTACCACATAGACTTGTCCTCCGTACGCAGCGACTCCCACTCTGCTACGCCTGCTGCTCATGGGGGCGATCAGAGTCCACTGGTCGGTGTCTGGGCTGTAGCACTCAGCTGTGAGCAGATACTCCGCCCTGTTGAAGCCACCGGAGATGTAAACCTGTAATAAGAAAGAATATTCTAATTTCGGTTATATATTCCATTTTATTTCATTCTACTTTAATTGTCTGTTAATGTTGATGATGCACCAAAGGACCCAGACCCAGACACATTTTTGTATGTGCAAGCTTACTTGGCAATAAAGACATTTATGATTTCTGATCTAACGTTCCTTGTGTTCATCTACCACCCTGTGTTCCTCAGTTCCACCCACCCTGTGTTCCTCAGTTCCACCCACCCTGTGTTCCTCAGTTCCACCCTGTGTTCCTCAGTTCCACCCACCCTGTGTTCCTCAGTTCCACCCTGTGTTCCTCAGTCCCACCCACCCTGTGTTCCTCAGTTCCACCCACCCTGTGTTCCTCAGTTCCACCCACCCTGTGTTCCTCAGTTCCACCCACCCTGTGTTCCTCAGTTCCACCCACCTTGCCGTGGAGGGCTGCTGCCCCTGCAGCGCTCCTGCGCTCCAGCATGGGTGAGATCACTGTCCACTGGTTGGTTTCAGGCTCGTAGCACTCGGCGGTGTTCAAATACACGTCTCCGTCCTCCCCTCCCATGGCATAGATACAGCCGCCCAACGCCACCACGCTGACGTAACAGCGGCGTGAGTGCATGGGGGCCGCCTGCAGCCAGCTGTGAGTGACGGGGTTGAACCTGCACACACTGCTGAGACGCTCTATGCCGCCATTGAAGTCACAGGTGCCGACGCAGTAGACCAGACCGTGGAGATAAGCGGTGTCGTGGTAGGCCCGGGGAACCTCCGCATCACCGCTCACATCCATCCATCGACCGGCTCGGATATCGTAAGCCTCCATGTGACTGGTCCCGCTGCGGTCACTCCAGCCTCCGATGGCCAATAGGACCTCCTGGGGCAGGCGTGGGCGGGTCAGGGGGTTTGGGAGCCTGTCGGAGCCAGGGAGGTTCAGGACGCTGAGGATGACGGGCCTGCAGTCCTGGCTGTCCCTCACCACAGGGTTGTTCTTGACGTTGTTCACGAAGTAGTCAGGCCTCATCAAGCCCATGCGAACCTGGGAAGAGACAAGCAGACAGCGGGTACAACTTAGACAGCGGTTGTAGACGGTTTCACTGGAATTCTGTTGCTAGGGAACAGTTTGGACCTAAATGTTCGAGAACCACTGGATTGATTGATTGATTGATTGATTGATTGATTGATTGATTGAAAACTTTATTAACAGATTGCAGAATGGGTACAATACAGTACGGGTCAATACACACAATTGTTAAGGGGATGCAGACCAGAGAAAGACTTCCGTCTTGTTTACATCAGGGTCCCCCATTTTCAATTCATCAAGACATTTATGACACACATGACATACAGATATACTGTGATACAATTAGTTACCTTGGGCAGCATCAAAGGGATGTGTGTTTTACGCTCCTTACGGGAGTGGTCGATCCAACGGAGGACGGCCTCGAACACCGTCTCCTCGTTCTTCACGTTCAGGTCATCCCTCTCGATGATGTCCACCAGTTGCTGCAGGGACAGCTCCACAAACTCCTCTGAGATGTTCAGCATCTCCTCAAAGTGGCACACGATGAAGAGATGGGCCTTGCGCTTCAGGTCAGGGCAGCAGTAGATGTCCGCAAACCTCCAGATGCCGACACAGTTTTCCAGAGACAGCTGGCCCTCTTGGAAGTCAGAGCACGCTCGTACTATGCCAGTGACAAGAAGCTGGTCTGCAGCCACCAGAAGCTCTTCCACGTTCTCTGCTGTCACCGGCACAAAGCGTGTGTAGGCATACTCTATGATGAGCTGCATCATACCCGGGGACACCCCAGGGATACTGTAGACTGGTTTCTCTGTGTCGCTCCAGCGAGTGAAGAGGGTTCTGTGGGATGCAGAGTATAGAGATATCTGATGAGTAAACAGTAAGCAAGTACTAATATATTTTCACTGTAGAAGTATAGGGTCTTAGAACAGTAGAAGTATATTATCCGTTTACAGTAGACATACAGTATCGTATCTGTTTACAGTAGAAGTATAGTATCTGTTTACAGTAGAAGTACAGAATATTATCTTTTTACAGTAGAAGTATAGTATCTGTTTACAGTAGACATACAGTATATTATCTTTTTACAGTCGAAGTATAGTATCTGTTTACAGTAGAAGTACAGTATAGTATATGTTTACAGTAGAAGTATAGTATCTGTTTACAGTAGAAGTATAGTATCTGTTTACAGTAGAAGTACAGTATAGTATCTGTTTACAGTAGAAGTATAGTATCTGTTTACAGTCGAAGTATAGTATATGTTTACAGTAGAAGTACAGTATAGTATCTGTTTACAGTAGAAGTACAGTATAGTATCTGTTTACAGTAGAAGTATAGTATCTGTTTACAGTAGAAGTATAGTATCTGTTTACAGTAGAAGTACAGTATAGTATCTGTTTACAGTAGAAGTATAGTATATGTTTACAGTAGAAGTATAGTATCTGTTTACAGTCGAAGTATAGTATCTGTTTACAGTAGAAGTACAGTATAGTATCTGTTTACAGTAGAAGTATAGTATCTGTTTACAGTAGAAGTATAGTATCTGTTTACAGTAGAAGTACAGTATAGTATATGTTTACAGTAGAAGTATAGTATATGTTTACAGTAGAAGTACAGTATAGTATCTGTTTACAGTAGAAGTATAGTATCTGTTTACAGTAGAAGTACAGTATAGTATCTGTTTACAGTAGAAGTACAGTATAGTATCTGTTTACAGTAGAAGTACAGTATATTATCTGTTTACAGTAGAAGTATAGTATCTGTTTACAGTATAAGTACAGTATAGTATCTGTTTACAGTAGAAGTACAGTATCTGTTTACAGTAGAACTATGTATAGTATCTGTTTACAGTAGAAGTACAGTATCTGTTTACAGTAGAACTACGTATAGTATATGTTTACAGTAGAAGTACAGTATCTGTTTACAGTATAAGTACAGTATAGTATCTCTGTTTACAGTAGACGTACAGTATAGTATATGTTTACAGTAGAAGTACAGTATAGTATCTGTTTACAGTAGAAGTATAGTATATGTTTACAGTATAAGTACAGTATATTATCGTTTTACAGTAGAAGTACAGTATATTCTCTTTTTACAGTAGAAGTACAGTATAGTATCTGTTTACAGTAGAAGTATAGTATCTGTTTACAGTAGAAGTACATATATTATCTGTTTACAGTAGTAGTACAGTATATCATCTGTTTACAGTAGAAGTACAGTATATTATCTGTTTACAGTAGAAGTACAGTATATTATCCGTTTAGAGTATAAGTACAGTCTATGTTTACAGTAGAATTATAGTATCTGTTTACAGTAGAAGTACAGTATATTATCTGTTTACAGTAGAAGTACAGTATATTATATATGTTTACAGTAGATGTACAGTATAGTATCGGTTTACAGTAGAAGTACAGTATAGTATCTGTTTACAGTAGAATTATATTATCTGTTTACAGTAGAAGTACAGTATAGTATCTCTGTTTACAGGAGAAGTACAGTATAGTATATGTTTACAGTAGAAGTACGGTATAGTATCTGTTAACACATCGTGGATTATAGGAGAGGACAGCAGGAGACACACACACCACTGATGATTAACGGGGCTACCGTGGACAGGGTGAGCAGCTTCAAGTACCTGGGGGTCCACATCTCAGAGGATCTGACATGGTCAACACACATAGACACAGTAGTAAAGAAAGCGAAGCAGCGCCTCTACCACCTGAGACAGTTAAGGAAGTTCAGAGTATCGGGGAAGATACTCCAGTCCTTCTACTCAGGAGCTGTAGAGAGCATCTTGACCGGAAACATCACTGCCTGGTATGGGAACAGCACGGCACAGGACAAGAAGGCCCTACAGAGAGTGGTGCGCTCAGCCGAGCGTACCACGGGTATTGCGCTACCTCCCCTGCAGGCTCTATACAACAAGAGGTGCAAATCCAGATCCTGCAGGATAATGAAAGACCCCCACCTGCTAAACGAACAATGAATGAACACTACACAACAACAACCACCAAACGCACATAGCACACACATCCACACGCACACACTCACTTTAAACAAACACACTGTAGCACCCACTCCACACACTTATAGCACACACCCACTTTAAACAAACACACTGTAGCACCCACTCCCCACACTTTATATTTATGGATGAAGGATTGCACTACAACTCGTACACCTTACTGTAAATTGTACCTAAAATTGTACCTCATCCCATTTCTGCTTTGCACTAGATAGTACTGTACATTAGTACACTGCATAGTATTGTGTATTGTATATTATATGGTAACTCAGAACATTGTACATATGTCTATACCGAACACTGTGACCTCATTTTCTTCTTCTAAATTCATGCTATATTATGTTATTATGTTATTTGATACTATCTTGTCTAGCACAGTCTCTGGAGCGTAACAGTAAGAAGCATTTTGTATGAAAGTATTCTGTACTTCTGTATGACAACTATTAAAGAACTTGAACACCCCAATAACAGCCTGTTCCAGCTGCTGAGGTCAGGCAGACGCCTGCGAACCCCAGCTACTAGGACGGAGAGGCTTAGGCTAAGCTTCTTCCCCCAGGCCATCAGAGCCTTGAACAATGAACATTGAGAGACACAGAAACTGAACTATCCTCACACAAGCACACACAAGCACACACAAGACACGCACGCTGAGCACGCTCACACACTAGCAGCCACTTAAACACTCATGCCGCACACACGCACACTTATGGCCAGAGGAAAGGCCACTTTAAATTAGTAAAGCAACAGGAACAGCGTATTGCACTACTAAAGCTACCTAGCATGTCCTATATGCTCTGTAAATACTATGTACAGATACCGAGATGGCACACCATGTTACCTGTTTATTGCACTGTTGTTTTATTGGATTCTATTATATGTTGTACCACTGTATTTTTATTGGATTCTATTATATGTTGTACCACTGTATTGCACATCGTCGCGGGCAAGACCAGCCGCATTTCATTGTATACCTGTATGCCGTGACAATTAAAACTCTTGACTTGACTTGACTTTGATCGCCATGGTTAAATTCATAATTTACCATCCTTCGCCATCTCTATTTGTCTATGGAGAAGTTCCCCTTCTTTGCAGGGCTATAACTTTTTAAATTGTATTGCTAAATTGACATTATTATGGCCCATTCAATGTCCTATATCTATTGTTCAGGGTGTAGCAACGTTATACTTTTTCATTCACATATTCATACTAAAATATGGTCTAAAGTATAAGTATGTTTTTATCATTTTCTGCAGCTTTCTTCAGAACTTGATTTATAGCCCCAAATGCATTATATTGATGATCAAATACAGTTTGGTAGCGATCGGTGCCAGATAAAAAATTTCAACTGGAGGTACTTCTAGAAGTTACTACGTATCATCTGATGTTGACCGGATGGGCGGAGGGTCGTTTATAATTCCGTGGGCAACGTTATATCATTCACCTAGTGTGGGTCATATGATCATCAGAGCAGTTTATATGGAACACGTTAGAAAATAACGCTGAAACTCACCGTGGCTTCCTCGCGCCGTTGGGGGATGAGCGTGGAACAGAATTTTTTCTATTATGGGATGGAGAAATACCGGATCCATTTCCAGGTTGTATAATAGTATATACGTCCAAATCATGTTGTTTATTGAGTTAGGGTGAGCGATCGATTATCCAGTGTGTCAAGATGGAGTCCCGGGAGCTATAGCGAGTGGTCGGACCGAATTTGGATGAGCACCAGTTTCCTGTTTCCGGTTGATTGTTTTTTTATCGCTTCATTTCAGTTTGATAGCATTTTGAAAATAACTCGTTTTCGCGGAAAAAACAACACATTCTATGATAATCGCCTTTTACTGGAATATTCTAGAACGTTGTCATTTGTCGGCCTATTTATGTATCGTTTTCAAATAAATGCTAGATAATCGATAGTATACTGTACTTCTACTGTAAACAGATAATATACTGTACTTCTACTGTAAACAGATCATATATGTCTACTGTAAACTGTTAACATGAACCAAGCTAAACGTACCTGAAATAGTTGCTGCAGCAACACAGGATGGCCCTGTGGGCGTTAAACTCAGTGCTGTTGACTTTAATAACCACATCACAGAACCTTCCCTCCAGACGCAGCTCATTAAGGATTGTACAGGACATTGTTTCCTTTTCCATGTGGTGATTTTTAAATGGTATCTACAGAATATATTCAAGCTTACAGACAAGTAGCCAGACTCAACAAGTTAGATCTTCACTTGTCTTCTGCGATCTGAGACCTTCTGAGAGAATTGTTGAATATATCGTATACACAAATGTTCTAGAATGTTCTAGAATGTTCTATTATGACATCATATTGTGATATCATACTGTGACATCATACTGTGACATCATACTGTGACATCACAACGGAACATGTTTGAGGGTCATTTGAAAAATATTAATAATTATGTAAGATATAATATAATGTAATGTAATTGTAATTGTAATTGTTATTTTATTTTATTTTATACTTATCTATTTTTGTCTAGCACAGTCTCTGGAGCGTAACAGAAAGAAGCATTTTGTATAAAAGTATTCTGTACTTCTGTATGACAACTAATAAAGAAATATATATATTATAATAAAATGTAATAATAAAGTATAATATATTTAGCTCCCATTTGATAGAAAGATAGATAGACACTTTATTGCCATTTCAACACTGTTGATTGGGATTTGTTAAAAACATACAATATAAAAACACAAGAATACAATATAAAAACACAAGAATACAATCCCCGCAATACAGAGTTTTACACAAACAATTAAAAAGAAAAAAATGCTACAGTACCTAAAATAAATTGCTCAGTGTTCCAGTTTTAAAGTGCATATTGCCTTAAAGTGCATGTTGGCTGGTGCTAGCCCTTGTTGTGCAAAGTGCCTGTACATTTGTACTTGAGTTCAGGTGACGGACAGCCTCGGGATATGTACTGTTTTTAAAACGGGATGTCCTGCACCTGAGACTTTGGAGTCTTCTGCCAGAGGGAAGGGGGTTAAAGAGGTCGTAAGCAGGGTGAGAAGGGTCCCTGATCACCTTTTCCCCTTTCCGCCGGATTTGTGTGGCATAAATGGAGGCCACAGAGGGGAGCTCACAGCCGATGATTTTTTACGCTGTGCGTACAGTTCGTTCTAAATGTCCCCTATCATGGACGGTGGTGTTTCCGTACCACACAGTCATTGAGAAGGTAAGGACACTCTCCACAGTGGCTCTATAAAAACTGAGCATCGCCTCCCTGGACACACCAAACTTTTTAAGCTGGCGCAGGGAGTGGAGCCTCTGGTGGGCTTTGCTAATTATGAGGCTGGTGTTAACTTCCCATTTTAAATTATCACATATTGTGATGCAGAGGAATTTGTAATATTATATATTATAATATAATGTAATAATAAAGTATAATATATTTAGCTCCTATTTGAATAATATAAATAATATGTTGATGTAATATAATGTAATGTAATGTTATATATTATAATATAATGTAATGTAATAATAAAGAATAATATATTTAACTCCCATTTGAATAATATAAATAATATGTTGATATAATATAATGTAATGTAATGTTATATATTATAATATAATGTAATGTAATAATAAAGTATAATATATTTAGCTCCCATTTGAATAATATAAATAATATGTCGATGTAATATAATGTAATGCAATGTTATATATTATAATATAATGTAATATAATAATAAAGTATAATATATTTAGCTCCCATTTTAATAATATAAATAATATGTTGATGTAATATAATGTAATGTAATGTTATATAGTATAATATAATGTAATATAATAATTGCGGGGGGAAGTCACACTGCAGGTCAAACGGGCATACAGTTACTTCTGGAGCGGGAGTCGTGCCCTAACGTTGAACGTTGTTAGCGTTAGCCTGTTGACTAGCTTGCATCAGCACGTTTAGAATGTATTGCACACTTGCATTATTTTAGAAATGTATATACATATTTTAGAATATGTATTTGATTGCGTATTCTTATTTTTTTCTATTTTTGACTACCTAGATGTTTATTGTGAGCGACCTGTGTGCTGAATTTCCCTTGTGATTAATAAAGTACTTGTATTCTATTTACCCATCTGCATAGATTATTACGCTAGCGTTATTTGTACAGTCTGTGGTTAGATCCTCAGGAGGTACTCAGTGTTAATGGTAGTTATATACTCGTACTGGCAATCGCGTCTCGCTCTTCGCCATATTGAGATATACCTCATCTCCAGTACCTACTGTACTTCATTAACAAAAACAAGTCAAGTCAAGTCAAGTCAAGAGTTTTATTTGTCACGGCATACAAGTATACAATGAAATGCGGGTGGTCTTGCCCGCAACAATATGCAATACAGTAGTAACAACATATAATGGAATCCAATAAAACAACATTGTGCAATAACAGTAACATAGTAGGGCTTATCGGTATTTGTACATAAGTTATTTACAGAGCATGGAGTACTGTGGGTCCTGTGGTAGTGCATACACTTTTAGCTACGGATGAGGCACTGGGTCATTCTGTACATTGCTATTTTATACAATCTCAGGTTATACTATACTATTTTTAAAGTGACCTTTCCTTAGTGGCCATAAGTGTGGGCGTGTGCAGCATGAGTGTGTGCTTGCTCATGTTAAAGTGGCTGCTAGTGTGTGAGCGTGTACAGTGTGTGTGTTGTGTGTGTGCTCATGTGTGCTTGTGTGTGTAGAGTTCAGTGTTCAGGGCTCTGATGGCCTGGGGGAAGAAGCTGAGCCGAAGCCTCTCTGTCCTAGTAGCTGGGGTTCGCAGGTGTCTGCCTGATCTCAGCAGCATGAACAGACTGTTGTTGGGGTGGTGTGGGTCTTTCATTATTCTGCAGGCTCTGGATTTGCACCTCTTGTTGTATAGAACCAGCAGGGGTGGTAGTGCAATACCCGTGGTACGCTCGGCTGAGCGCACCACTCTCTGTAGGGCCTTCTTGTCCTGTGCCGTGCTGTTTCCATACCAGGCAGTGATGTTTCCAGTCAAGATGCTCTCTACAGCTCCGGAGTAGAAGGACTGGAGTATCTTCCCAGATACTCTGAACATCCTTAACTGTCTCAGGTGGTAGAGGCGCTGCTTCGCCTTTTTTACGACTGAGTCTATGTGTGTTGTCCATGTCTGATCCTCTGAGATGTGGACCCCCAGGTACTTAAAGCTGCTCACCCTGTCCACGGTAGCCCCGTTTATCCTCAGTGGTGTGTGTGTCTCCTGCTGTCCTCTCCTATAATCCACGATCAGTTCCTTGGTTTTACCAATGTTCAGGAGCAGGCTGTTGTCCTGGCACCAGTGTTCCAGTACCTCAACCTCCTCCCGGTAGGCCTTCTCGTCGTTGTCCGAGATCAGCCCCACCACCACTGTGTCGTCCGAAAACTTCACTATGGAGTTGGAGCTGAACTTGGCCACACAGTCGTGTGTGTATAGTGAGTACAGCAGGGGGCTCAGAACACAGCCCTGGGGGGACCTGATGCTCAGGGTGATGGTGTTGGAGGTCTGACCCCCCACCCTGACTGCCTGGGGCCTTTCGCTCAGAAAGTCCAGTATCCAGGCGCTCAGAGCGGAGCTCAGACCCAGCTCGATCAGCTTGTCCACCAGTCTGGTGGGGACTATGGTGTTGAACGCTGAGCTATAGTCAATGAACAACAGTCTCACATAGCCCCCCTTCTGTCGGTCAAGGTGAGAGAGGGTGCTGTGCAGTACCTGGGAGACCGCATCGTCAGTGGACCTGTTTGGCCTGTATGCAAATTGCATGGGGTCCATATCACTGGGGAGGGGGAAAAAAAGCACCCATGCATTTGACCAGGCCCCGCCCCAGTGTACCCCTATAAGGCACCAGGCATGGTCACACTCGCCCTTCCTCTTTTTTCGTTTTCCATCTTGGACGTGCATTGCATCCCATGTAACTAGCTGTTGATGAAATGCAGAGAGAAATTGAACAATGTTGGGTTTCGCCGGAGATTTGCCAGCCCCTGGAATCTTCTCGGCATGTTCCAACGGCGCGTCGGGCCTGTCCTGGGGTTTCCTCGTCTTTTGACAGCAGATCGAGGGACGTCGCGCGATGTTTAGCTATCGGGCTAACTCGCGCCCAGGTAGGATCTGCGCCACTAGGCATAACAATGCTGCCGTTAGTGATGCTGCTCGAGTTGTCACAGGAGACAACCGAGTTGTGTATTGGCGCAAGGGGCAGGATATCTGGGTAAACGTTGTTGTTTTCCCGGTTATCCTGGAGCGCGTGGCTAACGCTATGCTATGATGCTGGGTTACTGTTTCTGTTTTGATTCCCCGCTGAGGGCTGTCTTTTTAGAAAAAGGTCTTCCCTCCTCTTAACCATTCATGCTGACGGTCAATCGGTGTCTACTGTTGGGAGTATTGACGGGGGCTTGTTTACCTTTTTCATGGGTGAATGGGCTGAGGCCTAGGGCTGGTGTGCTTTTTGTGAATATTATGAATGGTATGCGGGACTGGTGTTCTCTGGTATGCATCCCCTTAACGTTGTGTGTATGGGCTAGCCCATTCTGCAGTGTATTGGTGGTGTTTTAGTTCATTTATTCATTAACCCATTCATGAGTGCACACCACTGGTGTGCACTCATTCATGAGTGACCACCACTGATGCTCCGTGTTTATGAAGTAGTCCTTTGCCTCTGGCATGTTGAAACAGTGCCCTGCCCGGCCGACGCCATGAGGTGAGTCGGCCCGGCAGGTGGCTGGTGGGCTGTTAAGCCTATACCGCCACGGTATAGAATTAGCAACGATTAGTAACTTTGTTCGAATTGCTGTTTTTTTCTGTCAAAAATGGTGGCGGGTGGCGGGGCCATGAAGACCAGCCAACGTCGAAACATCGCGCAAGGTTTTGACGTTATTAGCTTTGACCTAGCCGCAAGCTATAACCGCAGGGAGGGCTGGGATGCTGTCAACGGTTGTTTACAGACATCTTGGTTGGATTAGTCTCCCTTTGAGGGGGTGAGAAGTTAAAAAAATGTTTTCCCTCCTCAGGGCTCCCCTCTCTGCAGAGGGACTTTGGTCTTTCCGCTGGAGCGAGGGCGGTATTTGACCTAGGCCCCACACCGCCTCACACCGCGCAGCCAGAGGTGAGAGCACGGCCTTGCCAGCGGCTGTGGCGAGGCCCTCGGCCATGTTTCCCCCGCCTGAGGTACCCTGGGCTCAACGTCAACAGGTGTCCACAAGGCCGACAGCCTTGGCGGCCGAGGGATCGGCTACATTGGATGAGCATGCCCTAAAAAAACGTCGCCGTCCGGCTGTGTGCAGCCCGCTCTCCGGTCACTCCCTCCCCCTTCTTGCCTCCGGAGGGGCAAGAAGAGGCCCCCCCCGATTCCCATCTCCATCCGAGGGGTGGATGTGGAGATGGTGGACTCATACAAGTTCCTTGGGGTACACCTGAACAATAAACTGGACTGGTCGGACAACACAGAGGCCCTCTACAGGAAGGGACAGAGCAGGCTGTTCTTCCTGAGGAGACTCAGGTCCTTCAATGTGTGCAACAAACTGCTGCAGTCTTTTTACCAGTCTGTTGTGGCCAGCATCCTCTTCTATGCTGTGGCATGCTGGGGAGGCTACATCAACTCAAGGGACACCAACAAGCTCAACAAGCTGGTGAGGAAGGCTAGCTCTGTGGTGGGAGTCGAGCTACCTAGACTTGAGGTGATGGTAGAGAGGGGGATGATAAGAAAGCTGGATGCCATCATGGAGAACCCCTACCACCCCCTCTACGATGAGCTAGTCAAGATGAGAAGCTCGTTCAGCCACAGACTCATTCCCCCCCGACACTCAACTAACCGCCTCGGACAGTCCTTCATACCAGCGGCCATCAGGCTCCACAACAGTGGGCAGCGACTAGCAGCCTCCAGGCTCCACAACAGGGGGCAGCGACAGCGACTGCTACCAGACATTGACCTGGGACTTATAGGAACCCAAGGAGGACAACCTACACTACCTTAGGCTTACTGCACCCTATGTGGATACTATGATACTGTGAATAATGTATATTTCAGTGGATACCGTGATACTGTGAATAATGTATACTCAGTAGATAGTAAATTATAACACTACCTCATGCATACTGTACCTTATGTGACACTGTGAATAATGTGAATATTCCTCAGCTAGTCAGATAGTAATTATATTGAACATATTGATCTAATTGTTTACACTGCCTGTGTTGTTTTTTACTACCTGTATACTGTGTTGTTTTACTACCTGTACCCCCCCCCCCTCCCCCCCATGCTGCTATGATGCCTGAATTTCCCCAAGGGGATCAATAAAGGAATATCTTAACACCAGCGGAAAAGGGGCTCTGGTTTGTTTCCTTTGGCTGCAGGCCGCGTGTCTTCAATGAAGCGCAAGCGGCCCCATGTTCGCTTCTCATGGGGACAGGGGCTGACACCCAGTTGATGACTGAGACTGGGTCTGTCCGTGAGAATGTTGTGCTGTCAAGCGGCTCCCACGCCACACGTTCTGCATCTGTGTTTGGTTGAGCCTGGTGTTACGTCTGTCAACTACAAGGGTTGTCAGCAGGGGGTCTCGAGACCTCTTGAGGCAAACAGTGCGGGCTTCCCCGACCTCGCCTTCACCAGGCCGGGTATCACGTTGATGCCTCCCACTCGGAGAGCCCGCAGTGGTCTGGCAGGCACGCGTGATTTGGGTGGTAGTAATATCACCGCAGGGCTACGGTGTGTAGGAACCCATGGGGGCCTCACACCTTGCATGTCCAGCTGCAGAACAACTCCTCAGCATGCTGGAGGGGTGTTCAGTGGGGGAGCTTTTGTCACCTAGTATGATGTCAGCTTCCCCTGTATCAAACCGGCCCTTTCTGTCGGGGTCCCCCCTTGGGTGCGATTGCCTCGTGGGTAGTGTCAGGGTCCGATGTCCCGACTCCACGGAACGCTCTGCTCGCACGGTTAGCGGGTCCAGGGTTGGCCACATACAGCGGGTGGGACCGGGCCGCCTATCTACAGTTCCTACCAGACCAGCGCCAAATGGCGGCGGGTGCGTTTTGGGAGTATCATCACATATGGCTACAGCAGTACCACATGACGAGGTGGATGGAGAGAACGCTGAGGCGGGGACTTGTGTTTACACAACCCCACCCGTTTTCAGGTTTGGTACAGACCCTATTGTCAGGGTCACCAGCAGTGACAGCTCTGGTCAACAGATCCAATCCAAAGCAAGCCATCGTCGTGGCATTTTCCTCTGCGTCGTCAGGGGTTACGAAGTGTATTCTGCCCTGACGACGTTCTGGTCCTTGGCGGTCAAGGTGGATCGTCAGGTCTCATACCAGGCAGGTGGTGGAATTCCTCACCAGCCTGGGGTTTGCTGTAGACTGGAAGTAGAGTACTCCTCTTCCCAGTCAACGGGTGGAGTACTTGGGCTTATTCTAAGCTCAAGGTCTATATGGGCATCCCTCTCAGAGCATGTTATCGACACGCTCGGGAGGTTCCATCCTAGGACGGTTACGGCTCTGTCCGTGATGCGCCTGCTCGGTATGATGGCATCTGCTCATTCCGTGGTCCCTCTTGGCCTCCTCTTCACCTCATGAGGAGGATACAGAGGTGGTTTTCCAGTATGGAAATAGACCCGGTGAGAGGCAAGTGGAAGCGGCTAAGGTTCCCATGTGGGTACTGGGGGACCTCGCCCTCTGACAGTAGGCTGTCACACGTCACAGTCTTCACTGACGCCTCCCTCACTGGGGGGGGACGTGTCGGGCCAACGCAGTAGGGGGCAGCTGGCAAGACCATGCTGCCCGGTCTGCGCTACGTTCAATGTGTTGGAATTGAAGGCAGTCCTTCTGGTCCTCAAACGGTGTTTTGATTAGGACGGACAATACGACGTCAGCGTCGTATATCGACAGACAGGGAGGAGTACGCTCCCCCCGTCTGCACCGGGCGGCGGTCGGCTGGCTATGGGCGTTCTCCATCTGCGCAGCCTGAGGGCTCTCCACACCCCCGGCAGGGTGAATGTGGGTGCAGGTGTGATGTCGCGGGCGGTCCTCACCCTGACGAGTGGGGATTACATCCGGACATAGTCGGGCAGGTCTGGGACCGATTCCGTGGCCGCCTGGGATTCTGTACGTTTTTCCCCCCATACATCTGATGGGTCAGTTGTTGGTGCGGATACGTCGGGAGCGCAGGACATTGGTCCTGTTCGCGCCGGACTGGGGCACAGCTGTGTGGTTCCCGGTCCTGATCCAGCTCTTGTTAGCCCCGCCGTGGCCTGTTCCTTGGTCGTCGCGGGCCCTCTCTCAGGCGCACGGGTCTCTGTGGCAGTTCCCTGTGCTGGGCCAGCCGCTGATGGTTTGGCTGTTGAGAGGGTGAGTCTGGAGGGGATGGACCCTTCTGTGGTCGACACCATCCGGAACGCGCATGCTCCCTCCACTATCGCGGGTTATGCGGGTAGGTGGTGTATTTTCCAAGAGTGGTATAGAATGGGGGGCTTGGACCCGGTGTCCTGCCCCCTGGACGCTGTCCTTTCCTTCCTTCAGTCTATTTTGGATAGACTGTCGGCTTCAACGGTGAGGGTATATGCCACGGCTATATCCTCTTGTCATGTGGGGTTTGAGGGCGTTACGTTGTCCAGCCACCCTCTTGTGAAGCGTTCCTGCTTGGCGCTCTGCGCCTCAAGCCGGTGAAACATTCTCTGTCTCCGAGTTGGGACCTCCAACTGGTCCTCGGCCGGTTGTCTGAGGCCCCGTTTGAGCCTCTTGAGCAGGCGTCTTTGGAACAGCTGTGCTCTCTCGGTGCGGCCTGAGTGCTTGTCTATTTGTGTCAATAGCAGTGCGACTCTGAGGCCTAATCCAGTCTTCGTGCCAAGAAATATCCGGAGCTCTTTTCGCTCCAGGGATATTGTGTTTCAGGCGTTTCATCCGCCTCCTCACGCTGGTGAGTTAGAGGCGAGCCTTCACCTGTCGTGTCCAGTCCGGGCTTTGGGGGTTACCTCAGCTGGACTCAGGACCTCAGGGCTAGCGATCAGCTCTTTGTTTGTTACGGTGGCTCTCGCGCTGGTAAGGCACTGTCAAAACAGCGCCTGTCACATTGGTTGTGCGAGGGCTTTGCCCTTTGCTACACGTTGGCTGGGCTGGCCCCCCCTGGGGGTGTCAGGGCGCACTCCACTCATAGGGTGTCGGCCTCTGCCGCCTTGTTAGGGGGGGCCTCGGTGGAGGACATCTGTGGCGCGGCTTCCTGGTCCTCCCCGAGTCCCATCGTTAGGTTTTACCTCATGGACATGACTGGGGGTTCTGTTTCCCAGGCGGTTCTGAGGTCTGGGACCTCCCCTGCGTCCCGCCCTTCGGTGGGTTAGCAGGGGTGTGTGGGTGTGTGCCACGAGGTGATGTGTCACACGTGGTCCCGCCTGTGCTGTGCGTTTTTAGGGGTCTCTAGTTCCCTCTTTTTCGCACTTGGGTGGAGTTAACTGCCGCCCCCTCTTCACTAGGAAGGGGGGGTGACGGGACTCCCCTCCCCCCTGGTGGTAGGGCTTGCAGGTCCTCAGCGGGTACATTTGTCGGGCCTCGCGTCTGCTCTGCCCCATATCTCAATATGGCGAAGAGCGAGACACGATTGCCAGTACGAGTATATAACGATAGGTTATGTATATAACCTGGTTATATGAGTACTGGCTGAGCGTCTCGCTCTTAGCGCGTCCTGAGGTCCCTTGGTGGGGTTTTTCTTCATGGAAAACTTTTTTCCAGAGGAAGGGCGAGTGTGACCATGCCTGGTGCCTTATAGGGGTGTCCTGGGGCGGGGCCTGGTCAAGTGCATGGGTGCTTTGTTTTCGTTAATGAAGTACAGTAGGTACTGGAGATGAGGTATATCTCAATATGGCGAAGAGCGAGACGCTCAGCCAGTACTCATATAACTAGGTTATATACATAACCTATTGAATCTAGTACAGGGGTGGGCAATTAATATTTACAAGGGGCCACATAAGAAACCTGAACTGTGTTGGAGGGCCGAACCAATGATAACTTAAACTTAATTCTGCTCAATATTCATTATCTCCCATTGTAAAAAGTAGTAGATTATATATTTTGATTAGCTGCTACTGGTAATCAGAAGAATAAACATAGACATATAGAAGTAATAAACAGTAAAAACTAAAACAATCATTACATCAGTGTTCCATTTTATTTTCAACTTGTTAATCTTCACAAACACTGAAGAGATGTTTTGCAGTATGTTAAAAGACATGCAATTGATCAACTTTATACAAAAAGCAATACAGTAGTTGTGATGTCTTGGGCTGTATCACATTAGCCTAGCTTGGCTGCACGTTAGCCTAGCTTAGCACAATGAATGGAAGCGGATAGTGCCGGTTAGCTAGGCTAATAACGTGCAACCAGATAGCTTTCTACTGAATGCACAGAGACACACAGCCAGCATGTAGGCATTATTTATTTCTAGCATGATTCATTCATTGACTCGTTCTGTAGAAAGCTATCTGGCTGACTTCTCCAAAGTCCAGTTATTATTATTAGTCTATGCTTAGCACAATAAATGGAAGCGGACTGTGCAGGTTAGCTAGGCACAGTCATCATTGGATTCACTCTCGCTCGCCGGCTCAGTCTTCATTGAGACCGAGACAAAATAATAATAATAATAATAATAATAATAATAATAATAATAATAATAATAATAATAATAATAATAATAATAATAATAATAATAATAATAATAATAATAATAATAATAATAATAATAATAATAATAATAATAATAATATTAATAATAATAATAATAATAATAATAATGGCCTAATATCTGTCCTCTTCACCGTGAACACCGAATTCTCCAATATGAATGCTAGCTACTGCCAACGCTAATGCTGTGTTGTCTGCTCAGAGCTAAGTGTTGTAGAGAGAGACACACACTGAGCTGACAGGCGCTCGCGCACGCAGACCACACCCCTCCGAGGCTCCAGCGCTTGTTATGCAAAGTAGCCAGGTGTCGAGTGGAACACATTCCGGAGTGCGGACTTGCGGTGTGCTCCTGCTCAAAGAAGTTTGGTACGCCGTTCTGATTGACCGCGTGCTGGACACGGATGCCCGCGGGCCGTAAATTGCCCAGGTCTGGTACTGTTGGTACTGTTGGTACCAGTTGGTACTGGTAGACAGGGGTGTAAAGTACTTGAGTAATTGTACTTTGTTACAATACTTAAGTACTGTTTTGGGGGATTTGTACTTTACTCTATTATTATTAGGTTTGTATACTTGTACTTTTACTCAATTACATTTCAGAGAAAAAAAACATACGTTTTACTCCTTACATTTTAAATGCAGACCTACAAAGTACAAAGTACAAATCTCGCAGGTCCAACAATTTTAATTAGTATATTTGTTTCTCTGGCCGAACTAACGTTAACGTTATTAATCCTGCAGCCGGACTTTATTTAAAAACAGCCAATCAAATCCCCATCAATGGAAAATTAACCCACCCATACCCATGCTGATTGGTCCTTGTGCAAGACTAGATCTTTGATTAAACTCCTGCTAATATCAGAAGAAGAATTTCATATCAAATGAAAACTTGGCCCACGATGGAATGAGTTTGAGACCCCTGGTCTATCCCTTGCAATAAAAAAAAGTTTTTACTTTGACTTTTTAGTACTTAAGTACATTTAAAAGTAGAAACTTTTTTACTTTTACTCAAGATACAGGTGATTCTGTGGCTAACGCCGTGGCAGCGTTGGATGCACATTTCACTCCAAGAATCAACGTAGTAGTCGAGCGACACACGTTCAGAAAGCGTGCACAAGCACCGCATGAAAGCATTGCACAATACGTTGTTGCTTTGCGTGACCTAGCTACCAGATGTGACTTTGATAATAAAACGGAGGAAAATCTCCGGGATCAGTTGATTGAACATGTAGCTAGCCCACAGATAAGGGAACGTCTACTGCTTTAACCAGGTTTGACGCTGGACAAGGCTATCAACCTAGCTACGCAGTTTGAAGCAGCTACACTCCACGCTAAAGCTATCAGTACCGAGCGTGCTGCTCCAGTACAGGCCATGACGCCGCAGTCTCAGAATACATTCAAGAAACGGGACTGGCAGCGCTCCCCTCCAGCTAAACCTGCTGCTGCTACTGACTCTGCTTCCACTCGCTCTTGCTACCGATGTGGCTCGGGGAGCCACCTGGCGAACTCTTCACAATGTCCAGCGGTGAAAGTGACTTGCAAATTATGCCAGAAAACAGGACATTTTGCTCGTGTCTGCCGTGCTAAAACACAGTCGGTGAGTACAGTGGAAATTCCTGAAACTACAGTGCTATGCTTGGGAGCTTCTGACATTACAAAAATGATTGTGTGCAATGTGCATGTACACACACCTACCACCCAGGCTCAGGAATTGAGACTGGTTGTGGACACAGGCTCAGCAGTATCCATAATGCCACTGTCTACTTATGAGAAATACTTCAGTGAAACTACCCTATCTGCACCTACTGTTCGGCTGGTGTCGTACACCAAGGCTAGCATACCTGTCATGGGGTGCCTACAGGCTCAGGTGAGGAGAGACAATGTCACGGTCCCTGCTACATTTTACGACGTGGATAAAGGAACTCCCCTGCTGGGAATGGACCTGTTGACTGCACTCCACCTCTGCATTAGTGGAACTACTGTCCTCCCCTCCTCCGCTCCTACGCCGTCTACACCTGCCCCTGTGATGGCTACTACTGTCACAGCTCCTATGGCATTTGGCTGTGCAAGAGGCTTTGTGCATTGTGTAAAAATTTACCCTACTGTTAAGCCAGTGCACCAGAAGTTACACCGCTTACCTTTCGCGGTCAGGGACGCTGTCTCTACTGAACTACAGCGACTACTGGAAGCAAGTGTCATCGAGAGGGTGGACGCTTCTCCATGGGTGTCACCGATCGTGGTGACACAGAGGAAAAACGGTGGAATCCGCATGTGCGTGGACCTCCGTGAACCGAACAAGGCTGTGGTTATGGACTGTTACCCACTGCCACACATGGATGAACTACTCTCCAACCTGCGGGGAGCAAAAGTGTTCTCCACGATTGACCTGGCAAATGCATACTACCAGGTACCGTTGAATGAGGAGAGCCGTGACCTTACCGCATTTATCACGCACAAGGGCCTTTTCAGGTTCTGTAGGGTCCCGTACGGTCTGGCTTCGGCGCCATCTGCCTTCCAGAAAATGATGGCTACAATTCTCAAGGACAGTCCAGGCGTTCAAAGCTACTTGGACGACCTGATCATCTACGGTCCTACCGCTGCCGTCCACGATAAAAACCTGAAGACGGTGCGGCGGAGGCTAGATGATGCTGGCCTAATGCTCAATGAGGATAAATATCACTTCAACAAGCCCTCCCTTCGCTACCTGGGACACATCATCTCAGCTGATGGTATCCTGCCAGTCAAAGAACACACCGACGCAGTTCTGAAAGCTCCTGCTCCCTCCGATGCTGTCTCCCTGCGTTCCTTTCTAGGACTGGTATCCTGGTACTCAAAGTTTCTGCCTAATTTTGCGACAGTCGTAGCCCCTATGCGTTAGTGTGTGAGTGCTACAGACACCTTCACATGGACTGACGCTGTGCAAAACAGTTTTGATCAAGTCAAACAGCTACTGGTAAACAGCCCAGCTCTCGCTCTGTTTGACCCTGCTCTCCACACAGTGATCTCCACCGATGCAAGTGACTACGGGTTGGGTGGGGTATTCACTCAATTTCATGCAGATGGCACTGAGAAAGTGGTGGCCTTTGCATCTCGTACACTCTCTCCGACAGAGCGAAGATATTCAACTGTGGAGAAGGAGGCCCTCGCATGCGTGTGGGCCACAGAGAAATGGAGAACATACTTATGGGGACGACGGTTTACTCTCCGTACCGACCATCAGGCTCTCACCACGCTGCTCACGACAAAGGGCATAGGCCGTGCTGGGATGCTCGTCGCCCGGTGGTCAGCACGTCTCCTCTGCTTCGACTACGATATAGTCTAAGACCCGGATCACAAAATTACACGGCTGACTGCCTCTCACGCCTTCCCCTGCCTGCTTCTACTGACTCTGCCATGGATGTGGAGCCCGAGATAGTAGCACACATCGCTGCTACACTCAGTGCCCTGTCGGTGACTGAGTTTGGGGCTGCTTGCTCTACCTGCCCTGAAGTGACTGCACTGCGTGGTCAGATTAACAGGGGTTGGCCTCACTCAGCGAAATCAGTGAGCCAAGATCTGATCGGATACTTCAAGATCAGAGAGGAACTGTTAGTCAAGGACAATTACGTCCTCAGAGGCAACCGCCTCATCGCACCAGTGTCCTTACGCCATACATTGCTCACACTGGCACACGAGAGCACTAAGCAGCGTCTGCGGGATCTCTATTCAGGCACATGTAACGGATATGCACCGCGATAGTGTGACTACGGTGCATGGAAGTAAAACTCACTCCCCAGAGGCATTCAAGCTCAGCGCTTAGAGAGGAATTCCTCTCTTGGCGCAGCGGTTTGTGTTGCTTCCCCCCGTGTGGACGCCCGGGGTTCGACTCCCACTCAAGGCGCGGTCGAAGTTTCGTGGCAGGTACTAGGTTGTACCTGTTACAGTGGTGCCGTGACCCGGATGCCTTGGGTGGTGTGAGTTTAGGGGGGGTGAGTGTAACGGATATGCACCGCGATAGTGTGACTACGGTGCATGGAAGTAAAACTCACTCCCCAGAGGCATTCAAGCTCAGCGCTTAGAGAGGAATTCCTCTCATGGCGCAGCGGTTTGTGTTGCTTCCCCCTGTGCGGACGCCCGTGGTTCGACTCCCACTCAAGGCGCGGTCGAAGTTTCGTGGCAGGTACTAGGTTGTACCTGTTACACACACATAGAGTCCAAGGGGTGCTTGAGCACCTGCCTTTTTGAGCCTCGTAAAAAAAGTGCCCTTTTTGAAAAAGAAATATAATTTTTTTTTCGTTACGCATATAGACTGCCCTTCCAACTGAAAAATGTCAGGATAGAATAAAAATATTAGGTAAAGAGAGAGAGATGCCCCATATTCCATTGCAGTTTGCACGGCCTACTCAGCGTGCCTCTCTGCGGACCTATATATTTTATGCATAGCGTGGGTGATGATGATGATGATGATAGAAACCGCTGTGGCCCATACAGTTGAATGCTGGTATTACACTCACTGAGGGACACGAAGAAGTCAAGTCCGATGGGATTTGGGAATCTCAAAATACAAATCGGGATTGGAATAAAAAATGCATTTATATTAAACAATACAGAAAATACAGCACTTCTTGGGGTCTGTAGGGTAAGCACTTATTCCCTCCCCCCTGAACATTTATGGAGATGTATGGGCCTTTTAAGTCAGTGATAAAAGTGTCTTTTAAGTGAGCCCCTGCACTGATTATTATAGTTCAATATTCAATATTTGATCACCAAAACCCCCCAAAAAGCATAAAAAGCCTCCCCCCCCCCCCCCCCCGCCCGAAAAGGGCCCTTAAAAATCGGGCTACGCGCTCGGTTAAAACACAGACAGGTATAGTGCCCTTTTCAGCCTTTGAGCACCTGCCCCTCTAAAGTCCTGTGCACGTCCCTGTCTCTATTGGTCGCCGAAGATGGACGCTCAGGTTCAGGCCAACATATCCAAATGTGTCTCTTGTCAGTCTAATGACAAGACGGCCAAGATGTACTTTGCACCACTACAGCCAGTTCCACTGCCAGACGGCCCGTGGAAGAAGCTAGGCCTCGACATAGTCGGGCCCTTCGAGTCAGCTGTGCCATCCTGCCGTTACGCGATCACACTGACGGACTACTATTCTAAGTGGCCAGAGGTAGCCTTTTCTCACAACGCTACAACTACGGATGTAACCATTGTACAAAAGGCCCAAGGACTGGGCAGACATAAGGACTGTGGGGTGCTGTTCTGCTGTTCTGCAGCTGGACGCCCCTCAGACATAAAGGCTGTGGGGGGCTGCTCTGCTGTTCTGCAGCTGGATGCCTCTCAGACATGTCTAGACATGTCAGTCGATAGCCAGCATCTATATGGTGATTTATAGCCAGCATCTATATGGTGATTTATATGGTTAAGGCTTATACTAATGTTATAATTCTACCAGCTGTTTAGGAAGCAATTTACCAGTATGTTTATAGTGATAATCTAGCCTATTGGGTATAATCTATGTTGTTGATTATAGTATTTAGTATCTGTTTAGCACAGTTTATCCCTGTAACTAGTATAGGTAAAGCACTGCTTATCCCCATTGGTAGTTCCACTCGTGAGGTGTATGTTACTTGTAGCAACAGTATATTGTATAGTATATAACACACTGATTAATAAGTATTAGTAACGCTGATGTCTTTGTTTCCTCCCCATTTAGAACCACACACACACTCTCACATACTCCCACCGTGTTAATGGGAAATATAAGTAGAAATTGCCTGTGCATCTGTCTGACCATTGATAATAAAACCCATCAAAGAACGTTACTGCCTCCCGTGTCCTGACTAGACACCCCGTGTTGTTGACTACATTTCCTAACCACCAAGAGCTTCACTACAAATGGTCCTTCGAACCGGATGGAGTCAACGATATGGCAACCAGTCGATAAGGAACCAGCCTCCCCGCTTCACCATCCGTGCGCCCCAAACGCACAGTGCAGCGCCCGAGATGGCTAGACGATTACCTAGTGGAACATACACGGCAGCGTGACATAGAGCAGCTGCACAGGCATGAAGAGGATAAAGCACAGCCCAGTCCCGCTAGAAGCACATCCCCCATGCCACCAATGCAGAATGCGCACGAAGCAATAATGCACCAAGTTCTGGAGACTGCGCAGCAACAGAGTGAGACGGCTCAGAAGCAAACAGAGCTTTTGGAGCTTGTTCTGCAGCACCATTCCTCCCAATCCTCAGCTCAGTCGTCAAGGAGGTCATCATGGCATCAGACTCCAGTTCGCCAACTCCACCCAGAAAGAGTAGGCGAAACGCAGGTCTCCCCTGCCCGTGCACCTCACTACTCCCCAGCCGAGGATCACCCAAGTATAGCTGCAGTGGAGAGCTCTGTGTTCGGTCGCCATGGTAACCCAGAGAGCGTTGTCACAGACAATGGGCCTCAATTCACATCAGCAGCCTTCGCTGAGTACCTCAAGGAAAGAGACATTGCTCACAATCGGATTTCAGTTTACTATCCGGCGGCTAATGGTGCTGTCGAACGCTTCCATCGTGTTCTGAGGAGTTGTATTCAGACAGCGATCCAGCAGTCTCAACCGTGGAAAGAGGCTGTGTTGGGTTGTCTGCAAGTATACAGAGCCACTCCCCACGCCACCACTGGCGTTTCACCACATGAACTGCTTTACGGTCGTAAAATGCGCACCAAACTGGACGTACTGCCCTTGCAGCCTACTGTGAGTGCACAGGACGAGACTGTGAGAGAAACGGTCCAAAACAAGCAAGCCAAAATGAAGCGCCACACAGATGCTAAGCGTGGCGCTCGTGCACCTGTTTTTCGGGAGGGGGAGAGAGTCAGGATTAGAACACCACATCACGTCCCCAAAGCACAATCGAGATACAGTGCACCAAAGACAGTGAAAAAGAAGATTGGCAAAAGCACCTTTCTGCTCAGCGATGGAAAGAAATGGAACGCATCCCGTCTGGCTCACACTTCGAACACTCCAGATGAACCTGACTTAGGGATCCGCCCTGCCCTGACAGAGCTCAGCGGTCACACTCCAGCACAGTCGCGGGCAAGAAACAAGCCTAGTTGGCATCAGGACTTTGTTGCACACTGAGTGAGAACTAAGAGTAATATTGGTTGAGCATATATCTTGATAATGATTGAATAACCTGTGCTCCCTTTGTTTAATGATTACCTTACGTTTTATGATACTGACTGTTGGTTCAGATTACTTAAGAAAGTGGAAAAAGCAAAAGTTCTAAATTTGCATAATGCTGAGTAGCAAATAACCTTCTTTTCACAGAGAAAGGAGATGTTGTGTTCTCTAACATTACATGTGAAGCTGTACTTCCCAAGAGTCTCCACTATGGGGCGTAGTTAATAGAAGGCCATGTTATGCCTACAGCTGGAGTGCAGAGTAAGAGTACACATGCTGTATGATGATACGTGCAGAAGAAGTGTACACAGAGAAGGAGAATAGGACATGATGTACCCTGCTGTAACCTACCATGCTAACCTGCTTGACTAAAAGGCTAAAAGAGTAACCTGCTTCCTGAGTCTTATTACTACACCTACCTACATACAAAATACTACGGACGTACTACATAACACAGTTTCAAGAGTCTCGTGATTCAGGTCAGTATGGATAATGAATTTGGTGTCTTTTTGTATATGTACATGCAGACACCACCTCCATACCTGTTCCTGTCATTTCGGACTACTGAGTAGTTTTCAATTTAAATGTCTGGGTCTGTCACAGAATTGTCAAGTTTTGTTTCTGAAAAACATAATATGTTTGCCTTGCCGTTAATAAATAATTGTCTGGGGGCGGTCAGGAGATTGCGTTTGTCACCAACGCCGGAGATGCTGGGTTCGAGCCCAGCTCCCGGCGTTTGTCATCCAGCTTGACTGGCCGTTCACACTAATACAATTGGCAGTATTAGGGGGTGGGGAAAGCTGGCGGGTGGGTCCTGGGCGTTGTGGACAGCGACCCCTACAGTTCGGTCGGGGCGCCTGCTCAGCGAGGGTAGGATCTGGAGAGAGGTAGTGCGACCTTCCACACGTTACACTCTCCCGGTGAGAATCTGAGCGGCCAGTCTGGCTGCCGGCTGGCTGCACATGCGTCGGAGGAAAACATGTGACAGTCTCCGGCCTCTCGGACCAACAGTAGGGGGGGTGCGCAACAACCAGGAAGGGGGTTGGGAATTGGCATAACGACTAACAGTGGGATGAGAGAAAAATTGGAAAAAAGGAGGGGGAAAAAGAAAAGAAAAAGAAGAAAAAAATAATAATAATAATTGTCTGATTTCAGCCAGATTATGTCTCAGGCTGTTTGTATTTAGGTGAAATATATGAAGTCCATTTGTGTTGATTATCTGAGTGATGTCGTCAGGCTGGAAGTATTTTTGTTCATCTGTGTCCGGTCCTGCGGTGGGGGGAGGGGGGGCTTTGTTGATGTTCACAACGACTATTTTGTGAATGAGCTAACCAGCTAGCTAATGTGTCAGCTAGCTAGGTACCAAGCTAGTTAATTCGCAAAATGGTCCTTGCAAATGAGCTAGCTGGGTACAAGGACCATTTTGTGAATGTTGTATTTAAGTTTAAGTTTGTTTATTTATTTTTTACCCAGGGACCGTGCACATTAATGAACATATTCAGTTTCCACATCAATGTAAATGTACCAGATTACAGCTAATTAGCTAGTTTCCATCTGTAGTCCCTGCCTACCATGCATGTCTTTATGGTGTGGGAGGAAACTGGAGTACCCAGAGGAAACCCACGCGAACACAGGGAGAAACTCCACACAGAAAGGCCCCCTGTTGGGTTCGAAACCAGGATCTTCTGGCTGTGAGGCAGCAGTGCTGATTGATTGAATTGATTGATTGAAAACTTTATTAACAGATTGCAGAATGGGTACAGTACAGTACAGCTCAATACATACAATTGTTAAGGGGATGCAGACCAGAGAAAGACTTTCGTCTTGTTTACATCAGGGTCCCCCATTTTCAATTCATCGTAACATATGTGACATACATGACATACCGATAGACAGTACTGCTACATCTATACATTTATGACATACCAGATTTGCAATTACAGTACTGTTTGTGATACAAAAAGAGTCCAGAAAGAAAAGAGTATATACATTAGACGTAGAAACTGTACATTGGATTGGGTAGGTGGGGGTGGGGGGGGACTGTACATTGGAGGTGGATGGGTGGGTGGGGGGGGGGGTTGGGTAGGAGTGGGGGGGGGGGTTGGGTAGGAGGGGTGGGTGGGGGACACTGTACACCTGTACAAACAAACACTGTACATTGGATTATTGACAAGACCATACTTGGTAATGTACTGTACATTGGAGGGGGTTGTGTTCGGACATTTACAGGGGCCAGTTTCGAGTTGCAGTCTCCCTTAGGTGTTTTTTGAGAGTGTTTTTGAAAGTGGGTAGTGATTCACATTCCTTTACAGCTTTGGGTAGGGCGTTCCACATTGATGTGGCATAATTGCGAAACGTGTTTAGTCCCTTGTTTGAGCCGAATCTGGGTTTAACATGATTTGTGGAGCTCCCTCTGGTGTTGTGATCGTGGTATTCACTGACCTTTGGGAAGTATTTTGTCATGTACATGGGTACCTTGGTCGTGTAGTGTATCTTGTAGACCAGGCCCATTGCAAGTTGCTGTACTCTGTCGTCTACTCTAAGCCATCCTAGGTTGTCAAAGTGGGCAGGGGTGAGGTGGGTTCTAGGAGTCAAGCAGTAGTCTGACCAGTTTGTTTTGAGATGTTTGTAATTTTGTTTTTAGCGCCTTTGAGGTGCTTTGGTACCATGAGGTGCAAGCATAGTTGTAACTGAGGGGTACAATTCCCTGACTGTATTGATAAGTATGGTATCATTAAACCACTACCGCTTTATGTACTTTAATTACTGGCCATACAGTACACAATATATGAATGTGATGAACACTTCCCACAATGAAATCGGTTCCAGTCAAAGGTATTAATCAAGTATTTAATGGAGCAAAAGGTACATAGGATACTTTACATTATTCTTTGAATGCACTTGTAAGGCAAAGGAGTATGCGTAGGCAAATAAATAACGAATGTCCATTCTCTGGTTACGCAGGAGGTAATTATACAACCTGAATCTTAGGGAATTATATCTATGGTACACTAGTAATATAGCGGGAGATACTGGAAGGGGTTCCCACTGGTTGTAAGCCAGCAGGGGGGGTAGAAGATCTGTCGGTAGTAGGACGTCTGGTCAACGATGACTAGGGAGACTTCAGGTACAGAAGCCGGTGCAGTAGCCTCTTGATCCACAGACGAATACAGCTTGGTTCCCTTGTAGACTGTAGCTCCACAGTGAAGAAAGCTAGTCGACCTCAGGCTCTCTGAAGCGCCGACTCGACTTGACTCCTCTCGGGGTAAATCCAACACGTGCAGGCATCGGCGATTATCCGCTCCATAAATCACAGGACCAAAGCAAATATATTCCAGCCGCAAAGGGCTATGCAGTCGTCGGGTAGATTAATCCAGTGTACATGTCCATACGGCTCTCGTCTAGGTCTCCTCGGGTGAAAGCGCCATGTGGTCGGCCCAGCCTGGATAATAACTCTAGCTAATACGAGAAAGCGTTGGAGATGCTGATCACTGTAGAACTTTAACCGCACGATACACTATACACAAATAGACTATTAATGACTTAATAGAAATATGTCGCACTCGACGGTATAGCGCCAAACTCTGACAATTCAGCTATCAATTCGCACGCGGTCTCAATGCTCTATTCTGGGGCCAAACAGGCCATACTTCACCGCACGTTGTATCGTGGGTGAGGCTTCAACTTATCGGTAACATACTAAGGACGAAGGGTGAGGAGGTAAGGGGCTTCTATATTCACCTGCGCCGTATTTATACGCACGGTGAACAAACTAGTTCCAATCTCATTTCTGTCGCGTATCCCTGGGCAAGGCCGGGCATGTCCAGACACATCTTGACGGTGACTTTGAACCTGGCTCCGGAGGCCGGTCCCTGGCGCCGGTGGACCGCTGTCCAATAGGAGAATGGAATATTATGGTCTGGGCTAAAGGGATATTCCGTGTATATGTACAAGGAATATACAGGGGATATCAAACGATATACAAATACCATGCAATATATATCAATAAATAAATATATATATTCGGTTTAATCTGATCCTTTGTACCAGCCGCCCCCTAATTAGTCCCACCTAATTAGCTAAGCAGAGACAGATTAACCGCACTGTCCTCTACTCAATGTCTGTTGTGAGGGGTCTGTCAGTTCACAAAGTCATGGGGTCATGGTCGTCATCGATGGTATCGGGGAGCCTTGGCAGTTCTATTAGCCTCGCCACGGGTCGGGTGTAGGTCCGCCCTTGGACGAGCACTTCGGCTGCTCGGACCTTTCCGTCGGCACCGGTGATCACTTTGCTTACGCGGCCGGCCGGCCACATAGCTCGGGGTAGTGACTGGTCGATAATCATGACGACTGTTCCTTCTGTCAAATTGTCTCTCTCTTTCACCCATTTCTGGCGGGTCTGTAGAGACGGTAGGTAGTGGAGTAGGAAGCTGTTCCAAAACTTGTCAGCCAGTACTTGACTGTACCTCCACATTCTTCGGCCGTTCGCTTCTTCAGGCCTGTACATTGTCTGTGGTAGCGCGGGGTCCAGCCGCGCCATCAAGAGTGTGTTGGGGGTGACTGGGTCGACATCTGCTACATCACTTGAGACGTAACCGAGGGGCTTTGAGTTCAATACTCCCTCGATCTCCGTGAGGACTGTCATTAGGACTTCTTCCGCCACGGTCTGGGCCCCAAGCACGGCGTACAGGGCTGTCTTTATAGAACGTACTTCTCGTTCCCAAGTTCCACCGAAGTGAGGTGCGTTCGGGGGATTAAACTGGAAGTCAATCTGGTATGGAGCGAGGTGGGTCTTAATTTCTGGGCCCATAGCTTGGAAGCTCTCTCTCAGCTCTCTTTCTCCGCCTTTGAAGTTTGTCCCGTGATCAGACAACAATATAGACGGTTTTCCTTTCCGCGATGTGAATCTTCGGAAGGCCATAAGGAATGAGTCTGTGCTCATGGTTGGAAGGAGTTCTATATGCATCGCTCGGGTGGTCATGCATTTGAATACAATACCCCACCGCTTCTCGGTGCCTCTTCCTTTCTTTATATACAGCGGGCCGAAACAGTCCATACCGGTGGAGTGAAAGGGCTTGTCGCCGAGTCGGAGGCGACAGGGAGGTAGGTCAGCCATCCGGGGTATACTGGGCTGCGCTCGCCACTTACGACAGTCTAGACAGGTTCGCTGGAAGCGCCGCACTGCTTCTCTCCCTTGCAGTATCCAATAACGACGTCTGATCTCCGCGAAGACTCTCTCTGCCCCGGCGTGATGCACATCCTCGTCCTATTTCTTTATGATCAGCTCTGTGACCTTGTGTCGGCTGTTTAAGACTATCGGGTACTTGACGTCATCCGGTAAGTCTGGGGCTCTCCGCAGACGACCACCCACTCTGATGAGACCATGGGTGTCGCTCTCGGGGGCTAGGTGGAGCAGTCTGCTGTCTGATGGGACGGGCTTTGCTCCCTGTAGACAGTCTAGCTCATCGGGGAATGAGTCTCTCTGGGCTCGTTGTAGTAAAAGAAGTTCCGCTTCTTCGTAGTCAGCTGCAGTAATGTCAGTAGTGAGCTGAACCTCTGGGTGGTGCCACAGGAACGTCTTTAGCTGCGCACTCTCTAGGGTGAGGCAATCGTCTATGTCGGGGTCTGTGGAGACGAGTGTGTTCAATCCACAGAACATAGATTTCTTGTTTTCTGCCTCCTCTTTACTCGCTTCCCGTGGGGTGGGTGTAGGCCACTCTTCTTCCGGGAGCTTGAGGAACTCTGGCCCGTCACTGTATAGGTTGTGACGGGTGAGGTCATCCAGGGACATTCCCCGGGTGATGACGTCAGCTGGGTTGTGTTTTGTGTCCACATACCTCCAGCTTGCTACTTCTGTTAAATCTTGAATCTCTGTGACTCTGACTCCCACGAAGACCTTGTATCTGCACGAATCAGACCGGATCCATGTGAGTACTGTCGTGGAGTCTGACCACAAGATTGTTCTTCGCACCGGAATGGTGAGTTCACGTTGGATTAACGTGGCGAGTTGCGCTCCTGCTAGGGCTGCGCAGAGCTCTAGACGCGGGATAGATTGTTGCTTTCGTGGGGCTATTCTTGAGCGGGCCAGGATGAAGGCAGTATGTATTTCTCCTCCCTCCTCTCGGGCACGCAAGTAGGCCACCGAACCGTAGGCTACTTCGGAGGCATCGCTGAAGACGTGCAGGTCCATCTGGCACGTCTCCGGCCTCACTGTGGGTGGGAAGTAGCTGCGGCGTATGTTAACACCTGGGAGTGAGCTGAGTTCCGTCTCCCACTCTCTCCATGTGGATGCAAGGTGCTCGGGTATGGGGTCGTCCCAGCCCTGGTCCTTGTCCCATAACGCTCTTACAATCATCTTTGCCCTGGTGGTGTAAGGTAGAATACATCCCAACGGGTCATATTGTCTGGCGAGTGTTCTGTATACACTCCGTCTGGTGGTCGGTAGTGCAGTCGACCTTCCCTGCTCCTTGGTCAGGGGTGTGTGTTTATAATGGAGCGAGTCTGTTTTGAAGCGCCAGACTAGTCCTAATGTCATTTCTTGGGCTTCTCCTGGGATGGTCGCCATCCAGGTCTCGCTGCTTGCTGCCTTGTCCTCGGGGGAGAGGCTGCGCAATACTTGCGGGTCGCTGCTGGCCCACTGCCTGAGATCAAAGCCGCCTTTGATCAGGGAGGCGCGGAGCTTGAGTAGAAGGGCCTCGGCTTCTTCTGGCGTCGAGACGCTTTGCAGACAGTTGTCCACGTAGAAACTATTTTCTACACTTTTTCGGACCTCTTCATCAGCTGCTGGGTCCTCTGCGACGTGTTTTTGCAGTGCAAACGTAGCACAGCATGGGCTGCATGTGGTTCCGAAAGGGAGGACTTCCCATTGATAGATGGCTGGTTGCTCATCCCCGATCCTCTCTCTCCATAGGAACCGCAGCAGGGGCTTGTCCTCCTCCACTAGTCTCACCTGCAGGAACATCCCTTTGATGTCGCCGCTGATGGCCACCTTGTCCTGGCGGAAACGTAGTAACACGCCTAGTAGGGAGGGGCCGAGTGTTGGGCCGGGCAAGAGCTCTTTATTCAGATTTTGTGATCCGATCTGGTAGCTGCAGTTGAACACAATACGATCCTTGCCGTTGTGGTGGACTTTGTGGTGCGGCACGTACCATGATTCGGTCGTCTGATCGGCCTCTTTAATGTCAATTTTCTTTATGTGTCCCGCTGTGATTAGCTTGTTAATCTCAGCGCGGTACACAGTCTCTTGAGCGGGGTCTCTGGCTAGGCGCCGCTCTGTGTTCAATAGATACCGCTCCGTCGCTTCTTTTGGGGCGTGGAAGGTGGGCATACCCTCTCGCCTCAAGAGTGGAGTTGCGTATCTCATCACTCCGTTGACTTTGACTCTCTTTGTCCCTTGCTCGAGGAGTGCTATGGCGTAAATGTCTTCCTTGGAACGAATGTCTTTCTTTTCGTTCTTAAAGGGCATTGTCTCTAGTGTCCATAGCCTCTTGACATGCTGTAGGAGGGTGGTGTCTTCTTCTGTCACTCTGGAGTGGAGGCAGCTAGTGGCTGCTGTTCGGTTAAGAGACTTAGCGAGGGGGCCTTGTAATGTCCATCCTAGGCGGGTCTCGACTGCTGCAGGACAGCCTCTGGGTCCTGTGTGTACCCGGTCAATCGGGACGATGAGGTCTGCATGGTCGGAGCCTATCAGCAGGGTCGGGGTGGCACCGTCTATGAGCGGGATAGGTAGTTGACGCAGGTGCACATATTTATCCATCAGCTTGGCGATGGGGTAGGTGTACTGCGACCAGGCCACGTGAGCGGATCGGCGCGGCCGAGAAATCCGCTCTTCGCTCTTTAAAGCTTGGTCCGCTCCGCTAATCGCTCATGTTGACCCCGCCCCCAAGTCGCTCTCCGCTCGCTCCCCGCTCACCTTGAATCGATCGCTCCCCGCTGCCCGCGCCAGGTCGCTCGGCATTTTTTTTTTTTTTTTTTGGAGCATGGTGTAAATTAGCTCAAACTACAACAGTCTACACCCCCTGGGCCCCTTAACAATTGTTTGTATTGAGCCGCATTGTAATTGTACCCATTCTGCAATGTTAAATAACATTGTTTATCCATTCACTAGCTCCATTAAGCGATGATAGGCTAGCCGAGCCACAATGCTATGGTCGCTGCCATTAACGTTAGCATGTAAGCTAACGACAACAACAATGGCGTTGATACTTTTTCTGCAGCTCGACCCTACTCAGTGAAGGAGGAGGAGTGAAGCCTGAACCGGATATCACAGGTTCACCCTTCTCATTGGTTGAAAATGGCCTTCATGTTTGTACATCGCCATCTGTTGCTTTGGCATTGTACTGCATGTATATTACATCAACAGTGTTAAACCACTGTGAGCGGCCTGGAGTGGATTGGAGCGGAGGAGAACTCTCGCTCCGGACGTCGCGCCGACTCATTTTAAAACCCACTCCTCGCTCACGTCAAAACCGGCCGCTCCGCGCCCCGCGCCGCTCACGCTCCGATCCGCTCACATGCACTGACTGCGACAGGCCTATTTCTTGGCTGGTGAAAGCATTAGTAATCCTATACCGTCTCTCTGGCTGCCCGCTTGCTGCGATAGTGAAGGAGACATTCTCGCCCTTTATCGTCTTTAGATCTCTTCTTATTGTCCGAATCGTCATCTGGTTTTCGCTCCCCCGCAGCCCCAGCTGGGCCGCAGCGGACGCGAGGAGAAGGGTCTTCTCTGACCCGTCGTCAAGGACGGCGTAAGTGTCCATGACCTTGTCTTGGTAACTCAGTGTTACGCGGACCACCTTTAAGAGCACTCGGGCGCCCCCGCTGCTGGCGGGGTCAATGTACATAACACTTGCCTTTGTGCTGCTTGAGGGTGCAGGCTTTCTTCTGTTACTGTCGTGTAGTACATCTAGGTGGGCTCCGTCACACCGACTACACCTCTTCTTTAAGCGGCAGTCGGCTGCCATGTGACTGCTCGCACATCGGTAACAGCGTCGGTTGGACTTTATCCATTGACCCACCTCGTCGGCGGTCATCTTCTTGAACGTGTCACATTGTGACAACCAGTGTTCCTTTTCACAGTACGGGCACACCATCTTCCACTTCTCTTTTATCGAGGGGGTACTGTGGTTCTTGCTGCTCGGTACTGATTCTGATTGGTGCATGACGGTCACCAATCTTCGGCCATCGTTTGCTCTCCTAGGTCCCTCTCTGGAGCTTGGGGTGCTCCGCATGAACGTATCCAACCGTAGGCTGTTGACTTCTCTCGCCAGGAAGTCGGCTAGGTCTAGGAGGGATGGCTCGGGACCGTTAGGATCACGGTGGTCTCTTTGCCGCCTGAAGCGCTCTTGTCGGGCGGGCGGAAGCTTCTCTAAAATCCTCTCGACATTAGAGTTTGCGTACAGTTCGTGCATACCCTTTTCTCTTTGCGCCCCCAGCATCCCTACCAGGGATTGTACCTTGATAGACAGGTCATCTAGTGAGCGATTGTCTGTGGCTGGGGGTAGGCGGTCGATATGCCTTATCTCTTGTATTACGTAATCCCATATGCGTCCATATCTTTGGTCGAGTGCTGCTAGAGCCGCTGTGTATGGGGTAGTAGAGGTGGCATAGGCCAGCGCTATATTGTGCGCTCGGGGCACCTTGAGGTGCTTCAGTAGGATAGCATACTTGTACGGTTCGTCAGCTACATCGGACATCATTGTCTCTAGGCACATTCGTAGCTCCGTGTACTGTGCTCTGTTCTCGTGGGTGAAGTCCGGAAACGTCGGTGTGCCAATGTATGATGCCATGGATGGCTGGCACATCGGTGAGCGTTGGAAGAGAGGCCTCCTAGGCGAGTCTCCTCTTACGCCTCTTGGTGGGCTGGTACCTGCTGGGTACCATGGCCCGCGTATCCAGGTGCTATTCCTCGGGGCTGGTCGTGCGTCAAGCTCACCCCGTGAATTGAGTCGGTGGTCTGTAGCGCAGAGCCGCGGGGGTAGAGCCTGGGCTGTACTGGACCTCCTGGTCCTGTGGAGTTCTGTGCTTCTGTCGGGCTTGACTCTCCTCCTCTCCCTCTTCTTCTTGCTCTGGCAGGTCCTCTAGATCCTGTAGTCGTCTATTTAGCCTCTCCGCGGTGTAGACCGTTTCTTCCTTGTAGCTGGTCCTCGCGTCGACCGGTCGGGGAAGGAGTTCGGAGGGGGGTATAGGCTCTCTCTGGTGGTCGGGCTCAGGGTCGCTTGATCGGGTAGGGGAGGGTGCCCTTGACCCGTGTCTTGACGAGGCCCTGGAACCCCGTGCGGAGGGAGAGGGTGTCGCCCTGGCGATCAGCTGCTCCATTATCTGCGCTTGTAATCTGTCGCGCTCGGCTTCGCGGTTGGTGAGAGCGATGTCGCGCTCTGCTTCTCTTTGGGCACCGGCAGCGGCGCGCTGGGCTTCGGCGGCGGCGCGCTCTGCTTCGGCGGCGGCGCGCTCTGCTTCGGCCCGGTCTCTTACCATATTCTCTTCCGTCTGAAGGCGTCTAATCTCTAGACGTATACGATCTTCGTCGCTCCGTTGCTGCGCTTGAAGGCGTTCTCTTTCCATGGAAGAATGTTCGCGCTCGCTAAGCATCTGTGCTTGGAGTCGATCGCGCTCTGTAGAGGCTGCTAGGCTGGCGAGGAATGCCTGTGCCAGCATCTTGTCCGCCCCGCTGGGGGAAGATGCTGGTTGAGGTGATCCGCTCCTGGCAGTACTCGTTGGAGATCTGTTCTCCTGTGGCGAGTCCTGGAGATCCATCTCCGGGGTCTCTTCTTCTTGTAGCGGGTAAAGTTCCATCCCTGGAGAGCTGTCTTTATCCTGGAGCTCTCCGGGGACTACTTCTTCGGTCTTGGCGGGGGGTAAAGTCGTGTCAGGTCCCTCCTGGTCCCTACCGTGAGCTTGGTCAGTTACATTAGAACCCACTAGGGCCTCTATTGGCGGGGTAACCTGGGCGATAGGGTCGGACATAATTTTAATATCTACTTTTTCCGCGTTTACCGTCTGTAGAAGGCTAGGTAGTATACTGGCAACGTAATCCTCTAAGTACTGAGGTGTCTGCCGTCTACGCTGTGGGCGATCTACTTTAGGAGAACCGTTTTGTGGAGTGTTCATCATAGGCCATGTCAATATTAATACCACTATATTAATATTACACTAGTTACCCTCCGGCTCGAAGGACCAATTGTAACTGAGGGGTACAATTCCCTGACTGTATTGATAAGTATGGTATCATTAAACCACTACCGCTTTATGTACTTTAATTACTGGCCATACAGTACACGATATATGAATATGATGAACACTTCCCACAATGAAATCGGTTCCAGTCAAAGGTATTAATCAAGTATTTAATGGAGCAAAAGGTACATAGGATACTTTACATTATTCTTTGAATGCACTTGTAAGGCAAAGGAGTATGCGTAGGCAAATCAATAACGAATGTCCATTCTCTGGTTACGCAGGAGGTAATTATACAACCTGAATCTTAGGGAATTATATCTATGGTACACTAGTAATATAGCGGGAGATACTGGAAGGGGTTCCCACTGGTTGTAAGCCAGCAGGGGGGGTAGAAGATCTGTCGGTAGTAGGACGTCTGGTCAACGATGACTAGGGAGACTTCAGGTACAGAAGCCGGTGCAGTAGCCTCTTGATCCACAGACGAATACAGCTTGGTTCCCTTGTAGACTGTAGCTCCACAGTGAAGAAAGCTAGTCGACCTCAGGCTCTCTGAAGCGCCGACTCGACTTGACTCCTCTCGGGGTAAATCCAACACGTGCAGGCGTCGGCGATTATCCGCTCCATAAATCACAGGACCAAAGCAAATATATTCCAGCCGCAAAGGGCTATGCAGTCGTCGGGTAGATTAATCCAGTGTACATGTCCATACGGCTCTCGTCTAGGTCTCCTCGGGTGAAAGCGCCATGTGGTCGGCCCAGCCTGGATAAGAACTCTAGCTAATACGAGAAAGCGTTGGAGATGCTGATCACTGTAAAACTTTAACCGCACGATACACTATACACAAATAGACTATTAATGACTTAATAGAAATATGTCGCACTCGACGGTATAGCGCCAAACTCTGACAATTCAGCTATCAATTCGCACGCGGTCTCAATGCTCTATTCTGGGGCCAAACAGGCCATACTTCACCGCACGTTGTATCGTGGGTGAGGCTTCAACTTATCGGTAACATACTAAGGACGAAGGGTGAGGAGGTAAGGGGCTTCTATATTCACCTGCGCCGTATTTATACGCACGGCGAACAAACTAGTTCCAATCTCATTTCTGTCGCGTATCCCTGGGCAAGGCCGGGCATGTCCAGACACATCTTGACGGTGACTTTGAACCTGGCTCCGGAGGCCGGTCCCTGGCGCCGGTGGACCGCTGTCCAATAGAAGAATGGAATATTATGGTCTGGGCTAAAGGGATATTCCGTGTATATGTACAAGGAATATACAGGGGATATCAAACAATATACAAATACCATGCAATATATATCAATAAATAAATATATATATTCGGTTTAATCTGATCCTTTGTAACAATAGTCGTAGTACCCTTGAATGAGTGCTCCTGCTAGAGTCTTCAGGGTATTCTTGTTTACCAGTGAGGAGATCCGGTACAAGAATCGAGTTCGTTGGTTGACTTTTTTTATTACATTGCTAACCACTGTGATGCTGTGTAAAGCCTATGGCACAAAGCTGGCTAGTTAATTAGCTGAGACATGCATGCTACCCAACTAGCTGACACATTTGCTACCAAGCCTGCTTAATCGTCTTAACACACACACACACACTCAGCGAGAGGCAGTCTAATTTATCTCTCTCTCTATAAGAACATTCGCTTATACAAACACAAAGACTGCAGCAGATATGTATCTTCGTAGGGTCGCTCCGTTTATTTAACTAGAAAGTAACGCAAGAGTAGTGTAATAAAGTCACGTAACACATTACTGTTGTAATGCAACTTATTACTTTCAAATGCAAGTAACTAGTAATATATATAACCTTTTGAAAGTACCTTTCCCAACACTGGATCTCACCTGCTAACTGCATTATTATTTAGGTTTCACTATATTGGTGTGTGTGTACAGGGAACAAACTTAACTTTTTGACTTACCAGCCATTTGGCTGGTAGATTTGAAAAACTACCAGCCAGGCAGATTTTTTACCAGCCAAAAATTATAAATAGCTTTTTAGTATATCGCCATGTGTTATTATTACTATATAATACTCTCATATGCTATTTTCAATTAATATCATAAACAACATAAGGAATATTAGCATAATTTTGAGTGGACTGAAGGAATGAGTCAGCGTTAATAGTTTTAAATGCAAATAATTTATTGAAACATAGAAGTGGGGTCGGGACACACACACACACACTGTTTCAACTCACCACCCCCGCATCATATTGTAGTCTAGTAGTCTGTCTTCAAACTTCCACTCCTCTCGAAACTTTTTTATATTTGAATATCAACATTATCTGTCCATCCTCAGTTTACTATAATATACTCCTGTCCGGAGTCCTGACTAGTGACTTCATCGTCTTTCCAAACGTACGCACGCACACACACAGGGAAGGGGAGAGTGCCTCCCCCCCCCATTTCCCTTTCCCCAGTCCACACTGTCTGCTGTTCTCTATGGCTCTGCGCCTCTGCCTCTGATCAGGATTAGCTTGTTAGCTTACGCTAACGTTGTAGTGATTGTAATGGTACATAAACGTTAATTTCGGGCGATGTGGGCATAAAGGAATGGCGACGTGCAAAGCATGTAGATACATTTGACCCGTTGTGAGAGAAAAAGGCGCACTGCTGTGTAGCGCTGCTCTGCTTTCAGAAGCACGGACTGGGCGGATATGACGCGCGGAGTTGCTACGGGGTTTTTCAAAATAAGAGTATCATATGAGCCATAGATATTATGACTGGAGCTGCGCTTGGGGCGGAAATGAGACCCGCACAGGAATTTCAAAATAAGAGTATCGATATGAACTACACGCCAGGTGGCGGGCAGACCTCTCATTTTTACTCGCCAAACCTTAAATCTACAGGCCATTGGCGCTTGACGGGTGCTTATTTTATTCCCCAGGCTGTTGCCATTACATAGACACCTGATCCTTTTCAACCCGCCTGGTTGAATAAGGTTTAAAAGCCTCCGTCGGTGAGATCTCAAGAGCTCAACACTACACTAATCGTCATTAGATAGAGACTAATGTAAAACTATCATTCCCAGTGTTTATCGCCACTGTTTACGCCACACTTAAGCTCTTCTGTCAGCATGGGAACATCAGCGTTCTACATCTGTGGCCCATTTAGGGTGATTATATTCTGTGCGTGACAATGCCGAAATCGAATGAAATATATCGTTGTTAGATGTCTTTGCTACTCACATTAGTCACAGTTATAGCCCACAGCAGCTGTATATACAAAGTTTTCGCAGAGACTTCTGTCTCCCTCTTGTTACGTGGTGCATATTCCTATCACATAGTTAGTGTTGTGAAGACACTAGTGGTCTGCAAGGGCCTTGAAATAAAGCCCGAGCCCTGCCCGAGCCCGTGAACTTCAGGCCCTGCCCGAAAATAAGCCTGACTGTAAATAATATTTTAAGCCCTAGCCCGCGTGAAAACCCGAAAAAAATTATTATTATTATTATTAAAATATAATTTTTTTTTTGTATTTGTTTTAAATATTCGAAACACTGTTTTATATGAACGTAATAAATAAACAAAACTAAGAAGCATTTACATAGCCTGTTTCGCTCTTATTAGAATGCGTCTCTCCCAGTGCTCGCTTATAGACTGACTCACACACATCAGCCTCGTAAAACGTATTGAAGGCTATAGAATCTTCTTTGACACACACACACACACACACCCACACACACACACACACACACACACACACACACACACACACACACACACACACACACACACACACACACACAATAGCCTACTCAGTCAAACAAACAAACAAACAGAAAACAGAAATCAGATTTCGAGCAGAGCAACGTAATGAAAAGCACAACAAAACAGGTAGCGAGGCGACCCAGCAAGGCAGCAAATAATAAACATCACTCACCACACTTCAGCAATGCGTTGAACACCGTTAACAAAACTTCGCCAACCGGGTGTAACCAGGTCAATTGGACATTGTTTATTATTATTATTGGGGTTTGAAATGTCACCAAATCCTGTTATAAATGTCTCCAAGTGTTACTATTGTTTATTATTTTATTAAGGATTGAAATGTTATCAAATCCTGTTTACAAATGTCTCCAAGCGGTTATTATTATTTATTATTTCTTTATACCAAAGGCACTTTTATTTGAACGTAACTTGGAAAGTTCACGTTCAAGAGTGTAGCACTTCCGGGTCAGGTATTCGCGCGTGTTAGGAGCAGCCTTCCGGTTTGGGTTCAGTTTACGACACGAACTCAACGTGGAGGTATGTGTATTACTGTGGCGCGCCGCACTATTGTGTTTCATACTGTTGTATATATTTTGTATAAGAATTGAATGTCGATAATAATTACTTGCTAGTGTTGTGACGAACGGTGTGGTTATATAATATGCACAATTGAAGGTCTTAGTCGGTTTATTTCACCGTGGCAATATAGTCAATTGGTTGTTCTTTGTCAACAGACTTGACGAGTGAATGTATTGTGACGCTGTTCCTTTTGTGGCATTGACCACCCGTTTCATGCAGGTATGTGCCTTATTATGTGATTTATTGTGCAAATATAATTGTTTATGCAAGTTTACGACACGAACTCAACGTGGAGACTTGACGAGTGAATGTATTGTGACGCTGTTCCTTTTGTGGCATTGACCACCCGTTTCATGCAGGTTGGTGACTCCATTGCAGATCACCAAATAAAAGGCTGAACAGTGTCCATGTGTGCTGACTCCTCACTTCGCATCACAACCAGAACACAACGCAGGAGAACACGGACAGAACATCCGTTACATTGGAGCCGATGACCCGAATTAATCAAGGAGATCGACATCAGATCGTTCGCCGGGGGAACTGCAGACTGTAGACTGCAGACCACAGTCAACCAACACAGCCTTCATCAATGATGAGACGCTGCCATCTAGTGGCCGGTGAAAAGAACCTCACCCTACGGGGCTTCAGTCAGTGAAGGTATGTCACAATAGACAGTGGTGAAACGCTGCCATCTAGTGGCCGGTGAAAAGAACTTGTCATCCTACGTGGCTCAAGCATAGTGGTATGCACAGCAGACAGTGAATGGCCTTGGAGAGGTGGAAAGGCTACTGTTTTGTAAATTGTGAACAGACAATGAATGAACTGAAGAAGAGAAAGACATGAAGATGAGGATGCATGTCAGTGGATGTGCAGAAGACATTTAGATATTAATTGTATATATAATATATAAGGGTTTATTTATTTGATTGGTTAACCCCTTATGTAAAGTCATTCCTATCCAATTTTTTTTTTCATTTTCTTTCTACTACAGTATTTAAAATACCTGAACAGGTTATTTAATTTTTTTTCTTCTTCTGTTGAGTCAGAACACCTAAGGGTGAGAGTAGGACAATGGCAGAAGGGGGGAATACAGATGTAGTAGTTGATATTGAATTGATTGGGGAGGGGGGATTTTACAACCGGCTCTCAGAGACGGAAGCAACAGGACCAGATCCAGTGACAATTGACACAGAGCCACCTATATTCAGGGGTGATAGTTCAGACAAATTCACTGTTTATGAGTGGGAGATTTTGGTTACCTCATACATGAGGAAACGAGCCACTCCAGTTGGTGAGCAATCACAGGAGATTCTATCTAAGCTCATGGGTAAAGCAGATGTGGTAAGGATAAAGTTGCGTAACAACAAGTCTATTGACCACACAAGGAACCCTCACATGATTTTTGACATACTAAAACAATATTTTGGTGAACTGTCATACTCGAGCATGCCCCTGGCGGTCTTTTGTGGTACACTACCAAGGCCAGGCGTTACAGTGCAGACTAAAGTGCCAGCCAGCGCCGCAGCTCGGGTGCCTGACACACAGCGCCGGTTGTGCAGGGTTTGTAATTCCCCTGACCATTCCACTCCTTTCCACTGCAGAGGGGAGAACAGATGTTTGAGATGTTTGTCTCCCGGGCATTGGAAGAGGGATTGTCCTCAGCAGCCCAACCAGCGGCAGACTCCGCCCGGTGACAGCACTGGTGGTCAGTCTCGTCCTTTAAACGGCTAAACACACACCTAGAGAGGGGTTGTGTGGGTGGTATGGAGCACTAGAGACCCAGTATATAATTTTTTTTTGGAGCCAGTGGGTGTTAGTGGGGGGGTTTCAGTTTTTTTCTCTATACACTCAGATGCTAGATACCTCCTGTTGCAGGAGTGATAGCTCAGGTACGAGTGTGAGGGATGGAGCTAGAGCCTGGAGCACTAGAGACCCAGTATGTATTTTTATTTGGAGCCAGTGGGTGTTAGTGGGGGGTTTCAGTTTTTTTCTCTATACACTCAGATGCTAGATACCTCCTGTTGCAGGAGTGATAGCTTAGGTACGAGTGTGAGGGATGGAGCTAGAGCCTGGAGCACTAGAGACCCAGTATGTATTTTTATTTGGAGCCAGTGGGTGTTAGTGGGGATTTCTGTTTTTTTCTCTATACACTCAGATGCTAGATACCTCCTGTTGCAGGAGTGATAGCTCAGGAACGAGTGTGAGGGATGGAGCTAGAGCCTGGAGCACTAGAGACCCGGTTAGATAATTTTTTTTCTTAGTAGGTGTCTATCATTTCTTTAATAAGTGCCAAGAATGGTGTGGCGTATCAGGCGTCGTGCTGGTCTAAGGGAATTCTGAGACTTGATCAATCTTTTTTATTCTCTGAACCTCTTTTGGGGGTGACTTTTGAGTCGACTGGGGGACTAGGTCCTTGTATCTTGTGCCAGTTTAGGTTAGTGGTAGACTACCTATATTTTTTTTTTCTCTTTGTATGTCCCCCTTGCTCTGCTGACACAGGATGTTGGTGAAATTTCAGGAGGGGTGAATGTAACCAGGTCAATTGGACATTGTTTATTATTATTATTGGGGTTTGAAATGTCACCAAATCCTGTTATAAATGTCTCCAAGTGTTACTATTGTTTATTATTTTATTAAGGATTGAAATGTTATCAAATCCTGTTTACAAATGTCTCCAAGCGGTTATTATTATTTATTGTTTCTTTATACCAAAGGCACTTTTATTTGAACGTAACTTGGAAAGTTCACGTTCAAGAGTGTAGCACTTCCGGGTCAGGTATTCGCGCGTGTTAGGAGCAGCCTTCCGGTTTGGGTTCAGTTTACGACACGAACTCAACGTGGAGGTATGTGTATTACTGTGGCGCGCCGCACTATTGTGTTTCATACTGTTGTATATATTTTGTATAAGAATTGAATGTCGATAATAATTACTTGCTAGTGTTGTGACGAACGGTGTGGTTATATAATATGCACAATTGAAGGTCTTAGTCGGTTTATTTCACCGTGGCAATATAGTCAATTGGTTGTTCTTTGTCAACAGACTTGACGAGTGAATGTATTGTGACACTGTTCCTTTTGTGGCATTGACCACCCGTTTCATGCAGGTATGTGCCTTATTATGTGATTTATTGTGCAAATATGATTGTTTATGCAAGTTTACGACACGAACTCAACGTGGAGACTTGACGAGTGAATGTATTGTGACGCTGTTCCTTTTGTGGCATTGACCACCCGTTTCATGCAGGTTGGTGACTCCATTGCAGATCACCAAATAAAAGGCTGAACAGTGTCCATGTGTGCTGACTCCTCACTTCGCATCACAACCAGAACACAACGCAGGAGAACACGGACAGAACATCCGTTACACGGGTATACATCCCAAGAACAAATTAAAAACTTTCGCCAACTGGCTATATTCCAACACAACCAATCGAGTTGAACTTGTCCCCATGGGCGGTGGGTGTATAAGGCTGGGGCAGGCTGTGCCTTCCCAGACCAGTCGACACATTATTTTTATTTATTTAAAAAAAACAAAAAAAAACAAAAAAAAATTGCCTTTATTTTTTTCCCCTGTGTACCTGTGTGTGTGTGGGGGGGCTGGGGTCCGTCAATGGATAGGTGTGGTGACACTTAACATTCCAGACGGCCTGAATACACTGAAGACTGGCAGGAGCACTCATTCAAGGGTACTATGACTATGCTTGCACCTCATGGTACCAAAGCACCTCAAAGGCACACTAAGGAGAATAGGCTGGTTTTCAACACAGTACAATTTTTCAGGAACACTGTCTTTTCATCTCAACCTGTTTTCTTATACAAACAAATTGTCAGATGCAGTCAGGTTCATTCTTATTTTACTAGGTCAGCTGATAATGGACAGATTATGTTACCACGTCCAAAATCAAATGCTTTAAAGAGGACTGTTGTTTATCGTGCCATCAATCATTGGAATAACTGCCCAATGAACAAAAGTAAATTGAATAGTAAAGTGTCTTTCAAATACCACCTGAGAATGCACTACTTAAATATGTGAGCAAAATATTCTGATTCTAATGATGTCTACAATGTTTTACTGTTTTTAGATTATCATTGTTAATTGTGATTGTCATATGTATCTCATGTTGTTATGTTTTGTGTTTTGTGTTGTCTTTCTGTGTGGACCCCAGGAAGACTAGCTCTGTAGGTGGACACTTAACATTCCAGACGGCCCTGCAGGCAGGAGCCCCCACCTGCCCCCACCCACCCCCACTTCAAAACATGGTTAAAAAATAACTTGTCAACAACATCCCTGCAGAACTCTAACACCATATGCTTGCCTGTACCTAATATGTAGAATTATTTTTTGTTTGTACATTGTCTGTACATGTCTGATGTAAATATTTAGCATTTATATATAAATAATATATGTGGGCATACTGCAGAATTAGGCAGCCTGTCTGTGTGTGTGTGTGTGGGGGGGGGGGGGGTCCCCCGACGGAGGTGTCAATGGGTAGGTGTGGTGACACAGTTGACATTCCAGACCGCATCCAGTACCAATCACATCGCACGCACCCATTTGTATAAACATCTGAATTCGAATGCACTCGCCAGTTGGTTCCATGCGCCAGGAGAGACTGTCAACTCTGAGTCTGCTTCACATTGAAAGTGATCTGACACGCACACTTGGAGTAGAAGAGATCATTGCTGCCTACGATGCCAAGACAAAACGTCGCATATTGCTGCATTAAGGTAAGACTGATTGATTGAAATCATATTGAATGCCTTAATTTGAACACATAATTTGCACTACAGTATATCTAACGAAAGGGGATAGGCTCGCTGTAGTCTAGTGTGTGTGTGTGTGTATAAATTCAGGACCATGGACAGTAATTAATTTGTGTCACCGCTCCCCCCGCCCCCCATTCTCGCCCCATTACAGCAACACAGACGAAAGACGAGAAGAGAGACATCAGACTGGCGAAGAGAACGCGCAGCCCGTTACTGATTTAATTTGCAAATAAAATGTGCAATATTGACTGCAACTGCAACTACTGATATTATTAGTATTTCATAATAACCTACATGTCTGGTCTTAAAGGAAGGAGGAAAGTAAAAGTCACTTTAAGCAAGGAACAGATGTGGTTCATCTTGGAAAGTTTATTTAGATAAGTATAATGACGGAGTTAAAATTATATATTGTATAATAGTGTATATAGGAACCAGTGCCGTCTCAGGAATTTAGCATGTCTATTTTTATCATGCACATTATGTCTTCTTAATACCGTTTTAATTTTATTATTGTATTTTGCACAATCGATGACCACCCGCATTTCACATGACATTTCCCTGAATAAACCTCTTGATTCTCTAATAAATGTCCTTAAATTTGAAACAAACCTTGTTTTGTTGTTATTATATATCCTTTCTAATACTATTGCAATTGTATAGTTAGTTCATATTTCATGATCAGTGAACCGTTAATCATATTGGATGTCGCATTTATCTGCATTAAGGTAAGACAATGGTTAATATATTATTGGATGCTTTCATTTGAACACTTAATTTGCACTATATATAAATGAGTGGGGCTCGCTGTAGTATAGCCTAGTAGTGTGTGTGTGTATATGAAATCAGAACCCCTGGACAGTTTGCGACCAAAAATAAAAGGGGGCGTTCCTTTTAGAGCCTACCCTGCCCTAAAGCGCACGCGCCGCCTATGCTTGTCCCCCGAGTTCTCCCTGCGCGCTGCGGTATCCAAATGTTTCTCTGGCGCGAAAGAGAAAACGAATCTTAAAACGAAGGTTATCATATAACCCTAGTTATATGAAAAAAAAATAATAATAATAATAAAAAAAATAAATAAACAAAAAAACGGCGGTGCCCGGGCCCGGCCGAGCCAGAATTATTTATTAAAAAAAAAGCCCTACCCAGCCCGAACCCGCGGGGCCGGGCCGGGCCCCGTCGGGCCTGGGCAAGGTTGCAGTGCACTAGAAGACACCATCTGTCTAGGACGCGTGTATACTTTCCGCAACGGAGTTCGGTTTCCGGGTTCCTCTGATTGGCCGCGACCCCCACGTGACCCGCCCCCCTTATCGCTGCCGCTGCCGCTCGCCGCTGTGTTGCAGCGCAGAGCGCTCGCTTCCTGAGTCGCGAAACGCGCCACTCTGCTGTCAAGAAACGCACTGTTGGTAACACCACCCACTTCAATGACAGAGCTCTCTTGTTTAATAATATTGTCGCGTCATCTTAATATGCTGCTTATGCAGTTATCAGCTGTATTTGGCATAGACGCCTGAGTCAAGCCTCTGAGTCAAGAAACGCGCTGTTGGTAACACCACCCACTTCAATGACAGAGCTCTTTTGTTTAATAATATTGTCGCGTCATCTTCTGAGTGCAGAAACGCAGTCATCTTAATGTGCTGCTTATGCAGTTATCAGCTGTTCAAGAAACGCAGTCATCTTAATATGCTGCTTATACACCACATCAAAACATGTAAAATATTTAAACAACCATTAAGCAGTGTTGGGCGCGTTACTCAGGAAGTATAGGAGTTGTGGAAAGCAGGATGAGAGAGCGTAGATTTCAGTGTGTATCATTTAATCATTTATCATTTAACATTTGAAAGGCATACATTGTTGTCATACAGAAGTACAGAATACTTTTATACAAAATGCTTCTTACTGTTACGCTCCAGAGACTGTGCTAGACAAGATAAGTATGAAATAAAATAGTATAGCATGTAAAATAGAAGTAAAAATAGAGGTCACAGTGTTCAGTATAGACATATGTACAATGTTCGATGCAGAATAGAAGTAACTGAGTTACCATACAATATACAATATAGGCCTACTATGCAATGTACTAATATACAATACTATATAGTGCAAAGCAGAAATGGGATGAGGTACAATTTAGGTACAATTTACAGTAAGGTGTACGAGTTGTAGTGCAAATCCTTTACCAATAAATATAAAGTGTGTTTAGGTGATCTAAAGTGTGGAGAGTGGGTGCTGCAGTGTGTTGTTTGTTTCATTCTGATTTAATTACTGGACTGTCATTATTGTTATTATTATTTCTGTTATTGTCCTGTGATTCATCGTTGATTATTACTGTTACTGTATTGTTTATCTTGTTTCATGTAAAAAAGAGCACGCGATGTGAAAAGCGACAATATTATTAAACAGCAGCGAGCAAAGCGTAAGTCTCAGGAAGCGAGCGTCAAATTGAAAGCGAAAGTCAAGTCCATGGGCGCTCGCTCTGCCGCGCGCGCGTCAACACACAGGCGAGTGTCAACACAGTGGGCAGCGGCAGCGGTGGATAGGGGGGTGGGTCACATGGGGGTCGCGGCCAATCAGAGGAACCCGGAAACCGAACTCCGTTGCGAAAAGTATACACGTGTCCAGGACGCCTGGTGGTGCATATTCCTACCACATAGTTAGTGTTGTGAAGACACCATCTGTCCAGGACGCCTGGTGGTGCATATTCCTACCACATAGTTAGTGTTGTGAAGACACCATCTGTCCAGGACGCCTGGTGGTGCATATTCCTACCACATAGTTAGTGTTGTGAAGACACCATCTGTCCAGGACGCCTGGTGGTGCATATTCCTACCACATAGTTAGTGTTGTGAAGACACCATCTGTCCAGGGCCCCGTTCCTTGTACCTGGATAACTGAGTTAGCCGGATAACTTTAACTGGATAACTGAGTTAGCCGGACTTTCCGGTTCCCCGTACGTGGATTTTCCAAATCACCATGACAACAGATCCAAAAGTTTGAGCCTGGTCGAAAGCAGAGTTTAAGTTCAAGTTAGCCTGAACCATCGCCACGCCCCCGCAAAGAAGTGACAGCCCGTTTCCTGAAACTATTCCCACAGTCTACGATCTGCATTATACCATTCTGAATTACGTTTTTGTGCTCCATTCTTCCAGAGGGGGCTTTTGAAATGTAAAATAGACCCAAAATGCTGATACTAAATTCACTTTGTCCTAAATAATGCACGTTATATATACCGTGGCGCTCGCTCGTGCGATGTACACATTATGTGGTTATTTTAATTGTAACTGGGATTAAGATGTCTGATGAGATGCGCTGTTTGACGGATTTGAGAAATTGAATGAGCCGTTGACGTCACATTAATGAATGAGGATAAAGAGATAAACTTCATTCAAAACAAAGGATATTCTAAACACGGGTCTCTCGTTCATTAATGTATAAACAATGTATTTATCCCGTCTGGCACAGTGGTGCAGCGGTAGTGCTCAAGCCTGCCAACCCAGCGACCGGGGTTCAAAACCCGGTGTTTCCAATATGAATATAATATTAATGATTATACGCCAAAGTAGCCTGGTTTTAAGTTAAAATATTATAAATCTACATGCATTGAGGATGTCATTCTTTATATAGCTCTCAACGTGCACCAAATTGAATTATTCCTATATTGCAAAAAGAAGGAAAAGACTAGGGTCTCGAACCCCGGTCGTCTGCGTGATAGTCAAAACAACAACCCGTTAGACCACATTGGAGATAAGTTAAAGATCGACTATACATCAATCAATGGGTAAGAGAGCCGTATCGTAATTCTGTATAAGTTTAACTAATTATTTTCGCTAGCAAGATCTCATTTGATTATTCAATCCAGCAGGCAAGTTTAAAGAAATATAATCTGATTGATTGAGGTAATGAGGGACTTAAAATTAGCCTATAGATAACGCATTTAACTTGTCGGCGAGGCGATTGAGCCGTATTGCAATCTGTCAATAAAGTTTTAAATCAATTAATCAATCAATGCCGTTAGAGAATCAGGATATCTGCCATCGATACGTGCTGGCTTTTCGCCTGAAGCGGCCGCGCGCATTTAGCCTGAGTCGCAAGTCTGGCTTGAGTTAACGAGACTGAATCCACCTTCGAGGAACAGGAAAATCCCGGCTTCGAACATCGGGTTAACTGAAGCTGGATAATGACATCTTGATCGACTTAGTTGAACCAGGTACAAGAAACAGGGCCCAGGACGCCTGGTGGTGCATATTCCTACCACATAGTTAGTGTTGTGAAGACACCATCTGTCCAGGACGCCTGGTGGTCTCCGGTCCCGCCGTGCGGAGAAGCGACTTCACACAGAGCCGTCCAGCCGCCTCTCTCAGGCCGCTGCCCTGGTTTGCTTAATTTACTTCAAGTCCACGCATCACACCCACGCCAACGTTTTTCGACACGCGTCCACGCTTATACAATGCCTCTTTCTCTCTGTCTCTCCCTCTCTAATCAGCACAGCCCCCCCCCCCTCTCTTCATTCTGGTTTAGCCTCTATTCAGCACAGTCCCCCCCCCCTCTCTTCATTCAAGGTTTAGCCTCTATTCAGCACAGCCCCCCCCCCCCCTCTCTCTTCATTCTGGTTTAGCCTCTATTCAGCACAGCCCCCCCCCCCCTCTCTTCATTCTGGTTTAGCCTCTATTCAGCACAGCCCCCCCCCCCCCCCCTCTCTTCATTCTGGTTTAGCCTCTATTCAGCACAGCCCCCCCCCCCTCTCTTCATTCTGGTTTAGCCTCTATTCAGCACAGCCCCCCCCCCTCTCTTCATTCTGGTTTAGCCTCTATTCAGCACAGCCCCCCCCCCTCTCTTCATTCAAGGTTTAGCCTCTATTCAGCACAGCCCCCCCCCCCTCTTCATTGAAGTTAGTCTCTAATCAGCACAGCCCCCCCCCCTCTCTTCATTCAGGTTTAGCTTCTAAACGAGGGGTTCTCAAACTTTTTTATACCGCGACCCCATTTTATTTAGGATTTATTCTGGGGACCCCACACTTAATAATGTATCGCGTAATTTCAACGTGGAATTAAGGAATATCAAAATAAAAGCACACGTTGTTGTTGAACTCGATCATGCATATTTATTAGAAAATGTAATTACAGCACTGTGTTATCGATACACATTTATAAAACGAGGGCCCTCATTCTTCTACCAGTTGCCAAAGTTGTCTCCCCTGGGCAGCAGCTCTGCTCGCGTGGCGAGGCGTCCAGGGCCGAGGGGGGCAAGGGGGGGCGGGAAGCACCTCCATGGGGGCCACCTGCACCGGGACGGGGGCGAGGGGGGCAGGCAGCACTGCCGCCGGGGGGTTGAAGACGGCTGGAGGAGGAGCGGGATCTGTGGAATAATGTGGAGTAATATTATGTAATATATCACAGTAAATATTAATAATGTGGAGTAATAGTATGTAATATATCACAGTAAATATTAATAATGTGGAGTAATATTATGTAATATATCACAGTAAATAAATATGAATAATGTGGAGTAATATTATGTAATATATCACAGGTAAATATGAATAATGTGGAGTAATATTATTATTTTTTTTATCCACTTTTTCTCCTTATTTTCTATTTTTCTCCCATCCCAATTTCGTGTTTCCAATTCTCCCCTCCCCTGTCTTGAACGTTGCTCGACTATGCCCCCCACTGGTCGGTTGTAGGGAGGATAGAAGCCTTGCATCACATGTCCCCTCCGATACACGAGGAGGTAGCCTGTCACATCTTTTCACCTGCCAGCGCGGACTCTCATTTTGGCGAGGAGTAACGTGTGGGGGGCTCACACTGCCCCTGCCATTTCCTGTCTCTGCTGTGCAGGCGTCCCCCAACCGACTTGTAGGAGTCGCTGTCCACAACGTCCAGATTACCACCCATCGACCTCCACACCGCTAACTCTGCCAATGAGTTAGTATGACGGCCGGCCCAAGCCGGAGGCAACGCTGACACCCGGATTTGAGACCGGAGTCTCTTGCATTGGTGACAAGCGCAATCTCCGCTGCGCCACCCAGCCGCCCCATATGTGGAGTAATATTATGTAATATATCACAGTAAATATGAATAATGTGGAGTAATATTATGTAATATATCACAGTAAATATGAATAATGTGGAGTCATATTATGTAATATATCACAGTAAATATGAATAATGTGGAGTAATATTATGTAATATATCACAGGTAAATATGAATAATGTGGAGTAATATTATGTAATATATCACAGAAAATATGAATAATGTGGAGTATTATGTAATATATTACAGTAAATATGAATAATGTGGAGTAATATTATGTAATATATCACAGGTAAATATTAATAATGTAGAGTAATATTATGTAATATATCACAGTAAATAAATATGAATAATGTGGAGTAATATTATGTAATATATCACATGTAAATATGAATAATGTGGAGTAATATTATGTAATATATCATAGTAAATATGAATAATGTGGAGTAATATTGTGTAATATATCACAGGTAAATATTAATAATGTGGAGTAATATTATGTAATATATCACAGATAAATATGAATCTCTCTACAATAATCCCAGTTCTTATGCAGTATGACTATAAGAGAACGTTTAACCCTTTCACTACCACACTACAGAAGGTTCTATTTCATTATGGCTTCCGCTCAGCATCATTCTGCACGCACTTCACTTCGTGCACGAGCACTGAATAAAAAATTCCACAATGTACCTTTACATCCCAACATTCGTCTGGCCACACCCCTATCCGCTTACCTACATAAGCAGGTGTGTGGTCACCTACTCGCCTCCTTCTTCACTTTCACCACAAGGAAGTGCCTTCGGTAGATCCCACACTTGACGAGGTTGTTAGTAGAAGAAAGTTGGAAAACAAAAGAACGGAAGATACGTTGACATCATATCTTTATTTTCTCTCTCACTATTTTCGAGAAAATACGGCGATATTGTCTTCGTCACTGGAGTGTTTGGAAGATGATGATCATTCTGAGTGACCTCCACCGGCTTTTCGTATTAGGGGCTCGCGCCGCTGACATGCTCCCCAACTGCAGTCCTCCTTGCTGCGGCTGGATGGGTTTGGCCCTCCGGCCATACAGCTGGACTGTGGGAAGCACCGACTGTTGTGAGGAAGCGGTGGCTTCCAGGGTGGGGTAAGTACTGTTTTGCTTGCGAGCTCTGGTTGTCTGTTGATGCTGTGGGGGTTAGCTGACAATTTTACGAACGCCGGCCCCAGATTGGGGTCCTCTGCTCGGCTTCTTAAGCAGCGGATGGAGGATCTTGGTCTGACGCCCATGATGGTCAACCTAGTGGGCCGCGACTGGGACCTGGTGAACCCAGGATTCTCTGGACAAGCGGATGCTTCTCTGTCCCGTGCAGGCCCCATCTTTCACATAAATGTGGAAGTACACCCTAACGAGGAAATGTGGGCATGGATGTTCGTTATCGGAAGATCCATGTTCAAGTCGGCTACAGCCCAGATGGGAATTGTTTGATATATTTGATATATTAATATTATATTGTGCATTGGAAACACAAACATACTTAAAATGAGTAAATATTATTCATTTTAAACATGTTTATATTATTTATAGGGCTATAAAAAAAAATAATAATAATATTTTTTCTTCTTCTCTCTTTTAACACTTTGATCGCCGGGGTTAAATTCATAATTTACCATCCCTCGCCAGCCCTATTTAACATGGAGAAGTTCCCCTTCTTTGCAGGGCTATAACTTTTTAAATTGTATTGCTAAATTGACATTACTATGGCCCATTCAACGTCCTATATCTATTGTTCAGGGTGTAGCAACGTTATACTTTTTCATTCACATATTCATACTAAAATACGGTCTAAAGTATAAGTATGTTTTTATCGTTTTCTGCAGCTTTCTCCAGAACTTGATTTATAGCCCTAAATGCATTATATTGATGATCAAATACAGTTTGGTAGGAATCTGTGCGAGATAAAAAATGTCAACTGGACGTGCTTCTAGGAGTCACTACGTATGATCTGATGATGACCGGATGGGGGGGGGGTCGTTTATAATTCCGTGGGCAACGTTATATCATTCATCTAGTGTGGGTGATATGATCATTAGAGCAGTTAGTATCGAAGACATTAAAAAATAACGCTGAAACTCACCGTAGCTTCCTCTCGCCGTTGGGAGATGAGCGTGGAACAGAAATTTTTCGATTATGGGATGTCGAAATATCCAATCCATTTCCAGGTTGTATAATAGTATATACATCCAAATCATGTTGTTTATTGAGTTATTGGTAACCGATCGGCATCCATTGTGTCAAGATGGAGTCCTGCTAATGATAGCGAGTGCCCGGACGAAATATGGGTGAGCACCACTTCATCCGCATCACTTCCTGTTTGGGCGAGCGGCCGATCGGCCACCAGATGGCGCTCTTGAACCGTTGGAGAATTGAGAGGGGCTCACCAGTACATATGTCTCCGGGGGAGAAATATGATTTCGATCACAGATTTTTGAAATATTGATATCAAAGACGCTGTCCAGCGTCTTCGGCAGAATAAGCATGGCGGGGAAAGACGCTGAACAGCGTCTTCGGCGATTAAAGGGTTAACCAGGGTTAACCAGGGGGGGCGGCGCCCCAGCGGCCCTAGTGGCGAGCCGCCACTGGTTCATTCATTGGATTATTGAACTACTATGGGAGGTTCATAAAGAACCTGTCTTCTCTGTTACAACCACTGTATGCGCTACTGAAGAAGGACAGTGTGGGAAGAATTGTTTGCTCCTCGAATCAGGACAAAAGGATATCGAATATTAGACACAGGACAATGAGTTCATGTATTGTATTTATTGAATAATCAGAAAGCATAATTACATGAATTATCGGGTGGTCCATGGATCACGACAGGCTTGTTGACAGCAATGCAGTATAGCAGAGTCGCCAAGGAGCTCTCTTTTCCTCTATTCTAAAATGGTCTGATATACTCGTCCACCTAGGGTGTCTTTGCTGGCTGACCAATCAAGTGTGAGACACCTGTGTCCTTTCCCATATATGATCCAGCTCGGACCAGGTCCTCGAGGATGCATAGTTATGTAACAGGAAAAATGCACAGGTGCCCACCCCGCACTGACCAGCCACCTTTCTGGAGATAAAGGGGCCCCTTTAACCTTGGCCTAAAAGCCTTTCAATGTAAAGGGAAACTTTAATGTTCCTCAAATGTTTATGATACTGATTGTACTGTAATCCTATTTATCAATGACTTTTAACTTAATCAATGTTCCTAATTAACTAATATATTTATATATGATATAAGCCTAAAGTCTGACGTTAATTTCGGACATAATCCATCCTGTGGTGCTCTTAAGCACCAAATACATAACTAAATAACTTTATTAAATACCAAACAAAACAAAAAAAATTCTGACTGAGAGTAATGGAGTATGATAAAACATTTTAGAATTATAGGCCCCACCATTAATAATAATCCCCCTGTGGGGCTGTCCAGCCCCAAACATCCAATCTAATTTGGATTTATAAATCGCAAACGCCCTTCCAATATATATATCAAGATCCATCAAGCTCAGTCAGTGGTAACATCCTATGAAAATAGAAAACTGGAATATGACTAAACATAACCAGAATTAACGTTAAAAACCACACATCATATATAATTGTAATATCAGACCATTATCATGCTTACACTTAAAGTTACTCATTTATTATGCCAGAGAGTGAGAGGGGGTCCACATCTGCAAGTTGGGGTGAAAACCTAAGTGTTAGATGTTGTGAAACAGGGTAAAATTCCCCAACCACCCTCAGATGTTATTGAGCGGTAACATGACCTGTTTGCAGACGAGCACCCCCAACCACCCCCAATCAGGATAACCAACATGACATAGGAAACAACGAAATATTGCAAGTAATACGCTGTTTTTGTGGCCTATATGGCCTAAATTATGGCAAGCAAATAATGTCAAAAATGCTGTTTTTGTGGCCTTCATGACCTAAACATGGCAAGCAAATAACACATACTACATATGGATCCACCCGGAAAAAGATTTTCAATAACCAACATGATGACAATCATTATTATCACATAGCTGCGTGGTCTGGGGGTCAGGGGATGACTCGTGACGATTTCTGGCGTGGGGGATGGTGATGAGGGGGACGGGGGTTGTGGTGATGAGGGGAATGGGGGTCACGGTGATGAGGGGAACGGGGGTTGTGGTGATGAGGGGAATGGGGGTCACGGTGACGAGGGGAACGGGGGTCGTGGCGATGAGGGGAATGGGGACGATCTCCTGGTGGTCGAGGGGTTTGACGACGACTTCCGGGGTTGAGGGGGATGGCATCGACGTTGTGGGGTTGAGGTGGATGGCTTCTGTTTCCCACTAAGCTATCTGTCCAAACTCCTTTGAACAGAACAACTTAGCCTTCTGCTTCTCTATGCATCTCCTGTTGTGATGAAACAAAGGAGAATATGAAGACAACAGAAGACAATGACAACTGAGAACTCAAAACTATATATAGGCCCCTCCTACTCTTCCTCCTCCCCCTCCTCCTCCTCCTGTTCCTTCTCCTCTTCCTCCTCCTCCTCCTGCTCCTCCTCCTCCTCCTGCTCCTCCTCCTCTTCCTCCTCCTCCTCCTCCTCCTCCTCCTCCTCCTCCTCCTCCTCCTCATCCTCCTCCTTCTCCTCCTCCTGCAGGGCGCCACGGGGAGCGGCGTACTGGCTCATATTAGGCAGGCCATGCATTATGCAGCAGCTTATTAGGCCACAGCGATTGATCTTCATGTCCTCTGCTACAGTCCACCTGTCGCTGCTCTGGTCGTAGCGCTCCACGTTGGTGATGGGGTTGTAGCCATTAATGCCTCCGACCACGAAGAGCAGGCCGTCCAACACCCCGATGCCAAAGTGCCTGCGGGGGGTGATCATGGTGGGCAGGGCGCGCCAGGAGTCAGTCAAGGGGCTGTAGGCCTCCGCGCTACGCAGGGTGTTTCCACCGTCAGTCCCTCCCACCTGAGGACAGGACACATGAGAGGAATGTTTTAGTATGTGGTTAAGGCAGGCAGGCAGGCAGGCAGACACTGTATTAATCCAGGGCAGTGGCTAGTAAGGAGAAGTAAGACAACTCCTTCCCTCCACTAGTCTGAGGATCCACCTTGGGCAAGTGTTAGTACCCTCTCTAGCCTCCCTACAGGGGGCAGATGGGGCTCATAGCCATGCAAGGCAACCCATCTAGGAGAAGGACACTCCGAACAAAAACCACGGGTGCTGCTTGCACCTGGCTCCGAGCCGTCTACCACCTAGAGGCATTGGAGTGAAGGGCGGATAAGGGATCATGCCTAAAACGGCCAAAGTAGGACTACGAGGAGTTGCGCCCCACAGTCTTTAAATTGCGCATTGTAAGGCCTAAAATATGGAGAACAAAGTCATTCCTAAGTCTGCAGGAACCAAGCAGAGGATGGTGGTGCTGGTCCTCTCCCCAGAGGACAGTATGACGATAGGACCCCAAACCCGGAAGGGAGGCTTCTATCCGATCACAGCACGCGGTCCAATGCACCCCTGCGTTGTCGGAGACCATTCACCATGGGAACCTTCAATGCAAACACAGTGAGAGAAGAAGCAAGATTGGAGGAACTGGCACACTGTGCCGAGGAAAGGGGAGTTGAGATCCTGGGAATCCAGGAGCATAGAAGAGTGCATGCTGAGGATCAGATAGTGTATCACAGAGTGGAGAGATGCTGGTTCATCACCTCATCAGCGTGGTGAAACGAGGCACAAGCTGCCACTGGCGGCGTGGGGCTATTGCTGAGTTCTCTGGCACGTAAGGCTCTCCGTAGGGTACGCTATCACACCAACAGGATCCTTATTGCTGACTTTGATGGCAACCCAGTTACAACTGTCATAGTTGTGTACTCACCCACCAATGTGGCACTAGCTGAGGAGGTGGAGAAGTTCTATGAGGACCTTGCAACAGCGGTCTATAATATCCCGGCTCACAACTTCCTAGCAATCCTGGGTGACTTCAACGCAAGGCTCGGACCAGAGGATGCACCTTTCACACACCACGAATCCACCAATCGCAATGGCGAATACCTGGCAGCCCTACTGATGGAACACAAGCTACTGGCTGCAAACACCATGTTCCAGAAAAGAAGGGGCAAGAGATGGACCTTCCAGGATCGGGCTACCGGTATGCAACGTCAACTGGACTACATAGTAGTAAGACGAAGGTGGAGGAACTCCATCCTGAATGCTGAACCTTACAGCACATTCAACTCTGTGGGCTCTGATCATCGAGTGGTCTCCATGAGGGTGACCTCCTAGTTCACTCACTTCCGAAATCTACTGGGAACACACTTGACAGTGGATGAAGCTGAGGAGACGATACCTGCCGTCCTCACAAATCTCACTATTGACGAAGGTCCCTTCACAGCCAGGGAGTTTGCCAAAGTGAAATCCTCACTGAAGCAGGGAAAAAGTTCTGGGCCGGATGGCATTCCCCCAGAGGTCTATAAGAACTGTGACCTTGACAACATCATCCTGGAGTTCTGCAACCATGCCCTGATGAAAAACAACCAGCCTGATATGTGGTCTCTCTCTAACATCATCCCAGTGCCTAAGATGTACAATCGCATGATACTAAACCGGATACGGAATGCCATCGACCCCCACCTCAGGGAGAACCAAAATGGTTTCCGAGAGAAGAGGACCACTGTGGCCCAGATCTTGGCCTTGAGAAGAATCATCGAGGAGGTGAAGAAGAACAACCTGACAGCGGTACTGTGCTTTATCGACTTCAAAAAGGCTTTTGACTCGATACACAGAGCCGTGATGATGAGGATACTCAAGGCCTACGGAGTCCCTCCCAATCTACTCCGGGCCATAGGGACCATGCACACGGGTACAAGGGCCAAGGTGGTAACCCCAGACGGCAACAGTGAAGAATTTGACATACTGGCTGGAGTGATGCAAGGGGACACCCTTGCCCCCTTCCTTTTCGTCATAGTCCTCGACTATGCGCTCAGGAAGGCCATCAATGGACGGGAGCAGGAACTTGGTCTCACAATAACCCCAAGGAGATTGAGAAGACACCCCGCCATAGTCCTAACAGACCTTGACTACGCGGACGACATCAGCCTGCTCTCTGACCACGTGGAGCAGGCACAGGAACTCCTGTGCAGAGTGGAGACGGAGTGCGCCAAGGTTGGCCTTAGGCTAAATGCCAAGAAAACCGAGGTTATAATGTATAACATCCTCCCGGATCATCCACCTCTAAGGACAACAGGAGGCTCTTCTCTAAAGGAAGTCGGTGATTTCTAATACCTGGGCTCGTGGATCAACTCGTCCGAGCAAGACCTTAAAGGGAGGAAGGCGCTTGCGTGGAGGGCTCTGACCAGTGTGTGGAAATCCAACCTCCCCCGTCAAATCAAGCTCAACTTCTTTCATGCAACAGTTGAGTCTGTCCTTTTGTATGGCAGTGAATGCTGGACCTTGAAGCCCACCCTGCGGAAGTCCTTGGATGGGTGCTACACCAGAATGATGCGTGTGGTGTTCAACATCAACAGGGATGAGCATGTCACTAATGCAAACTTGTATGGGGGGGTGCTAAAGGTGAGCGATAAAGTGGCAGTCAGGAGAATGAGGCTGGCAGGTCACTGCCAAAGACACCATGAGCTGCCAACTTGTGCTGTGGGAACAAACACACGGGCATCGATCACGAGGACGTCCCACATTAACCTACGTGGACGTACTCAGGAGAGATGCGGGAACAGAATGCACCGGCGAGCTAGCAAGATGCATGGAGGATCGGGATGACTGGAAGCACCGATGGAGGGCCTGTCCGAGGACGACCTAGATAGATAGGGAAATGAGGGCATCACAGCAGCATTGCAAGTCAAATGATACATATCTATACAAATATCTAGTATAAAGCATTTGTCTCTGTGTGCACCTACCACATAGACTTGTCCTCCGTACGCAGCGACTCCCACTCTGCTACGCCTGCTGCTCATGGGGGCGATCAGAGTCCACTGGTCGGTGTCTGGGCTGTAGCACTCAGCTGTGAGCAGATACTCCGCCCCGTTGAAGCCACCGGAGATGTAAACCTGTAATAAGAAAGAATATTCTAATTTCGGTTATATATTCCATTTTATTTCATTCTACTTTAATTGTCTGTTAATGTTGATGATGCACCAAAGGACCCAGACCCAGACACATTTTTGTATGTGCAAGCTTACTTGGCAATAAAGACATTTATGATTTCTGATCTAACGTTCCTTGTGTTCATCTACCACCCTATGTTCCTCAGTTCCACCCACCCTGTGTTCCTCAGTTCCACCCACCCTGTGTTCCTCAGTTCCACCCTGTGTTCCTCAGTTACACCCACCCTGTGTTCCTCAGTTCCACCCTGTGTTCCTCAGTCCCACCCACCCTGTGTTCCTCAGTTCCACCCACCCTGTGTTCCTCAGTTCCACCCACCCTGTGTTCCTCAGTTCCACCCACCCTGTGTTCCTCAGTTCCACCCACCTTACCGTGGAGGGCTGCTGCCCCTGCAGCGCTCCTGCGCTCCAGCATGGGTGAGATCACTGTACACTGGTTGGTTTCAGGCTCGTAGCACTCTGCTGTGTTCAAATACACGTCTCCGTCCTCCCCTCCCATGGCATAGATACAGCCGCCCAACGCCACCACGCTGACGTAACGCCAGCTGTGAGTGACGGGGTTGAACCTGCACACACTGCTGAGACGCTCTATGCCGTCATTGAAGTCACAGGTGCCGACGCAGTAGACCAGACCGTGGAGATAAGCGGTGCCGTGGTAGGCCCGGGGAACCTCCGCATCACCGCTCACATCCATCCATCGACCGGCTCGGATATCGTAAGCCTCCATGTGACTGGTCCCGCTGCGGTCACTCCAGCCTCCGATGGCCAATAGGACCTCCTGGGGCAGGCGTGGGCGGGTCAGGGGGTTTGGGAGCCTGTCGGAGCCAGGGAGGTTCAGGACGCTGAGGATGACGGGCCTGCAGTCCTGGCTGTCCCTCACCACAGGGTTGTTCTTGACGTTGTTCAGGAAGTAGTCAGGCCTCATCAAGCCCATGCGAACCTGGGAAGAGACAAGCAGACAGCGGGTACAACTTAGACAGCGGTTGTAGACGGTTTCACTGGAATTCTGTTGCTAGGGAACAGTTTGGACCTAAATGTTTGAGAACCACTGGATTGATTGATTGATTGATTGATTGATTGATTGATTGATTGATTGATTGATTGATTGATTGATTGAAAACTTTATTAACAGATTGCAGAATGGGTACAATACAGTACGGGTCAATACACACAATTGTTAAGGGGATGCAGACCAGAGAAAGACTTCCGTCTTGTTTACATCAGGGTCCCCCATTTTCAATTCATCAAGACATTTATGACACACATGACATACAGATATACTGTGATACAATTAGTTACCTTGGGCAGCATCAAAGGGATGTGTGTTTTACGCTCCTTACGGGAGTGGTCGATCCAACGGAGGACGGCCTTGAACACCGTCTCCTCGTTCTTCACGTTCAGGTCATCCCTCTCGATGATGTCCACCAGTTGCTGCAGGGACAGCTCCACAAACTCCTCTGAGATGTGCAGCATTTCCTCAAAGTGGCACACGATGAAGAGATGGGCCTTGCGCTTCAGGGCAGCAGTAGATGTCCGCAAACCTCCAGATGCCGACACAGTTTTCCAGAGACAGCTGGCCCTCTTGGAAGTCAGAGCACGCTCGTACTATGCCAGTGACAAGAAGCTGGTCTGCAGCCACCAGAAGCTCTTCCACGTTCTCTGCTGTCACCGGCACAAAGCGTGTGTAGGCGTACTCTATGATGAGCTGCATCATACCCGGGGACACCCCAGGGATACTGTAGACTGGTTTCTCTGTGTCGCTCCAGCGAGTGAAGAGGGTTCTGTGGGATGCAGAGTATAGAGATATCTGATGAGTAAACAGTAAGCAACATTCTGGCCTGTGTACTAATATATTTTCACTGTAGAAGTATAGGGTCTTAGAACAGTAGAAGTATATTATCCGTTTACAGTAGACATACAGTATTGTATCTGTTTACAGTAGAAGTATAGTATCTGTTTACAGTAGAAGTACAGAATATTATCTTTTTACAGTAGAAGTATATTTACATTTACATTTACATTTAGTCATTTAGCTGACGCTTTTATCCAAAGCGACTTACAAGTTCTGTACGACAAGCCATCAGGAAGAGCACAACTCTATCAGCTGAGTAACAATGTTCATCAAAGTGTTGAGTGCTACAGTGTAGGTTAGTTTATTAGGACAAGTGCATGACAGTATGGTTAGTTAGGGTTAGATTTTTTTTTTTTTTTTTTTAATTCAGATAATGGTTGAAGAAGTGAGTCTTTAGTCGACGGCGAAAGATTGGACGTGTTTCGGCTGTCCTAACTGGGGTGGGTAGTTCATTCCACCATTGTGGGGCAAGGACTGAGAATAGGCGACTTCTCTTTGATGACCCTCCCGGAGCTTGGATAGGAGTAGGTCTGAGGCGGCCAGAAGATGCAGAGCGTAGGGGTCTTGAGGGTGTGTAGTTAGAGACCATTGACCGGAGGTAGGCGGGAGCAGTTCCCTTTGCCGCACGGTATGCTAGGTCAAGGGCCTTGAAGCGGATTCGTGCAGCAATGGGGAGCCAGTGCAGGTCCCTAAGAAGTGGGGTGACATGGGCCGACTTCGGTAGGTTTGAGATCAGGCGGGCCGCTGCGTTCTGAATGAGTTGAAGAGGCTTAGTGGCAGTGGCCGGGAGGCCAGCGAGCAGTGCGTTGCAGTAGTCGAGGCGGGAGATGACTGTTGATTGGACGAGGAGTTGGGTGGCTTCTTTTGTCAGGAAGGGGCGTATCCTTCTGACGTTGCTCAGGAGGAATCGGCAGGTTCTGGTTGTCGCTGCGATGTGAGCAGAGAAGTTCAACTGGTCGTCGAGGACAACACCAAGGTTCTTGGCGGTCGGGGACGCGGTCACAGCTGCATTCTCGACTGTGATGGAAAGGTCGGTCAGGGGGGAGGATTTGGCCGGCAGGTGGAGCAATTCTGTTTTGCTTAGGTTCAGTTTGAGGTGGTTGGTCGTCATCCAGGCGGAGATGTCGGACAGACAGGCCGAGATCCGCTCAGAGACGTGGATATCTGAGGGAGGGAAGGAGAGGAAGAGTTGAGTATCGTCGGCATAACAGTGGTAGGAGAAGCCATGAGACGTGATAATGTTACCCAGTGATTTAGTGTAGAGGGAGAAGAGAAGGGGTCCTAAAACCGAGCCCTGGGGGACACCCGTCCGCAGGGGGCGGGTGGCCGACAGGGTCCCTCTCCATGACACTTGGTAGGAGCGGTCATTGAGGTATGATGACAACCATGTCAGCGCAGAGCCAGCCACTCCCATTCCTGCGAGGGCCGCGAGGAGGATCTGGTGGTTGACTGTGTCGAAGGCTGCAGATAGATCTAGGAGAATCAGGACAGAGGAGAGGCCTTTCGCTTTTGCTAAGTGAAGTGCCTCTGTGACCGCAATGAGGGCTGTCTCTGTGGAGTGACCAGTCCTGAAGCCTGACTGATTAGGGTCTAGGAGGTCATTCTGTAAGAGATAAGCAGTAAGTTGGTTGGATACAGCACGTTCAAGTGTTTTAGAAAGGAAGGAGAGAAGAGAGACAGGACGGTAGTTGCCTATGACGGTAGGGTTCAGGGATGGTTTTTTTATGAGGGGCGTGACTCTGGCTTGTTTTAGGGAGGTGGGGACCACCCCCGAGTTGAGTGAGGAGTTGATGGTTGCAGTTAGGAATGGGAGGATGTCTGGTGCTATGGACTGGAGGAGTGGGGAAGGTAGCCGGTCCAGCTGGCATGTAGTCGGACGGTTCGACGTTACCAGTGTCAGGGTCTCGGCTTCTGTAATGGGAGAGAAAGATGACAGAGTGAAGGATGAGGTTCTCGATTCAGCATTTGGAATGGGTGGGGGTTGGGAGAAGGAGCTGCGGATGTTCTCCACTTTTTCCTCAAAGAAGATCGCAAAGTCTTCGGCAGAGAAAGATGAGGGAGGGGGGGGTGGGGGGGGAGTGAGGAGGGAGGACATGGTAGCATGCAGTTTGCGAAGATTCTTGGCAGAGGCCTCGATCCTATGGTGAAAGAAAGAAGCTTTGGCATTAGTAATGGTTTTGGAGAATGTTAACAAGAGGTTGTGATATGTGTCGATGTCAGCAGTGAGGCGTGACTTTCTATACTTCCTTTCAGCTGCTCTCAGGACCTGTCTTTGTTCTCTCACTGGATCTGTCAGCCATGGACTGGGTGGGGAACGGCGGGCAGGTTTCTCAACGAGGGGACAGAGCTTGTCGAAGGAGGTTGCAAGGGCTGAGAGGAGGGTGGAGGTTGCCATCTCTGTGGAGAGAGCAGAGAAGGTGTCACTCAAAGGTAGAGTGGATAGTATGTCAGAGGAGAGGGTGGAGGGGGATAGGGAGGGCAGGTTGCGTCTGAGTGAGACGGTTTGAGTTGGGGTGAAGACCTTTCGGTTAAGCATGAGAGTTAGTGAGAAGGATATGAAGGAATGGTCAGATACATGTAGGGGAGTTACCGTGGTGTTAATGATGCTGGAGTTACGGGAAAATATGAGATCCAAGGAGTTGCCTGCTTTGTGGGTGGGAGGCATGGCAGTGGGAGTAAGGTCAAATGATTGTAGGAGGGAGACTACTATGACTGACTGAGATGAGTCAGGCAGGTTGAAGTCGCCCAATAGAAGGAGAGGGGTACCATCTTCCGGTAAGGAGCTTAGAAGCATGTCCAGCTCATCTGTGAAGTGATCGAGCGGACCTGGAGGGCGGTAGAGTGTAACAATGGTGAGATTGAAAGGATTAGAGACAGATACTGCATGATATTCAAAAGAAGTATAGTATCTGTTTATAGTAGACATACAGTATATTATCTTTTTACAGTCGAAGTATAGTATCTGTTTACAGTAGAAGTACAGTATAGTATCTGTTTACAGTAGAAGTATAGTATCTGTTTACAGTAGAAGTATAGTATCTGTTTACAGTAGAAGTACAGTATAGTATCTGTTTACAGTAGAAGTATAGTATCTGTTTACAGTAGAAGTATAGTATATGTTTACAGTAGAAGTACAGTATAGTATCTGTTTACAGTAGAAGTACAGTATAGTATATGTTTACAATAGAAGTACAGTATAGTATATTTTTACAGTAGAAGTATAGTATATGTTTACAGTAGAAGTACAGTATAGTATCTGTTTACAGTAGACATACAGTATAATATCTGTTTACAGTAGAAGTACAGTATCTGTTTACAGTAGAACTACGTATAGTATATGTTTACAGTAGAAGTATAGTATCTGTTTACAGTAGAAGTACATTATAGTATCTGTTTACAGTAGAAGTACAGTATAGTATCTCTGTTTACAGTAGAAGTACAGTATATTATCTATTTACAGTAGAAGTACAGTATAGTATCTGTTTACAGTAGAAGTATAGTATCTGTTTACAGTAGAAGTACAGTATATTATCGTTTTACAGTAGAAGTACAGTATATTCTCTTTTTACAGTAGAAGTACAGTATCTGTTTACAGTAGAAGTACAGTATAGTATCTGTTTACAGTAGAAGTATAGTATATGTTTACAGTATAAGTATAGTATCTGTTTACAGTAGAAGTACAGTATAGTATCTGTTTACAGTAGACATATATTATCTGTTTACAGTAGTAGTACAGTATATCATCTGTTTACAGTAGAAGTACAGTATATTATCTGTTTACAGTAGAAGTACAGTATATTATCTGTTTAGGGTAGAAGTACAGTATCTGTTTACAGTAGAACTACAGTATAGTATATGTTTACAGTAGAAGTACAGTATCTGTTTACAGTAGAACTACAGTATAGTATATGTTTACAGTAGAATTATAGTATCTGTTTACAGTAGAAGTACAGTATATTATCTGTTTACAGTAGATGTACAGTATAGTATCTGTTTACAGTAGAAGTACAGTATAGTATCTGTTTACAGTAGAATTATATTATCTGTTTACAGTAGAAGTACAGTATAGTATCTCTGTTTACAGGAGAAGTACAGTCTAGTATATGTTTACAGTAGAAGTACAGTATAGTATCTGTTAACACTTTGATCGCCATGGTTAAATTCATAATTTACCATCCCTCGCCATCTCTATTTGTCTATGGAGAAGTTCCCCTTCTTTGCAGGGCTATAACTTTTTAAATTGTATTGCTAAATTGACATTATTATGGCCCATTCAATGTCCTATATCTATTGTTCAGGGTGTAGCAACGTTATACTTTTTCATTCACATATTCATACTAAAATATGGTCTAAAGTATAAGTATGTTTTTATCGTTTTCTGCAGCTTTCTTCAGAACTTGATTTATAGCCCCAAATGCATTATATTGATGATCAAATACAGTTTGGTAGCGATCGGTGCCAGATAAAAAATTTCAACTGGAGGTACTTCTAGAAGTTACTACGTATCATCTGATGTTGACCGGATGGGCGGAGGGTCGTTTATAATTCCGTGGGCAACGTTATATCATTCACCTAGTGTGGGTCATATGATCATCAGAGCAGTTTATATGGAACACGTTAGAAAATAACGCTGAAACTCACCGTGGCTTCCTTGCGCCGTTGGGGGATGAGCGTGGAACAGAATTTTTTCTATTATGGGATGGAGAAATACCGGATCCATTTCCAGGTTGTATAATAGTATATACGTCCAAATCATGTTGTTTATTGAGTTAGGGTGAGCGATCGATTATCCAGTGTGTCAAGATGGAGTCCCGGGAGCTATAGCGAGTGGTCGGACCGAATTTGGATGAGCACCAGTTTCCTGTTTCCGGTTTACTGTTTGGGCGATCTGCCGATCGGCCACCAGATGGCGCTCTTGAACCGTTAGAGAGTTGAGAGGAGATCAGCAGTATATCTCAGGTCCTCGGAGGAGAAATATGATTTCGATCACAGATTTTTGAAATATTGATATCAAAGACGAGTTACGGCGTCTTCGGCAGAATGAGCATGGCGGGGAAAGACGAGTTCCAGCGTTTTCGGCGATTAAAGTGTTAACAGTAGAAGTACAGTATAGTATCTGTTAACACTTTGGATGCCATGGATGAATATTCTCGTGCTTACCCCCCGCGGGTTGAATGCCCACCCACGAGAATATTCGTTTTATTCGTTTTTTTTTAAATTAGCGATCTGAAATCATATTGCATCAAGCGAGCCTACCGTTGGAGATCCAGTCACCCCAGGCGCTCAGATGTGAAAAAAGCGCCCCCTATCGTCTCCCAGATGGTAAATCACCCTTTTGGATTGGACTCAATGAAAGTGAATGGGAGAAAGGATTTCTGACTCCACATTTTACTTCTCACTGATGTAACCGGGGTCTACCAGAGTTCATTCTGGAGCCTTGGTGCCGCGGCGAATATGTGTCTTACTGTATACACGATGGATCAATCAAATGAGCGATTTTTTTTAATGGCGATCGGAAATTGGAATAAACCATTTGGATACCATCTGATCTCAGGTAAGGAATCTATGTTATAAGTATTAGGATAATCAGACTAGTTTTCACAGAGATATAAGCTTTTATGTGATTATGGTGATAGGCTGTTTGACTCTGCTCGCGGTCAGGAAATAGGAGAATCGATTTTCAACTGGCGGCACAAGCGTGCGTGCGTGCGTACACATATCATATACTAGCGATCATCTAGCGTTTATTTGAAAACGATTCATAAATAGGCCGACAAATGACAACGTTCTAGAATATTCCAGTAAAAGGCGATTATCATAGAATGTGTTGTTTTTTCCGCGAAAACGAGTGATTTTCAAAAGGCTATCAAACTGAAATGAAGCGATAAAAAAACAATCTGCTTAGACAATGTTGACTGGAAAATGAGTCTTTGATAAGCGACAGGCAGATTAGACACATAGCCATAATTTAAAACATAGATTAGGCGATATTAACGTTAACATTGGAGTGGATTTGGGCATTCAAGGGGGTAAAAAGGAAAACACGGACTGGCTCTCAAAGTGTTAACAGTAGAAGTACAGTATATTATCTGTTTACAGTAGAAGTATAGTATCTGTTTACAGTAGAAGTACAGGATAGTATCTGTTTACAGTAGAATTATAGTATGTTTACAGTAGAAGTATAGTATCTGTTTACAGTAGAAGTACAGTATAGTATCTGTTTACAGTAGACGTATATTATCTGTTTACAGTAGTAGTACAGTATATTATCTGTTTACAGTAGAAGTACAGTATATTATCTGTTTACAGTAGAAGTACAGTATATTATCTGTTTAGAGTAGAAGTACAGTATCTGTTTACAGTAGAACTACAGTATAGTATATGTTTACAGTAGAAGTATAGTATCTGTTTACAGTAGAAGTACAGTATAGTATCTGTTTACAGTAGAAGTACAGTCTATTATATATCGCTGCTGTCGGGACAAAACCTCATAACTCCATTTTTTTTTATATTTTTTTTTTATATAAATCAACTCCGTAGATCATCCTCCATATGTGTGTGTGGGTTTTACAAAGTTTAAACAATGGGAACGCATTAAACCGATCATCTGTCTAAACCTCCTAACTCTATTCACCCTCAAATCTGTGTTCGTTTTTTTCATCTGCTGAAAAGTTGGGTTTTTGGAGTTATGAGGTTTTGTCCCGACAGCAGCGATATGTTTAGAGTAGACGTACAGTATAGTATCTGTTTACAGTAGAAGTACAGTATATTATCTGTTTACAGTAGAAGTATAGTATCTGTTTACAGTAGAAGTACAGTATAGTATCTCTGTTTACAGGAGAAGTACAGTATAGTATATGTTTACAGTAGAAGTACAGTATAGTATCTGTTAACAGTAGAAGTACAGTATAGTATCTGTTAACACTGTGGATGCCACGGACAAATATTCTCGTGCTTACCCCCCGCGGGTTGAATGCACACCCACGAGAATATTCGTTTTATTCGTTTTTTATTTTATTAGCGACCTGAAATCATATTGCATCAAGCGAGCCTACCGTTGGAGATCCAGTCACCCCAGGCGCTCAGATGTGAAAAAAGCGCCCCCTATCGTCTCCCAGATGGTAAATCACCCTTTTGGATTGGACTCAATGAAAGTGAATGGGAGAAAGGATTTCTGACTCCACATTTTACTTCTCACTGATGTAACCGGGGTCTACCAGAGTTCATTCTGGAGCCTTGGTGCCGCGGCGAATATGTGTTTTACTGTATACACGATGGATCAATCAAATGAGCGATTTTTTCGAATGGCGATCGGAAATTGGAATAAACCATTTGGATACCATCTGATCTCAAGTAAGGAATCTACGTTATAAGTATTAGGATAATCAGACCTGTTTTCACAGAGATATAAGCTTTTATGTGATTATGGTGATAGGCTGTTTGACTGCTCGCGGTCAGGAAATAGGAGAATCGATTTTCAACTGGCGGCAAGAGCGTGCGTGCGTACACATATCATATACTATCGATCATCTAGCGTTTATTTGAAAACAATTCATAAATGTGTTTTTTCCGCGAAAACTAGTGATTTTCAAAATGCTATCAAACTGAAATGAAGCGATAAAAAAACAATCTGCTTTGACAATGTTGACTGGAAAATGAGTCTTTGATAAGCGACGGGCAGATTAGACACATAGCCATAATTTAAAACATAGATTAGGCGATATTAACGTTAACATTGGAGTGGATTTGGGCATTCAAGGGGGTAAAAAGGAAAACACGGACTGGCTCTCAAAGTGTTAACAGTAGAAGTACAGTATATTATCTGTTTACAGTAGAAGTACAGTATAGTATATGTTTACAGTATAAGTACAGTATAGTATATGTTTACAGTAGAAGTACAGTATAGTATCTGTTTAAGATAAGATAAGATATTCCTTTATTGATCCCCTTGCGGAAATTCCAGTGACACACACAGCTCATCGTCTCATTAACAACATCATATCACAATCATTACATTTTTACAGTAACCACGGCACAACATAAATTCAAACAGACATGTACATTTGTTGACACATGTCGACTACAGAACGCCTGATACACCATATGCGATAGTCGGATAGTTTACAGTAGAAGTACAGTATATTATCTGTTTACAGTAGAAGTATAGTATCTGTTTACAGTAGAAGTACAGTATATTATCCATTTACAGTAGACGTACAGTATAGTATATGTTTACAGTATAAGTATAGTATCTGTTTACAGTAGAAGTACAGTATATGTTTACAGTAGAAGTATAGTATCTGTTTACAGTAGAAGTGCAGTATAGTATCTGTTTACAGTAGAAGTACAGTATAGTATCTTTTTACAGTAGAAGTACAGTATAGTATCCTTTTACTAACCAAGTTAACATGAACCAAGCTAAACGTACCTGAAATAGTCACTGCAGTAACACAGGAGGGCCTTGTGGGCGTTAAACTCAGTGCTGTTGACTTTAATAACCACATCACAGAACCTTTCCTCCATTAAGGATTGTACAGGACATTGTTTCCTTTTCCATGTGGGGATTTTAAATTGTATCTACAGAATATATTCAAGCTTACAGACAAGTAGCCGGAAACAACAAGTGAGATCTTCACTTGTCTTCTGATATATGAGATCTTCTTCTTCTTCTTTAGAATTTCCGGCAGTTATGAGATCTTCTGAGAGAATTGTTGAATATATACTGTACACAAATGTTCTAGAATGGTCTATTATGACTATTATGTATACTGTGACATCACAAATGTTCTAGAATGTTTGATTATGACATCATACTGTGACATCACAAATGTTCTAGAATGTTTGATTATGACATCATACTGTGACATCACAAATGTTCATTAACACTTTGAGAGCCAGTCCGTGTTTTCCTTTTTACCCCTTTGAATGCTCAAATCCACTCCAATTGTTACAAAGGGTCAGATTAAACCGAATATATATATTTATTGCTTGAGATCCCTTGTATAATATTTGTATATCGTTTGATATCCCTTGTATATTATTTGTATATATACACGGAATATCCCTTTACCTGGGTACAAACCAGACCATAATATTCGTTCTCCTATTGGACAGCGACCCCTAGGCGCCAACGACCATACCCCCAACGGCAAGTTCAAAGGCAACGCCAAGGCATGTCTCAACATGTCCAGGTTTACGCAGTAATACGAGACAGAACTGAGTTTGGCACTAGATAATTCACCTTACGTATAAATACGGCGCAGGTGGAAACAGCAGCAATTCGTTCATTACTAGTAAAGCCTTCACCACGAGACAACGTGCAGTGAAGTGGGCAACTTTGCCTCTGAATAGAGCCTTGAGAACGCTAAAGTGTCAGAGTTTAACGCAGTACCGTTGAGTTCGACTTATTCTAATGTGAAGTAATAGTCTATCATTTATAGTGTATCGTGCGGCTACCGTTCTTCAGTGACCAGCATTACCACCGGTTCGTCGTGTATATAGCTAGTGCACTTATCCAGGCTGGGCGGCCTAAACTTGTGCCCCCACCCGAGAAGTCCTAGACGAGAACCGTTGGATATGTACACCGGAGAACCTACACCGGCGACTGCAGAACCTTTTCTGGTTGGATTATATTGCTTTGGTACCGTGACTGCTGGAGCAGAGAACCGTCTACCCCACTATCGTGTGGGATCTACCCCCCGTGAGGAGCATCACTCGAGCCCGCCTCTAGGAAGAGGCTGGCTAGCTTTCATCCATGCTGTCGAGCATACTGGATTATAGCTGTTGCTTTGTCTACTGATCAAGGGAGTACTGCACTGGCTCCTGTATCTGGAACCTCGTTATTCCTCGTTGACCCAGACTTTGTACCCGAGCATTCCTCTACCCTGCCGGCCTTACACCCGGAGGGAACCCCCCAGTGTCTCCAGCCCAGAGACACTGTTTGTAAGGAGCGGAGTGTGGATGTGAAGCGAAGTCAAAACGACCGTTCACAGAAAAGCGAGGGCTCCCTAGCCCAGAGACACTGTTTGTAAGGTGGGGAGACTGGATGTGAAGCGAAGTCAAAACGACCGTTCACAGAAAAGCGAGGGCTCCCTAGCCCAAAGACACTGTTTGTAAGGAGGAGAGACTGGATGTGAAGCGCAGTCAAAAAGACCGTTCACAGGACTGCAAGCTAACTAGCTCACCATCGGCTAACAAGCCAACGCTAGCTCAGGAGGAGCTAGCCCAGGAGATGCCAGCTCAGGAGGAGCTGGCACGCCAGAAGCTAGCTCAGGAGGAGCTAGCACAAGGGAAGCTAGCTCAGGAGGAGCTAGCACGAGAGAAGCCAGCTCAGGAGGAGCTGGCACGCCCAAAGCTAGCTCAGGAGGAGCTAGCACAAGGGAAGCTAGCTCAGGAGGAGCTAGCACGAGAGAAGCCAGCTCAGGAGGAGCTGGCACGCCCAAAGCTAGCTCAGGAGGAGCTAGCACAAGAGAAGCTAGCTCAGGAGGAGCTAGCACGAGAGAAGCCAGCTCAGGAGGAGCTGGCACGCCCAAAGCTAGCTCAGGAGGAGCTAGCACAAGGGAAGCTAGCTCAGGAGGAGCTAGCACGAGAGAAGCCAGCTCAGGAGGAGCTGGCACGCCCAAAGCTAGCTCAGGAGGAGCTAGCACAAGAGAAGCCAGCTCAGGAGGAGCTAGCACGAGAGAAGCCAGCTCAGGAGGAGCTGGCACGACCAACGCTAGCCCAGGAGGAGCTAGCCCAGGAGATGCCAGCTCGGGAGGAGCTGGCACGCCAGAAGCTAGCTCAGGAGGAGCTAGCACAAGAGAAGCTAGCTCAGGAGGAGCTAGCACAAGAGAAGCCAGCCCAGGAGAAGCTGGCACGGGTAGCTCAGGAGAGGCTGGCGCGGCAGATGCTAGCTCAGGAGAAGTTGGCACGGGTAGCTCAGAAGAAACTGGTGCAGCAGGTGCTAGCTCATGAGAAGCTGGCGCAGCAGATGCACGCTCAGGAGATACAAGCACACAAGACGCTAGCTCGCATGTTGAGACATCTCAAAGGACTAGAGATCCCCGAAAGGGCCTCAATGGACCAACTGATGGAAAGAGAAGTAAGGACCCCCGGTCAAGATCCAGGGTATAAGATGGTGGAGAAACTAATCCCACAGGTGCGAGGCGGGAGCATGTCTCTCAATGATGCAGCAGGATCAGTCATGAATGGAACACCTATGCAAGGATCATGCTTACTGCTTGAAAAGCTATTCAGAGGAGTCCCAGGGGGTAACCCACTGGCAGCCCGATGCGCAGCATGGTCACAAGACCAGTTACGTATCGAATGTATGCTGTATGACCAAGCTAAAATGCTATCTGACAAAAGGGGGGCCTCCCAGGAGTTCCCCCCGAAAACAACCAAGGACAGAACAGGGAAAAAGAATTACATATACCTACCTCCAGACGAGTGGGCCGCACTAACCCCAGAACAGCAAGCAGAGGTGAGGACAACAAGGGAGGAATTCAAAGCCCGGAAGGAGAATCAATAGTATCCTTACCCTCTGGGGCCCTGACACAAGTGACTCAAGCAAGTGCAAACTGCACTTGACATACAGCTCATCTGTCAAGAGGAATAATATAAAGTGTTATTGTCATTTAGGAAGAAACATGACATAGAATACTACATGCATTTTGTGTATATTCTAAGTATAATATGTAAAGATGTCCGTCCTTGCTCTACACCCAGAGTAAAGTAAAGTGAATTTGTAATCTATTTCAGTCGGAAGGGATTTCCTGACAGCAACCATTTGGTGGGTTAGCACCCTACCAGCCATATCAGCTGCATGAGATGTACACTCACCGGCGCCTATGGGTAAAAAATTGAGACTCTGCAAACTCTCATCAAGCTTAGCACCTTGACGCGGGGGGACAGAGCGAGCATCAGGGTCTCTGTATCCGACGGGCCTATCAGATTTGTGGGGACTTGGAAGCCTCAGCATACAGGACGCTGTGGTGCTTGGGCGGCCAAGTCACTGGTTTATAGGTCTGTCAAAACGGATTGGAGGTTCCGGGGCTAAGAACATAAGTTCAAGTGAGTTGGGCTTTATACTATTTAAATAGGTATCAAAAGCCGAAAGAATATGAACCGAAATGACTGCTGTCAGGTGCCTCTGGAGTGGAATTAATTACAAATTTGAAAAAACAAAACATAGAAGGTTCTACTTAAAGAAAGAATCACGCTTAAAGTATATTTTTGTGATTACGGTAAAAAGGTTTACTCATGACTAAAAAGTTACGTAATGTTTTCTTACAGTCAAAAACGTAGAAGGTTCTACTTAAAGAAAGAATCACGCTTAAAGTATATTTTTGTGATTACGGTAAAAAGGTTTACTCATGACTAAAAAGTTACGTAATGTTTTCTTACAGTCAAAAACGTAGAAGGTTCTACTTAAAGAAAGAATCACGCTTAAAGTATATTTTTGTGATTACGGTAAAAAGGTTTACTCATGACTAAAAAGTTACGTAATGTTTTCTTACAGTCAAAAACGTAGAAGGTTCTACTTAAAGAAAGAATCACGCTTAAAGTATATTTTTGTGATTACGGTAAAAAGGTTTACTCATGACTAAAAAGTTACGTAATGTTTTCTTACAGTCAAAAACGTAGAAGGTTCTACTTAAAGAAAGAATCACGCTTAAAGTATATTTTTGTGATTACGGTAAAAAGGTTTACTCATGACTAAAAAGTTACGTAATGTTTTCTTACAGTCAAAAACGTAGAAGGTTCTACTTAAAGAAAGAATCACGCTTAAAGTATATTTTTGTGATTACGGTAAAAAGGTTTACTCATGACTAAAAAGTTACGTAATGTTTTCTTACAGTCAAAAACGTAATAGGTTCTACTTAAAGAAAGAATCACGCTTAAAGTATATTTTTGTGATTACGGTAAAAAGGTTTACTCATGACTAAAAAGTTACGTAATGTTTTCTTACAGTCAAAAACGTAGAAGGTTCTACTTAAACAAAGAATCACGCTTAAAGTATATTTTTGTGATTACGGTAAAAAGGTTTACTCATGACTTGAAGTAACTGAATGATTACTTAAAGTCAGAACTTAAGTAGAAAAAAAACTCTACTTTGTGAAATAGTAGGCTGAAATAGCCATTGCGAATAGCAGGCTGAAATAGCCATTGCGAATAGCAGGCTGAAATAGCCATTGCGAGCAGGCTGAAATAGCCATTGCGAATAGGAGCGAATAGCAGGCTGAAATAGCCATTGCGAGCAGGAGCGAATAGCAGGCTAACTAGCCATTGCTAACAGGACGAGGCTACTCACATGAACAGACAGGTATATGATAACCTTGGACATGCCGGAAGTAAGAGGATGTTGGTATACCTGAGAACTAACAACATTCTCATACCTAAAGCCAAACAAAGAGCGATAACAGTCCGAAAGGCCTGTGAACAATGTGCGCTGGTAAAGGTGCGCTGGTAAAGGGACAAAACCTGAACCAGTGCCACACTCTTAGACGGGGGGGGGGGGGCTGTCCCCCGGAGTCAGCGGACGACGCAGCGGATGGCAAGAAGGAATATACTGACTCAGGTCAGAAATCGGAACTAGAGGAAGACCGGGATAGGTCAAGCTCCAGAGCATCCTCAAGGTCCTCATCTAGACCTCCCAGACCTCCCAGACCTCCCAGACCTCCCAGACCTCCCAGACCTCCTAGACCTCCCAGACCGGACAGAGAGACATCGGCCTGGACCCAGGTTACAGGGCGACGAGAGCCCTGAATGGACCTGAAAGAGAGAAAAGAAATGAGTCCTCTGTGGACTGTATCTGTGATGTCCTGCGAGGCCTACGGACAGGGTCACAAGACCAGGCCAACCACACGTCAATAGAGGACTGCTGCTGCTGCAAAAGTGACAAATCAACCTACCTCAAACTATGGGAGAGATCCAAGAGGTCAGAGGGGGCGACCCCAAGATGACCAAGATGACCAAGGTGACCAAGATGACCAAGACGACAACAGCCTGGGTGCATCGGCCGGGAACAACAGATGCAAGTCTTCCCGCCGGATACCAAGCAACAACGTGACCCCTATCCTGTCGAGCCGTCCTGCCAGGGAACAACAGATGCAAGTCTTCCCGCCGGCTACCAGGGTAACAAGGCACCAAGATGGCAGAGGGGGTGTGGAGAGTCACAGCCACGTGACCCCACAATCGCCATCTCGTTCCCCAGTAAAGACGCTATTAAGACAATGGAAAATGACCGACCAGGATGACAGAGGGGGTGTAAAGTGTCACAGCCAACTAAGTGACACTGGGTATGACATCCTGATCTTATATATGATTATGGGGAATGTCTGTAGATTCTTCCTGGACAATGGAATAGAAACACGTTATGTGTAAACACATTTTAAGTGCCACAAGTCGACGAGTGACACTTTGTATAAAATTCATATGTTTATTATATATGATTGAAGCTATGTATATGACCTGTATACTCTTTATACACTTATAAAACTATGTTACAGTTAATGTGCAGTCGGAGTGAAGAGCAGGCCTGAGCTGAGAGCAAGTCGGCACAGTTTAACCCTGTCCTGTCTGCATAAAATAAAACCAGTATGTGCATATATATGTATACACTGTATACTATATATATATGTGCTGTATTATACATGTATGTGTATACACATACATGTACCATGTACATGTACTATCCACTATGTACTGTGTACTATGTACTCATGCTGGAGAGTCTCCCTCCCTCCTCTCCGGTGTCTCCATAGAAGGGGCCGGTGTCTGTGAAAGGGGAGTTAACCTGAGGAATGTGGCCCTGAGGCTGCAACAGCAGAGGAGAGGGAGCTGTAATGTTAACCCTTTCAGACGGGAAGGGTTGCTGGTTGAAAACCAGGGAGTCTTGAATCTATAGAGGGAGATCTTAAAAAAGAAACTATATAACAATTAAATGTTTGATGTGTACAGTAAAAGTTTTCAAAATGGCATGCTTATAAATTGAGTGTCAGTAGAGAATAATACTAACAGAATAATGTGTAAAAACTGTTTGTCTGGAGGGATCCTTAAGAGATACTGGAGAGGCCTAGTACATGGTACGATATCACGTGGTCACCACAGACAAAGCCGTTGTCTGTTTAGAAGGAAAAAGGGACTTTCTGTTACTTAAAAATCACTAGGTAACTAGCAGTAACGATAGTACAAAGAAGGAGGAGTCCATAACGAATTATGTATTGTATGTTGGTTTGCTAAACAGAAATGACGACCATTTGACATCACTGTGTTTAGACCAATCAGAAATACGATACAATATCAAATAAAAGAGACGGTTGCCGATGAAGAGGAGAACTTTTTTGAGAGAGGAGAAGAATGGTGCTCGACACTGGGCACAAGCCGTGCATGATGAGATGTTTTGTTCTGTGCTTATTTTAAACTGAATTGGGTGCTTTCCACTTCAGTATCTTTTTGTAACTAGCTTTTTCTAATTAAAATTACCTCTTTATAAATATGATTTGTATCCTTTCTTCTGACCAGACGACCGGGTAAGCATGAAATGTGTTTTGCCTTGTAACTTCACCCCATGCATTTTTGATTAATGATGTAAAATAGAATAAGTGGCTTTATCCCTGCATTAAGGACTAAAGGTGGATTCTGTATAATGGGATTATCAAGTAAAGCCATATAGTGATAATACGTGTACTTAGGAGACATATGATTATGTATTAATGTAAAATAGAATAAGTGGCTTTATCCCTGCATTAAGGACTAAAGGTGGATTCTGTATAATGGGATTATCAAGTAAAGCCATATAGTGATAATACGTGTACTTAGGAGACATATGATTATGTATTAATGTAAAATAGAATAAGTGGCTTTATCCCTGCATTAAGGACTAAAGGTGGATTCTGTATAATGGGATTATCAAGTAAAGCCATATAGTGATAATACGTGTACTTAGGAGACATATGATTATGTATTAATGTAAAATAGAATAAGTGGCTTTATCCCTGCATTAAGGACTAAAGGTGGATTCTGTATAATGGGATTATCAAGTAAATCCATACAGTGATAATACGTGTAACGGATAAGGAAAATGGACCTCCTCTAATTAAAGAGAGCCCGGACCAGTGCAAATAAAATAAAAGATTCCGCAACTTCAGTCACTCGACCTAAGGTCGATGACTGACGGGGGTCGGAACGGTGCATTCGCTGTCTCTTGTCGGTCAGTGGTAACAACAACATTTTGTAGACTCGGTTGGTTCTGCGTGTCAACCACTTCACAGGACGCTGTTTGAGGTGTAGATAGGCAGACCAATGAGTTATGAAGTTATCGATCTGACCTAAGAGCGAGCGTGGGCATTCAACAATATTGTATACACAAATGTTCTAGAATCTTCTAGAATGTTCTATTATGACATCATATTGTGATATCATACTGTGACATCATACTGTGACATCATACTGTGACATCACAACGGAACATGTTTGAGGGTCATTTGAAAAATATAAATAATTATGTAAGATATAATATAATGTAATTGTAATTGTAATTGTAATTGTTATTTTATTTTATACTTATCTATTTTTGTCTAGCACAGTCTCTGGAGCGTAACAGAAAGAAGCATTTTGTATAAAAGTATTCTGTACTTCTGTATGACAACTAATAAAGAAATATATATATTATAATAAAATGTAATAATAAAGTATAATATATTTAGCTCCCATTTGAATAATATAAATAATATGTTGATGTAATATAATGTAATGTAGATAGAAAGATAGATAGACACTTTATTGCCATTTCAACACTGTTGATTGGGATTTGTTAAAAACATACAATATAAAAACACAAGAATACAATATAAAAACACAAGAATACAATCCCCGCAATAAAGAGTTTTACACAAACAATTAAAAAGAAAGAAATGCTACAGTACCTAAAATAAATTGCTCAGTGTTCCAGTTTTAAAGTGCATATTGCCTTAAAGTGCATGTTGGCTGGTGCTAGCCCTTGTTGTGCAAAGTGCCTGTACATTTGTACTTGAGTTCAGGTGACGGACAGCCTCGGGATATGTACTGTTTTTAAAACGGGATGTCCTGCACCTGAGACTTTGGAGTCTTCTGCCAGAGGGAAGGGGGTTAAAGAGGTCGTAAGCAGGGTGAGAAGGGTCCCTGATCACCTTTTCCCCTTTCCGCCGGATTTGTGTGGCATAAATGGAGGCCACAGAGGGGAGCTCACAGCCGATGATTTTTTATGCTGTGCGTACAGTTCGTTCTAAATGTCCCCTATCATGGACGGTGGTGTTTCCGTACCACACAGTCATTGAGAAGGTAAGGACACTCTCCACAGTGGCTCTATAAAAACTGAGCATCGCCTCCCTGGACACACCAAACTTTTTAAGCTGGCGCAGGGAGTGGAGCCTCTGGTGGGCTTTGCTAATTATGAGGCTGGTGTTAACTTCCCATTTTAAATTATCACATATTGTGATGCAGAGGAATTTGTAATATTATATATTATAATATAATGTAATAATAAAGTATAATATATTTAGCTCCTATTTGAATAATATAAATAATATGTTGATGTAATATAATGTAATGTAATGTTATATATTATAATATAATGTAATGTAATAATAAAGAATAATATATTTAGCTCCCATTTGAATAATATAAATAATATGTTGATATAATATAATGTAATGTAATGTTATATATTATAATATAATGTAATGTAATAATAAAGTATAATATATTTAGCTCCCATTTGAATAATATAAATAATATGTTGATGTTATATAATGTAATGCAATGTTATATATTATAATAATGTAATATAATAATAAAGTATAATATATTTAGCTCCCATTTTAATAATATAAATAATATGTTGATGTAATATAATGTAATGTAATGTTATATAGTATAATATAATGTAATATAATAATTGCGGGGGGAAGTCACACTGCAGGTCAAACGGGCGTACAGTTACTTCTGGAGCGGGAGTCGTGCCCTAACGTTGAACGTTGTTAGCGTTAGCCTGTTGACTAGCTCGCATCAGCACGTTTAGAATGTATTGCACACTTGCATTATTTTAGAAATGTATATACATATTTTAGAATATGTATTTGATTGTGTATTCTTATTTTTTTCAATTTTTGACTACCTAGATGTTTATTGTGAGCGACCTGTGTGCTGAATTTCCCTTGTGATTAATAAAGTACTTGTATTCTATTTACCCATCTGCATAGATTATTACGCTAGTGTTATTTTTACAGTCTGTGGTTAGATCCTCAGGAGGTACTCAGTGTTAATGGTAGTTATATACTCGTACTGGCAATCGCGTCTCGCTCTTCGCCATATTGAGATATACCTCATCTCCAGTACCTACTGTACTTCATTAACAAAAACAAGTCAAGTCAAGTCAAGTCAAGAGTTTTATTTGTCACGGCATACAAGTATACAATGAAATGCGGGTGGTCTTGCCCGCAACAATATGCAATACAGTAGTAACAACATATAATGGAATCCAATAAAACAACATTGTGCAATAACAGTAACATAGTAGGGCTTATCGGTATTTGTACATAAGTTATTTACAGAGCATGGAGTACTGTGGGTCCTGTGGTAGTGCATACACTTTTAGCTACAGATGAGGCACTGGGTCATTCTGTACATTGCTATTTTATACAATCTCAGGTTATACTATTCTATTTTTAAAGTGACCTTTCCTTAGTGGCCATAAGTGTGGGCGTGTGCAGCATGAGTGTGTGCTTGCTCATGTTAAAGTGGCTGCTAGTGTGTGAGCGTGTACAGTGTGTGTGTTGTGTGTGTGCTCATGTGTGCTTGTGTGTGTAGAGTTCAGTGTTCAGGGCTCTGATGGCCTGGGGGAAGAAGCTGAGCCGAAGCCTCTCTGTCCTAGTAGCTGGGGTTCGCAGGTGTCTGCCTGATCTCAGCAGCATGAACAGGCTGTTGTTGGGGTGGTGTGGGTCTTTCATTATTCTGCAGGCTCTGGATTTGCACCTCTTGTTGTATAGAACCAGCAGGGTGCAATACCCGTGGTACGCTCGGCTGAGCGCACCACTCTCTGTAGGGCCTTCTTGTCCTGTGCCGTGCTGTTTCCATACCAGGCAGTGATGTTTCCAGTCAAGATGCTCTCTACAGCTCCGGAGTAGAAGGACTGGAGTATCTTCCCAGATACTCTGAACATCCTTAACTGTCTCAGGTGGTAGAGGCGCTGCTTCGCCTTTTTTACGACTGAGTCTATGTGTGTTGTCCATGTCTGATCCTCTGAGATGTGGACCCCCAGGTACTTAAAGCTGCTCACCCTGTCCACGGTAGCCCCGTTTATCCTCAGTGGTGTGTGTGTCTCCTGCTGTCCTCTCCTATAATCCACGATCAGTTCCTTGGTTTTACCAATGTTTAGGAGCAGGCTGTTGTCCTGGCACCAGCGTTCCAGTACCTCAACCTCCTCCCGGTAGGCCTTCTCGTCGTTGTCCGAGATCAGCCCCACCACCACTGTGTCGTCCGCAAACTTCACTATGGAGTTGGAGCTGAACTTGGCCACACAGTCGTGTGTGTATAGTGAGTACAGCAGGGGGCTCAGAACACAGCCCTGGGGGGACCTGATGCTCAGGGTGATGGTGTTGGAGGTCTGACCCCCCACCCTGACTGCCTGGGGCCTTTCGCTCAGAAAGTCCAGTATCCAGGCGCTCAGAGCGGAGCTCAGACCCAGCTCGATCAGCTTGTCCACCAGTCTGGTGGGGACTATGGTGTTGAACGCTGAGCTATAGTCAATGAACAACAGTCTCACATAGCCCCCCTTCTGTCGGTCAAGGTGAGAGAGGGTGCTGTGCAGTACCTGGGAGACCGCATCGTCAGTGGACCTGTTTGGCCTGTATGCAAATTGCATGGGGTCCATATCACTGGGGAGGGGGGGAAAAAGCACCCATGCATTTGACCAGGCCCCGCCCCAGTGTACCCCTATAAGGCACCAGGCATGGTCACACTCGCCCTTCCTCTTTTTTCGTTTTCCATCTTGGACGTGCATTGCATCCCATGTAACTAGCTGTTGATGAAATGCAGAGAGAAATTGAACAATGTTGGGTTTCGCCGGAGATTTGCCAGCCCCTGGAATCTTCTCGGCATGTTCCAACGGCGCGTCGGGCCTGTCCTGGGGTTTCCTCGTCTTTTGACAGCAGATCGAGGGACGTCGCGCGATGTTTAGCTATCGGGCTAACTCGCGCCCAGGTAGGATCTGCGTCCCCTAGGCATAACAATGCTGGCGTTAGTGATGCTGCTCGAGTTGTCCCAGGAGACAACCGAGTTGTGTATTGGCGCAAGGGGCAGGATATCTGGGTAAACGTTGTTGTTTTCCCGGTTATCCTGGAGCGCGTGGCTAACGCTATGCTATGATGCTGGGTTACTGTTTCTGTTTTGATTCCCCGCTGAGGGCTGTCTTTTTAGAAAAAGGTCTTCCCTCCTCTTAACCATTCATGCTGACGGTCAATCGGTGTCTACTGTTGGGAGTATTGACGGGGGCTTGTTTACCTTTTTCATGGGTGAATGGGCTGAGGCCTAGGGCTGGTGTGCTTTTTGTGAATATTATGAATGGTATGCGGGACTGGTGTTCTCTGGTCTGCATCCCCTTAACGTTGTGTGTATGGGCTAGCCCATTCTGCAGTGTATTGGTGGTGTTTTAGTTCATTTATTCATTAACCCATTCTGGTTGCAACCACCACTGGTGCTCCGTGTTTATGAAGTAGTCCTTTGCCTCTGGCATGTTGAAACAGTGCCCTGCCCGGCCGACGCCATGAGGTGAGTCGGCCCGGCAGGTGGCTGGTGGGCTGTTAAGCCTATACCGCCACGGTATAGAATTAGCAACGATTAGTAACTTTGTTCGAATTGCTGTTTTTTTCTGTCAAAAATGGTGGCGGGTGGTGGGGCCATGAAGACCAGCCAACGTCGAAACATCGCGCGAGGTTTTGACGTTATTAGCTTTGACCTAGCCGCAAGCTATAACCGCAGGGAGGGCTGGGATGCTGTCAACGGTTGTTTACAGACATCTTGGTTGGATTAGTCTCCCTTTGAGGGGGTGAGAAGTTAAAAATTATTTTTCCCTCCTCAGGGCTCCCCTCTCCGCAGAGGGACTTTGGTCTTTCCGCTGGAGCGAGGGCGGTATTTGATCTAGGCCCCACACCGCCTCACACCGCGCAGCCAGAGGTGAGAGCACGGCCTTGCCAGCGGCTGTGGCGAGGCCCTCGACCAGCGGCCATGTTTCCCCCGCCTGAGGTACCCTGGGCTCAACGTCAACAGGTGTCCACAAGGCCGACAGCCTTGGCGGCCGAGGGATCGGCTACATTGGATGAGCACGCCCTAAAAAAACTTCGCCGTCCGGCTGTGAGAATGTTGTGCTGTCAAGCGGCTCCCACGCCACACGTTCTGCATCTGTGTTTGGTTGAGCCTGGTGTTACGTCTGTCAACTACAAGGGTTGTCAGCAGGGGGTCTCGAGACCTCTTGAGGCAAACAGTGCAGGCTTCCCCGACCTCGCCTTCACCAGGCCGGGTATCACGTTGATGCCTCCCACTCCGGAGAGCCCGCAGTGGTCTGGCAGGCACGTGTGATTTGGGTGGTAGTAATATCACTGCAGGGCTACGGTGTGTAGGAACCCATGGGGGCCTCACACCTTGCATGTCCAGCTGCAGAACAACTCCTCAGCATGCTGGAGGGGTGTTCAGTGGGGGAGCTTTTGTCACCTAGTATGATGTCAGCTTCCCCTGTATCAAACCGGCCCTTTCTGTCGGGGTCCCCCCTTGGGTGCGATTGCCTCGTGGGTAGTGTCAGGGTCCGATGGCCCGACTCCACGGAACGCTCTGCTCGCACGGTTAGCGGGTCCAGGGTTGGCCACGTACAGCGGGTGGGACCGGGCCGCCTATCTACAGTTCCTACCAGACCAGCGCCAAATGGCGGCGGGTGCGTTTTGGGAGTATCATCACATATGGCTACAGCAGTACCATATGACGAGGTGGATGGAGAGAACGCTGAGGCGGGGACTTGTGTTTACACAACCCCACCCGTTTTCAGGTTTGGTACAGACCCTATTGTCAGGGTCACCAGCAGTGACAGCTCTGATCAACAGATCCAATCCAAAGCAAGCCATCGTCGTGGCGTTTTCCTCTGCGTCGTCAGGGGTTACGAAGTGTATTCTGCCCTGACGACGTTCTGGTCCTTGGCGGTCAAGGTGGATCGTCAGGTCTCATACCAGGCAGGTGGTGGAATTCCTCACCAGCCTGGGGTTTGCTGTAGACTGGAAGTAGAGTACTCCTCTTCCCAGTCAACGGGTGGAGTACTTGGGCTTATTCTAAGCTCAAGGTCTATATGGGCATCCCTCTCAGAGCATGTTATCGACACGCTCGGGAGGTTCCATCCTAGGACGGTTACGGCTCTGTCCGTGATGCGCCTGCTCGGTATGATGGCATCTGCTCATTCCGTGGTCCCTCTTGGCCTCCTCTTCACCTCATGAGGAGGATACGGAGGTGGTTTTCCAGTATGGAAATAGACCCGGTGAGAGGCAAGTGGAAGCGGCTAAGGTTCCCATGTCAGTACTGGGGGACCTCGCCCTCTGGCAGTAGGCTGTCACACGTCACAGTCTTCACCGACGCCTCCCTCACTGGGGGGGGACGTGTCGGGCCAACGCAGTAGGGGGCAGCTGGCAAGACCATGCTGCCCGGTCTGCGCTACGTTCAATGTGTTGGAATTGAAGGCAGTCCTTCTGGTCCTCAAACGGTGTTTTGATCAGGACGGACAATACGACGTCAGCGTCGTATATCGACAGACAGGGAGGAGTACGCTCCCCCCGTCTGCACCGGGCGGCGGTCGGCTGGCTATGGGCGTTCTCCATCTGCGCAGCCTGAGGGCTCTCCACACCCCCGGCAGAGTGAATGTGGGTGCAGGTGTGATGTCGCGGGGCGGTCCTCACCCTGACGAGTGGGGATTACGTCCGGACATAGTCGGGCAGGTCTGGGACCGATTCCGTGGCCGCCTGGGATTCTGTACGTTTTTCCCCCCATACATCTGATGGGTCAGTTGTTGGTGCGGATACGTCGGGATCGCAGGACCTTGGTCCTGCTCGCGCCGGACTGGGGCACAGCTGTGTGGTTCCCGGTCCTGATCCAGCTCTTGTTAGCCCCGCCGTGGCCTGTTCCTTGGTCGTCGCGGGCCCTCTCTCAGGCGCACGGGTCTCTGTGGCAGTTCCCTGTGCTGGGCCAGCCGCTGATGGTTTGGCTGTTGAGAGGGTGAGTCTGGAGGGGATGGACCCTTCTGTGGTCGACACCATCCGGAACGCGCATGCTCCCTCCACTATCGTGGGTTATGCGGGTAGGTGGTGTATTTTCCAAGAGTGGTATAGAATGGGGAGCTTGGACCCGGTGTCCTGCCCCCTGGACGCTGTCCTTTCCTTCCTTCAGTCTATTTTGGATAGACTGTCGGCTTCAACGGTGAGGGTATATGCCACGGCTATATCCTCTTGTCATGTGGGGTTTGAGGGCTTTACGTTGTTCAGCCACCCTCTTGTGAAGCGTTCCTGCTTGGCACTCTGCGCCTTAAGCCGGTGAAACGTTCTCTATCTCCAACTGGTCCTCGGCCGGTTGTCTGAGGCCCCGTTTGAGCCTCTTGAGCAGGCGTCTTTGGAACAGCTGTCTTTTCAAGACTGCATTCCTGCTGGCCATCGCCTCCGCTAAGCGCGTGGGTGAGCTCTGTGCTCTCTCGGTGCGGCCTGAGTGCTTGTCTATTCGTGTCAATAGCAGTGCGACTCTGAGGCCTAATCCAGTCTTCGTGCCAAGAAATATCCGGAGCTCTTTTCGCTCCAGGGATATTGTGTTTCAGGCGTTTCATCCGCCTCCTCACGCTGGTGAGTTAGAGGCGAGCCTTCACCTGTCGTGTCCAGTCCGGGCTTTGGGGGTTACCTCAGCCGGACTCAGGACCTCAGGGCTACCGATCAGCTCTTTGTTTGTTACGGTGGCTCTCGCGCTGGTAAGGCACTGTCAAAACAGCGCCTGTCACATTGGTTGTGCGAGGGCTTTGCCCTTTGCTACACGTTGGCTGGGCTGGCCCCCCCTGGGGGTGTCAGGGCGCACTCCACTCATAGGGTGTCGGCCTCTGCCGCCTTGTTAGGGGGGGCCTCGGTGGAGGACATCTGTGGTGCGGCTTCCTGGTCCTCCCCGGGTCCCATCGTTAGGTTTTACCTCATGGACATGACTGGGGGTTCTGTTTCCCAGGCGGTTCTGAGGTCTGGGACCTCCCCTGCGTCCCGCCCTTCGGTGGGTTAGCAGGGGTGTGTGGGTGTGTGCCACAAGGTGATGTGTCACACGTGGTCCCGCCTGTGCTGTGCGTTTTTAGGGGTCTCTAGTTCCCTCTTTTTCGCACTTGGGTGGAGTTAACTGCCGCCCCCTCTTCACTAGGAAGGGGGGGTGACGGGACTCCCCTCCCCCCTGGTGGTAGGGCTTGCAGGTCCTCAGCGGGTACATTTGTCGGGCCTCGCGTCTGCTCTGCCCCATATCTCAATATGGCGAAGAGCGAGACACGATTGCCAGTACGAGTATATAACGATAGGTTATGTATATAACCTGGTTATATGAGTACTGGCTGAGCGTCTCACTCTTAGCGCGCCCTGAGGTCCCTTGGTGGGGTTTTTCTTGATGGAAAACTTTTTTCCAGAGGAAGGGCGAGTGTGACCATGCCTGGTGCCTTATAGGGGTGTCCTGGGGCGGGGCCTGGTCAAGTGCATGGGTGCTTTGTTTTCGTTAATGAAGTACAGTAGGTACTGGAGATGAGGTATATCTCAATATGGCGAAGAGCGAGACGCTCAGCCAGTACTCATATAACTAGGTTATATACATAACCTATCGATTCTAGTACAGGGGTGGGCAATTAATATTTACAAGGGGCCACATAAGAAACCTGAACTGTGTTGGAGGGCCGAACCAATGATAACTTAAACTTAATTCTGCTCAATATTCATTATCTCCCATTGTAAAAAGTAGTAGATTATATATTTTGATTAGCTGCTACTGGTAATCAGAAGAATAAACATAGACATATAGAAGTAATAAACAGTAAAAACTAAAACAATCATTGTTTGTGTTCCATTTTATTTTCAACTTGTTAATCTTCACAAACACTGAAGAGATGTTTTGCAGTATGTTAAAAGACATGCAATTGATCAACTTTATACAGAAAGCAATACAGTAGTTGTGATGTCTTGGGCTGTATCACGTTAGCCTAGCTTGGCTGCACGTTAGCCTAGCTTAGCACAATGAATGGAAGCGGATAGTGCCGGTTAGCTAGGATAATAACGTGCAACCAGATAGCTTTCTACTGAATGCACAGAGACACACAGCCAGCATGTAGGCATTATTTATTTCTAGCATGATTCATTCATTGACTCGTTCTGTAGAAAGCTATCTGGCTGACTTCTCCAAAGTCCAGTTATTATTATTAGCCTATGCTTAGCACAATAAATGGAAGCGGACTGTGCGGGTTAGCTAGGCACAGTCATCATTGGATTCACTCTCGCTCGCCGGCTCAGTCTTCATTGAGACCGAGACAAAATAACAATAATAATAATAATGGCCTAATATCTGTCCTCTTCACCGTGAACACCAAATTCTCCAATATGAATGCTAGCTGCTGCCAACGCTAATGCTGTGTTGTCTGCTCAGGGCTAAGTGTTGTAGAGAGAGACACACACTGAGCTGACAGGCGCTCGCGCACGCAGACCACACCCCTCCGAGGCTCCAGCGCTTGTTATGCAAAGTAGCCAGGTGTCGAGTGGAACACATTCCGGAGTGCGGACTTGCGGCGTGCTCCTGCTCAAAGAAGTTTGGTACGCCGTTCTGATTGACCGCGTGCTGGACACGGATGCCCGCGGGCCGTAAATTGCCCAGGTCTGGTACTGTTGGTACTGTTGGTACCAGTTGGTACTGGTAGACAGGGGTGTAAAGTACTTGAGTAATTGTACTTTGTTACAATACTTAAGTACTGTTTTTGGGGATTTGTACTTTACTCTATTATTATTAGGTTTGTATACTTGTACTTTTACTCAATTACATTTCAGAGAAAAAAAACATACTTTTTACTCCTTACATTTTAAATGCAGACCTACAAAGTACAAAGTACAAATCTCGCAGGTCCAACAATTTTAATTAGTATATTTGTTTCTCTGGCCGAACTAACGTTAACGTTATTAATCCTGCAGCCGGACTTTATTTAAAAACAGCCAATCAAATCCCCATCAATGGAAAATTAACCCACCCATACCCATGCTGATTGGTCCTTGTGCAAGACTAGATCTTTGATTAAACTCCTGCTAATATCAGAAAAAGAATTTCATATCAAATGAAAACTTGGCCCACGATGGAATGAGTTTGAGACCCCTGGTCTATCCCTTGCAATAAAAAAAAATTTACTTTGACTTTTTAGTACTTAAGTACATTTAAAAGTAGAAACTTTTTTACTTTTACTCAAGATACAGGTGATTCTGTGGCTAACGCCGTGGCAGCGTTGGATGCACATTTCACTCCAAGAATCAACGTAGTAGTCGAGCGACACACGTTCAGAAAGCGTGCACAAGCACCACATGAAAGCATTGCACAATACGTTGTTGCTTTGCGTGACCTAGCTACCAGATGTGACTTTGATAATAAAACGGAGGAAAATCTCCGGGATCAGTTGATTGAACATGTAGCTAGCCCACAGATAAGGGAACGTCTACTGCTTTAACCAGGTTTGACGCTGGACAAGGCTATCAACCTAGCTACGCAGTTTGAAGCAGCTACACTCCACGCTAAAGCTATCAGTACCGAGCGTGCTGCTCCAGTACAGGTCGTGACGCCGCGGTCTCAGAATACATTCAAGAAACGGGACTGGCAGCGCTCCCCTCCAGCTAAACCTGCTGCTGCTACTGACTCTGCTTCCACTCGCTCTTGCTACCGATGTGGCTCGGGGAGCCACCTGGCGAACTCTTCACAATGTCCAGCGGTGAAAGTGACTTGCAAATTATGCCAGAAAACAGGACATTTTGCTCGTGTCTGCCGTGCTAAAACACAGTCGGTGAGTACAGTGGAAATTCCTGAAACTACAGTGCTATGCTTGGGAGCTTCTGACATTACAAAAATGATTGTGTGCAATGTGCATGTACACACACCTACCACCCAGGCTCAGGAATTGAGACTGGTTGTGGACACAGGCTCAGCAGTATCCATAATGCCACTGTCTACTTATGAGAAATACTTCAGTGAAACTACCCTATCTGCACCTACTGTTCGGCTGGTGTCGTACACCAAGGCTAGCATACCTGTCATGGGGTGCCTACAGGCTCAGGTGAGGAGAGACAATGTCACGGTCCCTGCTACATTTTACGACGTGGATAAAGGAACTCCCCTGCTGGGAATGGACCTGTTGACTGCACTCCACCTCTGCATTAGTGGAACTACTGTCCTCCCCTCCTCCGCTCCTACGCCGTCTACACCTGCCCCTGTGATGGCTACTACTGTCACAGCTCCTATGGCATTTGGCTGTGCAAAAGGCTTTGTGCATTGTGTAAAAATGTACCCTACTGTTAAGCCAGTGCACCAGAAGTTACACCGCTTACCTTTCGCGGTCAGGGACGCTGTCTCTACTGAACTACAGCGACTACTGGAAGCAAGTGTCATCGAGAGGGTGGACGCTTCTCCATGGGTGTCACCGATCGTGGTGACACAGAGGAAAAACGGTGGAATCCGCATGTGCGTGGACCTCCATGAACCGAACAAGGCTGTGGTTATGGACTGTTACCCACTGCCACACATGGATGAACTACTCTCCAACCTGCGGGGAGCAAAAGTGTTCTCCACGATTGACCTGGCAAATGCATACTACCAGGTACCGTTGCATGAGGAGAGCCGTGACCTTACCGCATTTATCATGCACAAGGGCCTTTTCAGGTTCTGTAGGGTCCCGTACGGTCTGGCTTCGGCGCCATCTGCCTTCCAGAAAATGATGGCTACAATTCTCAAGGACAGTCCAGGCGTTCAAAGCTACTTGGACGACCTGATCATCTACGGTCCTACCGCTGCCGTCCATGATCAAAACCTGAAGACGGTGCGGCGGAGGCTAGATGATGCTGGCCTAATGCTCAATGAGGATAAAAGTCACTTCAACAAGCCCTCCCTTCGCTACCTGGGACACATCATCTCAGCTGATGGTATCCTGCCAGTCAAAGAACACACCGACGCAGTTCTGAAAGCTCCTGCTCCCTCCGATGCTGTCTCCCTGCGTTCCTTTCTAGGACTGGTATCCTGGTACTCAAAGTTTCTGCCTAATTTTGCGACAGTCGTAGCCCCTATGCGTTAGTGTGTGAGTGCTACAGACACCTTCACATGGACTGACGCTGCGCAAAACAGTTTTGATCAAGTCAAACAACTACTGGTAAACAGCCCAGCTCTCGCTCTGTTTGACCCTGCTCTCCACACAGTGATCTCCACCGATGCAAGTGACTACGGGTTGGGTGGGGTATTCACTCAATTTCATGCAGATGGCACTGAGAAAGTGGTGGCCTTTGCATCTCGTACACTCTCTCCGACAGAGCGAAGATATTCAACTGTGGAGAAGGAGGCCCTCGCATGCGTGGGGGCCACAGAGAAATGGAGAACATACTTATGGGGACGACGGTTTACTCTCCGTACCGACCATCAGGCTCTCACCACGCTGCTCACGACAAAGGGCATAGGCCGTGCTGGGATGCTCGTCGCCCGGTGGTCAGCACGTCTCCTCTGCTTCGACTACGATATAGTCTAAGACCCGGATCACAAAATTACACGGCTGACTGCCTCTCACGCCTTCCCCTGCCTGCTTCTACTGACTCTGCCATGGATGTGGAGGCCGAGATAGTAGCACACATCGCTGCTACACTCGGTGACTGAGTTTGGGGCTGCTTGCTCTACCTGCCCTGAAGTGACTGCACTGCGTGGTCAGATTAACAGGGGTTGGCCTCACTCAGCGAAATCAGTGAGCCAAGATCTGATCGGATACTTCAAGATCAGAGAGGAACTGTTAGTCAAGGACAATTACGTCCTCAGAGGCAACCGCCTCATCGCACCAGTGTCCTTACGCCATACATTGCTCACACTGGCACACGAGAGCACTAAGCAGCGTCTGCGGGATCTCTATTCAGGCACGTGCACATGTAACGGATATGCACCGCGATAGTGTGACTACGGTGCATGGAAGTAAAACTCACTCCCCAGAGGCATTCAAGCTCAGCGCTTAGAGAGGAGTTCCTCTCTTGGCGCAGTGGTTTGTGTTGCTTCCCCCCGTGCGGACGCCCGGGGCTCGACTCCCACTCAAGGCGCGGTCGAAGTTTCGTGGCAGGTACTAGGTTGTACCTGTTACAGTGGTGCCGTGACCCGGATGCCTTGGGTGGTGTGAGTTTAGGGGGGGTGAGTGTAACGGATATGCACCGCGATAGTGTGACTACGGTGCATGGAAGTAAAACTCACTCCCCAGAGGCATTCAAGCTCAGCGCTTAGAGAGGAATTCCTTGAGCACCTGCCTTTTTGAGCCTCGTAAAAAAAGTGCCCTTTTTGAAAAAGAAATATAATTTTCTTTTTGTTACGCATATAGACTGCCCTTCCAACTGAAAAATGTCAGGATAGAATCAAAATATTAGGTAAAGAGAGAGAGATGCCCCATATTCCATTGCAGTTTGCACGGCCTACTCAGCGTGCCTCTCTGCGGACCTATATATTTTATGCATAGCGTGGGTGATGATGATGATGATGATGATGATAGAAACCTCTGTGGCCCATACAGTTGAATGCTGGTATTACACTCACTGAGGGACACGAAGAAGTCAAGTCCGATGGGATTTGGGAATCTCAAAATACAAATCGGGATTGGAATAAAAAATGCATTTATATTAAACAATACAGAAAATACAGCACTTCTTGGGGTCTGTAGGGTAAGCACTTATTCCCTCCCCCCTGAAAATTTATGGAGATGTATCGGCCTTTTAAGTCAGTGATAAAAGTGTCTTTTAAGTGAGCCCCTGCACTGATTATTATAGTTCAATATTCAATATTTGATCACCAAAACCCCCCAAAAAGCATAAAAAGCCCCCCCCCCCCCCCCCCGCCCGAAAAGGGCCCTTAAAAATCGGGCTACGCGCTCGGTTAAAACACAGACAGGTATAGTGCCCTTTTCAGCCTTTGAGCACCTGCCCCTCTAAAGTCCTGTGCACGTCCCTGTCTCTATTGGTGGCCGAAGATGGACGCTCAGGTTCAGGCCAACATATCCAAATGTGTCTCTTGTCAGTCTAATGACAAGACGGCCAAGATGTACTTTGCACCACTACAGCCAGTTCCACTGCCAGACGGCCCGTGGAAGAAGCTAGGCCTCGACATAGTCGGGCCCTTCGAGTCAGCTGTGCCAGCCTGCCGTTACGCGATCACACTGACGGACTACTATTCTAAGTGGCCAGAGGTAGCCTTTTCTCACAACGCTACAACTACGGATGTAACCATTGTACAAAAGGCCAAAGGACTGGGCAGACATAAGGACTGTGGGGTGCTGTTCTGCTGTTCTGCAGCTGGACGCGCCTCAGACATAAAGGCTGTGGGGGGCTGCTCTGCTGTTCTGCAGCTGGATGCCTCTCAGACATGTCTAGACATGTCAGTCGATAGCCAGCATCTATATATACTAGTGGGCTTTAGTGATTCCTTCAGTTCATGTGTGCGTCCCTGATCACAAGTAAGTGTTAGATACGTGCATAATGAGGACGCTTAGTTATTGTTGGTGATTTATATGGTTAAGGCTTATACTAATGTTATAATTCTACCAGCTGTTTAGGAAGCAATTTACCAGTATGTTTATAGTGATAATCTAGCCTATTGGGTATAATCTATGTTGTTGATTATAGTATTTAGTATCTGTTTAGCACAGTTTATCCCTGTAACTAGTATAGGTAAAGCACTGCTTATCCCCATTGGTAGTTCCACTCGTGAGGTGTATGTTACTTGTAGCAACAGTATATTGTATAGTATATAACAGACTGATTAATAAGTATTAGTAACGCTGATGTCTTTGTTTCCTCCCCATTTAGAACCACACACACACTCTCACATACTCCCACCGAGTTAATGGGAAATAGAAGTAGAAATTGCCTGTGCATCTGTCTGACCATTGATAATAAAACCCATCAAAGAACGTTACTGCCTCCCGTGTCCTGACTAGACACCCCGTGTTGTTGACTACATTTCCTAACCACCAAGAGCTTCACTACAAATGGTCCTTCGAACCGGATGGAGTCAACGATATGGCAACCAGTCGAGAAGGAACCAGCCTCCCCGCTTCACCATCCGTGCGCCCCAAACGCACAGTGCAGCGCCCGAGATGGCTAGACGATTACCTAGTGGAACATACACGCCAGCGTGACATAGAGCAGCTGCACAGGCATGAAGAGGATAAAGCACAGCCCAGTCCCGCTAGAAGCACATCCCCCATGCCACCAATGCAGAATGCGCACGAAGCAATAATGCACCAAGTTCTGGAGACTGCGCGGCAACAGAGTGAGACGGCTCAGAAGCAAACAGAGCTTTTGGAGCTTGTTCTGCAGCACCATTCCTCCCAATCCTCAGCTCAGTCGTCAAGGAGGTCATCATGGCATCAGACTCCAGTTCGCCAACTCCACCCAGAAAGAGTAGGCGAAACGCAGGTCTCCCCTGCCTGTGCACCTCACTACTCCCCAGCCGAGGATCACCCAAGTATAGCTGCAGTGTAGAGCTCTGTGTTCGGTCGCCATGGTAACCCAGAGAGCGTTGTCACAGACAATGGGCCTCAATTCACATCAGCAGCCTTCGCTGAGTACCTCAAGGAAAGAGACATTGCTCACAATCGGATTTCAGTTTACTATCCGGCGGCTAATGGTGCTGTCGAACGCTTCCATCGTGTTCTGAGGAGTTGTATTCAGACAGCGATCCAGCAGTCTCAACCGTGGAAAGAGGCTGTGTTGGGTTGTCTGCAAGTATACAGAGCCACTCCCCACGCCACCACTGGCGTTTCACCACATGAACTGCTTTACGGTCGTAAAATGCGCACCAAACTGGACGTACTGCCCTTGCAGCCTACTGTGAGTGCACAGGACGAGACTGTGAGAGAAACGGTCCAAAACAAGCAAGCCAAAATGAAGCGCTACACAGATGCTAAGCGTGGCGCTCGTGCACCTGTTTTTCGGGAGGGGGAGAGAGTCAGGATTAGAACACCACATCACGTCCCCAAAGCACACTCGAGATACAGTGCACCAATGACAGTGAAAAAGAAGATTGGCAAAAGCACCTTTCTGCTCAGCGATGGAAAGAAATGGAACGCATCCCGTCTGGCTCACACTTCGAACACTCCAGATGAACCTGACTTAGGGATCTGCCCTGCCCTGACAGAGCTCAGCGGTCACACTCCAGCACAGTCGCGGGCAAGAAACAAGCCTAGTTGGCATCAGGACTTTGTTGCACACTGAGTGAGAACTAAGAGTAATATTGGTTGAGCATATATCTTGATAATGATTGAATAACCTGTGCTCCCTTTGTTTAATGATTACCTTACGTTTTATGATACTGACTGTTGGTTCAAATTACTTAAGAAAGTGGAAAAAGCAAAAGTTCTAAATTTGCATAATGCTGAGTAGCAAGTAACCTTCTTTTCACAGAGAAAGGAGATGTTGTGTTCTCTAACATTACAGGTGAAGCTGTACTTCCCAAGAGTCTCCTCTATGGGGCGTAGTTAATAGAAGGCCATGTTATGCCTACAGCTGGAATGCAGAGTAAGAGTACACATGCTGTATGATGATACGTGCAGAAGAAGTGTACACAGAGAAGGAGAATAGGACATGATGTACCCTGCTGTAACCTACCATGCTAACCTGCTTGACTAAAAGGCTAAAAGAGTAACCTGCTTCCTGAGTCTTATTACTACACCTACCTACATACAAAATACTACGGACGTACTAGTTTCAAGAGTCTCGTGATTCAGGTCAGTATGGATAATGAATTTGGTGTCTTTTTGTATATGTACATGCATACACCACCTCCATACCTGTTCCTATCATTTCGGACTACTGAGTAGTTTTCAATTTAAATGTCTGGGTCTGTCACAGAATTGTCAAGTTTTGTTTCTGAAAAACATAATATGTTTGCCTTGCCGTTAATAAATAATTGTCTGGGGCGGTCAGGAGATTGCGTTTGTCACCAACGCCGGAGATGCTGGGTTCGAGCCCAGCTCCCGGCGTTTGTCATCCAGCTTGACTGGCCGTTCACACTAATACAATTGGCAGTATTAGGGGGTGGGGAAAGCTGGCGGGTGGGTCCTGGGCGTTGTAGACAGCGACTCCTACAGTTCGGTCGGGGCGCCTGCTCAGCGAGGGTAGGATCTGGAGAGAGGTAGTGCGACCTTCCACACGTTACACTCTCCCGGTGAGAATCTGAGCGGCCAGTCTGGCTGCCGGCTGGCTGCACATGCGTCGGAGGAAAACATGTGACAGTCTCCGGCCTCTCGGACCAACAGTAGGGGGGGTGCGCAACAACCAGGAAGGGGGTTGGGAATTGGCATAACGACTAACAGTGGGATGAGAGAAAAATTGGAAAAAAGGAGGGGGAAAAAGATAAGAAAAAAAAAGAAAATAATAATAATAATAATTGTCTGATTTCAGCCAGATTATGTCTCAGGCTGTTTGTATTTAGGTGAAATATATGAAGTCCATTTGTGTTGATTATCTAAGTGATGTCGTCAGGCTGGAAGTAGGGCTGGGCGATATGGAAAAAAATAATTTTATTTTATTTCTCGATATCGATAATTATCGAATTGTTATAAGTATAAAATAAATACATTTTTTTTTTTTTTTTTTTTTTTTAACAACAGGTGTATGTTTATTTTGCAGCAATTCTTTGTCATTGCCGCCATCTTTAGTGTTACATCCCCTCACACTCCAGTTCTCAGGCTGCAGCTGGTTTAAAAGCTAAAGTAAACCGGCTTCTCTGCTGGCTGTGGCTCCAGAGGAGTTGAACAGTTCTGGCTCTGCTAGTTTATTTTCGATCTTTTGGCGCTTTTTTGGTGGACAAACCACTGCACATGTGCACTGTGACTCGTGACTGGAGTCTAGTTCTGCTAGCACACATAGCCTACTGTGTACAGACGGTTTCAAAATGTATTTTAAATTAGAAAGCAAACAAAATAAATGGACAAGAGAAAAAGAAATCTGAATTTGGTCAGTATTGTCATTTGGACAAGCAAAGCCATTACTTTAAGTTGCAGGCAAGAAAGACAAGTCTGTCCACTGTCTCTGTTTTTTTTTTATTTCGATATTCGATATCGATTATTAAAATATATCGCGATATTTATCGTTATCGTTATATCGCCCAGCCCTAGCTGGAAGTATTTTTGTTCATCTGTGTCCGGTCCTGCGGTGGGGGGAGGGGGGGCTTTGTTGATGTTCACAACGACTATTTTGTGAATGAGCTAACCAGCTAGCTAATGTGTCAGCTAGCTAGGTACCAAGCTAGTTAATTCGCAAAATGGTCCTTGCAAATGAGCTAGCTGGGTACAAGGACCATTTTGTGAATGTTGTATTTAAGTTTAAGTTTGTTTATTTATTTTTTACCCAGGGACCGTGCACATTAATGAACATATTCAGTTTCCACATCAATGTAAATGTACCAGATTACAGCTAATTAGCTAGTTTCCATCTGTAGTCCCTGCCTACCATGCATGTCTTTATGGTGTGGGAGGAAACTGGAGTACCCAGAGGAAACCCACGCGAACACAGGGAGAAACTCCACACAGAAAGGCCCCCTGTTGGGTTCGAAACCAGGACCTTCTGGCTGTGAGGCAGCAGTGCTAAACACTGTGATGCCGTGTAAAGCCTATGGCACAAAGCTGGCTAGTTAATTAGCTGAGACATGCATGCTACCCAACTAGCTGACACATTTGCTACCTAGCTAATGAGCTAGCTGGGTACCCAGCTAGCTAGGATGCTTGCCATACTATAAGGTAGCCTGCTTAATCGTCTTAACACACACACACACACTCAGCGAGAGGCAGTCTAATTTATCTCTCTCTCTATAAGAACATTCGCTTATACAAACACAAAGACTGCAGCAGATATGTATCTTCGTAGGGTCGCTCCGTTTATTTAACTAGAAAGTAACGCAAGAGTAGTGTAATAAAGTCACGTAACACATTACTGTTGTAATGCAACTTATTACTTTCAAATTCAAGTAACTAGTAATATATATATAACCTTTTGAAAGTACCTTTCCCAACACTGGATCTCACCTGCTAACTGCATTATTATTTAGGTTTCACTATATTGGTGTGTGTGTACAGGGAACAAACTTAACTTTTTGACTTACAAGCCATTTGGCTGGTAGATTTGAAAAACTACCAGCCAGGCAGATTTTTTACCAGCCACAAATTATAAATAGCTTTTTAGTATATCGCCATGTGTTATTATTACTATATAATACTCTCATATGCTATTTTCAATTAATATCATAAACAACATAAGGAATATTAGCATAATTTTGAGTGGACTGAAGGAATGAGTCAGCGTTAATAGTTTTAAATGCAAATAATTTATTGAAACATAGAAGTGGGGTCGGGACACACACACACACACACTGTTTCAACTCACCACCCCCGCATCATATTGTAGTCTAGTAGTCTGTCTTCAAACTTCCACTCCTCTCGAAACTTTTTTATATTTGAATATCAACATTATCTGTCCATCCTCAGTTTACTATAATATACTCCTGTCCGGAGTCCTGACTAGTGACTTCATCGTCTTTCCAAACGCACGCACGCACACACACAGGGAAGGGGAGAGTGCCTCCCCCCCCCATTTCCCTTTCCCCAGTCCACACTGTCTGCTGTTCTCTATGGCTCTGCGCCTCTGCCTCTGATCAGGATTAGCTTGTTAGCTTACGCTAACGTTGTAGTGATTGTAATGGTACATAAACGTTAATTTCGGGCGATGTGGGCATAAAGGAATGGCGACGGTGCAAAGCATGTAGATACATTTGACCCGTTGTGAAAGAAAAAAAACACAGCGGATTTATTTCGGGTCGTGTAGGCGCACTGCTGTGTAGCGCTGCTCTGCTTTCAGAAGCACGGACTGGGCAGATATGACGCGCGGAGTTGCTACGGGGTTTTTCAAAATAAGAGTATCATATGAACCGAAAGTTGCTAGCTGCCGGAGCCATAGATATTATGACTGGAGCTGCGCTTGGGGCGGAAATGAGACCCGCACAGGAATTTCAAAATAAGAGTATCGATATGAACTACACGCCAGGTGGCGGGCAGACCTCTCATTTTTACTCGCCAAACCTTAAATCTACAGGCCATTGGCGCTTGGCGGGTGCTTATTTTGTTCCCTGTGTGTGTATACATGTGTCTGTGTGTGTTTGTTTGTGTGTGTAATCTTCTCACAGCTATTGCCCCAGGCTGTTGCCATTACATAGACACCTGATCCTTTTCAACCCGCCTGGTTGAATAAGGTTTAAAAGCCTCCGTCTGTGAGATCTCAAGAGCTCAACACTACACTAATCGTCATTAGATAGAGACTAATGTAAAACTATCATTCCCAGTGTTTATCGCCACTGTTTACGCCACGCTTAAGCTCTTCTGTCAGCATGGGAACATCAGCGTTCTACATCTGTGGCCCATTTAGGGTGATTATATTCTGTGCGTGACAATGCCGAAATCAAATGAAATATATCGTTGTTAGATGTCTTTGCTACTCACATTAGTCACAGTTATAGCCCACAGCAGCTGTATATACAAAGTCTTCGCAGAGACTTCTGTCTCCCTCTTGTTACGTGGTGCATATTCCTATCACATAGTTAGTGATGTGAAGACACCATCTGTCCAGGACGCGTGTATACTTTCCGCAACGGAGTTCGGTTTCCGGGTTCCTCTGATTGGCCGCCACCCCCACGTGACCCGCCCCCCTTATCGCTGCCGCTGCCGCTCCCGCTGTGTTGCAGCGCAGATCGCTCGCTTCCTGAGTCGCGAAACGCGCCACTCTGCTGTCAAGAAACGCACTGTTGGTAACACCACCCACTTCCATGACAGAGCTCTTTTGTTTAATAATATTGTCGCGTCATCTTCTGAGTGAAAAAACGCAGTCATCTTAATGTGCTGCTTATGCAGTTATCAGCTGTTCAAGAAACGCAGTCATCTTAATATGCTGCTTATGCACCACATCAAAACATGTAAAATATTTAAACAACCATTAAGCAGTGTTGGGCGCGTTGGAAGTATAGGAGTTGTGGAAAGCAGGATGAGAGAGCGTAGATTTCAGTGTGTATCATTTAATCACTTATCATTTAACATTTGAAAGGCATACATTGTTGTCATACAGAAGTACAGAATTCTTTTATACAAAATGCTTCTTACTGTTACGCTCCAGAGACTGTGCTAGACAAGATAAGTATGAAATAAAATAGTATAGCATGTAAAATAGAAGTAAAAATAGAGGTCACAGTGTTCAGTATAGACATATGTACAATGTTCGATGCAGAATAGAAGTAACTGAGTTACCATACAATATACTATGCAATGTACTAATATACAATACTATATAGTGCAAAGCAGAAATGGGATGAGGTACAATTTAGGTACAATTTACAGTAAGGTGTACGAGTTGTAGTGCAAATCCTTTACCAATAAATATAAAGTGTGTTTAGGTGATCTAAAGTGTGGAGAGTGGGTGCTGCAGTGTGTTGTTTGTTTCATTCTGATTTAATTACTGGACTGTCATTATTGTTATTATTATTTCTGTTATTGTCCTGTGATTCATCGTTGATTATTACTGTTACTGTATTGTTTATCTTGTTTCATGTAAAAAAGAGCACACGATGTGAAAAGCGACAATATTATTAAACAGCAGCGAGCAAAGCGTAAGTCTCAGGAAGCGAGCGTCAAATTGAAAGCGAAAGTCAAGTCCATGGGCGCTCGCTCTGCCGCGCGCGCGTCAACACACAGGCGAGTGTCAACACAGCGGGCAGCGGCAGCGGTGGATAGGGGGGTGGGTCACATGGGGGTCGCGGCCAATCAGAGGAACCCGGAAACCGAACTCCGTTGCGGAAAGTATACACGTGTCCAGGACGCCTGGTGGTGCATATTCCTACCACATAGTTAGTGTTGTGAAGACACCATCTGTCCAGGACGCCTGGTGGTGCATATTCCTACCACATAGTTAGTGTTGTGAAGACACCATCTGTCCAGGACGCCTGGTGGTGCATATTCCTACCACATAGTTAGTGTTGTGAAGACACCATCTGTCCAGGACGCCTGGTGGTGCATATTCCTACCACATAGTTAGTGTTGTGAAGACACCATCTGTCCAGGACGCCTGGTGGTGCATATTCCTACCACATAGTTAGTGTTGTGAAGACACCATCTGTCCAGGACGCCTGGTGGTAGTGTTGTCACGATACTGGAATTTCGACTTCGATACGATACCTTGAAAAGTATCGATACTTTCGATACTTTCAATACCAAAAAAAAAAATTATAATAATTTTTTTTTTATTATAATTTTTTTATTTAATTTTTTTTACAAATTTTGCTTTTGTTGCTGGTTGATTCTCCTCAGCTTCTCTCTGGTACTATACGAGAAGATAAATACACTTTTAAAACCCTTTGTTTATCTTTAGATCAGAGAGAGAAAGAGAGAGTGGCTGCTGGAGATTTTAGGTCTACTGAGCGCACCTTTCTAGTTATGACCCGAAAACAAGGGTACGAGAGAGAGAGAGAGAGAGGGCGAGAGAGAGCGAGAGAGAGCGAGAGAGTGAGAGAGAGAGAGAGATTTCTCCGGAGCTATGCTCGGAGCATTTATTAACGTTACATTTTCAACAACATTGCTGCTAATTGGACACTTCATGGAGGCGGGGTAATGTTGTGTCGCGTTCATGCGTGTACTGGTGTAGGATGGGCTCCGGCTCCGCTCGACCGAACGTTGGAAACGGGGTAGTTGTGTCGAGTTCATGCGTGTAGTGGGCTCGGCTTGACGTTACTCCGTTTCCATGAAGTAATAGGTGGCCAGCTAGCTAGCATTAAGCTAACGGAGGAACGACAGCTAACGTTAGCTAATAATAGCGTTGTTTACAAACTGAAGACAGGGCTGCACTGCCCGGCTGTGAGGGGGAGGAGGCTGCAGCAGCTTGTGTCTGTTGCTCTGAGCGAGGAGGAGGAGGAGGCGGAAGGGCAAGGCTCTGGCAGCGTGTCTGTCTGTCAACAACTTGCGGGAGCAAGCCAGCTGGTACCGATACTGCAGAAAGTATCGGTACTTCGGGAAATGAGTATTGAAGCCGTTTTAAATATTCAGTATCGATATGTATCGATACTTCGATATTTTTGAGAACACTGCCTGGTGGTGCATATTCCTACCACATAGTTAGTGTTGTGAAGACACCATCTGTCCAGGACGCCTGGTGGTCTCCGGTCCCGCCGTGCGGAGAAGCGACTTCACACAGAGCCGTCCAGCCGCCTCTCTCAGGCCGCTACCCTGGTTTGCTTAATTTACTTCAAGTCCACGCATCACACCCACGCCGACGTTTTTCGACACGCGTCCACGCTTATACAATGCCTCTTTCTCTCTGTCTCTCCCTCTCTCTATGATGGTCTTCTGTGAATTCCGAGGATGAAAAGGCAGTACAGTGGCGGGGAAAACAAAGAGTGTTGTGCGGATTTCTTGTTGTTCTGTTTCACATCCTTTTCTCGCTGAAGTTTGCAGATGAGACGTACAGTAGGGCTCGTCTGTCGACAGCCGGCGCAGCGGTCGTGTCCGTCACGACGAGGAGGATGGGGAATCTTTACGTTCATCACACACACACAAGAGTTGGATGAAACGATCCACACTCTAACCTTAACCAACTTCGAAAGAGTGCCTAAGCTTAACCGGCGAAAGAACTTGCCGTCACACGATATCGCCCTGCTCTAAGACAAACTCTAACCTTAACCAACTTCGAAAGAGCGCCTAAGCTTAACCGTCCAAAGTACTTGCCGTCACACGATTGGGCGCACATGTCACATGACCAGAAACGTCAGTGGCCAATCAGAGCGCAAAACGGGAACGCGGAAACTCTAACCGTTTGGTAAAAGTAATCAGGCGTCCTTGAGAGTTGATCGATGAAAACGCATAGATAATGTAAAAGTGCCACCTTGTGTCCGCGAGTGAAAACTGCACAGTGGGAAAACTGCAACAAAATTTCTTTTTTTCTTCAAGCATAGTAACTTGGACACTGTTTTACATTTGTGTCATTCACATTGTATGCTCTAAAATTAGACCGTTTGCGGATTTTGCGGCACTGGTGTTGCCCGACCAGAAGAGCTCTTATGTATGGTCAATCTATTTCACCATGTTTCGTGCATCGTTGTTGGGAGGGTTTTCAATTGTTTGGCGGCTGATGGAAGCGTTTTATAAAAAAAAATTAAAATACTAATAATAAATAAATATCACCTTAGCATCGTCATTTTTGCATTTTAGCAGGACTCAGTCGCAACTTGCAACCCATAAACTGGGACCACCGCAATAGTGAATAGAGTGAAGTGGTCTGAGCACCAGGTAGTCACTGCTGGTCTACGTGGACAGCTATGGGCTAATGAACTCTGTCGCCCTCTGCTGGTGTCAGCTGGAATTACACTTAGTATGAATTGATTGATTGATTGATTGATTGAAAACTTTATTAACAGATTGCAGAATGGGTACAATACAGTACAGCTCAATACATACAATTGTTAAGGGGATGCAGACCAGAGAAAGACTTTCGTCTTGTTTACATCAGGGTCCTCCATTTTCAATTCTTCAAGACATTTATGACATACAAGACATACAAATATACGGTACTGAAAGGAAATCATAAAAAAATATACATCAGAAGGGGAAGAAACTGTACATTGGCGGGGGTTGGGTGGGGTTCTACATCTTCCACCCATCAAAATATCATAAAAACACTCTGCTGACCATATTACACCTGAGACCACCATACTACACCTGAGACCACCATACTACACCTGAGACCACCATACTACACCTGAGACCACCATACTACACCTGAGACCATATGTTGGTGACAGCCCTGAGCCAGGTATAGACAACATGGGTTGTTATGGTTACGCCATTCACAAAGGCGTCACGTGGTGTAGTTAGTAGTAGTAAAAGTCAGCTGTTCACCGGCGGGTTTCAGGTATGGAAATGATGAGGGGGTGAACGGGGGAAGTCATATTTCGCTGACCGCGCGCTACACAATAGTAAATCAAGCCGTGATTCGCTTTTTAATGACTAATGAACTGTTTTTAACCGCAATAAAGTAACTAGGGGTGTAACGATGCGACCTCACAACGATTCGATTCGATTATGATTATTCAGGCAACGATTCAATGCATCGTGAAATCTCTTCATTTGACCACGATTCGATTCATGAATGGACTTCATAGGTCAATAAAAACAATACACAAAAAAAAATACATTAAATTAAAAATGAATTTCGATTATAACCGATTCTAACATATTCAAATCGATGCATCGATTCTAACACATTAGAATCGATGCATTTTGATTAATCGATGCATCATTACACCCCTAAAAGTAACCAAACGCAGTATCCTGGAGCAGTGATTTCATGACGAGCAGCGTCTGGCAGGTATAATTATTTTATAATTATCTCTCGGTGACTTACATAAATGTTTGGACAGTCGCCATACACACCATACTACACCTGAGAACATACTACACCTGAGAACATACTACACCTGACACCATACTACACCTGAGAACATACTACACCTGAGAACATACTACACCTGAGAACATACTACACCTGAGAGCATACTACACCTGAGAACATACTACACCTGACACCATACTACACCTGAGAACATACTACACCTGACACCATACTACACCTGAGAACATACTACACCTGAGAACATACTACACCTGAGAACATACTACACCTGACACCATACTACACCTGAGAACATACTACACCTGACACCATACTACACCTGAGAACATACTACACCTGAGAACATACTACACCTGAGAACATACTACACCTGAGAACATACTACACCTGACACCATACTACACCTGAGAACATACTACACCTGAGAACATACTACACCTGAGAACATACTACACCTGACACCATACTACACCTGAGAACATACTACACCTGAGAACATACTACACCTGACACCATACTACACCTGAGAACATACTACACCTGAGAACATACTACACCTGAGAACATACTACACCTGACACCATACTACACCTGAGAACATACTACACCTGAGAACATACTACACCTGACACCATACTACACCTGAGAACATACTACACCTGATAACATACTACACCTGAGAACATACTACACCTGAGAACATACTACACCTGAGAACATACTACACCTGAGAATATACTACACCTGAGAACATACTACACCTGAGAACATACTACACCTGAGAACATACTACACCTGACACCATACTACACCTGAGAACATACTACACCTGACACCATACTACACCTGAGAACATACTACACCTGAGAACATACTACACCTGAGAACATACTACACCTGAGAACATACTACACCTGAGAGCATACTACACCTGAGAACATACTACACCTGAGAACATACTACACCTGACACCATACTACACCTGAGAACATACTACACCTGAGAGCATACTACACCTGAGAGCATACTACACCTGAGAACATACTACACCTGAGAACATACTACACCTGAGAACATACTACACTTGAGAGCATACTACACCTGACACCATACTACACCTGAAAGGGTTAAAGGAGCAATTCACCCAAAACAGCCAGTTTTTTGTGTGTGTGTGTGTATGTTTTTTTGTGTCAGAGGACCAAAACACACGACAGGGCAACATTATTAGTGTTTCTGTGAACACTTTCTTTATTCAAGTTTGCACTTTAATCAGCACAGGCACCCCCCCCCCCCCCTCTCTTCATTCAAGTTTAGCCTTTAATCAGCACAGGTGCCCCCCCCCCCCTCTCTTCATTCAAGGTTTAGCCTTTAACAAGAAACTCAGAACTCAGGATGAATTGCAAAAACCCTCTTGGAGTAACCAAAACTCGTTTTGCAAAAACCAATACATCAACAACCGAATTCAGGATGATTCCCCGTATTCCCCTTGGAGGGCTGGCTCTCTTATAGTGAAATTGACGTCGCTTCTATTGACCCTTCCCCTAATCATGTCTTTGTCATATTTCCAAGTTAATATGTGTGTGTGTATTTTTCCAGATGTCATATTGTTCTTGTCCTATTTATACGTCTGCTGTTTGGGTCAATCCTATGTGTGTGTCTTCTTGTGTTATTTACTTTTCTGTGTGTTTTACTTATTTACTTTTCTGTGTGGAGCTAGGTGACCATACCTAACTTCTGTGTGTACGTGACTTTTGTGTGAATTGTATGTGGCTCAATTGTGAAATGTGTGAGGGGCTGTGTGTTTACTGGTTGTTCAATGTGTCTTCACAACCAACTGGCCAATTCCTCCACCTCCATTGTCTCTGATCCGGAACCCGACCTCCCCCCACCTCCAAATCCCCCACTCTCATCCTGAAATCACAGCATCCGACCTATCCACCATCATGACTGGCATGAAATCTTCAACCTGCATCCTGGACCCCATCCCCTCCCCCTTAGTCAAGGCCTGCCTCCCCTTACTCTCTCCTCTGATCACTACTATCATAAACTCCTGTCTGTCCACTGGCCTTGCCCCCCCCCCCACCCTGAAACTCGCTGCCATTACCCCTCTACTAAAAAAACCCGGACTAAACCCTGATACCCTCAACAACTTCCACCCCATCTCCAACCTCCCCTTTCTGTAAATTTTTTTAGAACAAGCTGTTGCCACACTCAGTTAACATTCCACCTTGAATCCAATAACCTCTATAAACCCTTCCAATCCAGCTTTCGCACCAAACACAGCACAGAAACCGCTCTATTAAAGGTCACAAATGACATTCTGCTATCTGCTGACTCTGGTTCCCTCTCCATCCTCATCCTCCTTGACCTCAGCGCCGCCTTCAACACCATCACCCACTCCATCCTCATATCTCGCCTCCAGTCCACCATTGGGATCACTGGCACTGCCCTCTCCTGGATCAAATCATATCTCTCTGACAGACACCAATTAATCTACACCAACAATTCCAAATCCCCCATTGCCCCAGTCCCCCACGGTGTCCCCCAGGGTTCAGTACTTGGTAGTGTAGATTACTGTTTATCCTCTACATTCTCCCACTTGGACAGATCCTCTGCAAACATGGTCTCCGATTCCACTGCTATGCTGATGACGCACAGCTCTACCTTTCCACCAAGACCATCACTGCCGCATCCGCACCCTCATCACCTGCCTTTCTGACATAAAAATCTGGATGCAAAAAAACGTTCTTAAACTCAACTGTGACAAATCTGAACTAATCATTATTGTCCCAAATTCCCTAACCCTCCCCCACCCAGGATTTTTCAGTCAACATCGACGGCTCCGTTGTCACCCCCTCCACCCATCTCCGCAACCTAGGTATCATTCTCGACCCCACCCTTTCCTTCCTCCTGCATGTAAACCAGATCACTAAAACTGCCTTCTTCCACCTCAGGAACATTGCCCGTCTATGCCCCTCACTATCCTTCTCTGCTGCCGAAACACTGACTACAACTGACACTGACTACAACTGAAAACTAGCAACACTTATCACTTCCCGACTGGACTACTGCAACAGTATTCTGTATGGCACTGTGAGGGAAATCAACCCTATCAATGATTGTAGGTAGTCGAAGGTTGACAGGATAAAACAAAGGTTTATTCAGAGTTAGTTTTTTAGTTTAGTTTACTCAGTTTATTTGATCAGGGACGGTGCATATCAATCAACAGTTATACATTTATAAATGAATACAAATAATAATAAAAAACTGTAAATATGCCAACATTAGCAAGGTTGCTACTAGTTTTCAGTTGTAGTCCCTGGGCTAGATGTTTAAGCCAGAAAATAAACAGAAAAATAGAAGGACATATAAAAAGCGAATATAAAAACAGTTTAAAACATATTCTGTACATTCACTCACTAGGCATTCGTGCATCTATAAAAAACAGTGTACAGGGACAAATCAAAGCCCATACATGTATAAGCACCGTATAGGCAGGCACACATATGGCAATGGCAGGCACACATATACATAATCATAAATCACATAACCACATAATCACAATCAGGACAGTCAGGCTAGTGGGCAAGCATACGGGGGCTGGACTGCGATGTGACTTGATAATGGTCACATACCTGATTTTGTAACAGCCATGCTTTGAGTGTGTGTGTGTGTGTGAAGGACCTGAGTGTATTAGTATTGCGGATGTGTGATGGGATGGTGTTCCAGAACTCTGCAGCTCTGATCGAGAAGGCTGATTTGCTAAATGCGCTTTTCCACCCTGGGATGATGAAATTTCCCTCTAGCACTGTTCTGGTGAACCTGCTGCTTTCTGTTAAAAACTGTGAGACAGGTGGTGGGGCTAGACCGTGTTGGATTTTATATATCAGGCTGGCATCTTTTAGTTTCAGCATGTTTTCCCAGCTTAGCAGGGCATGTTTTTGGAGGATGGTACAGTGGTGGTGGCGAAAAGGGTTTCTTGTCCAACACCTCCAGGGCCTGTGAGAACTGAAATAATTGGTGTCAATGTGGTTTTGCAGATCTGAGACCAGCTGGTTATGCAGTATGTCAGATGGGACATAATTGCTGAGTTGAAGTAAAGTTTGTCTGTTTCCATGTTGAGGCAGTCTCGGATGTTGGTTATTCTTAAATTTTACGGAATGTGTGACTTTTTTTTTCCTGTTTTTTGAAGGTGAGGTTTGAGTCCAAGGTTATTCCGAGGTATTTCAAATCTTTGACTACTTCAAGCCTCTCCTTTGCTGCAAACACGTTTGGGTCAGGTGTTACAGATGATATTTATTTGAAGAACACGCAGACTGTTTTCTTTGCGTTGAGGTGGAGACAGTTTTCTGAGAGCCATTTGACTATGCGTGCCATTATTGTGTTCAGTTTGTGTGCTGCCTGGGTTTTGTTGTTTGCGTGCGCGTAAACCACTGTTGTCTGCATACATCTGTATCTGGGCTATTGTGCCAGCACAGACAGAGGGCAAGTCGTTTATGAACAGACTGAACAACAAAGGTCCCAGGATCGATCCTTGAGGCACTCCAACATCATATTTCAAGGGGGATGATGTGATGTTGTTAATCCTGACACGTTGTGTCCTACCCTCGAGATATAATATCATCCCTTTTATTGCAGTGGGTGAAAAGTTGAACCTGGAAAGCTTGGTGGTAAGTAGGTCATGGCTGATGGTGTCAAAGGCCTTTCTCAGGTCAAGGAACACCGCTCCAACCACGCCACACTTGTCCATCTTTGTTTTAATGGACTCCAGAAAGAATCAGTTTGCTGTTTCGGTTGAGGGCTTCGCTCGAAACCCGAATTGCATGGGGTGGAGTGAGAAAGGAGTGTTATTAAGGTGAGTGATGAGTTGTTCTGCTATGCACTTCTCTGTTATCTTTGATACTACTGGAAGAATGCTAATAGGTTGGTAATTGCTAACCTCTGTAGCATCCCCTGCCTTGAAAATCGGAGTGATAATGGCTGATTTCCAGGCCTGTGGGAACATGGCGTCTAGAATGGAGGTGTTGACGATTTTGGTGATGGGGCTCACTAGAGACTCTCTGATGTTTGAGGAAGGAGGAATCCAACCCAAACACATCTTAAGCTAAGGAGCTTTTGACTGCTCCTAGAATTCGGAGCACCTGGGGCTCTGAGATTTCCTTCATGGAGAAGACGGGTTGTGTTTTATCAACTGGTGTTGTATGTAGGAGGAAGGAGTTATGGCCTGGATGACCCAACCGGGACACCAGCTGATGTGTCCCCAGGTTAGCTCAAGAGTCCACTCAGGCGTGGCTCTTTATAGGGGAACGAGAGGGGAATTCTGGCTTGGCTCAGGTCGGGATTGGAGTGTGGTTCTATGAGGGAGGAGTGGTTGTATTTAGGAGAAGGATGAGGGGGTGGGGATGTGGGTGCAGGTGGCGTCTCTACATTTCGTAGCTCCATTTCTGCAGACCCCTCTCTGATTGGTTGAACTCCATTTCTGCAGACCCCTCTCTGATTGGCCACTACGCCCATGTGACCGCGGCAGCGCGAGAGAGCTGCAGTGCGGAAATATGCTGCATTCTATTGCCATTCTCTGCGACAACTCCGAAACAGCGCCTAAACTTAACCCTTCTAACCTTAACCAACTCCGAAACAATGCCTAACCTTAACCCTAATCTTAACCAACTCCGAAACAATGCCTAAACTTAACCATAACCAACTCCGAAAGAATATTGCCATGCTCTAAGACAAACTCTAACCTTAACCAACTCCGAAACAGCGCCTAAACTTAACCCTTCTAACCTTAACCAACTCTGAAACAATGCCTAACCTTAACCCTAACCTTAACCAACTCCGAAACAATGCCTAAACTTAACATGCCTAAACTTAACCGGCGAAAGAATGCATGTTAAAAAAAATTAAATAAAAAAAATTGAAGGGAATCACCTTGTCACCAACGCACCGCAGGATCCACAGCAAGGCGGCGAACCAGTTGAGCTAGTCGTCGACCTCGATAACCTTACGCGCACCTCCCTCGCGTACCTTAGAGAGGGGCTTCGCTCAACCAATCAGAGAGGGACTTCGCTTAACCAATCAGAGAGGGGTCTGCAGAAATAGAGTTCAACCAATCAGAGATGGGTCTGCAGAAATGGAGCTACGAAATGTAGAGATGCGTGCAGGTGAGGGGGACGAGTTAAGGAAGGGGGGTGGGGTGAGTTAGTGGGACATAGACAATAGGTGGGTGGATGGGGGGGGGGGTAGACGGGTGTTTGGGAGGACAGTAGGCTATTTGTGGGGGAGGGGGGGAATTACAATTTGGGATGGCGGGGGATATACAATTATTCCACAGCACATCCACCAAAATCCTCAATAAACTACAATACGTCCAAAACTCTGCTGCTCGCATGCTCACCTCCACCAGCCACTCCGACCACATCACCCCCATCCTCCACGATCTCCACTGGCTCCCCATCATGTACAGGATTCAGTTCAAAATTTTACTCATCACCTTCAAAGCCCTCAACAACCTGCCCTCCTCCTACCTCTCTGACCTCCTTCTCCAGTCCACCACACGCCTACCCGCTGCCTCAGATGCTAACCTCCTCTAACCCATCAGGACTAAGCTCCGGACCTGGGGTGACAGGGCCTTCGATGCAGCTGCCCCCACCCTCTGGAACGCCCTTCCCAACTATATCTGTCATGCAGACACCCTCTCATCATTAAAAAAAAGACCTCAAAACCCACCTTTTTACCCTTGCTTTCAAGCCTTGAACTCCTTCCTCTCTCACCTTTTTATATAAATATTTTTTTCTCTACTAAAACGGTATTGTTTGTTTTGTTCTGTAAAGTGTCTTTGAGCATTAGGAAAAGCGCTATACAAATGTTATGTATAGGGCTGACCCCTATTAGTCGACTAATCGGTTGAAAGGAGCCGTAGTCGACTGGCCAACCTCTTAGTCGAATATAAAAAAATTATAGAGGCATAGAAGCGTGGCTAACGCTAATGGCACCCATACCAGAGGCTAACTGCCTACGAAAACAGGCACAGAGGCACTGAAAGAGGATTTCACCCATCTAATGAACACACTAGACTAGACAAATATCAAGATGTATCCATCAGTGGACCAATTGCATACTTTTTCAGAGGACAAGAAGCCTTCAGTCGACTCCTTCAGACATTAAGCACCCCCCACAGCCCAAATGGAATGATAAAAAAAAAGTTATAATAATAATAACATTAAAAAAAAATTTTGACCAATAGTCGACTAATGGCAAATTTTTGCCAATCATAGTCGACCATCCAAATCCTTAGTCGGGGACAGCCCTAGTTATTTTTTATTATTATTATTATTATTATTATTATTATTATTATTATTATTATTATTATTATTATTATTATTATTATTATTATTATTATTATTATTATTATTATTATTATTATTATTATCATTATTATTATTATTCATGTGGCAAAAGGACACAGACAGCCTCTTTGGTTAAATGCATATCATTCAGGACAATACATAATATTTTCTACCACAATGTTAGGATTGTTTGATATGTGTGTCTAGTACTGTGTGGTGCGGATAGTGCGTGAGAAGATGTTGCGGACCGAGGCCTTCTCTGATCCAGAACAGCTCAGGGCCTTCCTCAGCCAGCTGTATGTGTTCCTGGTGGACCACATGCACCTGGCTCTTAACAAGGTGAAACACACACACACACACACCTGACTCTTAACAAAGTTGAGACAAATTCCTGATACCAGCACAACCCCCATTGAACAGTTATTTTCCATTCTATTTCAGACTCTGTCAGTAGAGGCCCATGAGGCCCCAGGGCAGCTTCTGTTGGACTGTTCCCAGCTGAGACACTTTGCCAGGGAGGCTGAGCTGACCGGAGACTATCAGCTAGCTACCCAGTATCACCAGGAGGTACAGTATCTATCCCATCTTTCTATTCATCACAGCTAGCTGTCCAATAACCACCTAGCTAGCTGTCCGAAAGTCACCTATGTTTACTACATTTTAGCTAGCTGGTACAAAATCCCCCCCCCCCCCCATCTACTTCTTAGTCAGAAGCTTAGTATCTCTCTATCCTTTTCAACTAACTAGCACAATACCCCTGTAGTGAAAATGTTATGTATCCCCCTCCCATTTCGCCACCCCTCCCCCACACCTACTATGGTACCCTGTCAATCCCGTTCCCTGATCTAATCAGTCTCTCACCTCCATACCTAAACCTACCCCCTTCCGGCCCCTTCATTTGTGTCTCAAACGCCTTCCCTCTTCCAGGTCAGCCCCTACCCGGTGAGCACATACCCCCGCCCCCAATGTCTCACCCTCCTATCTTTTTTTTTTAAACTCAATTTTTATTTGCATTTATATTCACAAACATACAAATAATAACATCTTTGATTGTCAATCTTCCACCGTTTGGCTTTTCAGGTGGTTACACAGACAATGTACATCGCCCTTATACAGGCCTAAAACATAAAGAGAAAATTTACAAAAATACCGTTCTTGCAGAAAGAAGAATATATACAATTATTGACAAAGTCATTCTTTGAATAGTAATCGCACATTCGTTGGCCTGTACAAAATCCAATGACGATATGTATATCTTCCTTGAACAGGGATATATAGAAAAGTTTTAAACTCAGTTTACCTTGCATTTTGTTTTACATACATATATACCCCATCATCCTTGGTTATTAATCCCACATCAGTTGGTTTCCCAGATACTTGGTACTAATACTTAGTGTATGTCGTCCTTAAACCATCATATCAAATTATAATACTTGCTCTAATTTTTTTTTAATTCTGACTCAGGTAAATATGCGCGTCATGGGTCCAGGGACCCTCCTTGAACCTCCTTCCTCCCGTATCCTTCTATTTCCTTTAAACCTCCCTTTTCTTCTAGTACAATATTTTTATTGGGTTTTACAGTACACATTTCAGGTTTTCATTGTAGTCAGTTATTCTTAATTCCTTTTCTCCACAAGATTATACATATACCCACATACCCCCCTCCCCCCTCCCCTTTTCTCTCTCTTAGCATCTTTGGTTTTGTTTTTACTGTTCTCATACAGAAATAATATGTACATTCATTGGTACCTCCATTAGAATAGCTCGTACACAAATATAAATAATTGAAAAGAGGAAAAGAAAATGTACATAAAAATAAAAATAAATAAATAAATCAAAATAAATGACATCTTTACACCACCTTCACTGACGTGTCTCCGGTCTCTCCCGGGGGCTGGGTCACGGCTGACCGCGGGAGAGAGCGGGGGGACTCATCCTATAGCAGCCCTCCTATATCTTCCCTTCTCAGATATTCATTAAATGGTTTCCATATATCCTCGTAAATCTCTATATTGTTCCTGAGGATATACGTTATTCTCTCCATAGACATGCATTGTGCCATGTTTTTAATCCAAGCACTGATTGTGGGTGCGTCTATTTTCTTCCAATTGAAAGCTATTGTTCTTTTTGCCTGTAGTATAGCAAAATCAATAAATTTAAATTGTTTGGTTCTCAGGTTCAGATTTATTGGATATATCACCCTCCTATCTAATCACATCCTCCTCCTACCTGGTCACAAGGCCGCACCCTTCTCTGTCATTGTATAAATCATAAATGTCAAGCTATTCCACGTCTCTAGGAGCCCGTTACGAGACCCCCCCGGACATGGGCTCGCCGGGCCTCTCAAGCCAAATCTCCTGGGTTTAAGCTAATACATCTGTAACAACCAACTTTGGACCAAGCAATTTTTTCCCACCACACCCCTCTGTCCATTTCTGCTTCATAGGGATGCTGTGTTAATTCTGACGTTACTTTTTCAGAATACTAAACATTACAGGGTACCCATCTTATCCATTACTTTACCTGAATGGAAAACATAGCTGTAGTAGGCCTTGACAAAACAAAGAAGTTCCAGGCACTCTTCATATATAAAAAAGCTTTAATAAGTCGCTTAGTTCATATTAGAACAATAAAAAAACACCATATTTCGGCCTCTCTATCGGCCTTCTTCAGGGCATACAAACAAATGAGTGAAGTTGAACTGAGCTATAATCTAAAGGAGGCTGTGCTAATTACTCTATCAAGCTCAGGTGTGAGCACTTAGTCAGCCTGAGGTCTAGCTGTCATAATTGCATAAGCCTCTAGAGCAGTGGTCACCAACCCGTCGATCTTGATCGACTGGTCGATCTTTGAGACTGTCCCTGTAGATCTTTCCATGAAAATTAAAAATTAAAAATTAAAAAAAAAATATATATATATATATATATATATATTTTTTTTTTAGATCTTACACTGAGAGTCCACATTACAGTTCTACTTTAGTTTTGATGTGAAAATGATGCTGCACTTAGCACTGACTGCACTTAGCACTGACTGCACTTAGCACTGACTGAGAAAGTAAACATTACAGTTCTACTTTTGTTTTGATGTGAAAAGTGATGCTGCACTTAGCACTGACTGAGAAAGTACACATTACAGTTCTACTTTATAAAATGCTAATTGTAAATATGTTTGTCAATGTTAATATTATGAGAAAGTCCACATTACAGTTCTACTTTTGTTCTGATGTGAAAACTGATGCTGCACTTAGCACTGACTGCACTTAGCACTGACTGAGAAAGTATACATTACAGTTCTACTTTATAAAATGCTAATTGTAAATATGTTTGTCAATGTTAATAATATGAGAAAGTCCACATTACAGTTCTACTTTTGTTTTGATGTGAAAAGTGATGCTGCATAAGATGACTGCACTTAGCACTGACTGAGAAAGTACATAATAGTTCTACTTTGACGTTTTAATGTTGGACCAAAGCATTGCATGTAATTAGAATACAGGCAAATAAAAGTAATTTAGTTTAAAGTACAATCTTGGCTGTCTTTTTCTCTCAACACTTCAATAGGTAGATCTTGCCTTCACCAAAAAAAAAAAAAAAGTGATCTTGGGCTTAAAAAGGTTGGTGACCACTGCTCTAGAGGTCCTCTAACATCTAGAGCAGGGGTGCCCAACCTTTTTTGAACCAAGATCTACTTTTTTATTTACCACCTAGCCCGAGAGCTACCAGCCAAAATTGTATATTGTAAGCCGTCATTTGAGGCTTTATAAAAGCAGCATAATGAACACAAATCTGTCAGTGCCGAGTCCGACCTCATCTTAAATAACAAACAGCATTGCTTGTTGTAGTTAACAAGGAGAGAAAGAGTTGATTTGGCAAATTTAATTTTTTTTTATAATCAAATTTTATTAATCAAGATCTACTTTAAATCAGCCCGCGATCTACCTGTCGATCGCGATCGACTGGTTGGGCACCACTGATCTAGAGTAAGACTGACAGGCTACCTCCTGCATTATAGGTTGCAATGTACATACCGTTACATAACGCTTCAATTGGAACTAGAATAGCAAAAACATCAACAAAAACAGGTAGAAAGATACTCCCATATTTACAAAAAATAAACCATATCTATGGTATCATTCCCTGGATAAGACATGGCTTTGAGTCTGTATATCCAGAAACTCTCTAGTTGATTCAGTGCTCTCTCTCTCTATACCCTCTTCGAGTTTAAGTTTGGAGTCATGGTCTCTTGCAAGGCATCATGTAGTGGGTTAGTTTGGGGGTTCCTAAAGATACAGTTTGGTGGGTTGGTTTGTCTCCCTGCAGCGGGTGTGCAGGGAGCCCACTGAAACTGGTTTGACTACGGCTCCTTCTACATGCTGACCGGAGAACACCTGAAGGCAGAGGACTGCTATCACCACGCCGTGTCCATCCAACAGTCACACCACCCCAGGTAAGCATGGTGGTCATCGAATTGTCTCATTCATTTGGTCCCCGGAAACACGGAAGGTCTGTGTTTGAAGACAACTTAAAAGAACCTATGATAAGTGAGAGACAAGTCATATTAAGATTTGTTTTCTTAATTTTTTTAAGTAATTGATAGTGAAAAATTCAATTATTTTGGCAAGGGATGTACTGTAGCCCTCTTTCCCCTCTTTCTCTCTCCCATGGCTGTTTGTGTGACTGGAGCGCAACCTTTGCTTTACCGATAATTGACGCCATCTACTGTTGTGAATGCACAATTACATTTGCATAAGTATAGTTCACAAAAAGAAATTTTTTTACTTTTTCAGGTCTAATTTTCAGCAAAAAAACAGTACTATGAACTAAATGCTGTGACCAGTGGCGTAGGGGAGGCCCCTGCCGACCCCACGGTGCGGTGGGGCCCCGGAGCTTAAGGGGCCCTGCCCCCCCACTGTAGACTATCCTCTTAGATTTCGTAACGCACGGTGAGACAGTGTGAGGAGCCCAGTATGGTTCTGCGGGGCTGCAGCTGGATGCATCTCGCGCAGAGGGCGGGGGCCCCCCCCTCCCTGCTATGATTTGCTCACCTGCGATAGGGCTAGGCTGATAACTAATGTTCATTGGCAGCGTTCAAAACACAGCGGGAAGCGCCGGTAAAAATGGCGCAAATATCCAAGCGGAACAGGAGACGGCAAAGCTACGAAAAAGAACATCATTGTTCCAGCAGGCAGCAAAGGTAGACTGACTCTAACGTTACTGAAGAATGCATCGGCAGTAAGCTCCCCACCCAGGCCGCCGCTGCGCCGCGTCCACCGCTATCAACACGCCGGTCCCCCGGTCAGCTCCGCGTCGAGTCCAGGCAGACAGACAGCCCAGCCAGGCGGTGGCCCCCAGCCACGCTACAGCCGCCGAGACAGGTTAGAATAATATAACGTTTTATTCGCCATAACTAGTACGAGTAGCCTACAGGTTACATTGGAACTGGAATCTAATCCGTACATTTTTTAGTACATGGTTTAAGTGGCCGCGATGTCCAGTCTGATGATAATAATGATGTGTGTTGTCATAGGCGGAGGGTGAGCTGGACATTAGGGTCGGCTGTTATGGGAAGGACCACGCGTGGAGCGCGCAAAATCTTCTCACTTTATTAATGATTTAGGGGAGTGGGCGGGGCCTCATGGTCTGACCTGCGGGGGGGCCCCCGACATATTGCGCAACGCCACTGGCTGTGACTATTACTTGATTAACAGTTTGTCGAGGAAAGCTCTAGCAGCCATTATGTTCAACCTTTCCCATGACTATTTTCCCATGTGGGATATTGTGGATATCCTGAAGAACCGAGATCCAGTTAATAACAAGGTTTATTAGCCAGACAGATAGAAATATACACATAGTATTTAGAGAGAATGGCTGAGGCTCTCGCCCTAGGTGATCAGCTGAAATGACCCAGGTAGAGAAGATCGATTGTTGTCGGGAGGAGCCCAATATAGTGAAATGGGGGGGGGGGGAGAGAGAACACTCACATGATAGGTCAAACGAGTTAGGGGGGGGGGAGGATAGGGGACAAAGGAGAAGGGAGGGGGATGTCTTTACATGAGAGTTGGGGAATCAATATATTATTCCACAGTTAGTCCATTCTTCTCTTTATAATGTGGGTGAGATCAATATATAATATACCAGGATTATTTGGAACAAGCAAAATATTGAAAAGTGAATAGACATGGTAAAATAATGAGATCGCTGTAATCCATCGGTTATCGGATAATGAATGAATAGAAAACAAATAAAATAATGAAAATTTGGCCAATGTGATCTGTTGGTTTACCGGATTAATGAATGAAAATCAATTAAAATCCTTAATCTGGTGGTTGGCCTAACAGTTTAAAATAGAAATATTTACATACGTGATTCATGACTTGATTGACTGGATTAAGGTCTGTGCGTTATTTTGATATCAGAGATGTGGGAATATCACCCTTTTCTTTTATTAATAATCCCTCAAATATCTTTATCAATGAGTGGTCCTCTCCTCAACTCTGATATCAAACAACAAACAACATAAACTATAGCTGTGCAAATATCTTGGCTTACCTCCAGTCGCTCCCGTCGTGAATCAGACATTTAGGTGTCAGCTATGTGTCTTCATGATAATATCAATGGGAGCTAAGATCATTAATACTCAACCAATTAAACACATGTGAACCCTGTCTCTGTGTGGTCAGAGTGCATAGGGTAAAACACAAAATCGTGTGCATAATTATCAGGAACAGGATTTACAAATAGGCATTAACCTAGTGGCTAATGTATAAAAAAAACATTTAAAACCGTTAACCTAGTGGTTTATATAAAAAAAACTGATATAAAAGGTGATTATGATAACCGTTATGCATTGTTCTAGTATATTGTTGTGGTGCATACTATCAATGGTCAAAACAAAACTTGGTGTCTTGGAACAAACCAACTGGTCCTGTCCTGTTTAACAATATAATTTGGCAATTTAAGGTTATTCACATGTGATGCAATGTGACTCTGATGGTGGACAATGTGTGTTAGGCGTTTCTCATGTGTTCAGACACCTTTTGGTTTACAGGTCTCTGATGATGTCTGTCTTCTTGACGATGTAGTCGGAAACATTTACTCCTCATTATTCAGAGGGGGCCTCCAGGTGGTCGCCATCCACTCCCTGTGTACCTCGTCAAAGGTCACAGGGTTATTGGGAGTAGTGGGGTGGCCGTCCACAGGGACGCTGTAGATTCCCTGTGGAGCTTGTGCTGCTCTACATCTGCCGCTGTGCTCACACTTGGCCTTCGTCAGGCCCAGAGACATGGCGGCAGGGTGTTCTTGAATGTGCTGTACTGGTCGGTCTTCCCCTCCTCGTCATTGCGGTACCACTTGAAGGAGGATGAGGGATTGCCGGTGTAGCAGCCAGTCAGTAGGACGCTCTCTCCCACACGGATGGTGGACATACACAGCGTTTGCCTTGGTCTGTCGTAGGCTGCCGGGGTGGCGCAGCAGGCTCAATCTTGTTGACGGTGATAACTCTGAACTCGTAGGTGTCTTCTTCTCTCAGGCCGTCGACGGTGGATCTCCTCTCCGTCAGTGTCTCCTTGGTCAGTCTCCTTCGTTGTCCTCTGCTGTTGTGGGTCGTCCAGGTCTCTGGGTTTTGTTCCTCTCTGCCGTGCTCCCGTTGTCGTTTGTGGCCAAGAGTCGCTCCTTCTCACTCGTCGTGTCCTCACCAATATGATCTGAGGATGATAAAAACCTGCCTTAGATAACCCCTTACATAAATGATTCAACGCCTTTCTGCTAAAGAGGGAAATCATTTAGGGTTAACTCAATTCATTGTGCAGTGGCACCATGCATTTTATATAGTTTGGATCCGATCTTTGCATGGAATCAGACAAAATTGTTCTTTATCTTTATAATCTGTGATGTTTAAATTGAAGCCGATCTTCAAGTACGATGGGTGTGCTTCAGGATACTTACCTCAAGTTTCTTTAATAGTTGTCATACAGAAGTACAGAATACTTTTGTACAAAATGCTTCTTACTGTTGCGCTCCAGAGACTGTGCATGACAAGATAAGTATGAAATAAAAACATAGTAAAAATTAGAAGTAAAAAAAGAGGTCACAGTGTTCAGTTTAGACATATGTACAATGTTCGTAGACGTAGTTACCATACAATATACAATACTGTGCAGTGTACTAATATACAATACTATATAGTGCAAGGCATAAATGGACGAGGTGCAGTTTAGGTACAATTCACAGTAGGTGTACGAGTTGTAGTGCAAATCCTTTATCAATAAATATAAAGTGTAAGTGTGTTTGTGTGATCTAAAGTGTGGAGAGTGGGTGCTGCAGTGTGCTGTTTGTTTGAGTGAGTGTGTGCTTGTGGGTGTGTGTGCTGTGTGCATTTGATGGTTGTTGCATAGTGATTATTGTTCGTTTAGCGATTATTGTTCGTTTAGCAGCCTGATGGCCTGGGGATAGAAGCTCCTTCTGAGTCTTTCTGTGCTCGCCATAAGACTCCGGTATCGCTTGCCTGACGGCAGCAGTTCAAAGAGGCAGTTGTTCGGGTGGCTCGAGTCCTTAATAATTCTCTTAGCCTTCCCCTTGCACCGCTTGTTGTAAATGTTCTGGAGGGTGGGAAGCCCCCCTCTAATTGTGCGTTCGGCTGAACGTGTCACTCTTTGTAGTCTGCTACGGTCTTGTGCAGTGCTATTCCCAAACCTCGCCATGACTTCTCTGGCTTTCCTCACATCTCAGTGTGGCTCATGTGTCATATTAGCATGGGGAAAAAAACAGTTATTTTTGCATGAAAAACAATCATTAATTTTCTCATCTACTCTTAACCCTTTCTCCGCCGGAAACGGCTTACGACGTGTTTCAAGTTCATGCGAATTCTGTCAGATCACAGCGTACAACGTTATTCTGATCATATTTCATATTTTCGCCATGGTATTCATATTTCCATCACAGAGGCTGGTCTGATGCTGTCTGAGCCAGCACAACTCTGCAACGCTTCAATACTGCCACCTGGTGGCTGATCGGCGAGTTGCAACCGGAATTGGATCTCTTGTGATCCCGGTGCGTCTCCCTATTCCGTCCGGCCACTCGTATATCGTCGCGGGACTCAATACACACACCGTGGATATGGATCGTTGCCATAACTCAATAAATAACATGATTTGGGCGTGTATTCGTATTATACAAACCGGAAATAGATCGCCTCGATCCCCATCACATAACTGGGATCTGTTTGCTCCAGTATCATCGCCCAACGCTAAGAGGAGGATGCCGTGAGTTTCAGCGTGAGTGTTTATCATTATCAATACAAACTGCTCTGATCAATATATCACCCATACTACATGAAGCATTTAACGACTATCACAGAATTATAAACGACCCCCCCCCCCCCCCCTCCGTTCACCCGCGCATGATCAGTCATAACGTTTAGGACCATGTACAGTTGAAATTTTTAATATAGCGTCGGTCGGTATTGTAACGGCCAAAATGGACTTAATGTGCAGTGGATTTATGTGACCAGGGGGTGGCGCTTCTTTTATTTAAGCGTCAGGTACACCTGTAGGAGGAGGAGTTTTGACCCAGAAAAGGGCAATGGTTTTTGACCGCACGCACGACGCAGGTCTCAGGTCGAAATGTTTGTATCTAATTAGTTATTGTGTTCATTATTATTTATCAGTTTATGAAGACATCCTGTTTGACGGTGAGGGAAAATAAACACCATTTTCCCAGTAAAGCTGCCTGCACGTATCATTGGGACAAAGGACTGTTTTGGTATGAGACCAGGAGTATAACGGCGCGTCAGCCAGTCTAACTACGGGATCAAAATTGCTCAGTAGCTCCGTATAAGACGGGAGCTCCTTTAATATTAGTCAAAAACCAGCACCAGTTAGACTCTCGTTTTGAGACTGGGGAGGATTCGCTGCGTTTGGGACGTCGGGGAATCTCCACCGGAGGAAGACGACGGGACAGGCTGTGGCTGTCGTTTGTGGAGGAAAAGGATTCTACTGTTTACTGCTGCATCGGGGAGCTGCCTGCAGCCGTTCGTGGAAGAGGAGCACACCGGTGCTGACCCGAAGTTTGGCTGAGGATCAGTACTGGACCACGAGTACTGGTCCGTGAGCGACAGCATGGTACCCAATGCAAGGAGGTATGTTTATAGCGCTATATAAATACATGGCCATGTAAATTGTGCGTGCACATAACTTGGGGTTGAGCATAAATCCATGGTCGCTGAAGTGGAATAACACTTTACTTTTACTTTTACACGCTGACCTTTTTGTATTGACTTTGTTGCGCGACTCGTCAGCCATCTCGTTTACTCACTGACTATCTAATAACATGGAGACGCGCAAACCGGCGTCAAACGTTTCCATGGAGACCCCAGGGCGCTCCGCTGCTAGCGGTGACGTCACTGGGAAACGCGTCGTTAAAATGACTGCCAAGGCTGTTGCAGAACATTGTGGCAAACTGGAAGCCAGCAGAAAACGTAAATTTAACATGGCAGCCAAGATAAAAGATGCAATTCTTGGTTTCATGTTAAATAATGAGAGGGCAAAAGTAGAGAATGCTCTAACAGATTTGAGTCAGGTGTGTTATGAGGCGAAATGCATACATGACAATCTGTTGGGTTATACGTTACATGATGAAAAAGAAGAACAAGACACCTGGGCCCTGTTTCTTGTACGTGGTTCAACTAAGTCGATCAAGATGTCATTATCCAGCTTCAGTTAACCCGATGTTTGAAGCCGGGATTTTCCTGTTCCACGAAGGTGGATTCAGTCTCGTTAACTCAAGCCAGACTTGCGACTCAGGCTAAATGCGCGCGGCCGCTTTAGGTGAAAAGCCAGCACGTATCGATGGCAGAGATCCTGATTCTCTAACGGCATTGATTGATTAATTGATTTAAGACTTTATTGACAGATTGCAATACGGCTCAATCGCCTCGCCGACAAGTTAAATGCGTTATCTATAGGCTAATTTTAAGTCCCTCATTACCTCAATCAATCAGATTATATTTCTTTAAACTTGCCTGCTGGATTGAATAATCAAATGAGATCTTGCTAGCGAAAATAATTAGTTAACTGTTATACAGAATTACGATACGGCTCTCTTCCCCATTGATTGATGTATAGTCAATCTTTAACTTATCTCCAATGTGGTCTAACGGGTTGTTCTTTTGACTTTCACACAGACGACCGGGGTTCGAGACCCTAGTCGTCTCCTTCTTTTTGCAATATAGGAATATTTCAATTTGGTGCACGTTGAGAGCTATATAAAGAATGACATCCTCAATGCATGTAGATTTATAATATTTTAACTTAAAACCAGGCTACTTTGGCGTATAATCATTAATATTATATTCAAAAAAATCATATTGGAAACACCGGGTTTTGAACCCCGGTCGCTGGGTTGGCAGGCTTGAGCACTACCGCTGCACCACTGTGCCAGATGGGATACATTCATTGTTTATACATTAATGAACGAGAGACCCGTGTTTAGAATATCCTTTGTTTTGAATGAAGTTTATCTCTTTATCCTCATTCATTAATGTGACATCAACGGCTCATTCAATTTCTCAAATCCGTCAAACAGCGCATCTCATCAGACATCTTAATCCCAGTTACAATTAAAATAACCACATAATGTGTACATCGCACGAGCGAGCGCCACCGTCGCCACGGTATATATAACGTGCATTATTTAGGACAAAGTGAATTTAGTATCAGCATTTTGGGTCTATTTTACATTTCAAAAGCCCCCTCTGGAAGAATGGAGCACAAAAACGTAATTCAGAATGGTATAATGCAGATCGTAGACTGTGGGAATAGTTTCAGGAAACGGGCTGTCACTTCTTTGCGGGGGCGTGGCGATGGGTCAGGCTAACTTGAACTTAAACTCTGCTTTCGACCAGGCTCAAACTTTTGGATCTGTTGTCATGGTGATTTGGAAAATCCACGTACAGGGAACCGGAAAGTCCGGCTAACCCAGTTATCCAGTTAAAGTTATCCGGCTAACTCAGTTATCCAGGTACAAGAAACAGGGCCCTGGTTTAAAGCAAAAATGTTGTCAAACAATGAGTGTATTTCAAATGCAAAACTGTGGGTTTCAAATATTGAAGGTATAACGAATGTACATGCTGAAAATGATGGTAAAACAACTGAAGGTGATTTGCATTTAATTGATGATGGTATTGCTCCAAATGACAGTGTGTCAAACATTGTGAGCAAATATTCAAAAACAAGTAGCAGGTCATCTGCCAGGATTTTAGCTGAAGCCGATAGAGCTGCACTTCTCGCTCGTGCTGAATCTCTAAAAGAAAAACATGCTTTGGAGGAGCAGGAACTACAGTTGAAGAGAAAAAAGGAACAACTGGAGGTGGACACTGAATTGGCTGCAACCACTGCAAGGTTAGCCGTGTTGCACTCCTCTGAAAGTAAACATTCATCTCGTGCACCTTCAAATGCAATGAATTCCTATTTTGAAAAGGAACACCACAAGGTCTTAAATCCTGTTGCAAGAGAATACCAACCTGGGACATTAACACAATGAAGTAAATTGACACAATTGTCAATACCACCAAACAAGCCTGTGGATGTGAGACCAAAGGAACGTGGTCAATGGCATAGCACTGCTACTAACCGCCAATATAACCACAACCACAAGGAACAGGAAAGCAGAATGGGAACAACTGATAATGTTCAAATCAATTCAAACCAACCTGCAAACATGCTTACCATCATGGAGAGGCAAAATGAGATAACTGCTGCTCTGGTGCAGCAACAGCATTCCAGGTCTCTGCCACCACGAGATATCCCAACCTTTGAAGGTGACCCTCTCCAATATAGGGCATTTATCAAAGCATTTGAACAAGGAGTGGAGGAAAAGGCAACAGAAACTGATGCTTTGTATTATCTGGAGCAGTTCACAAGAGGACAGCCACAAGAATTGGTGCATAGCTGCCAGCATATGGCTCCTGAGCGTGGTTACGCAGTGGCAAAGGGTCTTCTTAAAGAACACTTTGGAAACCAGTACAAAATAGGAAATGCCTACATGCAAAAGGCCTTGGCATGGCAAACAATAAAATCTGAGGATGTCAAGGCACTTCAAGCCTACTCCTTATTCTTGCGTGGCTGCTGCAATGCAATGGAGGAGCTTCAGTACATGCAGGAGTTGGACATGCCTGTCAACATGAGGGCCATAATATCAAAATTGCCATTCAAGATGAGGGAGCAATGGAGGAGTACGGCTCATGGCATAATGGAAAATACACAGGAAAAAGCTCACTTCGATGATATGATCAAGTTTGTGGAGCGACGCGTCAGTATTCTTTTTGACCCTCTGTTTGGGGACATACAGGATCCAAATTCTGGTGTGGTTGGCACAAAATCTCTCACCAGGTTTAAATCATATCCACCCAACAGAGTAAAAGGAAATATTGTCGCCACCACAGTAACAACCATGGACATATCTGAGAGAGCCAAGGAGCTGACATCACCAACACCAAGTACAATGAATGCTAGGAGAGCTGGATGCCTTTTCTGTGCTCGCAGTCACTCATTGGAGGAGTGCAAACAACTTCAGGAAAAGCGGCACAAGGAGAAAATACACTTTCTGAGGGAAAAGGGAGTTTGCTTTGCATGCTTATGTGTTGGTCACATGAGCAGAGATTGCGAAAGGCGCTTGGTATGCAAAGTCTGTGGTCAAACTCACCCCACCCTGCTTCACATTAAAAGGCAACCATCTTCTCCAGAACAGTTAAAGCAACCAACTTCACTGCAAACATGTGGACATACAGGGGCCGGTAAGGACCGGTGTGTGTTATCCATTCTCCCTGTACGTGTGAAAGCAGCAAAAGGAAATGCCATCATACAAACCTACGCCTTCTTAGACCCTGGTAGCTCAGCCACATTCTGCTCTGAACGCCTAATGCAGAGGCTGAATATCACAGGCAGAAGAACCAACTTCCTGTTGAGCACCATGGGGCAAGAGACAGTTGTTCCAGCTTACTCCTTGACTGGGTTGGAGATAGCTGGTTTGGACAGCGATGACTTTTATGTTCTTCCGGAAGTTCTCACACAGAAGAAAATGCCAGTCACGGCTGAGAACATGGTGACACCTGAAGAACTGTCGGAATGGCCATATTTGTCCAACGTACAAGTAGTAATTCAAGTAAATCACCAGTGTTGGAGATGGTGAGAGGAATATGATTGGTTTATTGTACATAATATACTCTCCTCTATCTTTCCTCTCCCCACTATGTTAGAATCTCTTATCACTCCATTCATGAATTCTACTCTAAATGAATTAATTCATGAATTCTACTCTAAATGAATTAATGCATGTAAAAAGGGTGTGGGATGGTATGATTGACTTCTCCATTTGTAATTTACTTTGTTTTGTTTTCTGGGTCCCAACAAAAAAAGAAAAGCTTCAAATAACTTTTTGTTAGCCTCTGCTAGTTATTTATCGCGTATACCATATATTATTTCTGGGAAGTCAAGCCATTTATTCATATTAATTATTAAATTGATTCTGTTATGTATGGTCTTTACCTCACTGCAGGTCAGCGGGCGTGTCACAGTGACTGTCAGGTATCCTGGTCCAAGTTTTCTAAGGTAAGCTGAGCACACAGGACCTTCATACAGTAGTGCAGTGCATGGTCATGTCTCTCTAAGGTAAGCTGAGCACACAGGACCTTCATACAGTAGTGCAGTGCATGGTCATGTCTCTCTAAGGTAAGCTGAGCACACAGGACCTTCATACAGTAGTGCAGTGCATGGTCATGTCTCTCTAAGGTAAGCTGAGCACACAGGACCTTCATACAGTAGTGCAGTGCATGGTCATGTCTCTCTAAGGTAAGCTGAGCACACAGGACCTTCATACAGTAGTGCAGTGCATGGTCATGTCTCTCTAAGGTAAGCTGAGCACACAGGACCTTCATACAGTAGTGCAGTGCATGGTCATGTCTCTCTAAGGCAGGGGTGGGCAATTATTTTTCCCAGGGGGCCGAATGAGCAACTGAAAATATGTTGGAGGGCCGGGTCAAAATTCCAAACTCAATTATGCATAATATACATTTTATTTCTATATAAAAAGCAGTAAATGGCATTGTTTTGACCCCTGGTAAGAGTGTATGTTATTATTTGGCAATTAAAAGGTGAGGTTAGCTTTCAAAAATATAATTTATTCAAATATAATTTATTTCCAAAATGATAAACAAAATGTGAAACATTAATAACAAAGGGCATTTTGAGTTTCATATACTATTGAAACAAGGATTTTCTTAGCTTTCTAAAGACATCACATCATCTTATAGCAAAAATAAACAAGACATGTCACTGAACTGTGTAAAGAAAAGTGTCCCAGTTTTGTAGCCTTTTTTACTTTACATGCCTTTATTAAACATTTAATGTTTTCAGAATTGTGCAAAAAAAAGATATCAAGTGTCCCATTTCACTTGTTATATTTCCACATTTTAGTGTTCTTCAGTTCTTTTTTTTTCATTCAGTGTGAGAAATCCAGTCTCTGTTGAGCTTTAACAAGTCCATCAAAGTCAGGTTGCATGTCTGAGGTGGAGATGCGAAGCACAGCTGCCAGATGTTCATCAGTGAGAGAGGATATGTACCTGGACTTGGTAAACATCATGACTGAGAATGTCTGTTCACATATGTAGGTGGATCCAAAGAGAACCAACATCTTCTGAGCATGTCTCCTCATGTTTGGAAAGTTCTCCTCCTTGAGAGCAGAGTAGAACTCTAGCAGTGATGCTGACTTAAAGTGCTCTTTCAGTAGTGAATCAGACTGCAGGTCAATGAGTTCAAGCTGAACAACTATCAACACTGCAGGTAAAGGGAGAGGAAACCAGCTGCATTTCATCCTCAACCTTTTTGAAATCTTGAAAACGCTTTGAAAATTCATCATGCAGTGCTCCCAACATGGATTAGTACCTGTGCCGGTGATCAGCTGATGGTTTGACTTCTTTCAGGGTTTTCATGTGTTTGAGATTGTTGCTGCCTAGTTGCCTTGAAATTAATTGCAACTTTGTCATGAAGGCTTTCACATGGCTATGCATTTCATGAGCAAAAATGCCCTTGCCCTGCAGTTGTGCGTTCAGTAGGGATGTGTAGTCTACCGTTCACATTTGAACCGATACGGTACCGGTACCTGTGAATCGATACCGGTACCCAACGGTACCTTTTTTCTGTACTTTAGTCTCTAAAAATGTAATCTACCTACCTCAGTTGTGAAAAAAAATCCAAACTTCAAATAACCACACTTTCGACCGTTTTCGGCTTGCCCCGACTGCTTTGTTGTTGAATCAAGTCAAATCCTAGGTAAGCGTATATTGTGCGTGTGAACGTTGACATGAAAAGAAAAAAGTAAAAAAAAAAAGAAAAAAAAATGTATTATCATGTAATCTTTCGCGGGCCGGTCAGAATCATCCCACGGGCCGTACAATGCCCAGGTCTGCTCTAAGGTAAGCTGAGCACACAGGACCTTCATACAGTAGTGCAGTGCATGGTCATGTCTCAAACATGAAGTCTGTTATGGGCACTCACACGCTCCTCCTTATGGCTCCTTGTGGCTCTTACAATACAGTGCCGACTTGCACAGAATACATGGAAAAACGAAGAAAAGACTAAACTTAAGCAAAGCACAATCCTGATTTTGGTCAAATAAAATCAGGATTGATAAAATAACTAATAAGCCATTTATTAATAATGGTGAATTAACCCCCCTTGGCAAGTTTTTAATCTGTCATCATTCAGTTATTTTGTGAGATGTGTGAATTATATGCTGTTCGCCACCATGGGCGGATTTAGGATTGTAGGAGATCCGGGGCTTAGCCCAGATGGGCCCCCTTTATTTTTTTGATTTGGGCAGGCAAGGGGTGGTTTGGAGGGGGTCATGCACGACCCCCCTCCACGACAGATCTTTTTTGAATTTAATGAACCTGTACGTGCAATTTCCTGCAATATAGAGCCTTCAATCTTGACCAATAAAGCTGCTCTTTTCACTATAAAACTCAGTTAACCATAACGTAGTTATGGTTAGATTTATATATTGGGGGGGATATATCATATTTTTCATATAATCAAAAAGTGGTGGAGCAAGATCATACCTTTGCTCCCCCAAGTTCAATAGTGGGAGAGCAGAGATGCTCCGAATGCTCTTATGGCCAGGCGTCTATGATTCACTGATACAAAGTAAAATAGTGCAGTGCAATAAAATAGTTAGTAAAATAGAATAAAATAATGCAATAGTGCATTGCAATAAAATAGTTATCATCGTATTTTTTCGGGAGGCCGGTAAGGAGTGCATTACAGTAGTCGAGTTGGCTTGAGATAAAGGCATGGATCTGGTTTTCAGCGTCCTTTTGATTTATAAATGGCCGTACTTTAGCTATGTTTCTAAGGTGGAAGAATTAAGTTTTTGTCAACTTGTTGATTGTGATTTAAAGCTTAGGTCTGAGTCTACCATAACACCAAGACTTAACTCACTCAAATACAGTTAGCAGCTGGATAGACCACAGATGGAAATTAGCTACTTCTAAATCTGGTGCAAACATATTTTCATGTAACAATGATGAATTGTAAAAAAATAAATAAAAAAACCTTTTTTTTATTTTTTTTTTTATTTAAAATTTTATTTTTTTAAATAGATTCGGGGCTTTTCAGAATACATCCGGGGCTTGAGCCCAGGTAGCCACCCCCTAGCTCCGCCCCTGTTCGCCACCCCTTGTACATTTGCACAAGACATACATGGACAGAACTCCATCTCCAGGTGGAATGCACCACGCACTTCCCCAGATTATAATAGTGTGTCCTTGTTCCTAGGAGAATATCCCAGGGAAGGCTTTCAGTTTCTGGACGTGGCTAGAATCTATCCTGGAGCTTATCAAGAAGCACCTACTGCCTGTCTGGAATGATAAGTAAGTTATCCCACTCATGCCCTACGTCTAGGGCTGGGCGATATGGGAGATATCAAGATAATCACAAGGATTATTTATTGATATCAAATCGATATATACTGTATATATTATGATATCAGCTCATGTATCTGAAATCACAGGTTATGTAATCCAGTTGATGTTAATCTCATTCAACTGCTTGGTAATGTAAAATATGACATACATCCAAAGCTTTTCACATGACATTCTCTCAAATATTTCAGATCCACATTTTGCAAATGTGTGTTATATAGTGATCAATACTTTTATATTCAATGTGAAGGGGGCCTCTAAAGGAAATTACCAGATGCTCTAATCACAAATACATTTAGAAGATTGTTGTGAAAACGTTCAGCACCTTGATATTGACATTTAATTGGTTCAAGATATGTTCATGCTTAATTAGGTCAAGGTATCTTGTGGTGAGAGTCTACTTTACTACTGCTACTGCTCAATTTGTGAATGCATAAGGTATATCCTGGCTATGATCTAGCAAATAGATTCCAGGGCAAGTCCAATGAATGTTTATGAAATGGAACAACTTGAACCTATGATGTCACAGGGATGCAAAGTCAGACAAGAAACACAACCCAATTTGACATCTTGATGACATCACAGGTTTGACTGAAACTTAGTTCTCTGGTTCTGGCTTTGGGACAAAGCTGTTCCAAGTTCACAAATATTGTATTGGACTGTCTTAGACCATTGCAATACTATATACAATTAAATTGAGTAGTATTGCCCATATTCACACTGTGGCCATTTTGCTCTTATGTCAGGCTCAGGTTGGGATTTCTTTCCACCCATGATCTAAGAACAAAAGGGCCACCATGTGAATTATGGTCAATTCCCCTTCAAGGGAATTTTTTTAGCCAAAAGCCATATAAAAAAAGAAATACAGCACTACTGTCTCTCTACTCATGACAGCTACATCATGGGCTTTGTGAGTAAGGACATGGAGCGAGCCTTGCTGAAAGACCGAGCCCCAGGGACTTTCCTGCTGCGCTTCAGCGAGAGCCACCTGGGAGGGATCACATTCACCTGGGTGGAACAGGGTGACAATGGTGAGCAACACAAAGAGCACAGAATCAAATCAACTCAAATGTATTTGTAACGCCCGACAACACATGTTAAATGTCCTCATGGGCCGGACACGTCTTCTTTAAACAAGTAAAGAAGAAACATCACAATAAATAAAAAACAAAGACAAAAACACCAGGAAATCCAAAATAGAATGTTAAATAAATCAATTTAATTCATGCTACACTCCCAGACATACCCCACGCGAAGGTAAGGAAAAACGTACTAAAAACCTAGCAATAGGAAAAAAGCACCACAGGCAATGTGGAGGGGAGAAACCTTAGCCGGTCAAGGGGGGATCCGTTCAAGGGGGGATCTCCCTTCTTAGAGGTCGGTGATGGTAGTGTTGCTATAAAACAGGCGAAAAAGTTGATAAGCATGTACATATACCCGTGTAATGAAACACAAATAAGTACATGCAATAGCAACTGCGGTACATACCACATTTTGAAAGAATAGGCTGTATAGGCTGTTCTATAAGGCTGTTCTATAAGGAGACTCATCGACGTTCACAGATGTTTTCACATTAACACTTTGAGCGCCACTCACGGCTAATCTCGGGTTTACGATAGTGATGTTGAAAGCCACGTCACGGCTTTTCTCTGATTTTTTTTTTTTATTTTTTTTTACCGATCTGAAATCATATTGCATCACCCAAGCCTACCGTTGGAAATCCAGGGGCCGCCGGCGATCAGATGTGAAAAAAGCGCCCCCTATCGTCTCCCAGATGGTAAATCACCCTTTTGGAATGGACTCAATGAAAATGGATGGGGGAAAAAAAATATTCCAGTCCACATTTTCCAGTCCACTGATGCAGCCGGAGTTACCAGAGTTCATTCTGGAGCCTCTGAGCTGCGGCGAGCATGGGTTATACTGTACACACGTTGGATCAATATACTTATCGATTTTTTCGAATGGTGATCAGGAATTGGAATATACCATTTGGATACCATCTGATGTCAGGTAAGGAATCTATGTTATCAGTGTTAGGATAATCAGACTCAGATAATCAGAGATATAAGCTTTTTTGTGATATGTGCTCTAGCTGTTTATTTTTTTTTTTTAACTTCATTTTTTAGCGTTTATCGCTTTTTCTGGTCAAGCATGACCGACAGAGTCAGGTTGAATGGGATATAGATCAGGGGAAGACACTCTGAGAAAATACGGCGAGTCCGGGAGTCGAACTCGTGTACCCCAGATCCGTGACGAGCACGGTTGTCCCCGACGCCGAAATAGCGCCGAGATACGCGGTGAGCTACGGGAGCTCCCGTGCTCTAGCTGTTTCACTGTAAAATCCATGAGGAAATGAAAGCAGCTATTATCAGCGTGCGGCTCGAATGTGCGTGCGTGCACATATACTATTGATCATCTAGCGTTTATTTGAAAACGATTCATAAATAGGCCGACAAATATTAACGTTCTGGAATATTCCAGTAAAAGGCGATTATCATAGAATAGGTTGTTTTTCATCTGAAAACGGGTGCTTTTCAAAATGCTCTCAAACGTAAATGAAGCGATAAAAAACCAATCTGCCTTGACAACACTGACTGGAAAATTATTCTTTGATAAGCGACGGGCAGATTAGACACATAGCCATAATTTAAAACATAGATTAGGCGATATTAACGTTAACATTGACGCCGATGGTGGCATTCAAGGGACTAAATGTGAATTAACCCACGGCACTCAAAGTGTTAAAAGCAGTAGCAAAAGGCAAGGTAACATTTCTGATGAGCATCTTGACTGTCCACTATCTTTATAAAAAAAAAAAAATAATAATACAATTCAATTAAATATAACATTTAATAAAATAAAATATATATAGTATATTGAAGTCTTTCATTCCAAAATGCTTGAACTTTTAGTTAAGTGCTTAATCATCATCATAAACCTACACCTTTGCATCCTAAGTACTCTTTAAAACCCCAATCTCTGGCAACAGCGATATGCAAAATGATTGAGAAGGGGGAAATGCAAACACTACAAAAATTAAAGGAGAAATTTGGACTAGAAAACAAGGACCACTTCAGATATCTACAGATTAGAGATTACTATAATAGAGAAATAAGAGGGGACAAGGAAAAAGAACAGAATGGAATAATTAGGTTGATAGTAAGGGCATACGAAGGAGGGAAAGGAAGGGTAATATCAGCACTGTACCGGGCTATAATGACCAGCAAGGGACACACGACCGATTATATAAGGGAGAAATGGGAGAGAGAACTAGAGATAGGAATAACAGGGAAGGAATGGGGGAACATATGCGAGGTGCAACATTCAACAACAGGATCGAGAATATGGAAAGAATTTGGATGGAAAAACATAATCAGATTCTTTATAACCCCAGAGCTGAAGGGAAAATATGCGCCAACACAAAGAGCATGCTGGAGGATGTGTGGGAAGGAGGGGGCAAATCACACGCACATATTCTGGGGATGTCAGAAGCTGAAGGGGTATTGGGAGGAGATAGGGGAAGCAATGATCAGAATATTAGGATACGGGTTATCACAAACAGGACTGGTGCTTTACTTAGGAGACCTGACACACGAGGGAATACAAGGGGGGGACAAATATTTAATAAAGATAATGTTGATAGCGGCCAGAAAAGCAATAACGAGACTGTGGTACAAGGAAGACCCACCGACAATAGCACAATGGGTAGGAATAGTGGAAGAAATACAGGATATGGAGAGGATAACACACATGCTGAGGTTACAGGAAGAGACATTTGGGGAAAGATGGGGAAAGTGGGAGGATTATAAAGGGAACGAAAACGACATCACAGAGGAAGAACCAAATGCAACACAAGAGGGCGAAGGGTAAAGGAGGAAAGATGTTCAAGGAGGGTCTCTGAACCCATGTCACACACCTATGCTTTAGTTAGTATTTTCTATTTTTTGGGATATTACAATTGCTGAATGTTTTTATACTTTATTATTTATGTATGTTTAACGGTGTGATATTAATATTCAGGGATGATGTGGTTTGTGTATGGGTGAATCAAAAGGCAAAGTGAAAGTTAATAAAAAAAATAAAAAATAAAAATAAAAAAAAGGACAAAGGATAAGGGAAGAAAGAAGCTCAAGGAGGGTCTCTGGACCCAGATCACACATACAAGCCTTAGTCAGTATTTATCATCTTTGAGTAGGAATTACTTGTTTATGCCTGTTTAAGGGAGATACACAATCAGCCTTTGTATTAAGTACCTGGAAAACAACTGTAGGGGAACCAGACAACTAACCATGATACCCATGTAAATATTTATGTGCACTGTTTTTTCTTTTTGTCGTTATTGTGATGTTAGTTTCTCCTTTTTTTTTTTTTTTTTTTGTAAGTGTTGTTTGTCTAAAACTTTAAATTTAAGTTAAAAAAAAAAAAAAAAAAAACAATCTCTGATCTCAGAATTTCAACACAAATCTTGCAACACCTGTCTGCCAGGGGAGGTACCTGCTCATTTACAACTGTTTATTGGCAATAAACAAAGAAACAGATATTTAGCGTTACTCACCTTTTGCTATATTCACCTCACTATCATATTGTTTCACCATCAGGAAGACAACTCAGCTGTGGCGGAAAGCTATAGAGGGCGCTGTTTCCCCACAGATTGGAGCTTTAAGTGCAGAGTATAAGATAGCTAATAATTACTATTACTAAAAACTGCCAATATTTCAGGCAGTATTTTATATAAGAGCAGGTAACACATTTCAATTGCTAGGTTATTACACAATTACACACAGTTATCTTTCAATTATTACCACAGGTGAGCCGAAGTTAATCTCTGTGGAGCCATACACCAAAAGCCGCCTCATCGCCCTCCCCTTCGCTGACATCATACGAGATTACAAGGTGATCTCAGACAGCGTGGTCCCTGAGAACCCGCTGAAGTTCCTCTTCCCTGACATTCCTAAAGACGAGGCATTTAGCCGGCATTACAACCTCCTCCAGATGAAAGGTAAGAGGGTCACTTGATTTCATTCTGGGTTCACATTCACACTGCATAATTTGGATTATGTTAACTAAATTGTACATGCTAATCTTGTCTTTTTCTCTCCTTCTCATTGTTTTTTTTTTTATTTAATTTTCTATACTTTTTTATTATTTAATTTTTAGCCTATCCATATATCCTTACTCAGCTGATCCCCATTTCCATCACAAAGTGAGTGCACATGGCAACATTCATTCTTACATTCAACATTTATTCATGTTGTTGACATTATGAGGCCAGGCTTCATCAGATATTATATGCCATGGGTGTAAATATTGAAGTCATTATGTGATACCATGACATTTTCTTTTATTCAGGTTGTTATTTTTGTTCATCAGGCACGTGTTATATTACGGAGAAAACGTTTACGTATTAAATAGGTAATGTTCACTTGAATTTAAGTGACACATAAGAGGTTCTGTATCGTTAGTGGCTTAGCTTGGCATCACACTGCACTATCTCACGTACGTGCACGCGCACTGAATAAACCACAAATATACCTCTAATACCAATATTAGTCTGACCACACCCCTCATCAGCTTACCTTCATAAGCAGGTGTGTGGTCACCTGCTCTCCTCCTTCTCGCTTTCACCACAAGGAAGTGCCTCGGTAGTACCCCACTTGACGTGTCGTTGATAGTTGAAAAGAGTTGTGACTAGGTTTACATTGTGCCTAACCTTTTTCTTCTCTCACTTGTTTGTATAAAGAAAAAGGTTTGGGTCATAATGTATTCCGCGGAGAGTAGACCCGCTAGACCTACTCTTCACCACCGATTCTCCATTCCCGCCTCCGTCGTGCGTTCCGGTGCTGGGCTGTTGCCACTCTCGTGGTTGCTGACCCAGCCCGGGAGACTGCCGGTGGATAGTTTTCCTCACCGACGAGCCGAGGGTTCGGTGCCGTCGCTCCGGCGATGGCCTGATCTCGACTCTGGTTCCTCTGTTTCTGGGGAATCGCCCGTTGATGAACGGGGGATTGTCTTAGAGCCAGAGGATTTGCGACGAAAACTTTTTTGCGTCTGCTCGCTCACGTCGTAACATGGTGGCGTGCAGACGCGAACGGCCTGGGTTTGGGGAATTGCTGGAGACCAGCGAGGCCGCGTCCGACTCTGGATTTCTGATGGAAACTGAAGACTTCATGGAGGAGGCGGACGGGTTCTTGTATGATGGTCCCGTGGAGGGGAGTATCCCTCCTCCGGAGACCCCGGAGGGGGGAGAAATGGCTCCACGGGGCGCCTTGTTCGAGGATGTCGGGGAACCACCTTGGCCTCATCGACAGGATGCCCTACTGTCAGCCGCATCGGATTGTGGCTCCTTGACCAGTCGCAGCCTGCTGTATGCGAGGGATGCGGGGTCGGTGGAGGAGGGTCCGCAGGGGGAACTGCGGGCCTTGTTCCCCGAGCTCATGGCGGCAGCCGCCGCTGCAAACGGTGTGCCGCTGCCGCAGCCATTGCCTGCACCTGTCCCTGATGACCTCATAGGCCATCCCTGGCAGCGTCCCCCGGTGAGAGGGGTGGACGTTGTCTACCCATTTTCCCATCGATGGGGGCCTATGTTCGTCGGGGTCAGGCGGTCTCCAACATCATGGGACTAACTCCCGCCTACGTACCAGTTACGCGGGTGTCGGGGTTGGTCAAAGGTATGGGGGAGGGCGTACCTCGGCTTGACAATCCGATGGCCGCGCTCCTCTGTCCGGATATGGTGTGGGAGCCCCTATGCAAGCCGGTCCTCCAGGGGAGGTCGGCTAGGCGATTGGCTTATTGGGGTGACCAGTCATTCATCGCCGGTACACAGTCGCTGGCTGCGGCCTCTAACATCGCCCACCTGGCTAGATTTGTATCGGGATAATGACCGGGCGGCGCGGATCTGAACGAGGTGAGGTGCGATCAGATCACCCAGGCTGCGGGAGCTGTGCTGCACCTCTCCCAGGTGCTAGCCATAGCCATGGGGAAAGTGCGCGCCCTGGCCACCCTGGGCCAGCGTCATCTTGGCTGGAGCAGGCCGTGTGCCGGAACGGAAGAGAACCCCTCTTCTGACGGCGCCCTCTCCGACGCTGGCCTGTTCGGAAGGCCCTGCTATTGATGACCTCAACATGCAGAGAGATGGCAGAGGAGAGGTCCATTCTCCAACCCCATTTTCCGCCTCCCGTCCTTGCCGGTGGGGCAGAAGGATTCCGCGACGTCGAGCTGTCTCATCGCCGCTACCACTGCCTCCGCCGCCGCTGCTGGCCCATCCCAGACCGGAGGAGACGGTAGGATCGTCGTGTCCAGCAGACTGTTACCTATCGTCCCTCCGGGCTCCCCCGGGGTGCAAGACTCGAGCGAGCGCGAGGTGGCAAGGCGCCGTTGAGAGTGACTTTTCCCCTCTGTGTCCCCTCCTCTACACCCTCCCCGGCCCCTCTATGATTTTGTGCCTTGAACACGTATTTATTTATTAATAAAAGTTCCTGACATAAGGGGGACTGTGTTTGGCCGAACAAACTGTGTGTTTCTTCAATACAAATCATGTGGTGGGGTTGTGTTTTATGAATCTACCTGTTACGTTGGGGAATGAGTTGTGTTGTGTTACGAGTTTTTTAAGCAAGGTCTGCAACTTACACTCGGTAATAGGTTCTATTAGCTTGATGCTCCACATGCAATCAATTAGAACTGGTGGTATTCCATTGCTTTAACTAAGTATATGTGTTCACAACGCTGTGTTGTTAGTTGCAGTAATGCTCGTACACACTTTTCATGGCCTAGCCATTACTCTCGTTCAACGTCTTCCTATGTGTAGCATAGGCTGCGGGTATGGGATTCACACACAGGCGACTTGTGTTTTGTTGTAAACCCTTTTACACTTTGTGGGTAGCTAACATTGTATTAGCTTATGCTATATATTTTGTTCTACCGGAGGTTTTCAAAATGGCTACGGTTGTTTTCTGTGTGTAGGGATAGAAGGTGTGTTTTTCGGGAGGGGGTGTCGGATAAACCCCTCCTTTTTCCCACTTGATTGGTTTAGAGGGTTTGTTGACTTTTCTGCTGAGCCAGTCAGGGCCAAGCCAGTGCTTGACGGGGGAGGGGGGGGGGGGGGGGGAGGGGTATTCTACCGACTCCTGTTATGACAGGATCCGGTGGGTTTTCCCCGCCCGTTATAGCGTTGTTGCTATGGCGACGCCTTCCATGAGCTGGTGTCGTAAGGATGTCGAGGTTAGAGCGCAGGACTTAACCTGCTGCGCTCGTTTTTGTGTCAAACTTGAGTCTGTTGGTCACGTGTCTCACAGTTTACATATCTTTTTCTTGACCGTGGTCTCATGTGGGAAGGTGTTTCTGGGGGAATCTGGTCTTACACTCTGATTAAAAAGAGTGACTGGATTAAAATCATGTGAAAAACAGGGTTTTTTACTCCCAGCTGTGCAGTTAGGTCATACATGTGATGCCTTTTCTTTATTTTATAAAGAGTTGAATGTGTCTTGATGGATATGAAATGAGGGTCCCTGATGGAACAAGACTAACGTCTTCTCAGGTCTGCCTCCCCTTATCTTTTTGTATGTATTCCTGTACTGCAGTCTGTTGGGTATATTTTTTCATTCATTCATTCATGGAGTTGATTGCATCTCGCCCCTCTTGTCGTTTCCCTGGGCGTCTTGGGGATTCAATATGGTGGTCTAAACGGCCTATTGTTGATGTGGGTATGTCCAAACGCACACATAGTGCTAGCTCAGGATGTGCTTTGGCCGTTGCTGACTGGCGCGCCTCGTTTGCTTTGGTAAAACAGCGTTTTTATGGAGCAATTGGGATGGGGGTTTTTCCTCTTCCGACATCCTGTGTGTTGTCGATGGGTTCCCGTTCATGTCAGGGGATGATGACGGAATGGGTCTGGGCATATGGGAAGGGTCTCACGCCCTAGGGGTGGGCCGCCGGACGCGGTTCATACCGACACGTCTGGGTGGCGCCTTCTTTTTATGTTGGGATCAGACGCGCATATCTGCCCCTTCTCCTGGGGTTGGCAGGTCGGCGTGATTAGGGCACGGGACTGGTTCTGGTCGCGCTGGTCCAGATCAGTGCACCCGTTGTCCGCTGGGGATGCAGATCTGCTGTTCTGGTACCCTGAGGGACTTAGGGTTTTTTCAGGGGGGAAAAATGCTAGGTCGATCCGGGTGTCACAGGGTTGTGCGTTATGGGACCCCTTGTTTGATGTATTCTGCACTGTCATAGTGGCTTATGGCCGTGCCGACCTGTACGCATCCGATCTCGTCGGATCTCGGCTGCTGTGCGGGTTGGTCTTGGTTGGTACTTGGTTGGGTGACCTCCTGGGAATACCGAGTGCGGGGTGCTGGGGGCTGGTCTTCCATATTACGCTCTTCTCTTGCGTTTTGGCGCTGAGGAGCCTGTTGGGTGGGGTTAACCTCCTTTGGGATCCTGTGCTCCCCGTATCGCCGGGCCCGGTCCGGGGTGATGCCCGTTGACCTGTAGGCCCGGGATAGCCCTGTTGGGAACCGGAACGCGGGCTGCGGGGTTTTTTCCTGAGGGGTTATAGGACCAACCATTACATGGGGTAATGCCTGGGTGGTTGGTTCTCTGGTGTGTTGCTGCAGTGTCAACTCCCGGTTCTCCGGTTGAGGGTGCCCCTGCACGTTCATGACGTCTGCCGATCGTATGGGCTTTTCTGTGGGCAGCTGTCAGGGGCCGTGTGGTCTACGGATCCCGCTTCTGACGTGCTGTTGAAAGCTTGGTTATGCGACAACGCCAGCATACGCCCCTTCCGCCGGGGCGGCTGTTTCAGCTGTCCTTTCTGGCGCCTGCCTCGTCCGCAGTTTTTTCCAGGCTTGGGTTGACGACCTGTTGCCTGGTCTTCCCCGGTGCACTGCCTGTTTCCGTTGGTTAACTCTTGTATGTTATGACCATGCTGTCTGCCTGTTGCAGGGCTTGTGTTCCAGGCGGTGTGCTGTTGGGGGGGACAGGGCCCGCTCGGCTGAGGGGCCTTTGTCCGAATACGCTGGCGATGTGAGGGGCGGGGTCACTAGGTGCCCCCCTGGTGGGGTCTTGATGCTGGCATCATGGACTTCTCCGGGCCCCCATTTCAGGGAGCCCAGTCCTTGGTGGGTCTGGGCCTTCCTTCGCGCTCCGCTGCTACGGCCTTGCCACGGGGTTGGGTTGGCCCTTGACCCCGTGATTCTGGGGGCAGTAACGAGGTGGTTTTTCTCCGTTCGTTCCCGGGTGGCATGCGGGTTGTGCGTGTGTGTAGTCGTGGGGTCAAGCCACGGCTGCTCACCCTGTGCGTTGAGTGCTTGAGTGCCTCTTCGCACGGTCGGGTCCGTCGCCTTCCCGTGACGTCCCTAATAGGGGGGCTACCCGCCATTAGGGGGGGTCGGGGGGGCTCGGCCCTCCCTGTTCTGATGGTTGTGGGGGGGCTGTCAGCGGGGTGTATTTGTCAGCCAGTGGCTCCGCTTGGCCTCCCTTGTGCAGTGTGATGCCAAGCTAAGCCACTAACGATACAGAACGATAGGTTATGACTATAACCAAGTTCTGTTAGTTAGGGGCGATGCTTGGCATCAGACGGCCGCTGCAGCCCTTGTCCTCACCTTGTGGTGAAAGCTTGGGAAGGAGGAGAGCAGGTGACCACACACCTGCTTATGAAGGTAAGCTGATGAGGGGTGTGGTCAGACTAATATTGGTATTAGAGGTATATTTGTGGTTTATTCAGTGCGCGTGCACGTACGTGAGATAGTGCAGTGTGATGCCAAGCATCGCCCCTAACTAACAGAACTTGGTTATAGTCATAACCTATCGTTATCATGGCCTTTTAGTCAAATGTGGTGACTTACATGGGTTTATGTGCTGTTGAAGACACATTTTCAGATAAACTGAAAGCCTACAGCCATGATGAATTGGAAAAAGAAATGGCAACCAAATTAGTCAGGAATGGTAAAGGATTATTCAAAATAATTTGAGACATCAATTGATCTTTTTGAAGCACTGAACATCAAATAATGAATACCCAGGAATATGTACCATGCATGGTTCATTGTTTGTATAATTCTCTATGAAAAGAACAAATAAAGAATGAGTGAAATTTGCTTCAATCACTGAAATCAACCAGCCTATATTTGGGACCGACGTCTATATGGGACAGGCCTTTGATTCCTTTCGCACAAAACTCTTGCTCAGCAAGGATGGGCAATACTATAAAATTGTTGATTTAAGCCAGTATGAATATTACTTGTACAATGTGGCTATCAAATAACATATCAATTGCATTTGATCTCGCTCAGAGAGACAGCGCTAGTGAATGTAACGTTAGAGAGAAACACTTTTGTTTCAATATCAACCAGATAAATAATTAATATAGACCTGGCTTCTAATTGAGTCTTTATTAGTCAAAACGTGTAGCCACACCCACCCAGCCAGTAAAATGGACAGGCTTTTAATATTTAGTATATGTGACTCTGCTTTTAATTAAAGTTTTAATATATTAACTTTGCTTAGGCATAAAGCTCAAAAGTGATCCATGGGCTGCCTCCTTCCTCTCTCCTCTCTCCTAGGTCTAACCCCAGCTCCACACCACCTCCCTGTCCATCTCCTGACCCCCCAATGACTCCGGGAGCGTTTCAAATGCTCAACCAGACTCTGTGCCTGGACATGGATTGTGTGAGTGGCCAATGTGTTTCAAACAGTACATACACACATTATGTCATTTGTGTTTAATATAACTAATATTATGTATTTGTCTATGCATAGGGGCTGAGGGTGGGAGATTGTATTGATAGTATTGATAGTTGTGTGCTGTTGGTCTGGGGGGTTGTGGAAAGGGGGTATGGGGGATTTTGGGGGGGGGGGGGGGGTATGGTAGCATACTACTTCTAGTATGTTGTCTGGTCCTGTGTGTGATATTCTCCTTGTCTGTAGATGTATTTTTATTTAGTTTTTTTTATTATTGTTTTGTTTTTTCTTCTCATGTATTGTAATTTCTTTCTTTCTTGTCTTGTTTGTTTGTTTGTTTGTTTGTTCCTTGTCTTCTACACTCCAACTGGTCTTTGTATACACTGTTTCGTTTTTGCTTAAATAAATGTAATCATAAATAAACAGCACTTTTGTGCACCTTGGAGTAAGTAGCCTGACACATCAGACCCATGGACGCTATGCAAGCTCTCCGCTACCTTGCCTAGGGTTCCATGGGACGTGGAAGGCTCACCTTAGAGCCAGGTATTATGAGTTAAAAAGTACAAGTTGAAACTTCACAATATAAGGCCCAGTGTTCCAAAGTTAGAGGTGAGTCTTAAAGGGATAGTTCATATTTTTGGACATTAACACATTGAGTGCCAGCAGGGGGCGCCATATTTAGCGCTTGAATGCCAGCCTTTTTGGACAGATTTTCCGATATTTCATGATTTTCGCGGAGCTATTTCTATATTCTATATTATGGCTATGTGTCTAATACGCCCGTCGCTTATCAATGACTTGCTTGCAGTCAACATGTACGAAACGGATAGTTTTTTCATCTGTACATTTCCGTTTTATACCGTTTTGAAAAACGGAAGTTTTAGAAAATGTTCAGAAAAAAAAAGATTCTGTGATAATAGCTCTTTAGTGGAATACACAAAACACGTTGTCATTTTTCGCCTATTTATGAATCGTTTTCAAATAAACGCTAGATTATCGATAGTATATGTGTACTTATGTACGCTAGAGAAGCGGGCTTAAAAATCGATTATCTATTTCCTGGTCAGCGCTAACGTCATACACGCACACACACACAGACACGTTGAGATATATGTGAAAAATACATCTGATAACCCCAAGACTGGTAACATAGATTGCTTACCTCACATCAGATGTTCTGCAAAAAGATTATTCCAATTCCTTTTTTTTTATCCACTTTTTCTCCCTATTTTTCTATTTTTCTCCCATCCCAATTTCGTATTTCCAATTCTTCCCTCCCCTGTCTTGAACGTTGCTAGTCTATGCCTCCCACTGGTCGGCTGTAGTGAAGATAGAAGCCTTGCATCACGTGTCCCCTCCGGTACACGAGGAGGCAGCCTGTCGCATCTTTTCACCGCAGCAGCTCGAACTCTCAGTGGCGAGGAGTAACGCGTGGGAGGCTCACGTTGCCCCCGATACTTCCTGTTTCCGCCGCACCGGCGTCACCCAACCGACCTGTAAGAGTCGCTGTCCACAACATCCAATCCCCACCCACCGGCTTTCCCACCCTCTAACACTGCCGATTGTGTTAGTATGACGGCTGGCCAAGCCGGTAGCAACGCCGAGAGCTGGGCTCGATACCAGCATCTCCTGCGTTAGTGGCGAGCGCCTCGGGATCGGCTCGGGTTACATGCCTGAGAAGTAAAATGTGGAATCCGGAATTTTTTTTTCTCATACATTTTCATCGAGTCCAATCCAATGGGTGCATTACCATCCGGGAGACGATAGGGGGCAGTATTTTCCCTGTTCGAGCTCATAGACAGTCCCAATGGTAACGTGAGGCTAGATTGATGAAAAATGAATGGATATCACTAATAAAAGCAATAACGATTAAATAACGAGATTTCTCGTCATTGGCACTCAACGCATGGCATGAAATAACGAGATTCCTCGTGGCTGGCACTCAAAGTGTTAAGTGGTATGAAATACTTGCTAGTAGTATAGCTGATGCAATGCCATTAGCGTACTATTGAGGACCTGTTCAAGACAGGCAGCAAATGTGGTCAAGAAACGTGTTACTCCACACCATAACATACAAGCAAACGTTTTAACTACTGTACAACAGAAAACCACGGTCATCCAGCATTTCCTATGCTTTTCAGAGTGATGTGGTGTGTTGGAACTTGTCCCAAGGTGACATAGTCACTATACACTGGGCATTTTTCCATGAATCAAGCACAGGCAATGCTCGAGGCACAGTGTTTTCGGCTGTGGGTAGTTAGACCATTTGCTTGCATGTTATTATGGTGTGTGGATTAACACGTTGTTGTATCATGACCCTGTTTGCTGCCTGTCTGAAGCTTCCTCGGTCACTTGGAACAGGTCCAAGACTCCCATTGCAGGCTCTCTCCCTTTAAAACTAGTTCCTTAAAACATCCCCAACATCTCAACTGCTAATTTTATTTCCCTTTTTGGTTCACAGATGAGTCCTCCATACTCGGAGTAAAGCAAGATGAGACAAGCAACTTCTTCCTCTCAACGTTCTCAAAGACTTAGCAAAGACATGATGCCAACCTCACATATTGTTATAATAATAATAATAATAATAATAATAATAATAATAATAATAATAATAATAATAATAATAATAATAATAATAATAATAATAATAATAATAATAATAATAATAATAATAATAATAATAATAATAATAATAATGACTTGAATTTATATAGCACCTTTTACATACCCAAGGCGCTTTACAATAAAAGGGGGAGGGGAGAGGATAACGGTGACCTAAAAAACTAAGAAACAAATTACAAAAACAGAACAGAGCAAACGGAACAACAACAGAACAAAACGAAATAAAACAAACAGAATTAATAGGATGCTAAGGAGCATCAGAGACCATATGCCTGGGTGAAGAGGTGGGTCTTCAGCAGGTTTTTAAAGTGGACGAGAGAGTTAGCATTTCAGATGTCCATGGGGAGGGAGTTCCAAAGGGTGGCGGCAGCGACACTAAAATCCCTGTCCCCGATGGTCCGCAACATGGCTTGTGGGATGGTCAGTAAGCCTGTGTCAGAGGAGCGGAGATTCCGGGAGGGGGTGTAGGTTTGGAGAAGGTCGGATAGGTATTGAGGGGCAGGGGGAAGGATTTATAATGTGAGCAGGAGGATCTTGAAGGTGACACGAGATTTTACGGGAAGCAGTGAAGGTGTATGAGGGTCGGGGTGATGCACTGCCAGGGTTTGGTGCGGGTGAGAACCCTGGCGGCAGAGTTATGAACGTACTGGAGCCTATCCAAGGCTTTGTGGGTCACCCCGGATAGGACTCCATTACAATAGTCCAAACCGGAGGTGATGAAGGCGTGGATGAGGGTCTCAGCCACAGAGTCTGTAAGTGAGGGCCGGAGTCTTGAAAGGTATCAGGTATTTATGATGAATTGAAAATGGGGGACCCTGATGTAAACAAGACAAAAGTCTTTCTCTGGTCTGCATCCCCTTAACAATTGTGTGTATTGAGCTGTACTGTATTGTACCCATTCTGCATTCTGTTAATACAATTTTCAATCAATCAATCAATCAATCAATCAATCAATCAATCATGTTAGTTCTTGTAGGATTCATTACTTCACTATCCGTTGAAATTGTTTGTGCATTTTTATATAATTAACTATATATATATTCTATTGCCATTGACTGGTGTTTTTCCAAACATTCATGTTTGTTTTTGATAAAGTAGTTTGTCAGTTGTATGTGTTTTTTTTATTTGATTTGAAATCTTTATTTCGAACATGCAATGAATACAAACAAACAATAACAAAAGCAAAACAACTCAATCTACATGTTCGAAAAGGAGTAGGAAGAAGTATACACTTATTTAATCCTACCCCTTTTCCACTACTCAAATGAGTGTAGGCCTACTATTTTAAAACATAAAAAAAAAAAAAAAAAAAAATATATATATATATACATGCAAAACAAAAAACAAAAACTATATATGTAAAACATGAAAGAAATAAAATAGAAAACAAAATAAAAATGTAAACACCCGTGAATATCAAGTCCCTTCCTCATCCCTGTACCTTGTGAACATAATTTCCTTATACATCAGTTTGAATTGTCTCATGTTTGGACATTGCTTTAGCACCACATTTAGACTGTTCCACAGTTTCACTCCACATATCGAGATGCAGTGTTTTCTCATGGTAGTGCGTACGTTTAGCACTTTTAAATTGTGTTCTCTCCTCAGATTATAACCCCCCTCCCTATCAAAGAACAATTCTTGAATGTGCATGACTTTTTGCTTTATACATTAATTGTGCCGTTTTAAATTCCACAAGATAATTTAACTTCAATGTCTTTGACTCCAAAAACAATATGTTGTTAGTGTGATCACGATAACCTGCAATGTGAACTATCCTTATGGCCCTTTTTTGGAGTATAAAAAGTGGTTGTAGTGTAGACTTATAATTGTTTCCCCAGACTTCAGCACAGTAATTAAAATATGGTAAAACTAGTGAACAGTAGAGAATGTAGAGTGATTTTCTATCCAGAATGTGCTTTACTTTACTCATGACTGAAATGCTTCATGAGAGTTTAGATTGGACATGTTTTATGTGAGGTTTCCAACAGATTTTATGGTCTATTATTACACCTAGGAATTTATTTTCATAAACTCTTTCAATAATCACATAATTTATTTTAACTTGTACCTGAGTATCCAATCTACAGTTTCCAAACAACATAATTTTAGTTTTGCTCAAGTTCAATGATAATTTGTTTCTATCAACGCCCTACCCAAAGCTGTAAAGGAATGTGGATCACTACCCACTTTCAAAACCTCTCTCAAGGGACACCTACGGGAGACTGCAATTCAACACTGGCCCCTGTAAATATCCTAACCCAACCCCCTCCAATGTACAGTCATTTACCTAGTATGGTTTTGTCAATAGTTCAATGTACAATTGTGTTTGTTTGTACAGTGTCTCCTCCCCCCCCCCCTCAATGTACAGTGTTACTTGTTTATACAGTGTGCCCCCCGCCCCCCCCCCCCCCCCAACCACCTCCAATGTAAATTACCCAGTATGGTTGTCAATATCCCAATGTACCCAACCCCCCCCACCCAACCTCCTCCAATGTACAGTTTCTACGTCAAATGTATATACTCCCTTTTCTTGACTCCTTCTGTATCACAAAAAGTACTGTATTTGCAAATCTGGTATGTCATAAATGTATAGATGTAGCAGTACTGACTATCTGTATGTCATGTATGTCATATATGTCTATATGAATTGAAAATGGGGGACCCTGATGGAAACAAGACAAACGTCTTTCTCAGGTCTGCATCCCCTTAACAATTGTATGTATTGAGCCGTACTGTATTGTACCCATTCTGCAATCTGTTAAATAAAGTTTTCATTCATTCATTCAAACCATTCCTTCAATGTCTTCATTTCAGATGTGATGACCTCTAAAAGCTGCTGGACATTCTCACCAGAAAAAAAAAGATTAGTGTCATCCGCAAATAAAATACATTTAAATATATTGGATACTTTACATATCTCGTTAATGTACAAGATGAACAGTTTTGGACCCAACACTGACCCCTGGGGGACACCACAAGCAATGTCCAAACATTCAGATTTATAATCTCTCATTGTCACAAATTGTTGTCTTTTATTTAGATAGCTTCTCACCCAGTCCAATACTACCCCCCTGATCCCATATCTCTCCAATTTCCTGATTAATATATCATGATTAATAGTATCAAATGCTTTTTTTAGGTCAATGAATACTCCAGCTACATGTTTTTTTCTGATCTATGGAATTTGTGATTTTTTCAATGAGTTCTATTAACGCTAGTGATGTTGACCGGTGTGTTCTGAATCCATACTGGCTATCGGTGAGTAAATTATGTTTATCAATGAATTTATCTAATCTGTTGTTGAAGAGTTTTTCTAATATTTTTGAAAACTGAGGAAGTAGAGAAACAGGCCTATAATTTGTGAAGTGGTGTTTATCTCCAGTCTTGAACAGAGGTATGACTTTTGCTATTTTCATTTTATTCGGAAATCGACCAGTTTTGAATGATAAATTGCAGATGTGTTTAAGTTTAAGTTTATTTGGATCCCCATTAGCCACAGCAGTGCTGGGGCTATTCTTCCTGGGGTCCATAACACATAAAATACAGTTACAGACTTATACACTCACAACATTTACATGTCATACAGACAATTAAAACAACAATAAAAACCCTAATCAAATTCATAATACAATATAACAATATATACGCCTTATGAATTCATAATACAATACAATAATACCTACTCATAATTCATTCATAATACAATACAGCATAATATACTATTTAGCTTTTACATACATTATCTATGTTCATATCAGCCAATTATACAATATTTTAATAATATATCCCTATCAGACACATGCCTTTTCATCCATATATACCTATCCCTTTATCAGACACATACATTTTCATTTACGTACACACAATCTATTAGGGAATGTCAATTTCTTTGGTTGAAAATGTTGTTTTACCACGATTTTTAAACGACATTTACTATTCTCCTGCTTAACATGTCTGGGAAGAGAGTTCCATTCCTGCATACCACGGAACATGACAGTTCGCTTCATTGCATTCGACCTCACTTTTGGAAGTGTAAAACCTCGTGCAGAAGCATGTCTGGTGGAATGGTTGTGTCTGTCAAGACTTATAGATAAATTGTTATATAAAATTGAGGGGATCTTTGTAACAAGAATATTCCTAGTGAATACAAGGAGTGAGCAGAGTAATTTATGTTTGACAAGAAACCAAGTTAAACAACTGTGCATCGCTGCAACATTAGTTCTGTACTCACAGCGAAGCGCTATACGTGCTGCTTTGTTTTGTACCATTTGTAATTTTTTCAGTTTATTCGTCGTTACATTCGACCATACTGCAGGACAATAGTCAAGATTTGACAAAACCAGAGCTTGAATTACCTGTTTGATAGAATTTAGTGGTAACAAATGAGCACATCTTTTAACAACAGAAATCCCTCTTCCCATTTTCACTACTATATTGTTTATATGGTGTGACCATGACAATTTACTGTCTAATGTTACCCCTAGGAGTTTAGTCTCCTGGACTTGATTAATTACCACATCACTTATCAAAAGTTTCAAGACTGGGTTCGTTCTTAGAGTATGGTTTGAACCGAAAATGATGCTACTTGTCTTTGATATGTTTAGAACTAGTTTGTTATTCTTTATCAATTCCATCACTGATTGCAACTCTGCCTTTAGGACCGTATTTAATTCATTGGCTGTTGAGGCTGATGTGTAAATCGTTGAATCATCCGCATACATAGAAATATAGGACTTATTTAGGACAAGAGGCATGTCATTTGTAAATATGGTGTAGAGCAAAGGCCCAAGGCAACTTCCTTGGGGTACTCCACACCTTACCGTTTTAACTTCTGAGTAACTCCCATTAAAAAAAACTATTTGTTTCCGGTTTGCTAAATAAGTTTGCATCCAAGATAGTGCAGATGAGGAGAAACCGTAACATTCAAGTTTTTTAAGTAAGAATTTGTGATCTATGATGTCGAATGCTGCAGTAAAATCAAGCAAGACAGCTCCAACCATTTTCTTTTTATCTATCTCTTTCAGCCAATCATCCGTCATTTGGGTTAAAGCAGTCGCTGTTGAATGTCCTTCACGATATGCATGTTGAAAATCAGGGGTCAATGTGTTAAAAGAAAAGTAGCATTTAATCTGTTCACTTACTATTCTTTCCATCAGTTTACTTAAAACTGGCAGTAAACTTATGGGACGACTATTAGATCCTGAGAATCGCAATTTCAAATTTGTTGGCAGTGGTATTACTTTGGCAGTTTTCCACTGTTGCGGATACAAACATTCACTAAAGGATTGATTTATAATATGACAGATAGCAGGGGCAATTAAATCAGGGACCAATTTCAGAAGTTTCCCATCAAGACCGTCAACACCTGGTGGTTTGTTTTTAGTGGTACTTAACATATGTTCTACATTACTTATAGCACACTATCAAAATTAAATTTACAATTTTTATCTTTCATTATTTTATTCTTTATTAATAAATAAGATTTTTCATTATCTATTGTTTGCATATTATTCCTTAAATTATCTACTTTTCCAATAAAATAATTGTTAATATGATTAGCAATCTCAACTGGTTTGGTGAGGAATTTTCCTTCTGTTTCTAGAAAGGATGGGGTAGGTTTCTTATTCCTGCCCATTATTTCATTTAGAGTATTCCATAATAATTTACTGTAATTTTTTATATAATTAAACCTATTTTCATAATACAATTTCTTCTTCTTTTTATTACATTTTGTAACAACATTTCTTAATTTACAATATACCTCCCAGTCTGATTTATAACCTGATGTATTTGCTATTAATTTAGCTCGATTACGTTCTATCATATATTCTTTTAGTTCATCATCCAACCATGGTGTTCTGACGCTTCTGACGGTAAACTTTCTCAATGGTGCATGTTTGTCAACAAGTGGCATAAAAATTGTATCAAATTCCCCATAGAGATTTTTCAGGATCTTTTTGTTCATGCTATAGATGCTATGTTTTTTTCAGGATCTTTTTGTTCATGCTATAGATGCTATGTTGTTGTTGTCTATTAAACCATAGTAACTGGTGACTTTTTGACATGAATGTGTCCATATGACCTTTCTATGATACCTTTGACATATGACTTCCTACCATATCTCAGTCTGACATAAGATTTGGGGCTTAGCTGAGACTGTCAACCCAGTATTACCTTTGTTTAGGCTATGTATCTATCAAATATTTTTTTTCCCCTCTTTGAACTTTATTGCATTTAAAACGTTTTTTAATGTACATTTACATTATGTATCAATATTGAATAATGTCATTGTTTTTTTTCTCTCTTCTTTTATAGCACTTTGTAACTTTGGTTTGTGTGCTTTACAAATAAATATTATTTCAATGTCGAAAATTTGGCGGCATTCCCTTAATAAACTACTTCATAGTAATTTAAAGCCATCAGCATTTCATTCTGAGAGTATATGGTGTTACATGCGGTTTCTTATTTTCTCAGTAGTATTCCATTCCATTTTTATATTTAACATTTTTATATTTAACATTTTTATATTTGATATTTACACGTCTTTTGCCGCGAGGATGGGAGGGGAACAGAATCCTGTCCCCCTTGCATCCTCTGCAAAAGACCCCCAACAAATCCCCCCGTGCAATCCTGCCGAATGTCTGCCCCTGCTGCATGTCCAGGGACATTCGCCGGTCGGGATACAAATTATATCGGTGACACCTGTCTGCTCCCATCATGCACTTAAATGAGCCGACACCGGCTCATACATAGATACGGGCTCATGGGCTCATAGACCACGCAACACTTCCGGGATTCTGAAATCATGGCTGAAATAAGACAAATGTGTATTAACGGTAAGGCAAACATCCTATGTTTCTCTGAAACAAAACTTGACGAGTCAGTAAAAGACCCTGAAATAGAAATAGAAAACGACTCAATCGTCAGAAATGATAGAAACAGTGGGCGGCTAGGTGGTGTAGTGGGCAAGGCGCTCGCCACCAATGCAGGAGACGCTGGGTTCGAGCCCAGCTCTCCGCATTGCTATCAGCTTGGCTGGTCGTTCATACTAACACAATTGGCAGTGTTAGGGGTGGGAAAACTGATGGGTGGGGATCGGACGTTGTGGACAGCGACTCCTACAGGTCGGTTGGTGCGCCTGCAGAATCAGGAAGCGACGGGGGCGGCGTGTCCCTCCCACGCAGACCCCTGCCGCTGAGAGATCGCGCTGTGCAGGTGAAAAGATGCGACGGCTGCTTCCTCGAGTACCGGAGGGGACACGTGATGTAAAGCTTCGTCCACATTGCAGCCGGCTTGTGGGAGGCATGGCCTAACAGCGTTCGAGACAGGGGAGGGTAGAATTGGACGATACGAAATTGGGATGGGAGAAAAATAGAAAATGGGAGAAAAAGTAGATAAAAAAAAGAAATGATGGAAACAGGCGGTCAGGTGGCGTAGCGGAGATTGCACTCGTCACCAATGCAAGAGGCTGCGGTCTCGACTCCCGGAGTCAGCATTTCAGTTCAGTTCAGTTCAGAGTTTTTATTTGCCACATGGAATAATACAATCATAGTTTCTTCATTAAAAAAAAATCATAAATAGTCATTCCATGGACAAAAGGAGCAGGAAGAAGAATAAATCTTATAGTTACCTGCCCCTTATTCCTAAACTAACATGTATTTTCTTAATGGTCGGCGTACAACCTTATTTACAAAAATAATCATTTATACCATTATAAAATAAACACAATCCACAGTTAAACAAGACAAATTTAAATAATAATAATATTAATGATAAAGAATAAAGAAGAAAAGAAAGAGAAGAGAACAAAAAATAAAAGATCTCACTATTCAGATCACATTTTGATTTTCATACTGACTAAATTTTTTTTTTTTATACATTTTTTTGAATTGATAAACACTGTTACATCCCTTAAGCTCGCTATGGAGAGAATTCCACAACTTTACACCAATAACTGAAGGACACATCATTGCCTTGGCTTGGGCTGATCGCTATACTAACTCGTTTGGCTGGGTTAGGGGGAGGGAAGCCGTGGGTGGGAAACTGGCGTTGTGGACAGCGACGCCTACAGGTCAGGTCTGGGCGCTTGCTCAGCGGAGGCAGGACTTGAGGAAGGCAGCGTGAAGCTTCACCAATGAGAGCCCTTGCTGCCAGGTGAGAAGAGAGCCACTGGCTGTCGCTGCACGTGTCGGAGGAAGCGTGCCGATACTTCAGGGTTCCCTTGTACCGACCAGTAGGAGAACATGCGCACAACAACCAGGTAGGGGAGGGGGGGAATTGGCACAATGACTAAAATTGGGACGGGGAGAAAAACAGAAAAATCTGAGAAAGAGAGATACAAAAAATAAATAAAAAATTATAGAAACAAGTATGGAGGTGGTGTCTGCATGTATACACAAAGATACCAAATGCATTAACCGTACTGATCTGAATCATAATGCAATTGAAACGGTATGGGTTGAAATTCTGTTTGAAAGGGCTAAGACTACTAGTCCGCACCATCTACAGACTGCCGGAACAGAGTGGCTTTTATGATACATTTTATGGGTGTTTAGCTGGGGTTGAAGATGTAGAAGGAAATTCGTATTAGAGACTGGAACCCGGATATGCAACGTAAAGAAGCACCCGTTTCCAAGTCCTTCAGTAGGTTTTGTGATCTGCACGGTATCAGCCAGCTAATCACCCAACCCACAAGAGTGTGTGATTCAACACAAACTACCATTGATCTCATTCTGACCTCTGACAAGTCCAGGATCTCCAATAAAGGGGTTATAGCATGCGGCTTAAGCGATCATTATATGATATTCTGTACCCGCAAAAAGCTAAGACAAAAGGCCGGCTGTGACAAAACAGTCACATCTAGGGACCTCAAAACCTACTCTAGTGAGGCCTTTAACCAAGAACTGGAGAGCCTGGACTGGTCAGATGAGCTCAGTGGTACACTAGTTAAAGAAACATGGCTTGGATTCAAAACCAAATGAACAACAATACTTAACAACATGGCCCCCCTAAGAACCACCAGGGTTCAAAATTGTGCTGAGCCATGGATGCACTCAGACATACTGACCTCTATGAAAACCAGACAAAAAAATGCTCTTAACTTCATAAAAGTCAGTCAAAGCTTGCCAAAAGCTCAAACAGTGATCTCCAAGCCCACGTGGTTGAACTCAAAGAAACAGGCTAAGAAACTATGTAAACACCATGATCAAATCTGCAAAAACAAATCATCAATGACAAAGCTGAGGAAAACAAAAACAACCCCTGTGAACTTTGGAAATTACTCAACAATCAACTAGGCTGCAGTAAAAAACTAAAAACCAGATTTACAAACATCAACATAAAGACAAAACACTCATCACAGAAAAGCTGGATGTGGCCAACTACTTAAACATTTTCTTTACTAACATAGCCACAACACTGGTTAATAAACTACCCTCCCACTCTTGGCATTTTGGGGTAGAACACATCCTAGCCTTCTACAAAAACCTAGGGATCCACAAAGACGCCTTCAAACTCAAAATGGTAACAGATGAGGTGCTAAAAAAACTGAGCGCCCTCCAACCTAACAAGGCCACTGGCCATGACAATATCCCCTCCAAATTCCTTAGAGACTCAGCAGCTATCACCCACATAATAAATCTCTCCATAAAACAGGAATACGTCCCCAAAGACTTAAAAATTGCAAGAGTGACCCCCTGCACAAAAAAGGCAGCAAATTAGACCCAGGCAACTACGGCCCTGTTTCTATTCTTACTTCCATCTCGAAAGTTATAGTAAAAAATTGTCTACGAACAGGTTGAAAAGTACCTTGCGCTAATCTACGAATTCCAATATGGCTTCAGAACATCCCACTCCACTGACACATGCCTTCTCTATTTGAACGACCACATCAAACAGGAGGTGGATGCGGGCAAATACTGTGGCATGGTCATGCTGGACCTCCAAAAGGCTTTTGACACTGTCAATCACTCCATTCTGATTGACAAGCTAAAAGCAATTGGTTTTGATAGTTCATCAGTGAGCTGGATGCAATCCTACCTGGAGGGGAGAGAACAGATGGTGGAGGTAAACGGTACACTGTCCCCCCCCGTCCCCCCCCCTCCCAGTGAGCTGTGGTTTTCCACAAGGAAGCATACTAGGACCGCTACTATTCCTAATTTATGCAAATGACATGTCATCAGCTTGTGACTGCAACTTGTTCCTGTTCGCGGACGACTCGGCCCTACTGGTCTCTGACAGGGACAAGTTGCAGGTTGTAAAAGCCCTCAGCTCTGAACTCGGCAGAATCTGCACCTGGCTCGCTGATAACAAACTATCATTACACCTGGGTAAAACAGAGTCCATTCTCTTTGGATCAAATAACAAACTCAGCAAGGCCAACGGGTTCTCTGTTACAGTGGGTGCCAATATTGTCACAAGGAAAGATGAAATGACCTACCTGGGTTCCATCCTAGAGGTAAATCTTTCCTGTGACATAATTGCAACCAATGTACCGTAATAAAGAAAAGTTAACCAATAAACAAGATTCTTGTACCGGATCTCCTCTCTGGTAAACAAGAATACCTTGAAGACTCTAACAAGAGCACTAATTCAAGGGTACTACGACTATGCTTGCACCTCATGGTACCAAAGCACCTCAAAGGCCCTAAAAACAAGACCATAAACATCACAAAACAAACTGATCAGACTACTGCTTGACCTTACTCATAAAAACCACCTCACCCCTGCCCATTTTGACAACCTAGGATGGCTTAGAGTAGACGACAGAGTACAGCAACTTGCAATGGGCCTGGTCTACACCACTAAGATACCCATGTACATGTCAAAATACTTCCCAAAGGTCAGTGAATTCCACGACCACAACACCAGAGGGAGTTCCACAAATCATGTTCAACCCAGATTCGGCTCAAACAAGGGAATAAACATGTTTCACAACTATGCCACAACAATGTGGAACGCCCTGCCCAAAGCTGTAAAGGAATGTGAATCCCTACCCTCCTTCAAAACCGCTCTCAAAGGGCGGCTGGGTAGTGCAGCGGACTAAGCGCCTGCCTACCACCGCAGAGACACTGGTATCGAATCCAGCTGTCAGCGGTACCTCGGGCTTGGTCGGTCGTCCATACTAACCAATTGGCAGTGTTAGCGGGTGGGAAGCCGGCGGGGTGTGTATCCTGGTCGTTGTAAACAGCGACTCCTACAGGTTGGTCCCCCTCCAATGTACAGTTTCTTCCCCCTCTAATGACATGTATATATTATTTTTTATGATCTCTTTCTCATAAACAGTACTGTATATTTGTATATCTTGTATGTCATATAACATGAATAAAAAATGGGGGACCCTGATGTAAACAAGACGAAAGTCTTTCTCTGGTCTACTCTGCACCACCTTGTGTATTGAGCCGTACTGTATTGTACCCATTCTGCAATCTGTTAATAAAATTTTCAATCAATCAATCAATCGATGGAAGAGAGAGTGAGGGGGGGGGAATTAACTACGCATGCGCAGTTCCCACGGAGTAGATGCGGAAAAGTGACTATAGCTCGGCCGAGAAAGTGCCAATCGACTTGGAATTGGTCGAGGCGTGTTCAGGAGACAGCCCAGGCGTATACAAATCTATTGGATCATGTCTCCAGCACCCCCACAGCCGGAGCTACAACCACTTAAATATCAAGGCTCTCATCCACATTCATTCATTTTCTCCCCCGCTCTCTCCCCCATGAGCTCAATGTCACGCGGAAGTGCAGTGACTCGATCGCGACGGACATATTACTTGTTGTCATGGAAACGCGGACTGTGTATCCTAACCACACGGTGTTGGTAATGGTTATTTTTTAATAATTTTTTGCTCACGCTAACGTTGGCTTGCTAACTTACATCTAACGTATTTAGTCTCGACTATCATGGACCCAGTATCAAGTACCGAAGAAAAATCAATACCCGTGAAAATAACTGTCATACGTGGAAACAACTTGGTAAGTGTAGTGACTACAGTATTGGTTCGTGTTCATCTTCTGACTGTGTTGTGTAGTGGGAGGGAACTAATGATCTGGCACCGGGGCCAGAGGGGACATCTATTTAGGTTGCACTGGTTGTTATTCATTCATTGCTGTGCTGGGATTCATGTACTGGTGTTCTTGTTTACTGACGTGGCTTTGTACATTAAACAAGCATTACGTTACCTCCGTTTATTCCTCTTTCCTCCGGGCACTACACTGGTGACCCTGACGTGGATTTTTGTTACGGCGAAGGGTGTACAATAATCAGCGAACGAACATTCTTTCAAAATGTCCGGACGAGGAAGACGTTCTGGCCATCGGCAGCCATCACCATCTCCCGTCAGGGAAGCGCAGGGTGCGCGCGCGCCCACGATCAAACTACCTGAGTTCTGGGAGGCGGCTCCGGCTGCATGGTTTGCTATTGTGGAGGCAAACTTCAACAAGAGCAACGTGGATGACGACGACGACCGGTACAACCACACGGTGGCAGTGTTGGGCAGCTCCACCGCAGCTCGAGTGGTAGGTTTTTTGTCTGATCCCCCGGCGACGAACAAATATGAGCGCCTCAAGACCCTACTGCTAGATACATTTGAACTGTCCGCTGCAGAGAGGGTGCGCCGCTTATTTTCTATGTCGGAATTGGGAGACGAGAGACCTTCTGCCCGCATGGAGAGGATGCTGAATCTGCTGGGGAGAGAAGACCCCATGATCCTCTTTACGGAGCTGTTCATGCGCACGCTGCCGGCACAAGTGAGGATGGCACTGGCCAACACCGACATCGTGGGCCCCCGCGCCCTGGCCAGGGAGGCGGACCGTTTCGTTTTGGCCATGCCTCAGCGGTCCACCGACCTGCTCGCTCCCGCGACCGCCCCGCCACCGGACCGTCGCAGGAGAGCGAGGGATGACGCCAGGCCTTCTGGTCAGCACGGTAACGCAGCGGGCCATTGCTTCTTCCATGCCACGTTTGGCGCCAAGGCCAGACGGTGCCGCTCACCCTGCACCTTCGGACCTACGGGAAACGGCGGGGCCGGCGCTCAGTAGTGGCCCTGAGCGCTGGCGTAACCAACAGGCTGCTCTTCATCCGAGACACCGCCTCTGGTCGCAGTTTCCTTTGCGACACGGGTGCCCAGTGGAGCATCATTCCGGCAGAGAGGGCGGATGTGGCAAAAGAAGAGCGCGGTCCGCAGTTGGCGGGTGCGGACGGCACGCCCATCCGCTCTTACGGCACAAGGGCGGTGGACGTATGCTTCAGAGGACAATGTTTTTCGTGGGATTTTGTCGTTGCGGCTGTCACGTTCCCCCTCCTTGGCGCGGATTTTCTGTGCGCCCACAACCTGCTGGTGGACGTGGGGAACAAGCGCCTGGTCAACTCGCAGACTTTCGCTTCCTTTGCATGTACGCAGGGGGAGGCCATCTACGGCGGGTGGTCCAATACACTCGCCGAAAGTGACCAGTACCTTCGGCTGCTCGCTGAGTTCCCCGACCTGGGCAAGCCCACTTTTTCCTCGCCCACGGTGAAACACGGGGTGGAGCACCACATTGAGACCAGTGGGCCGCGCCTCTACGCCAGGGCCAGACGCCTCAACCCGGAGAAGCTGGCCGTCGCCAGGGCGGAGTTTGCGCACATGGAGCAGGTGGGCATCGTTCGGCGCTCGAACAGCCCTTGGGCGTCTCCCCTGCACATCGTTCCTAAGTCAGACGGTGGGTGGCGCCCATGTGGGGACTACCGCCGCCTCAACGACGCGTCCAAGCCTGACCGCTACCCGGTCCCGCATGTCCAGGACTTTGCGGCGAACCTGGCAGGCAATCGCTTCTTCTCGAAAGTGGACCTGGTACGGGGGTACCATCAAGTGCCGGTGCACACCGAGGACGTCCCCAAGACGGCCGTCGTCACGCCCTTTGGGCTTTTCGAGTTCTTGCGAATGCCGTTCGGCCTGAAGAACGCGGCGCAGACCTTCCAACGCCTCATGCACTCGGTGCTCCGGGACCTGCCATTCCTCTTCGTCTACTTGGACGACATCCTCGTAGCGAGCGCCACTGAGGAGGAGCACCTGTCCCACCTCCGAACCCTGTTCTCACGGCTCAGCCAGCATGGGCTGATCATCAACCCGGCGAAGTGTGAGTTCGGGCGGGGCGCCATCGACTTCCTCGGGCACCGGGTCTCCGCAGAGGGGGTGACCCCCCTCCCCTCGAAGGTGGAAGCTGTCGCCGCGTTTCCGCGCCCCCGCACAGTCAGCGAGCTCAAGGGGTTCATCGGGATGGTGACTTTTTATTATCGTTTCCTCCGCCACATCGCTCACATCCTGCGGCCTCTGTACGACGCCCAGAAGGGCAAGACGATGAAGCAGCCGGTGGACTGGACGGCGGAGCGGGTCAAGGCTTTTCAAGACACCAAGGAGGCCCTGGCCCGTGCGGCCATGTTGGCCCACCCCTCGCCCTCGGCTCCCACCGCTCTCAACACGGACGCCTCTGATTTTGCTGTGGGAGCGGTGTACGAGCAGTGGGTTGGGGACGCCTGGCAGCCGCTTGCCTTCTTCAGCCGCCAGCTGTCGCCCAGGGAACAGAGGTACAGCACGTTCGACAGGGAGCTCCTCGGGCTGTGGCTTGCTGTCAGGCACTTCCGTTTCTTGTTGGAGGGACGCGAGTTTACGGCCTACGTGGACCATAAGCCGCTCACGCACGCCATGTCCAAGGCGGCGGAGCCGTGGTCCGACCGCCAGCAGCGCCAGCTCGCCTACGTGTCCGAGTTCACCACGGACATCCAGCACGTTGCTGGGAAGTCCAACCAGGTGGCGGATTGTCTCTCCAGAGCGGTGGTCGGTGCGGTGCAGCTGGGTTTGGACTACGTCAGCATGGCTGCGGACCAGGCCGCCGATCCTGCCGTCCAAGCTCTCAAGTCGTCGGACACTGGACTGCGCCTGGAGGAGGTGGTGTTCGGTGACGCGGGGGCTACGCTCTTGTGCGACGTCTCCATGGGTCAGCCACGGCCGGTGGTCCCCGCCAACTGGAGGCGCCCTGTCTTCGAGGCCATACACAGCTTGTCTCACCCTGGCAGGAAGCCGTCCTCGCGACTGGTGTCGGAGAAATTTGTGTGGCAGGGGCTCAAGAGGGATGTGAGAGCCTGGGTCGACACGTGCACCGCCTGCCAGCGCGCCAAGGTGCATCGGCACATCAAGGCCCCCCTGGAACAGTTCTCTGTGCCCGAGCGGAGGTTCGACCATGTCAACGTGGACCTGGTGGGACCGCTGCCCCCCTCGCACGGATACAACTACCTTTTCACCATGGTGGACAGGACGACTCGCTGGCCGGAGGCGGTCCCGCTCTCCTCAACGACGGCCCCCGACCTGGCCCGGGCATTCATCTCGGTGTGGGTCTCCCGCTACGGCACCCCGGCTGATCTCTCCTCTGACCGTGGCTCACAGTTCACTTCGGAACTGTGGGCGGCGGTGGCGGAGAGTCTGGGGGTCAAGCTCCACCGTACGACCGCCTACCATCCGCAGGCAAATGGGCTCTGCGAGCGTTTTCATCGCTCCATGAAGGCCGCCCTTCGAGCCAGCCTCACGGACGGCGACTGGCTGGACAAGCTCCCGTGGGTCATGCTGGGGCTCAGGACGGCGCCAAAGGAGGACCTCCAGTCGTCGTCGGCCGAGCTGGTTTTTGGACAACCGCTACGGGTCCCCGGTGACTTTATTCCCAGGTCGACAGAGCCCTGGTCTGCCGCTGCTCAGCGCGCCTCGCTGCTGGACAGCGCCAGGACTTTCGTCCCGGTCCCGACTACGCAGCATGGGGTCCCTACGTCGAGGATGCCCCCGGAGCTGCACTCGGCGAGGTTCGTGTTCATCCGTCACAATGGCCACACGACTCCGCTACGCCCTCCTTACGACGGACCCTTCCGCGTCATCGAGGCCAGGGCCAAGAACTTTGTGGTCGACGTGGGGGGTAGGCCTGAGTGTGTTTCCGTGGATCGCCTCAAGCCGGCACACTTGGACCTTGAACTGCCCCTGGACTTGGCCCTGCCGCCGCGCAGGGGCCGGCCCCCGGTCCTGCCTCCCCTGCCACGCCGGGGTCATTCCCCCCTGCGACCCCTCGGACCCCCCGCCGCTCGTGAGCGTCTGGTCACTGACCCCCATCCTGCTCGGCAGGAGGATGTGACGGACGCTGTCACACCCCCTCCCGCACCTCCTGACTTTACCTACAGTCGTAGGGGCCGGGCCATACGCCCTCCTCACCGTGAGGATTTCGTATATTGAGGTGAACACTGGGGGGGCTGGTGTAGTGACTACAGTATTGGTTCGTGTTCATCTTCTGACTATGTTGTGTAGTGGGAGGGAACTAATGATCTGGCACCGGGGCCAGAGGGGACATCTATTTAGGTTGCACTGGTTGTTATTCATTCATTGCTGTGCTGGGATTCATGTACTGGTGTTCTTGTTTACTGACGTGGCTTTGTACATTAAACAAGCATTACGTTACCTCCGTTTATTCCTCTTTCCTCCGGGCACTACATAAGCTTGATTTATTCCCACCACCAATAATCAACATGGACCGTTGACTGATGATCGCTCTTTACACCTTTCAGGGCAGCGAAGCAGACCGACTTGAGAAGTATGTACGGGTTGAATTCAACGGTGCTCTGCTGGGCGACTCTCCCAGAGAAAAGGGTGATTCCGTGGACTACAACTTCACATGCAGCTTCCAGTGTTTAACCACTGCGTTAACCCTCGACGATGTGGCCCACAAACCCGTCATATGTAAGCAGTAGTGGAAAATAACCAGTACATCAAGTACTGTAAATAAAGTATATTTGTGAGGTACATTTTTGGGAACTTTTTTTTTTACTCCATTACATTTCAAAGGCGATATCCTACTTGTAATAATTGCAGTTATTGTTATTTTTTGTTACTATTTTTTTTTTTTTTTTTTTTAAACACCTCAAAATGTGTGTAGAGGGGGGGGGGGTGATCAACAAGGGTCATCTGTGTTGCAGAGAGGCCAGGGAACCCTTGAGCACCCTCAGGATCACCTCCAAGCTAATCAGTTGTCGCTGATTTATATATAAATATGTTGTCATCAGTGACAGTGGTAGAGATTCTGCCCAAGGAGAAGAAACAGAAGGAGGAGAAGACAGCAGTTCTGGGCCAAGCTATTCTCGACCTGCTCCCTCTGCTGCATGGTAGGACACCAACAAAACATTTTAAACCTTTATTTACCCAGGGTAGGTTCAGCAACGCCCTGCTTCACATTCACACAGTTTGTTACATTCACACCATGGGAGCTGCCCGGTACACAACTGTTGCTTCCCTCAGACAAACATAATTTACCTATCTCAAGCTCTGCCCTCTTTTCGTGCTCCTCCAATCACAACTGTTGCTTCCCTCGGAATAGAAATACTGTAGTGTAGGACTTTGTTGACTAATCGAATTGTTGATTTTATTGTGTCAATCCAATCATGCAGAAGGGCATCTTTAAATTTAGTGCTTCCAAATCATTTTAAAACACGACTTTCAGCTTGGAAACAAAAAACATGCAAAATGACTAATTGTGACTAAATAAATGGTCCATTACACAGCTTATGAACCAAGAGAGGACGGCTCTAAACATAATATAATGTGATATAGATAAAGTTGCAGAAAACATAAATACAGCTGTTGTTGGATCTGATTCTTCAGTTGCATGGTAGGACAACAACAACAACAACAACAACAACAACACAGTGGCTGACCTGCAGTCGTTCTGTGGTGGTGGGGAATTTTGGTTTTGCATTCACATCTGGTCCTGTTTTGGACTCAGTTGTTGTTTTAGTTTGTTTGAAGATGTCAGAGCTAAAAACAGAACAGAACTAGATATAATTCCGTCCAAACACTGTAATCGATCAAATAGGTGTTCCAGCCAGCCTTGGTGATCATTTCCATAAAGGAGAGTTTTTGCAGATGGCGACTGGCCCAAATGAACACTTAAAACAATCCATGGCACACTTGGGGAGGAATAAGACATTGTTTGTGATGTAGGTTCATATCTTCCTCCTCACCACCACCACCACCAGAGAGTCCCAGCTCAGCCCTATGACAGAGCTAGCCTTTTTGACCAGTTTGTTCAGTGTTTTGTGTGCGAGAGAGATGGTTCTCCCCTCTCTCCATAGGTCAGGTCAGCTATTTGACCACTGTTCCGCTGCACCCAATTCCTGGATCACCTGGAGGAGAGGTTGCCTCACAGGAGGGCGACAGTAAGGTGAGCAATGAGCTCAGGCTTCCCCCTGGCATCAGTAGTGGATTTTACTATGCCAGTGATGTGGGATGTAGGGATGGGTGAGAGAAGACAGACACCATACAGGTTATGATATGGCTACATTGTTGGCAGTAACTCCTCATGGAAAACAATTCATTGTTTTAATATTTGATAAATAACAAGCTTGATTGGCGATAAAACTTTTAACATCATCCCATCAGATACAAGACAATGGGTCTGGTAACTTAGCTATCTGAACGTTTGGAAACAAACATTTTACAACAATAGTAAATGACACAATCAGCTGTCAACAATGAGTAGGCCTACTGTATTCAAATCACAATATGTCAGTGGGTAACTTGAACTTTGATTATCATCTGTGTTAATCTGTGTGTGTGTGTGCGTTCGGTCTAAGCATGTTAACACTTTGACGACCGATGGGCTTAGTCTAATTAGTGGCTAGAGGACCGGGGAATGTAAACAAACGTGGGTTTTCTAACAGCTATATCTATACTTTATAGTGTTGCTATCTGTCCATTCTCATTGTCAATTGAGTGCATAAACCGTCCCTTCAGAATGGCTTAAAGAAAAAAAAAATCCATCCGTAGGTTGTCATTTTATAGCGCCGTGAATATAAGCTTTATCGCAGATTTCGTATCATCTATTTTCTGGAAAGCTAGTTATAGAGCTAAAGGCTACTAACGTTATATTCAATGGCATTTCCGTTGTATATATGCTAATGAAATAACACAAACTGCTTATGATCCTGACTATCCCAGAGCATCTATGGATGAAAGGGGGGCGACGGGGGACGTCGATTAGTATTATTGATTACCAATACCGTGTCCGTGTAAGTAGCCACATTCACAGATCGATTGCTTAAGCTCCGATCCGGCTATAAATTAGGTGATAAATGTCTTACCGTCAGTCCGTGTGATACCCGGCAGCATTTCCCCATTATCGATCGGCATCTGGTAGATCGATATGTCCATTGGTTGATGATAAATCCCCTTATTCCATGGTGAAATCTCCGCTTCGAAACGTGATACACGGTGCATGCTGTTGGTTTGTGATCAGAGTAATATGATACTCCGTTGGAGGGTAAAAAAAAATCCATTCGCCCACAATGATACTGCAGTGGAGCGATGGCGCCCCTAAGAGGATCTGGCCGGTATTGCATGTTGCCGATTCCACAGAGGCGGGTAGATCTGCAGAGTCGATCGGGGATCTTGATCCGGTTATTAATATGGAATAAAACAATAACAACTTGCCACTGCTATATACATGCCTCTTGTCCACAACGCATGGCACCGAAACACGTATATATATGTGGCTGGTCCTTAAAGTGTTAAGCACCAGCGCGCTCATCTTTTCACACGCGAAAAAGACAGTATAACGGTCATCGAAGCAGAATTCGTAGTTCCACTTATTATCTTTATTCCAAAAACTAGCAAACATTTTTGAATTGTTGGCAAAATTTGTCTTTCATCTGATATTTGTGTATCATCATCACAACAATGATGTCCCATGATGTTCTGTGTTCATGTGCCCTCTTACAGCCAGACTCTAAAGTCTGTGATGTACCTCCTGTATCTGTGTGTGTGTCCGTCACTGTCCCAGAGACCCTGCTCACAGATGTCAGACATAGATTCAACATATTTTCATTTTGTCAAACATTATTGGAAAACATTCTACATTTTTCATACAATACACATTGGTAGCATTCCCCATTGAATTAATGTGGCACTAGCATTACGCTTGCAGCTAGGTTGCTAGGTCCTATGGTTTCAACGTGGAATGCTACGCTAATGAGCCATTTTAGGGGAAACTGAAGGACAAATGTAGAAACCTTTTCCCACAAGTGTCTGATGGTGAAAAATAACCAACATTCAAAAGTATCCCAGTAAGACATCTAGCAACAGCAATGATAATAATAGCTGGTGTTGTCTCTTTCCCCCCAGCTACCATGTCTGGATGTGAGTGTCAATGTGCCGGAGCCCCTGCTGTCTGAAGCTCAGCTTCTAAGCTCCAACCTGCTGAAGGTGACAGTGGAGACGGCATACTCTGTCCCTGAGGAGTGGAACCCAGTGCCCGGTTCTGGACCCCTTCCTCCCACCTACTATGTAGCTGCCCTGGAGGTCCCCCTTACTGCTGAGGTAGGCTTCAGTTCAGTCCAGTAAAGGTCCTCCTCCCTACACTTACAGTATGTAGCAGGTCCTGCTTTCTATATAGGTCAGCCTTTTACTTGAGTTCAATGTAGAGTTTTAGAGAATTTAAAGTTAAATCATATTTAGTCTAGATTTGTTTAGTTCCTTGATGTTGTCTAATGGCTTGCTGAAGGTTATGTCATTCTAGCGCCTGCAAAGCGCTCAGATCCTTTGTGTTGCTGAAAGTTATTAGCTTATTCATATTTATATGCTCATGCATATACAGTGATATCATAAATATATTTATATAAAATGTATAGTTATATTAAATATAACTATATATGTATATGCAAAGTTATATTCTTATTCATATTAGGTTATATGTATATTAATTTATGATCATGTACAGTATATAGGATTGGATTGTATGGTGATTATATGTAATTTTTTGATGCAAAGTGCATTTATATGACTGACGATGTCACTAACTCACTCACTCACTCACTCATTAATCTAATAACTCAATCACTTGCCTAGTGGCATCCCACAGGAAATGTGCATTGCATCTATGACACTGGTATGTCCTTGTTTTGATAGAAAAAGCATGGGCTGCTGTTCTCCCATGGCTTGCTGAAAGCAGGCGGCGACAGAGAAGCTCTGAGCAGACCTAGGAAGTGGCCAGTGGCTCCCTTGCTAGCACCAGGAGCTCAGAGCATCCCAGGAGGCTCCATAGAAGTTGTGCCTATTGAACAGGAGGACGGGGAACTCACTAGTATAGAGGTATTCTAGTAGTTTATATATCTTATTCCATTGATATATGAACTCATACACACTGGCAAAAAGGTACTGCTGAATAGAGGGACGTATCAATACTGGTAAGGGTAATTGGGGTGATGATAGTTGGCTAAAATAGTGTTTCGTTATCAGAACTTTCCCAATACACAAATCCAAAGTATTATGTAACATATCGGAAATGAAAGCAGCATGATTTATTTGTGCCTTTTTCCACACAAACAAGGATGGGCTGTCTCAAATTATGTTTTACCCCAAACTAAGTATGTATTGTAATAGTATATATAAAGCTATACTCCTTAAAGATTAAGGCTTCAATAGAATGTTTTTCTGCAAGTACTGTCTTCTTTAGCTATCGCTATGTTAGAAACACTTTTAAGATGACCGAAAATAAACTATTCATCAACTATTCATCATCAGATGAACCCCGCTACTCTCAGCCAATAACCAGTGTTATTTAGTTGCGTTTTGAGAAATCATAACATGATTTGCAGACTTCTGGTTGTGCAGTCAGAGTTTTGGTTTTGAATTGTGGACTACCTAACATAAACGCTTGCATTTTCTATTGGAAACAACTTGTTTATGCTAAAAGTTCATAAATCTCAATGAAAACCACAAACTGCAAATAGGCACTTGTGACTCGCACACATCCTGAAAATGCCACACGAGATGACATAAAACATAATGTATACATGCTATACATTCTTCATTCATTGGAGATACATATTTATTACCAACTATACAGCATGCCGCGAACGTATGCCGCGAGGATGGGAGGGGAACAGAATCCTGTCCCCCTTGCATCCTCTGCAAAAGACCCCCAACAAATCCCCCCGTGCAATCCTGCCGAATGTCTGCCCCTGCTGCATGTCCAGGGACATTCGCCGGTCGGGATACAAATTATATCGGTGACACCTGTCTGCTCCCATCATGCACTTAAATGAGCCGACACCGGCTCATACATAGATACGGGCTCATGGGCTCATAGACCACGCAACACTTCCGGGATTCTGAAATCATGGCTGAAATAAGACAAATGTGTATTAACGGTAAGGCAAACATCCTATGTTTCTCTGAAACAAAACTTGACGAGTCAGTAAAAGACCCTGAAATAGAAATAGAAAACGACTCAATCGTCAGAAATGATAGAAACAGTGGGCGGCTAGGTGGTGTAGTGGGCAAGGCGCTCGCCACCAATGCAGGAGACGCTGGGTTCGAGCCCAGCTCTCCGCATTGCTATCAGCTTGGCTGGTCGTTCATACTAACACAATTGGCAGTGTTAGGGGTGGGAAAACTGATGGGTGGGGATCGGACGTTGTGGACAGCGACTCCTACAGGTCGGTTGGTGCGCCTGCAGAATCAGGAAGCGACGGGGGCGGCGTGTCCCTCCCACGCAGACCCCTGCCGCTGAGAGATCGCGCTGTGCAGGTGAAAAGATGCGACGGCTGCTTCCTCGAGTACCGGAGGGGACACGTGATGTAAAGCTTCGTCCACATTGCAGCCGGCTTGTGGGAGGCATGGCCTAACAGCGTTCGAGACAGGGGAGGGTAGAATTGGACGATACGAAATTGGGATGGGAGAAAAATAGAAAATGGGAGAAAAAGTAGATAAAAAAAAGAAATGATGGAAACAGGCGGTCAGGTGGCGTAGCGGAGATTGCACTCGTCACCAATGCAAGAGGCTGCGGTCTCGACTCCCGGAGTCAGCATTTCAGTTCAGTTCAGTTCAGAGTTTTTATTTGCCACATGGAATAATACAATCATAGTTTCTTCTAGGGGTGGACGGTATAAACGGTATACGGTATAAACGGTATGAATTTGCTCTACGGTATGGATTTTGACTATACCGTCTAAACCGGTAGTGCAGCTCTAAAATACCAATGACGTCATGTAACCACAGCGCGACTATTTCACTCGCATTTGCCCCTAAAAATAGATAGAATTAGTCATAGATAATAGATATGTGCGAACTGGAAAAAGTTATTTAGGAGGCTTCGCGCAGTGGGCGTGCCAGCCCCTACCGCACGCATGTAAACACGGATCTAGTAGTCTAGTGGGACGGGACACGGGAGCTCAGCTGTCGGCGGCGTCTCCCTGAGCTAACGTTAGCTTAGCTACCGTTACAAAATGACCCAGTCAACTATTCACTTTTAGTTTAATACATGATGAGGCATTGTCTAACCGAACGGTATCTAGTCGGCCAGCTACCGATAGCTCCTGACATCAACAAACGCTCCACAAAGTCTAGTAGAGAGAGACGTGTGTGTGCTACCCGTTAGCCGTTAGCTCACGTTAACGCGAGTTAGTTCACCGTTCAAAACGAAATGTCCCATTGAACTAAATAATTCACTGAGGCGTTGTATTAACGTTATATATCCGGCTTAGCCGGATAGCTCCTGATATCAATGTCTTATAACACTGATTCGATGCGTATTCGAGCTGAGGGCTTGCTAACGTTATTCCAATATAATAGGGTCCAGGTGCAGCGCCGGAGAATCCTGGCCGTAGCTCTGCTCGAGGCTACTCGAGTCCAGGTGCAGCTCCGGGGAAGGCTACTAGAGTACACACAGACAGTGGAGCTTGTTGCGTGGTGGCGATGTCTCGCAGATAATACAAGTACAAGTCTAATTATATAATATATATATTTTATAAAAAAAAAAAAAAAAAATTATATAAAATAAAAAAAAAAATTTTATCAAAAACGATGATACCGTGATATATACCGTTACCGTCTATGCTTCAAATTATACCGTGATATAAATTTTAGACCATACCGTCCACCCCTAGTTTCTTCATTAAAAAAAAATCATAAATAGTCATTCCATGGACAAAAGGAGCAGGAAGAAGAATAAATCTTATAGTTACCTGCCCCTTATTCCTAAACTAACATGTATTTTATTAATGGTCGGCGTACAACCTTATTTACAAAAATAATCATTTATACCATTATAAAAGAAACACAATCCACAGTTAAACAAGACAAATTTAAATAATAATAATATTAATGATAAAGAATAAAGAAGAAAAGAAAGAGAAGAGAAAAAAAAATAAAATATCTCACTATTCAGATCACATTTTGATTTTCATACTGACTAAATATTTTTTTTTTATACATTTTTTTGAATTGATAAACACTGTTACATCCCTTAAGCTCGCTATGGAGAGAATTCCACAACTTTACACCAATAACTGAAGGACACATCATTGCCTTGGCTTGGGCTGATCGCTATACTAACTCGTTTGGCTGGGTTAGGGGGAGGGAAGCCGTGGGTGGGAAACTGGCGTTGTGGACAGCGACGCCTACAGGTCAGGTCTGGGCGCTTGCTCAGCGGAGGCAGGACTTGAGGAAGGCAGCGTGAAGCTTCACCAATGAGAGCCCTTGCTGCCAGGTGAGAAGAGAGCCACTGGCTGTCGCTGCACGTGTCGGAGGAAGCGTGCCGATACTTCAGGGTTCCCTTGTACCGACCAGTAGGAGAACATGCGCACAACAACCAGGTAGGGGAGGGGGGGAATTGGCACAATGACTAAAATTGGGACGGGGAGAAAAACAGAAAAATCTGAGAAAGAGAGATACAAAAAATAAATAAAAAATTATAGAAACAAGTATGGAGGTGGTGTCTGCATGTATACACAAAGATACCAAATGCATTAACCGTACTGATCTGAATCATAATGCAATTGAAACGGTATGGGTTGAAATTCTGTTTGAAAGGGCTAAGACTACTAGTCCGCACCATCTACAGACTGCCGGAACAGAGTGGCTTTTATGATACATTTTATGGGTGTTTAGCTGGGGTTGAAGATGTAGAAGGAAATTCGTATTAGAGACTGGAACCCGGATATGCAACGTAAAGAAGCACCCGTTTCCAAGTCCTTCAGTAGGTTTTGTGATCTGCACGGTATCAGCCAGCTAATCACCCAACCCACAAGAGTGTGTGATTCAACACAAACTACCATTGATCTCATTCTGACCTCTGACAAGTCCAGGATCTCCAATAAAGGGGTTATAGCATGCGGCTTAAGCGATCATTATATGATATTCTGTACCCGCAAAAAGCTAAGACAAAAGGCCGGCTGTGACAAAACAGTCACATCTAGGGACCTCAAAACCTACTCTAGTGAGGCCTTTAACCAAGAACTGGAGAGCCTGGACTGGTCAGATGAGCTCAGTGGTACACTAGTTGAAGAAACATGGCTTGGATTCAAAACCAAATGAACAACAATACTTAACAACATGGCCCCCCTAAGAACCACCAGGGTTCAAAATTGTGCTGAGCCATGGATGCACTCAGACATACTGACCTCTATGAAAACCAGACAAAAAAATGCTCTTAACTTCATAAAAGTCAGTCAAAGCTTGCCAAAAGCTCAAACAGTGATCTCCAAGCCCACGTGGTTGAACTCAAAGAAACAGGCTAAGAAACTATGTAAACACCATGATCAAATCTGCAAAAACAAATCATCAATGACAAAGCTGAGGAAAACAAAAACAACCCCTGTGAACTTTGGAAATTACTCAACAATCAACTAGGCTGCAGTAAAAAACTAAAAACCAGATTTACAAACATCAACATAAAGACAAAACACTCATCACAGAAAAGCTGGATGTGGCCAACTACTTAAACATTTTCTTTACTAACATAGCCACAACACTGGTTAATAAACTACCCTCCCACTCTTGGCATTTTGGGGTAGAACACATCCTAGCCTTCTACAAAAACCTAGGGATCCACAAAGACGCCTTCAAACTCGAAATGGTAACAGATGAGGTGCTAAAAAAACTGAGCGCCCTCCAACCTAACAAGGCCACTGGCCATGACAATATCCCCTCCAAATTCCTTAGAGACTCAGCAGCTATCACCCACATAATAAATCTCTCCATAAAACAGGAATACGTCCCCAAAGACTTAAAAATTGCAAGAGTGACCCCCTGCACAAAAAAGGCAGCAAATTAGACCCAGGCAACTACGGCCCTGTTTCTATTCTTACTTCCATCTCGAAAGTTATAGTAAAAAATTGTCTACGAACAGGTTGAAAAGTACCTTGCGCTAATCTACTAATTCCAATATGGCTTCAGAACATCCCACTCCACTGACACATGCCTTCTCTATTTGAACGACCACATCAAACAGGAGGTGGATGCGGGCAAATACTGTGGCATGGTCATGCTGGACCTCCAAAAGGCTTTTGACACTGTCAATCACTCCATTCTGATTGACAAGCTAAAAGCAATTGGTTTTGATAGTTCATCAGTGAGCTGGATGCAATCCTACCTGGAGGGGAGAGAACAGATGGTGGAGGTAAACGGTACACTGTCCCCCCCCCCCCCCCCCTCCCAGTGAGCTGTGGTTTTCCACAAGGAAGCATACTAGGACCGCTACTATTCCTAATTTATGCAAATGACATGTCATCAGCTTGTGACTGCAACTTGTTCCTGTTCGCGGACGACTCGGCCCTACTGGTCTCTGACAGGGACAAGTTGCAGGTTGTAAAAGCCCTCAGCTCTGAACTCGGCAGAATCTGCACCTGGCTCGCTGATAACAAACTATCATTACACCTGGGTAAAACAGAGTCCATTCTCTTTGGATCAAATAACAAACTCAGCAAGGCCAACGGGTTCTCTGTTACAGTGGGTGCCAATATTGTCACAAGGAAAGATGAAATGACCTACCTGGGTTCCATCCTAGAGGTAAATCTTTCCTGTGACATAATTGCAACCAATGTACGGTAATAAAGAAAAGTTAACCAATAAACAAGATTCTTGTACCGGATCTCCTCTCTGGTAAACAAGAATACCTTGAAGACTCTAACAAGAGCACTAATTCAAGGGTACTACGACTATGCTTGCACCTCATGGTACCAAAGCACCTCAAAGGCCCTAAAAACAAGACCATAAACATCACAAAACAAACTGATCAGACTACTGCTTGACCTTACTCATAAAAACCACCTCACCCCTGCCCATTTTGACAACCTAGGATGGCTTAGAGTAGACGACAGAGTACAGCAACTTGCAATGGGCCTGGTCTACACCACTAAGATACCCATGTACATGTCAAAATACTTCCCAAAGGTCAGTGAATTCCACGACCACAACACCAGAGGGAGTTCCACAAATCATGTTCAACCCAGATTCGGCTCAAACAAGGGAATAAACATGTTTCACAACTATGCCACAACAATGTGGAACGCCCTGCCCAAAGCTGTAAAGGAATGTGAATCCCTACCCTCCTTCAAAACCGCTCTCAAAGGGCGGCTGGGTAGTGCAGCGGACTAAGCGCCTGCCTACCACCGCAGAGACACTGGTATCGAATCCAGCTGTCAGCGGTACCTCAGGCTTGGTCGGTCGTCCATACTAACCAATTGGCAGTGTTAGCGGGTGGGAATCCGGCGGGGTGTGTATCCTGGTCGTTGTAAACAGCGACTCCTACAGGTTGGTCCCCCTCCAATGTACAGTTTCTTCCCCCTCTAATGACATGCATATATTATTTTTTATGATCTCTTTCTCATAAACAGTACTGTATATTTGTATATCTTGTATGTCATATAACATGAATAAAAAATGGGGGACCCTGATGTAAACAAGACGAAAGTCTTTCTCTGGTCTACTCTGCACCACCTTGTGTATTGAGCCGTACTGTATTGTACCCATTCTGCAATCTGTTAATAAAATTTTCAATCAATCAATCAATCGATGGAAGAGAGAGCGAGGGGGGGAATTAACTACGCATGCGCAGTTCCCACGGAGTAGATGCGGAAAAGTGACTATAGCTCGGCCGAGAAAGTGCCAATCGACTTGGAATTGGTCGCGCCGTGTTCAGGAGACAGCCCAGGCGTATACAAATCTATTGGATCATGTCTCCAGCACCCCCACAGCCGGAGCTACAACCACTTAAATATCAAGGCTCTCATCCACATTCATTCATTTTCTCCCCCGCTCTCTCCCCCATGAGCTCAATGTCACGCGGAAGTGCAGTGACTCGATCGCGACGGACATATTACTTGTTGTCATGGAAACGCGGACTGTGTATCCTAACCACACGGTGTTGGTAATGGTTATTTTTTAATTATTTTTTGCTCACGCTAACGTTGGCTTGCTAACTTACATCTAACGTATTTAGTCTCGACTATCATGGACCCAGTATCAAGTACCGAAGAAAAATCAATACCCGTGAAAATAACTGTCATACGTGGAAACAACTTGGTAAGCTTGATTTATTCCCACCACCAATAATCAACATGGACCGTTGACTGATGATCGCTCTTTACACCTTTCAGGGCAGCGAAGCAGACCGACTTGAGAAGTATGTACGGGTTGAATTCAACGGTGCTCTGCTGGGCGACTCTCCCAGAGAAAAGGGTGATTCCGTGGACTACAACTTCACATGCAGCTTCCAGTGTTTAACCACTGCGTTAACCCTCGACGATGTGGCCCACAAACCCGTCATATGTAAGCAGTAGTGGAAAATAACTAGTACATCAAGTACTGTAAATAAAGTATATTTGTGAGGTACATTTTTGGGAACTTTTTTTTTTACTCCATTACATTTCAAAGGCGATATCCTACTTGTAATAATTGCAGTTATTGTTATTTTTTGTTACTATTTTTTTTTTTTTTTTTTTTTAAACACCTCAAAATGTGTGTAGAGGGGGGGGGGGGGGGTGATCAACAAGGGTCATCTGTGTTGCAGAGAGGCCAGGGAACCCTTGAGCACCCTCAGGATCACCTCCAAGCTAATCAGTTGTCGCTGATTTATATATAAATATGTTGTCATCAGTGACAGTGGTAGAGATTCTGCCCAAGGAGAAGAAACAGAAGGAGGAGAAGACAGCAGTTCTGGGCCAAGCTATTCTCGACCTGCTCCCTCTGCTGCATGGTAGGACACCAACAAAACATTTTAAACCTTTATTTACCCAGGGTAGGTTCAGCAACGCCCTGCTTCACATTCACACAGTTTGTTACATTCACACCATGGGAGCTGCCCGGTACACAACTGTTGCTTCCCTCAGACAAACATAATTTACCTATCTCAAGCTCTGCCCTCTTTTCGTGCTCCTCCAATCACAACTGTTGCTTCCCTCGGAATAGAAATACTGTAGTGTAGGACTTTGTTGACTAATCGAATTGTTGATTTTATTGTGTCAATCCAATCATGCAGAAGGGCATCTTTAAATTTAGTGCTTCCAAATCATTTTAAAACACGACTTTCAGCTTGGAAACAAAAAACATGCAAAATGACTAATTGTGACTAAATAAATGGTCCATTACACAGCTTATGAACCAAGAGAGGACGGCTCTAAACATAATATAATGTGATATAGATAAAGTTGCAGAAAACATAAATACAGCTGTTGTTGGATCTGATTCTTCAGTTGCATGGTAGGACAACAACAACAACAACAACAACAACAACAACAACAACACAGTGGCTGACCTGCAGTCGTTCTGTGGTGGTGGGGAATTTTGGTTTTGCATTCACATCTGGTCCTGTTTTGGACTCAGTTGTTGTTTTAGTTTGTTTGAAGATGTCAGAGCTAAAAACAGAACAGAACTAGATATAATTCCGTCCAAACACTGTAATCGATCAAATAGGTGTTCCAGCCAGCCTTGGTGATCATTTCCATAAAGGAGAGTTTTTGCAGATGGCGACTGGCCCAAATGAACACTTAAAACAATCCATGGCACACTTGGGGAGGAATAAGACATTGTTTGTGATGTAGGTTCATATCTTCCTCCTCACCACCACCACCACCAGAGAGTCCCAGCTCAGCCCTATGACAGAGCTAGCCTTTTTGACCAGTTTGTTCAGTGTTTTGTGTGCGAGAGAGATGGTTCTCCCCTCTCTCCATAGGTCAGGTCAGCTATTTGACCACTGTTCCGCTGCACCCAATTCCTGGATCACCTGGAGGAGAGGTTGCCTCACAGGAGGGCGACAGTAAGGTGAGCAATGAGCTCAGGCTTCCCCCTGGCATCAGTAGTGGATTTTACTATGCCAGTGATGTGGGATGTAGGGATGGGTGAGAGAAGACAGACACCATACAGGTTATGATATGGCTACATTGTTGGCAGTAACTCCTCATGGAAAACAATTCATTTTTTAATATTTGATAAATAACAAGCTTGATTGGCGATAAAACTTTTAACATCATCCCATCAGATACAAGACAATGGGTCTAGTAACTTAGCTATCTGAACGTTTGGAAACAAACATTTTACAACAATAGTAAATGACACAATCAGCTGTCAACAATGAGTAGGCCTACTGTATTCAAATCACAATATGTCAGTGGGTAACTTGAACTTTGATTATCATCTGTGTTAATCTGTGTGTGTGTGTGCGTTCGGTCTAAGCATGTTAACACTTTGACGACCGATGGGCTTAGTCTAATTAGTGGCTAGAGGACCGGGGAATGTAAACAAACGTGGGTTTTCTAACAGCTATATCTATACTTTATAGTGTTGCTATCTGTCCATTCTCATTGTCAATTGAGTGCATAAACCGTCCCTTCAGAATGGCTTAAAGAAAAAAAAAATCCATCCGTAGGTTGTCATTTTATAGCGCCGTGAATATAAGCTTTATCGCAGATTTCGTATCATCTATTTTCTGGAAAGCTAGTTATAGAGCTAAAGGCTACTAACGTTATATTCAATGGCATTTCCGTTGTATATATGCTAATGAAATAACACAAACTGCTTATGATCCTGACTATCCCAGAGCATCTATGGATGAAAGGGGGGCGACGGGGGACGTCGATTAGTATTATTGATTACCAATACCGTGTCCGTGTAAGTAGCCACATTCACAGATCGATTGCTTAAGCTCCGATCCGGCTATAAATTAGGTGATAAATGTCTTACCGTCAGTCCGTGTGATACCCGGCAGCATTTCCCCATTATCGATCGGCATCTGGTAGATCGATATGTCCATTGGTTGATGATAAATCCCCTTATTCCATGGTGAAATCTCCGCTTCGAAACGTGATACACGGTGCATGCTGTTGGTTTGTGATCAGAGTAATATGATACTCCGTTGGAGGGTAAAAAAAAAATCCATTCGCCCACAATGATACTGCAGTGGAGCGATGGCGCCCCTAAGAGGATCTGGCCGGTATTGCATGTTGCCGATTCCACAGAGGCGGGTAGATCTGCAGAGTCGATCGGGGATCTTGATCCGGTTATTAATATGGAATAAAACAATAACAACTTGCCACTGCTATATACATGCCTCTGGTCCACAACGCATGGCACCGAAACACGTATATATATGTGGCTGGTCCTTAAAGTGTTAAGCACCAGCGCGCTCATCTTTTCACACGCGAAAAAGACAGTATAACGGTCATCGAAGCAGAATTCGTAGTTCCACTTATTATCTTTATTCCAAAAACTAGCAAACATTTTTGAATTGTTGGCAAAATTTGTCTTTCATCTGATATTTGTGTATCATCATCACAACAATGATGTCCCATGATGTTCTGTGTTCATGTGCCCTCTTACAGCCAGACTCTAAAGTCTGTGATGTACCTCCTGTATCTGTGTGTGTGTCCGTCACTGTCCCAGAGACCCTGCTCACAGATGTCAGACATAGATTCAACATATTTTCATTTTGTCAAACATTATTGGAAAACATTCTACATTTTTCATACAATACACATTGGTAGCATTCCCCATTGAATTAATGTGGCACTAGCATTACGCTTGCAGCTAGGTTGCTAGGTCCTATGGTTTCAACGTGGAATGCTACGCTAATGAGCCATTTTAGGGGAAACTGAAGGACAAATGTAGAAACCTTTTCCCACAAGTGTCTGATGGTGAAAAATAACCAACATTCAAAAGTATCCCAGTAAGACATCTAGCAACAGCAATGATAATAATAGCTGGTGTTGTCTCTTTCCCCCCAGCTACCATGTCTGGATGTGAGTGTCAATGTGCCGGAGCCCCTGCTGTCTGAAGCTCAGCTTCTAAGCTCCAACCTGCTGAAGGTGACAGTGGAGACGGCATACTCTGTCCCTGAGGAGTGGAACCCAGTGCCCGGTTCTGGACCCCTTCCTCCCACCTACTATGTAGCTGCCCTGGAGGTCCCCCTTACTGCTGAGGTAGGCTTCAGTTCAGTCCAGTAAAGGTCCTCCTCCCTACACTTACAGTATGTAGCAGGTCCTGCTTTCTATATAGGTCAGCCTTTTACTTGAGTTCAATGTAGAGTTTTAGAGAATTTAAAGTTAAATCATATTTAGTCTAGATTTGTTTAGTTCCTTGATGTTGTCTAATGGCTTGCTGAAGGTTATGTCATTCTAGCGCCTGCAAAGCGCTCAGATCCTTTGTGTTGCTGAAAGTTATTAGCTTATTCATATTTATATGCTCATGCATATACAGTGATATCATAAATATATTTATATAAAATGTATAGTTATATTAAATATAACTATATATGTATATGCAAAGTTATATTCTTATTCATATTAGGTTATATGTATATTAATTTATGATCATGTACAGTATATAGGATTGGATTGTATGGTGATTATATGTAATTTTTTGATGCAAAGTGCATTTATATGACTGACGATGTCACTAACTCACTCACTCACTCACTCATTAATCTAATAACTCAATCACTTGCTCACTCCCGCTTGGCCGCTCTGCCCCTAGTGGCATCCCACAGGAAATGTGCATTGCATCTATGACACTGGTATGTCCTTGTTTTGATAGAAAAAGCATGGGCTGCTGTTCTCCCATGGCTTGCTGAAAGCAGGCGGCGACAGAGAAGCTCTGAGCAGACCTAGGAAGTGGCCAGTGGCTCCCTTGCTAGCACCAGGAGCTCAGAGCATCCCAGGAGGCTCCATAGAAGTTGTGCCTATTGAACAGGAGGACGGGGAACTCACTAGTATAGAGGTATTCTAGTAGTTTATATATCTTATTCCATTGATATATGAACTCATACACACTGGCAAAAAGGTACTGCTGAATAGAGGGACGTATCAATACTGGTAAGGGTAATTGGGGTGATGATAGTTGGCTAAAATAGTGTTTCGTTATCAGAACTTTCCCAATACACAAATCCAAAGTATTATGTAACATATCGGAAATGAAAGCAGCATGATTTATTTGTGCCTTTTTCCACACAAACAAGGATGGGCTGTCTCAAATTATGTTTTACCCCAAACTAAGTATGTATTGTAATAGTATATATAAAGCTATACTCCTTAAAGATTAAGGCTTCAATAGAATGTTTTTCTGCAAGTACTGTCTTCTTTAGCTATCGCTATGTCAGAAACACTTTTAAGATGACCGAAAATAAACTATTCATCAACTATTCATCATCAGATGAACCCCGCTACTCTCAGCCAATAACCAGTGTTATTTAGTTGCGTTTTGAGAAATCATAACATGATTTGCAGACTTCTGGTTGTGCAGTCAGAGTTTTGGTTTTGAATTGTGGACTACCTAACATAAACGCTTGCATTTTCTATTGGAAACAACTTGTTTATGCTAAAAGTTCATAAATCTCAATGAAAACCACAAACTGCAAATAGGCACTTGTGACTCGCACACATCCTGAAAATGCCACACGAGATGACATAAAACATAATGTATACATGCTATACATTCTTCATTCATTGGAGATACATATTTATTACCAACTATACAGCATGCCGCGAACGTATGTGCTCCAACGAGCACCCATTCTAGTTATACCATATATTATAGCTCTATGCTAATGCTAGTGTTACCTAGACCTCTTTCTGCCATGTTTCTTTAGGACAGGGAATTCCGGAATACGGCTGAGAGTACCAACACGAGAGTCAGCTGGGACACAGAGCGCCGCTGCTATGTTGATACAGGGGGTGCAGCAAGGTCAGGTTCATATTCCCTACACTATTTGAATTATATTATATTATTATTATTATTTATTATTATTATTATTATTATTATTATTATTATTATTATTATTATTATTATTATTATTATTATTATTATTATTATTATTATTATTATTATTATTATTATTATTATTATTATTATTATTATTATTATTATTATTATTATTATTATTATTATTATTATTATTATTATTATTATTATTATTATTATCTAGCTGCCAACCACAAGAGGGTGTGCTTACTCTATGACAAGGCCTCAGAATGATCCTGGAAAAGGGCACCTGTTCCCTTTACTACAATGATTTGATTATTAGAAATGCTGCAGACTTTTTTTAATAAACTTTTTATTTTATTTATCAATGACTCGAATTGTTGAATATTCAGTGTCGCCCCTAATATGAAGTCTGTAATGTGTAATCTGGAAGGCATGTACACATACATCAAGTAAAATTCCTCATATCAGTTTATTCTGATTTCTACTTCGTCTCCTTCAGTCTGTCTCAGAGGATTGGTGAATGCCGAGTGTGGCCAGTTGAGATCATGAAGTCCGTCACTCAAGGGGCAAAGGGAGGAAAGTTGGGAAAGCCGGTGAGACCAGGGCCCTATTCCCCTTACCTGGTTTAACTAAGTCGATCAAAAGTCCCATTATCCAGATTCAATTAACCAGATGTTTGAATCCGGGATTTCCCTGTTCCTCGAAGGTGGATTCAGTCTTGTTCATTCGAACCAGACTTGATACTCAGGATCAGTGCGCGCGGCCGCTTCAGTTGAAAAGACAGCAGGTGTCGATCGCAGAAATCCTGATTTTCTAACGGCATTGATTGATTGATTGATTGATTTAAAACTTTATTAACAAGATTGCAGAATGGGTACAATACAGTACGGCTCAATAGCCTCGCCGACAAGTTAAATGCATAATCTATAGGCACATTTTAAGTCCCTTATTACCCCAATCAATCAGATTATATTTATTTAAATGTAACTGCTGGCAATAGGCTTAATGCCAATGGAATGAATAATCAAATGAGATCTTGCTAGCGAAAATAATTATTTCAACTCTTTCAGAATAAGTATACAAAAACAAGCCCAAAGATAAAGAGTATATCTAATTGATACGAATGAATAGATACTTATGAGGATATCTCTACTGTATGCGCTTAGGTATCATGTAATAGAATAAATACATCGTTCCTAAAGTTTTCAGGCCGCGACCCCCGAAATAACGGTGTCAGAGAGCCGCGACCCCCACTATTATATAGAGGTGGTTGAAACATGCAAACGTTCACACGCACACATATGCATTGGAGGCTTTTAACACACACAATAACTACACAAAATAACACAATAATCAAACAACCATAAAATGAATACATATAGCGTGTTTCATTTAGAAGGCTATAATGTTCAACTCACCTAATGAGATGGATGGGCATAGTCTGGGTTTAATTTTGGAGACAGCGACTCAGAGATCATCCCCCACATTCATTCAGACGTGATCTGTACTTGTTTTTTATATAAGTCAGTGCAGATAATGTTATTTTCGAATAGGTAGGTATAGCTGTGCCGCGTATTCCCCCTCAATTGATATCTAGTCGGCATCGGAGGTGGGCAGCGAGCTGGGACACATTCTCCATCAGAAACAAGCGCGCCTCATCCCGCAGCTCAAACAGGTGTCATGCAGTATGTAGGAAATCCATAGGCTGAATATGATTTATTATCAGCATTTATTTGACCAGTTTAATATATTTTAATTGTTTTTAATTATAGGCCTATTTCACACATTCTATGAAATCAATACATTCTGGAAATCATCTCGCGAAAACATTATTCAGAATGGTATAATGGGATCAAATAGCACCTACGGGAGGCTGCAATTCGAAACTGGCCCCCGTAAATGTCCAAACACCCCCTCCCACCCACCCACCCCCTCCCAATGTACAGTTTCCTCCCCCTCGTATATATATTTTCTGTTAGGATCTCTGTTTAACAGTACTGTATATTTGCATATCTTGTATGTCAGAAATGTAACAGTGTCATTATGAATTGAAAATGGGGGACCCTGATGTAAACAAGACGAAAGTCTTTCTCTGGGTCTGCATTCCCTTAACAATTGTGTGTATTGAGCCGTACTGTATTGTACCCCATTCTGCAATCTGTTAATACAGTTTCCAATCAATCAATCAATCTCTGAGGAAGGGAGCTGCCATTTTGTTCCGAGGGAGTGGCCAGCTTATATCCAGCTAACTCAACTAAACCTGCTCTGGAGCAGGTTCAAACTTTTCGATCTGTTGCCATAGTGACTTAGAAAATCCGACGTCGGGGAACGGAAATGTCTGGCTTAAGTCAAGCTATGCTGAACATTATCCGGCCAGCCAGGTACGGGGAATAGGGCCCAGCGCTATCAAAAACATTTAGTCTCTTTGTGGGTTGAGGACTGGGGGAGCTTTCCCGGAGGTAGCATTACTCAGTCTGATTACTCGACCTGTAAAAATTATCATGAAATTACTTCTTGAGTGTTGTAATGTAAAATCTTCGACTGGTATGAGTACAAGAATAGTTTGGCATGGGCGGCTGATTGGCGCAGTGGGCAAGGCGCTCACCTCTAACGCAGGATACGCTGGGTTCGAGCCCAGCTCTCGGCGTTGCTACCGGTTGGCCGGTCGTTCATACTAACACAATTGGCAAGGGTTAGAGGGTGGGAAAGCCGGTGGGTGGGGATTTGACGTTGTGGACAGCGACTCCTACAGGTCGGTTTGGTGACACACCGGTGCGACGGAAGCAGGAAGTGATGGGGGCAGCGTGAGCCTCCCACGCGTTACTCCTCGCCACTGAGAGTTCGAGCTGCTGCGGTGAAAAGATGCGACAGGCTGCCTCGTGTACCGGAGGGGACACGTGATGCAAGGCTTCTGTCCTCACTACAACCGACCTGTGGGAGGCATAGTCTAGCAACGTTCAAGACAGGGGAGGGAAGAATTGGATACATGAAATTGGGATGGGAGAAAAATTGAAAAATGGGGAGAAAAAGTGGATTAAAAAATAAAAAATAGTTTGGCACATTATACACAACTCTGTATGTATTCTTTGATTCCTCTTTCTTTCATCTCTTATTAGTCAGTCTGTAGTGAGACCAAAGGCACATTTCCAACCTTGGTTGGACAACTGTATTTAACTGAATTAAACTGAATTGAATTGCATTTGCATGCACTGAAAATTACAATGGAATTCGGAACACAAATTGGAGTCAGGATCTATCATGCAGATTAGAAAAACTCTTCGATTAACTTTTTATTTGACATATTCTCCATCAGTGGTGATGGTAGTGGTAGTGGTGTTGATGTGGTGGCCAGCAATTGCTGAATGAATGTAAAGGAAACTCTTCAGAATGCACATTATTCCACATGATGCCTTTGCTAACTTCTTTCTACATTTATGTACATGACAATACACAGAACAAAGTAGCAATCAGGGAACATGCACACAGTTCATACAGAGTAGAAGAGCACCAGTGGTGCTAGATGATGAGAGGATGGGTCACTGGGTCAGGTAATACTCATTTATAGTAGTAACTTCTCTTTCCCTGCACATGTGTGTGTACTAAAGCTAGCTGAAGAGGATATCCTGGTCCCCTTCCATGGTGTGGCGTACATGGACATGGGTCCCCTGTTGTACCCTGGGGTCACTCGCATCCGGGGAGCCTACAAAGTCCACCCCTTCTCTGAAACAGAACTGCTGGCTAAGGTGAGAGTAGTCGAAATAGTAGTAGCAGTAGCAGCAATTAGGCTACATGCTTTCCTTCATACAATTGAATAAGTTTTTCAAAGCTGCAATAATAATTTGATTACCCCTAGAGGGCAATAAACAAATGTTTAATTTCTCTCAAAACGTAAGCCTCATCACGTATAAACATAAAACGGCTTTTCAGTCCATCCAGAGTCCACTTGTACCAATAATCTTTTTAAGAGATATTGGGAGTAGAAAATGTTAGCATTTGTTAGTGCCATATTAAGCTTGGTAGTGGTAATAAGAGGATGGGTCAGCGTCATAGAAACGTTAGAAAATTGCTTCTCTGTGCTTCTCTGTCATGACTGGGAGACAAATCACATTGAAGTAGTTGTCAGCCAGTGCTGAACAACTTTTGTGAGAATGTTGGGGCAGTGACCCATCCTATTCTTACAATTCTAGGTGGAAGGTAACTGGGGGCAGGAAGCATTCTAATTTCTGTTACTGAGAAATATTCATGCTTCATGCCCCCACACACTGTCTGGCGTAAGATTTGTTTGCCTTGTGTCCGGCCTGTCAAATATTCTGTTATAAATAGATCTGATTTAAGCTTGTGTTTGCAGACCACGCGGACGGTGAGCGTGCTGAAGGAGCATGTCCGCACTCAGGCCGGCCTGTGCAGAGCTGGTCAGACTGGCTCCTCCTTGAAGGCTGCTCCCAGCAAGGTATTGGACGGAGGCCAGAAGGGAGGCAAGGACATCAAGGAGACGCCCAGAAAAGTGAGGATGACAGATTCCCTTTTGTCATTGGTCATTGGTAATTTCATAGCAGTGGCAGCAAATTTCCAGCACTGGGGAGAGGGGGCATCAATCAATCAATCAATCAAATGTATTTATATAGCACGTTTAAACATGACGCTTGTCAACCAAAGTGCTTCACATAGCTAAGCTAAGTACAAAGAAAAGTAGAAGCTTTTATGTCTGTTTTCTTTTTTTCTTTTACTGTTTTGATGTGATCTGTGACATTTCCATCTGTGACACATTTTGTGAGATGTTGTCTAATCAGGAACTGCATGCAAGTAAAAAGGGGCTGTAATACCAAGTCTTACCAATATTCAAATTTTATTTTATTTTTCCAGTCTGGTGCACAGCCATCAAGAGCAAACAGCCTGGCCGAGGTTGAGACACAAGTCAACCCAGAGGGACAGGTGAGCTGTTTTCACGCAAACCAATCTGACTTTCCCCCACATTATTAGCATTGTAGACAGCAAGTCAGAACATGCAGGGCATTTTTACTCTGATGTTTAGTTATGTAGAGAGGCAGTGGCGGCCGGTCCGATCCACTTTTGGGTGGGCGCCCTTCCTAGATTTTTTTGTCAAATGCACGCCTTGTATATCATGTATGTGACAAATAAACCTCTTGAATCTTGACTTGCCATATTCAATCAGTTTCAGTAACTACAGAACAGTACATATTGTTAGACTCACTTGTTGTTTTGTTGCATCAGGTTGGAACAAGCCTTGAGCCGTCGCGTTAACCCTTCGAGAAGCTTTTGTGGTCCGGCAGGGCTTGATAAAGTGTATGTCCACTGTCCAGACTCCATATAAATCCAAATCCAACAGTGTCAGTAATGTACAGTATCTCGTGCTGATCTCTCCAACTCCTGAGAATACACTTCTTATATCTTATTACCGAACCACGAGCCTAGCTAAGCTAACTCACTGAATCGAAACTGAATAAATAAAATAGGACTGACTGGCTCCTCCTCGCATTCTTTTCTGTCTGACGACGTGGGGAGTACAGTGGCGCAGAGCTTGCTTCGAGCGCTAGAAAAACGCACCCCGATTACATCATATTTGAACGCACTGATAGGCGAAATGTATTTGCTTGACCTATTTACATTGGCTGCGACGATACAGTGGTACTCTCTATATCAATCAATCAATCAATCAATCAATCAGATTTATTTATATAGCACATTTCACATGACTCGTGTCAACCAAAGTGCTGTACAGAGGGTAGCTACACATAGATATATAAAGACAAGAATCACACTCCGTTTTATGGGAGGGCACACAGGCAAACATGGCACGTAGTCAGGGCATGAGTCAGTGAACGGGAAAGGCTAGTAGGTAGAAGTGGGTTTTGAGCCTCGATTTGACAGGAGAGGAGAGAGAGTGACGTCATGTGAATCACGCACAAACAATGATTTATATTTGATATATTAACACTTTGATCGCCATGGGTTAAATTCATAATTTACCATCCCTTGCCAGCTCTATTTGTTTATGGAGAAGTTCCCCTTCTTTGCAGGGCTATAACTTTTTAAATTCTATTGCTAAATTGCCATTATTATGGCCCATTCAATGTCCTATATGTATTGTTCAGGGTGTAGCAACGTTAAACTTTTTCATTCACATATTCATACTAAAATATGGTCTAAAGTATAAGTATGTTTTTATCGTTTTCTGCAGCTTTATCCAGAACTTGATTTATAGCTCCAAATGCAGTATATTGATGATGAAATACAGTTTGATAGCAATTGGCGCAAGATGAAAAATTTCAACTGGACGTACTTCTAGAATGATCTACGTATGATCTGATGATGACCGGATGGGCGGGGGATCGTTTATAATTCCGTGGGCAGCGTTAGATGATTCATCCAGAGTGGGTCATATGTTCATCATAGCAGTTTATACGGAATACGTTAGAAAATAACGCTGAATCTTACCGATCGGCCACCAGATGGCACTGTCGAACCGTTAGACAGTTGAGTGGAGCTCACCAGTACATCTCAGGGCTCCGGAGGGGAAATATGATTTCGATCACAGATTTTTGAAATATTGACATCAAAGACGAGTTACGGCGTCTTCGGCAGAATGAGCATGGCTAGGAATGACGTCTTAACTCGTCCCCGGCGATCATAGTGTTAACGTTATTGTGCATTTGAAACACAAACATACTTAAAATGAGTAAATATTATTCATTTTAAACATGTTTAGTTTATTTTTAGGGGTCTAAAATAAAAATAAAAATAAAACATTTTCTTCTCCTCTTGCTCTCTTCACCGGGGGGGGGGGGGGGGGGGGGGGGGGGGGGCGCCCCAGCGCCCCCTATCGGCCGGCCACCACTGTAGAGATGGCATGTACCATAACTGACCAATCAGATTACTTCCTTTTGACAGACAACCTCTGCCTACCATTCTTGTCTCTGCCTCACCTGCCAGACTGATTACGTTCGGTGCACCTAACATAATCACAGAGCTTATGCAGCCTCCTGATTGGCCAAATCAATTTCAAGATCAGAATGCAGGGGCATGAAACGGGTCAAACGTGACAAATAGGGAGTCCACACGGGATAACAATTTAACAAAATAATTTATTTAATCCTATATCTAAACAAAAGAATGATTGACATAAACAATGAATATGGATGTATCAGAATCAGTGGTGAATGCAGTGTGTGGATGAGTGAGAAAGTGTTGTGTGGGGTGCGTGTGATGTAAGTATTAGTATTATAATATCAAAGGAGCAAAGTGGGTGCTGGACAACCTGTTCCTAGGAGAGGGAGAAGCAGACAGAGGGAATTAGACAAGGAAACATAAATAGTCTATGTGCAGCAGCTCTCACTGCCCAGGTGTGACTAATTGGGCTAACGACCCACCCACTCCACCATGCTCTCTGAGGCCCCGTTTAGACGAGCGTTTTGTGAACAGAAACCGCAAAAGTCATCTTGCGGTTTCACTTTTAATTTTACGTTTAGACGAGCGTTTTGGAGTGGAATTCTCCGTGCAGACGACGCTGTAACGACGGAGACCCGCTGTCACACGATTGGCGCATATGTCACATGACGTGCTGTGAAGACCCGCCCTACTCTGCCTCTGATTCGCAGACTGTGGATGGGGAATGTGATTGCACCAAAGCAGAGTCACTCACAGACAGTGGCTCCACTCACGCCGCGGGACAGATTCTTGTGTATTTAACCCTTTCACTGCCACACGACAGCCGGTTGTGTGATAGTAAAGGGGTAACCTTCTGTCGTGTGGCAGTGAAAGGGTTAAAAGTACTGCCAATGTAGCCTTCAGGTGATCTCCGTTGATATAAGTCAGACATACTTGCTTTGTTTACGTCTCGGCTACTGGCGCATACCTGCTACCTGACGTAAGCAGTACGCGCGACCAGAGCCGTGACAACCCTTTCGTCATCGTTTTAACAGATTTATGCGGTTTGATAGTTTAGACGAAAGCGCAAAGCTTTTGCGTTTCTAGGAATTCCACCCTGGAAGGTAGTCTCACTTTTTTGCGGTTTCACCCCGTAAAAACGCCGTTTCCGTATAAACGAAAGGCACATCTGTAAAAATATTTTTGCGGATTCACCTGCTAGCGTTTCCGTCTAAACGGGGCCTAAGTCAGCAGACTCACCCATTTGCAGGTAGAGTTGGGGTCGTCACACCATTCTGTATCACAACAAAAACATAATTTGTATAAAGTGGTAGCCACTGTAGAGATACCCCAGAAATATGTAATAAATAAATTACACAAAATTATAGTTTTGAAGTGTGCCAGTCCAACTGTAATGATTTGTAAATCTGACAATTGAGATTAATCTAATTTAATGTGTGTTTATCTATTTTGTAACTGAGGGGTACAATTCCCTGACTGTATTAATAAGTATGGTATCATTAAACCACTACTGTCTTATGTACATTACTACTGGCCATACAGTACACAGGTATATGATATGAACACTTCCCACAATGACACGGTTCCACACAAAACTGGGTTTAAGAATATTTATTAGCAGCAATGATAGTATATAACAATACTTTACGTAGGGTCGCGATTATAAGGCGAAAGATTGTGCGTGAGTAAATCAATAACGTAAGTCCATTGGCATATTACGCAGGAGATAATGAATACCACCTGTATCTTAGGAATTATATCTATGGTACACTAGTAAGGCAGCGGGAGATAATAGTAGGGTCCCTCCGGTTGTAGGCCAGCAAGGGGAGAGGATTTGTCGGTAGCAAAGTCTGGATCAACGGGGACTCAATAAGCTCCTGCTACGGGAGACGGTACATTACTCCCTTGATCAGCAGACGAAAGCAGCAGCTATTCTCCGGTATGCAGCTCCGCATTGAAGAAAGCTAGCCAGCCTCGGGCGTCCTAGAGGCGGGCTCGACGATGCTCCTCACAGGGTAAATCCCACACAATTGTGGGTGTAGACGGTTCTCCGCTCCATCAGATACAGGACCAAAGCAAATATAATCCAGCCGAAAAGGGCTATGTAGTCGTCGGGTAGGTTATCCAGTGTACATGTCCGCACGGTCCTCGTCTAGGGCTCCTCGGGTGAAGGCGCCAGGTTAAGCTGCCCAGCCTGGATAAGCACACTAGCTGGTACGAGGAAACGTTGGTGATGCTGGTCACTGTAGAACGGTAGCCGCACGATACACTATACATAAATAGACTATTACTGAATTAATAGAATAGGTCGAACTCGACGGTACAGCGTTAAACTCTGATACTTCAGTTATTAATTCGCACGCGGTCTCAATGCTCTATTTGGGGCCAAACGGGCCCTACTTCACCGCACGTTGTATCGTGGGTGAGGCTTCACTTGGGTAACTCGAACTAGGTTAACTAACTCCTGTATTCACCTGCGCCGTATTTATACGTTAGGCGAACAAACTAGTACTAGCCTTATTTCTGTCTCGTATTCTTGCGCAGAGCCGTTCATGTGCAGGCATGTCTTTGGCGGTGACTTTGAACCAGACCTTGGGGGTATGGCAGTGGCGCCTAAGGGACCGCTGTCCAATAGGAGAACGAAATATTATGGTCTGTACTAGGTTAAAGGGATATTCTGTGTATATGTACAAAGAATACACAAGGGATATCAGACGATATACAAATATTATGCAATATATATCAATCAATAAATATATATATTCGGTTTAATCTGATCCTTCGTAACATATTTAATTCATAAACATAATGCAGGGAACTAATCAGTCCCGTCACATTTGTTGTCCCCCTTTATTAAGTATCGAGTATGAAGACTGCATTGAATCTTTGACTAAAATAATTGGAATCTGATTGAATCGCTGTCGGAAACTGTTGCAACAGTTGCGACAGTTGTGGCCGGACGACGGGAGGATGAAGAACAGAGGGCAGGGCTGCGTCAACATTTTAGGTAACCAACTTGTGTTCAGCGTTTCTCTGATTGGCCACGACGCCCATGTGACCGCGGCAGCGCGAGAGAGCGGCAGTGCGGAAATAGGCTGCATTCTATTGCCATGCTCTGCGACAAACTCTAACCTTAACCAACTTCGAAACAATGCCTAAACTTAAAGGGGAACTCCAACATTTTGGGAAATTAGCTTATTTAACATCTTCCCTGGAGTTAGACAAGAAGATACATACCTTTTTTGTCTCTGTGCGTGCATTTTAGCTTTGGGAATAGACGCTCCGTTAGCATAGCTTAGCTTCATCACTGGAAGTGGGGGAGGGTTAGAGCCTTACAGTGCCTTACAGTGTATTGCAAGGTCTGACATTGACCAAACTTGATATGCATGACCTTGGTGGGCTCTAGGTCAACTCCTGAAAAGGGGGTCAATGTCAGACTTTGCAATCAAAAGTTAGGGGGCTAATAACCCTTGCCATAATTTCAGTGCGCCCCTAACTTTTGATTGCAAGGTCTGACATTGACCCCCTTTTCAGGAGTTGACCTAGAGCCCACCAAGGTCATGCATATCAAGTTTGGTCAATGTCAGACCTTGCAATACACTGTAAGGCACTGTAAGGCTCTAACCCTCCCCCACTTCCAGTGATGAAGCTAAGCTATGCTAACAGGGCGTCTATTCCCAAAGCCAAAATGTTGGAGTTCCCCTTTAACCCTAACCTTAACCAACTCCGAAACAATGCCTAAACTTAACCTTAACCAACTCCGAAACAATGCCTAAACTTAACCGGCGAAAGAATGCACGTTAAAAAAAAAAAAAGAAAAAAGAAATTGAAGGGATTCGAACTTGTCACCAACGCACCGCAGGATCCACAGCAAGGCGGCGAACCAGTTGAGCTAACCGTGGATGTTAAAAGAGGGGGAATTACAGCTGCATAATGCCGCTGCCGCGGGGGCGTGGCTAGACGCAAGTTGGTTACCTAAAATGATTAAGCGGCAGGGCTTGAGATAGGTCAGTTGACCCCTGTATTCAGTGGTGGCCATTGTGGAGGTCGTTCCACTCTGCGTATATCCTGCATTGGTACTTCAGGATATTCCAAACAATTTCTGGTAGAGCATAGAGTATAGCAGCAGTGCAGCAGGCAGGTAAAAACTGGGACTATGAGATGTAAAAGTCATACATCTCCTCTCAATGTGCCAGATGTATGCGGATGCCAAAACCTACATCATCATTGAGGTTGCTTTGGAGAAACCCCTGGTGCCCAAGAAACCCCCGGAGGAGCTGGCCAAAAGGTAGTTTGTTCAACAGCAGCCCTTTAATGGAACACACCAACATTTTGGGAAATTAGCTTACCGTCTTCTCCAGAGAGAGACAAGAAGATGGACACCAGTTTCCTCTCTGTGCGTTCAGTAGAAAGATATCTGGCTGCACGTTAGCCTAGCTTAGCACAATGAATGGAAGCGGATATGGCCGGTTAGCCTTTGGGAGAGGTGTTAGTTGGACAATGCCTAGGCTAACTGGCCATGTTCGCTTCCATTCATTGTGCTAAGCTAGGCTAACGTGCAGCCAGATAGCTTTCTACTGAATGCACAGATCAGTATAATTAATTTCAGATGATACAGGTTTTGTACTGAAAAAGTGTTTTGGTGTGTCTCTTATCTGACCTCTTCTGTTGTTTGATGAAGGGTAATGGAGCTGATCCCTCCTAGACCCCCACTGCATCGCAGGCCTGCTGGAGCAGAGAGGGTGAACACCAACACACACATGCACACCCCCACATGCTAGAGGTGGGAGAAAAAGATTATACTGCAATATATCGTCGTACTTCCTCTTGTGACACTACATCGACACACAGTATCGATATAAAATATCTTGACAATCCCATTTCACTGCAATACCAATTATTGGAATGAGGTGAGTATACTGAAGACGTTAACAGATGATGTATATATATTTTATTGCAGAGGGTAACAAAGTTTCCCATTGGGGACATAATTAATAGTTAATAATTATCAAGTTGTGGTCAGTGTGTTAAAGAGGCACTATGCAATTTGTTGTACATTATTTCATGTACAATCGGCCAGTTTGTGATTCACACTAGTGAATCTGATAAGCTTTTATGTCGATTCTGTGAATAAATATATAATTCTTGCATTTAGCCTTTTTATGGGTATTTTTCTTCTTCAGTTACACAGATAACATATCGTAGATGAAATTTCTTGCAATATATTTAGATTATCGCAGATATCATGTATTGTGATATTATCGTTATGAAGGGCCAAATTTGTCAGAGTATCGTATTGTGAGTTACTCGTATCGTCCCACCCCTACCACACGCACACAACGACACATACACATACACACATACACACATACACACACACACACACACACACACACACACATACACACATACACACATACACACACACACTACCTAGAATGTATGCAGCCAGGGTACTTGGAAGGTCTTGTTAAAACATCCATCAGAAATGGCCTATATTTCTCAGGCTGTGCAGGAGTTTCAGAACCAGGTAGCCAGTGTGGTGGGACAACTTCTAGATCAGTACCAGCAACAGTTTGGGCCTGCCTTCCTGCCTGGAGCCAAGCAGCTGGACCCCAGCGCACAGGAACAGCGTAAAACCCAGCTCCTGGGAGAGCTCAACTATTCTGGGAAGTACCTGGCTTTCAAGGAGCAGCTAAAGGTGAGAGGAGATGGAGAGAGATGGAGAAAGGTTACGAAGCAGGTGGTTGTGTCACGTGTGTTGGTCAGCAGGTCACCATTAACGCTGCTAGGAACAGATGATAGTGAGTATGGACTATGGATGTACCGACTGTTTAGTTTAGGGGTATATATGGTTTAAACTTGACAACAAAAACAAACATAAACCAGTATTCTAGAATGGACTACATTTGATTTCCTGTCAGTTGATATTTACCACTTAATCTATAGGAATGTTACAAAGTGCTTGGTTTTGAGGCAGCAGGTGACTGTTTGTAAAGCTGATATATAATAATAATAATAATAATAATAATAATAATAATAATAATAATAACTTTATTTGTATAGCACTTTTCATACAGAGGTTGCAGTTCAAAGTGCTTCACAACAGTCAAAAATACAGGCATAAGAGAGCATAAAAATAAAAAATGTAAATACAAAGAGATAGAGAGGTAGCAAGGTTAGGCAAATCACAGTTCTTCAGCAATACAAATAATAAAGTAGAATAGATTAGATAGAGTAAAAAAGTGCAGTTTGATTCAGTTTAAAATAGGCTAAAAATAATAAGATAGAACGGACAGTAAAAAGTGTGCTAAGATTGTTCAATAAAGAAAAATATATAACAACAGAGACAGATAGCAAGGTATGGTAAATCACAGTGTTTCACATTAGGATCTAGCATCCCAATAGGCTATCTGTTTACAGTTTGATTCAGTAATACAAATAATAAAAATAGTTTAAAATGATTCAGTTTAAAAATAGTCATCAGTAAGAAGTAAAACGTGTGATAAAATAGTTATCTTAAAATTACAGTGCATACAGTAGGAGGTAGTGAGATAAAATTAGCATAGAACCGACACATGAATTTGATAGGCAGTGTATAAAAGTAGGCAGGGTAAGAATAGTGCAGATAAGTACAATTTGTGTCAGGATATCCCTGATGTTTCTATAATAATATTTCCCCTTGCCACTAGGTGGTAGCAGATATCTATCTTCAAATATTTGCCTGCATTACCCCACAGTGAAATGCCTGAGCAAAGAGATAAGTTTTAAGCTGTCTTTTAAAGATGTCTAGCGAGTTGGCTTCTCTGATGTTTTGGGGTAGTTTGTTCCACAGTTTTGGGGCATAGTTGATAAAGGCTGCATTACCGATCCTCTTTTGACTGTTTCTGGGAGCCTCTAGTAGTCCAGCAGCTGATGATCGCAGTGTTCTTGCTGGTGTGTAATTTATTAGAGTGTTGGCGATGTAGCTAGGTCCCTGTCCATTTAGAGCTTTGTATGTAAGGAGAAGGACCTTAAAGTCAATTCTAAATGTTACAGGAAGCCAGTGTAAAGCAGCTAAGACTGGACTAATGTGCTCTCTCCTTTTGGTTCTAGTTAGCAGTCGGGCTGCAGAGTTTTGGATTAGCTGAAGCCTCTCTGTGGTTTTCTTAGGGAGACCTGTGAAAAGTGCATTACAGTAGTCTAACCGGCTAGATATGAATGCATGAATTAGCTTCTCAGCATCGTTCTGATTAATAAATGGTCATACTTTTGCTATATTTCTGAGATGGAAGAACGATGTTTTCGTCACTTTGCTAATATGAGAATTGAAGTTTAGTTCTGAATCTATGATAACTCCGAGACTAGTGACCTCAGATTTGATCCAAGGGGTTAGTCCTCCCAGGTTATTTATTAATGTTTCTTTTTTAGTTTTGGGGCCGATAATTAGAATTTCAGTTTTGTTCTCGTTTAGTTTCAGGAAGTTCTTACTCATCCATTTATTTATTGCCAGTAAGCAGTCTGTAATGGAGCTAATCGCTGTATAATTTGGTTCAGCAGATATGTACAGTTGTGTATCATCCGCATAGCTATGGAAATCTACATTATGTTCTCTGATGATATCACCCAGCGGTAACATGTAAAGGGAGAAGAGTAAAGGACCTAAGCAACTCCCTTGTGCAACTCCATAGTTGTTGTCGTATATATCAGACATGTGATCTCCTAGTTTAACATAGAATTTCCTCCCTCTGATGTATGTTTTAAACCAGCCTAGCACATGTTCTGAGAAACCGACATGGTTTTCAAGATGATCGATTAGAATATCGTGATCGATTGTATCAAATGCTGCACTGAGATCTAGCAGGATAAGGATGGAGATCTTATTCTCATCAGAGTTTAGCCTGAGGTCACTGATTATTTTGGTGTGGGCAGTTTCAGTGCTATGATATTTTCTGAATCCCGACTAAAATTCTTCTAAGATGTTGTTTTCTTCAAGAAAGGAATTTATTTGAACTGAAACTATCTTTTCAAGTACTTTACTAATGAATGGTAGGTTGGATATTGGACGATAATTTGCCATTACATTACTATCCAAGTTCGTTTTTTTTTAGTAATGGCTTTACAACTGCTGTTTTAAAGGCATCTGGGAAAATACCAGTTCTAAGGGAAGTGTTTATGATATCTAGCACAGGGCTTGAAACACTATTAAACACCCGTTTGAAGAAAGCTGTAGGTATAGGGTCAATGTCTGAGGTGGAGGAGTTACATTCTGAGACAGTTTTGCAGAGTACATCTAATGTGATGCATGTGAATCTTCTCATGGTTATATTGCGTGGTTTGCTGCAATCAGCTTTATTTCCATCATGAGTAATGCTGGCCCTGATCAAGGTTATTTTGTTGTTAAAGAATAGTGCAAGTTCTTCACACTTAACCATTGATGACTGAGGAGGTGTAGGGGCAGTGTTGAGTAGTACATTAATAGTGGAAAAAAGGATTCTGGAGTTTCCAGCGTTTTCTGTAATGATTTTAGAGAAGTAGTCTTTCCTTGCTAAGCGGATGGTTTTATTATAAGCAGTTAAAGCATCTTTGTATATATCACAGCATATGGTGGTTTTTGTTTTAATCCATTTTCGCTCCGCTGCACGACATTTCCTTTTTTCTTTGTTGACCGTATTATAGTTCAACCAGGGCGAGGCTCTGGTCTTCTTCTTTTTCGTTTTTAGTGGGGTGACAGAATTTAATACAGATGACAGTGCATCATTGAGATTTTCTACCATTTCATTTAGAGAGCTGTCATGATTGTGTGGTTCATGTAGTCTGATAAGATCAATGCACTTTGATTCAGCCTTGTCGTTTAGGAGCCTCTTTTGAACTATGATTTATTTTTTTGTTTTAGTAAGGGTTATTTGAGTATCAAAAAATATACAGTGATGGTCGGAGAGAGGTAATTCAGTTATTGAGAAATTGTTTATGCTTAGCCCAGTTGTTGTTATAACTAAGTCTAATGTATTCCCAAGCCTGTGAGTTGCATTTGTTATATGCTGTGTTAGGTCAAAGCTATCCAGTAGATTTTTTTGTTCTATAGTTTTGGAGTCTGTTTTCTTATTAAAATGGATGTTCAAGTCTCCATTTAGGATCACCTTATCATATCCGGTAACACATAGTGAAATCAGTTCAGAGAGCTCCTGTATAAATATAGGTGAGTGTCTAGGAGGGCGGTATATTGTGACGATAATGGTTGATTCTGTTTTGAGCTCAATGGCAAGATATTCCATCGACATGAACTCGCCTAGTTCTGTGATTCTAAACAAGAGTTTTGAGGAGAAAATGGCTGCAACCCCTCCCCCCTTCTATTTTTTCTGGGTATTTGAAGAAAATTATAGTCTGGTGGACAAGCATCTATCATTATTGATGTAGCTGTGTCATTATTTAGCCATGTCTCTACTAGGCAAATGCAATCTAAGTTATTTTCTTTAATCAGATCATTTACAAAAAATTGTCTATTATTCAGTGATCTGACATTTAGGAGGGCAAATTTTATTTGTTGGACTTCTTTAGAGGAGGTCTGCTTTGGCTTGACTTTGATGGCCCTGAGGTTAATAGCAGGTAAACGCATTGATGGTGTATAGTTTTTACCATGCCATTGGCTGGTTATGATTACCGGTATGTTTTGAGAGATGGCATGGTAGTTGCACTATACTGTACTGTACTCAGGATGGGTTGATTTGATTGGCAGACTGTCCATCTCCTCCAGTGCATGATGACGAGCTGATTTGATTAGCTCTTTTGGGGACATTAGATCAGACGAGATGGCCTTGTGTGATATGGGGGGGAGGGGAGGACGCCTTGTGCTGCTGCTGCACCTCGTGGCGAGATTGTGTCCTTCGTGATTATCTCTCGTGCTGGTATGAGTTTGATATCCTTGGAGGCCATTAAGGCATGACGCATGTTTGCTGCCAGAAGCCTCGATCCTAAGCGATTTGGGAAGAAGCCATTTCTTTTAAAGCGTTCTGGGTTATTCCAGAAAACATTGAAATTGTCAATGAATTTCAGGCCGTATATAAGACAGGCAGACCCTAACCATGAATTAAGATTTATGAGTCGACTAAAGGCTTCTTGTCCTCTGCGAAAGCATGCAATTGGTCCACTGATGGACACATCAGTGTCTATGTACACAGACTGATGTTTGTCTAGTGTGTTCATTAAACGTGTGAAATCCTCTTTCAATGTCTCTGTGCCCGTCTTCTTTCGCAGGATGTCAAACGATCCAGAGTGAATGACAATTTTTGTTATGCCCGGTCTGATGAGTGTTGGAAGTATTTCGGCCAGCTCAGTATGCAGTCTGTTTTCTGTTTGAGGTTAGCATTTTTCTTTCCAACAGTTCTGGGGCCGTTTGTTTTTGGATTAGGCCTAGTCTGCCGGTTCTTACCACAGTCCTGTGGCCTTGGTGAAGCCTCGCTAGCTGTACCACTAGCCTTCTCAATAGCCGCCATGTTAACGCTAAGTCTCGTACCTTCGGCGTTGGCTACCGCAACGTTCTCCTCTGCGCATGGTAGTCTTTTCGCTGTTAGCCGTTAGCTCAGTCTGGGTCGTGTTTGCTAGCCGCGTCGCTCGTGGCTCTGTTTTCCTCGTCGTCTTGTCGTTAGCGTGTGCTCCGATGTGCCGGCTGTTAGCTTCGCTAGCATTAGCGTGAGCTCCGGCATGCCAGCTGTTTGCTTCGCTAGCGTTAGCGTGAGCTCCAGTATTCCTGCTATTAGCACCGTTAGCGTGAGCTCCGTTACGCTCGCTGTTTGCTTCGCTAGCGTCGTTAGCCACGCTTCTAAGTCTCTTTGCTTTCAAGTTTCAAGTTTCAAGTTTCTTTAATAGTTGTCATACAGAAGTACAGAATACTTTTATACAAAATGCTTCTTACTGTTACGCTCCAGAGACTGTGCAAGACAAGATAAGTATGAAATAAAATAACATAGTATAGTATGTAAATTAGAAGTAAAAAAAATTAGGTCACAGTGTTCAGTATAGACATATGTACAATGTTCGATGCAGAATAGACGTAACTGAGTTACCATATAATATACAATACTATGCAGTGTACTAATATACAATACTATATAGTGCAAGGCAGAAATGGGATGGGGTGCAATTTAGGTACAATTTACAGTAGGTGTACGAGTTGTAGTGCAAATCCTTTATCAATAAATATAAAGTGTGTTTGTGTGATCTAAAGTGTGGAGAGTGGGTGCTGCAGTGTGTTGTTTGTTTAAGTGAGTGTGTGCGTGTGAGTGTGTGTGCTGTGTGCATTTGATGGTTGTTGCATAGCGTTTATTGTTCGTTTAGCTGCCTGATGGCCTGGGGATAGAAGCTTCTTCTGAGTCTTTCTGTGCTCGCCTTAAGACTCCGGTATCGCTTGCCTGACCGCAGCAGTTCAAAGAGGCAGTTGTTCGGGTGGCTCGAGTCCTTAATAATTCTCTTAGCCTTCCCCCTGCACCGCTTGTTGTAAATGTTCTGGAGGGTGGGAAGCCCCCCTCCAATTGTGCGTTCGGCTGAACGTGTCACTCTTTGTAGTCTGCTACGGTCTTGTGCAGTGCTATTCCCAAACCAGGAGGTGATGTTGCCAGTCAGGATGCTCTCTATTGTACATGAGTAGAAGTTCCTAAGGATCTTCTGACTGACTTGGAACTTCCTTAGGCGCCTGAGGAAGTAGAGGCGTTGTCGTGCCTTCTTCACAACACTGTCAATGTGTGTGGTCCATGTCAAGTCCTCGGATATGTGGGCTCCGAGGTACTTGAAACTGTTCACTCTCTCAACCGGTGCCCCGTCGATGCTGAGGGGGCTGTAGTCCTTGACCCCCGACCTCCTGAAGTCCACAATCATCTCTTTTGTTTTGCTGACGTTCAGGGAGAGGCAGTTCTCCTGACACCACTGTGACAGATTTTTCTACCTCTTCCAGGTAGGCCCTCTCGTCGTTGGCAGAGATCAGGCCCACCACTACTGTGTCATCAGCAAATTTGATGATTGTGTTGTTGTTCCGCTGTGCCACGCAGTCATGTGTGTACAGGGAGTAGAGGAGGGGGCTCAGAACACAGCCCTGGTGGGCCCCTATGTTGAGCGTGATGGATGAGGAGGTGCAGTTGCCTGCTCTTACCACCTGGGGTCTGCCCGTCAGGAAGTCCAAGACCCACTGGCAGAGGTCATAGTTCAAGCCCAGGTCCCTGAGCTTGGCTATGAGTTTGGAGGGGACTATGGTATTGAATGCTGAGCTGTAGTCGATGAACAGCATTCTCACATAGTTCCCCTGCCTCTTGTCCAGGTGTGATGCTACTGTATGCAGCACATGGGCTATGGCGTCCTCCGTGGACCTGTTGGGGCGATATGCAAATTGCAGGGGGTCCAGGTTGATGGGGAGGGAGGAACAGATGTAGCCCTTCACTAGCTTCTCAAAGCACTTCATGGCTATGGAGGTGAGGGCTACAGGGCGGTAGTCGTTGTGGGGATGACAGCCTGTTCCAAGGACAGGTTGAAGATGTCAGTGAATACCGGGGCCAGTTGGTCGGCACAGACTTTTAGGACGCGGCCGGGGATGCCGTCCGGTCCTGCTGCCTTCCTGATATTCACTTTTTTAAAGATCCGTCTCACCTCATGCTCTGTTACCCAGAACACTGAGTCTCCATCAGCAGACCCCCCCCCCCCATTGCCGTGGTTTGTAGGCTGGTGTTGTTATTCACAGCCTCAAACCTCGCATAGAAGGAGTTGAGATCATTTGCTAAGGATATGTCACTGTTCAGCTTGAGGGAGGTGCCTTTGTAATCTGTCATCGTTCTGAGGCCCTGCCACATGCCTCTAGAGTCAGCCTGTTCAAACTGAAGTTCAACTTTATCCCTGTAACGATTCATAAATAGGCAGACAAATATCAACATTCTGAAATATTCCAGTAAAAGACGATTATCATAGAATGGTCTAGAATGAACTGTTTTTTACCTCAAAACGGGTGCTTTTCAAAATGCTCTCAAACTGAAATGAAGCGATAAAAAACCAATCTGCCTTGACAGCACTGACTGGAAAAGGATTCTTTGATAAGCGACGGGCAGATTAGACACATAGCCATAATTTAAAACATAGATTAGGCGATATTAAGCGTAACATTGGCGCCGATGGTGGCATTGAAGCGCTACCTCTGGCGCCACCTCGTGGCATTCAAAGTGTTAATATATATATATACTGTATATATACTATATATTGATTTTTCGCTCTTTTATTTTTATTAAATCAATCTCCTTTCAAATAGGCCAAGTTTTTAATAAGAAAGAGAAAAAAGATATATTTCCATTACCTGTAACTCTTGTGTCTCTTTCTCTCCTTCTCTGCCTCCTCCCTGAGTCTGCACAGTCACCATATCATTCTACATTAAGGAGAGCAATACACTTATGAATACACAATCTTTATGCTACTCTGTAAAGAAAGGGAGAGAGGGGGGGGATATATGATCCAAGTATTTGTGTCTTAATTTGTTATGTTATCCTACACTTTAAGCTGACTGTCTGATATTTCCATTACCTGTAACTCTTGTCTCTTTCTCTCCTTCCTGAGTCTGCACAGTCACCATATCATTCTAAATTAAGGAGAGCAATACACTTATGAATACACTGAACATCATTATGAAACATTTCTATTAGCATTTCACCTCTTTCTTATGAACATTTTTCAACTAGTCCAAGGGCGGGATCCACAAAGAATGGATTGCACGGTGCTAATTGCACCCTTACTTACAATTCATTATGAATTGAAAATGGGGGACCCTGATGTAAACAAGACGAAAGTCTTTCTCTGGTCTGCATCCCCTTAACAATCATGTGTATTGAGCCATACTGTACTGTACGCTGTACCCATTCTGCAATCTGTTATTGATTGATTAAAAATGTTATTAATGAATGAATGAATGAAAACTTTATTTAACAGATTGCAGAATGGGTACAATACAGTACAGCTCAATACATACAATTGTTAAGGGGATGCAGACCTGAGAAAGACGTTTGTCTTGTTTCCATCAGGGTCCCCCATTTTCAATTCATAATGAATTGTAAGTAAGGGTGCAATTAACACTGTGCAATCCATTATTTGTGGATCCCGCCCTTTAAGTCTTTGAGATATTAGGCTACTAGGGTTCTTACTTTGCTTTTTGGTGTACTGAAAAATGCTCTGATGTCTGTATTCTTTCTTTTTTCTGCCATGTTACCTGGTTGGCTGGACACACACACATACACATACACATACACATACACACAGTGTGCAGGTTATTTACAGGAGATGGGCTTCTATCATAGTTTCAAGTTTCAAGTTCAAGTTTCTTTATTAGTTGTCATACAGAAGTACAGAATACTTTTATACAAAATGCTTCTTTCTGTTACGCTCCAGACTGTGCTAGACATAAATAGATAAGTATAAAATAAAATAAAATAAATATAGCAAGTATAAACTAGAAGTCACGTACGTAGGCACAAGTGTTCAGTATGTACATATGTACAATGTTCAATGCAGAGTAGAAGTAACTGAGTTACTGTTGTGAAGGGCCAGATTAAAGCTGAGAATCTACATTTATTGTTTTATATACATTGTATATTATTTATATATACACGGTATATCCCTTTAAGCCTGCATTCGAATCATAGTAATATTCGCTCTCCTTATTGGATAATGCCCTCGGCGCCAGACCGCAAGCCCCCAAAGTCAGGTTCAAAGACGAGCCCGGGCATGTCGCAACATGCCCGGAGACAGCGTATTGATTCGAGACGAGAACTGAGGTTCGGGACTAGATAACCACTTAAGTATATATGCTGCGGCAGGTGCGAACAGTAGCTGTTCATCAAGTTCATCCCGATTCAACGTGTAGTGAAGTGAGCAGCAGTGCATCTAACAGAGCGTTGAGAACCATGTGCGAATTGAATAGTAAAGTGTCAGATTAATGCAGTAACGTCAAGTTCGACTTAGTTTAATGTGAAGTAAATAGTCGTTAATTTATTGTATATCGTGCCAACCACAGTTCGTTCGTGTGTAGCATTACCCAGCGGTTCGTTCGTTTAGCTAGTGGACCTTAGCCAGTGCGCGTGGACTAAATACATTGGTGCCAGCACACGAGGAGGCCTAGTCGGAGAACCTGCTGGACATGTGCACAGGAGAACCAGCGGCGGCGATTGCAGAACCATTACTGGTTGGATTATATTGATTGTGGAACGTATTACACGGAGAAGAGCATCGTTAATCTCCACTGTCGTTTGGGATTTAACCTCGTGAGGATCTACATTCGGGCTGGCCTCATGGACCGAGGCTAGCTGGCTATCATCGTTTGCTATCGAGCATTTGGATTACAGTTATTGCTTTTGTTGCTGAGCGTTGGATTACAAGGACTGGCTTCTGTACGTGAATCCCCTTCTTCTTCAATTGATCAGACTGAGTATCCGAACATTCCTCTATCCTCCAGACCTTACAACTCTGGGAGGAACCCAGTGTCTCCAGGCGGTACCAGCGTTGCCCTCTATAATTGCTATCATACGCCAGGCGGCGTTAGCCTAGTACCCATCGTAGGAATCATTCTATTCCCAGTGACTTATGCTACTGACTGACTTTATGCCTATTCTTCACCATACAAGCGCGACCCTAATTCTCATTCTGTAACCTATTGTTGCATAATAATAAATACCCTCAAATACTATTTCTTTGTCAATGCCGTGTTATTATGAGTGTCCACCATATATTCGATGTACTGTCTGGCCAGTAATTAAAGTACATACCTAGCAGTGGTTTAATCTATCACAATCTTTAATACAGTCAGGGTTTTGTAACCCCTCAGTTACAGTTACCATACAATATACTAATATACTATATAGTGCAAAGCAGAAATGGGATGCGGTACAATTTAGGTACAATTTACAGTAAGGTGTAATGAGGTATGGGTTGTAGTGCAAATTCTTTACTAATAAATATAAAGTGTGTTTAGGTGTTCTAAAGTGTGTAAAGTGGGTGCTGCAGTGAGTTGTTTGTTTAAAGTGAGTGTGTGCGTGTGGATGTGTGTGCTGTGAGTGCATTTGATGGTTGTTACAGTGTTATTGTTCGTTGAGCATCCTGATGCCCTGGGGATAGAAGCTTCTTCTGAGTCTTTCTGTGCTTCCCATGAGACTTCGGTATCGCTTGCCTGACCGCAGCAGTTCAAAGAGGCAGTTGTTTGGGTGTCTGGAGTCTTTGTTAATTCTCTTAGCCTTACCCATGCACCGCTTGTTGTAAATGTTCTGAAGGGTGGGAAGCCCCCCTCCAATTGTGCGTTCGGCTGAACGGGCCACTCTCTGTAGTCTGCTACGGTCTTGTGCGGTGCTATTCCCAAACCAGGAGGTGATATCGCCAGTCAGGATGCTCTCTATTGTACATGAGTAGAAGTTCTTAACACATTCTCTGCCACCACTTTGATCATCCTAAACCATTCTCTGCCAGTACTGTAAGTCTATGGAGATATTCACCTTCTTTGCAGGGCTATAACTTTTTAAATTGTATTGCTAAATTGACATTACTATGGCCCATTCAACATCGATTAGCTATCGTTCAGGATGTAGGAACGTTTAACTTTTTCATTCACACATTCATACGAAAATACCGTCTAGAGTATAATATGTTTTTATCGTTTTCTGCAGTATTTCCTAGAACGTGAGATATAGACATAAATGCATATATTAGATTATCAAATGCCGTTTAATACCGTTAAACGTTATATTAAAAATTTCAACTGTACATGGTCCTAAACGTTATGACTGATCATCCGCGGTTGAACGGAGGGGGGGGGGGGGGGGGGTCGTTTATAATTCCGTGACCGACGTTAAATGATTTATGTAGTATGGGTGATATATAGATCAGAGCAGTTTGTATCGAAAATGATAAAGAAAAACGCTGAAACTCACGGCAGCTTCCTCGTAGCGTTGAGCGATGAGAGTGGAGCAAACAGATCCCAGTTATGTGATGTGGATCGATGCGATCCAGTTCCGGTTTGTATAATACTAATATACGCCCAAATCATGTGGATTATTGAGTTATGGCAAAGATTCATATCCACGGTGTGTGTCTTGAGTCCAGGGACGATAAACCAGTGGCCGGACGGAATAGGGAGACGCACCGGTATCACAAGAGATCCACTTCCGGTTGCAATTCGCCGATCAGCCACCAGGTGGCAGTATTGAAGCGTTGCAGAGTTGTGATGGCTCCCGCAGCATATGACAAGGCTCCGTGAGTGAAATATGAATACCATGACGAAAATATGAAATATGAACTTGAAACACGTCGTACGCCGTTATTGGCAGAATTCGCATGAACTTGAAACCCGTCGTACGACGTGAATGGCGCAAGATGTGTTAAGGATCTTCTGACTGACTTGGAACTTCCTTAGGCGCCTGAGGAAGTAGAGGCGTTGTCGTGCCTTCTTCACAACACTGTCAATGTGTGTGGTCCATGTCAAGTCCTCGGATATGTGGACTCCGAGGTACTTAAAACTGTTCACTCTCTCAACCGGTGCCCCGTCGATGCTGAGGGGGCTGTAGTCCCTGACCCCTGACCTCCTAAAGTCCACAATCATCTCCTTTGTTTTGCTGACGTTCAGGGAGAGGCTGTTCTCTTGACACAATCCCGCTAGGACCTTGACCTCTTCCAGGTAGGCCCTCTCGTCGTTTGCAGAGATCAGGCCCACCACTACTGTGTCGTCAGCAAATTTGATGATTGTGTTGTTGTTCCGCTGTGCCACACAGTTATGTGTGTACAGGGAGTATCTTCTATCATTCTATAATTCATTCTTCTTTCGGGTATTGCACCTTAAGATAATTGAAGGCTGGCATCTGTAAATGCAGATATAAGTACTTTATTCTTATTTTATTATCATTATTATTATTATCATTATTTTCTTTCCAATGAAATGAAAATCAGAAAATAAGTGGTATTTGATGGAAAATATGAAAGTCAATGCTTGAAGGAAAATGGACTTCGGAAATCAGTTTTTTATCTACTGTTCTGTAAAAGTCTTGTCGAATGTAATGTTTTATGTTTTGTGTGGACCCCAGGGAGACTGGTTGTTGTCATGCAACAGCTAATGGGGATCCTAATCAACTCAAACTCTCATGGGCTTCGATCTACCAGGTAGCTAGCCCCTTTTGTGACTGTGATGCACCGAGTAAATCCACAGTCACTTGCTCCTCAATAGCAAACCAACCTATGTTGACCATGAAGGACTGGTTCTGCCCGAACCGCTCGTTATACAAGTATCACAGAGACATTTCAAAGCTACTCACAGTTGCACGAGGGTTTCGGACAGAGATACGGGATGGTTTGAAAGCTCGGCGTTGCTAATAAACATTTTAAATATGTTTTATAAACTGATCAACACTCCCATTATTTCCGGCGTTGGGTGCATGATGCGCATGCGCTGTGATCACAGCGCAGGCGCACCAGGCAGCCAACGCCGGAAATAAACCCGTTTTGAGCAGTGTTGATCAGTTTATAAAACAATATTTAAAATGTTTATTAGTAATGCCGAGCTTTCAAACCATCCCGTATCTCTGTCCGAAACCCTTGTGCAACTGTGAGTACCTTTGAAATGTCTCTGTGATACTTGTATAACGAACGGTTCGGCCAGAACCAGTCCTTCATGGTCAACATAGGTTGGTTTGCTATTGAGGAGCAAGTGAACGTGGATTCACTCGGTGCATCACAGTCACGAAAGGGGCTACCAGGTAGCTAGCTTAGCTAGTCAACCACACACACACTGGTTGATGTTACTACAGTAGCTAGCTAGCAAACGTCAGGTAACAGCTAGCTAACATAAAGAGTGATTTGTAATTCAATGCAGAAGTAAAGACATGTGGAACACTGGTGGAATAAATAAACAACACAAACGCAAAAGCGTGCTCACACTGATGAGAAAAGAACAGGTGGACGTGGCTCTGCTAAGCGAAATGCACATTTTAGAGAAAGACATAGATTCGTTAGCGGACAACACATATCATAACATTAGTCACTCATCCTTTGGAACGAGAACTCGGGGAGTAGCCATAGTCGTTAGACGGAAGTTGAACATTGAATTGAAGGGAGTATGGTCTGATGCAGATGGTCGGATAACTATAGCTAAGATTTTACACAAGAACAGGAAAATAGCGCTGGTAGCGGTATACGCCCCAAATTTATACGAAGTTAATTTCTTCACTACACTTACCAGAGTAATGTTAGACCTTCCCGAATACTCATTTATAATTGGTGCGGATTTTAATGCCATTTGGAATCCAAGGATGGACAAATCAAACCCCTCCTTTTCCAACAAACAAAAAAATTCATCTAATGCATTAAAGGATTGGTCGAAGATTACAGGTGTAAATGACTTATGGCGATCACTTAACCCCACGACCCGGAAGTACTCCTGTCGATCTGCGAGACATAACACATTATCCAGAATAGATTACATTTTTACATCCCCGAGACTATTTGATAACTATGATGTGGAAATGATACCCAATGCATTATCAGATCACTGTTATTTACTCCTAAAAGGAACATTTGGTATACTATCAACCCGAGCCCCAAGATGGCGATTTAACACGATGCTGCTCAATAACAAGGAATTCATAACACAAATCAAAGAAGCTCTTACGGTATTCCTTCGGATGAATGCGAATACGGTGCAGGACCCCAGAATATTATGGATGACGACAAAGGGAATGATCAAGGATTTCACTGATAGCTTTTCCTCCCAAATACGCAAGAATCAATGCTCAAAACTAGCTGAACTGGAAACGCTTTACTCAACGTTATTTAAATCTTTACAATACAACAACTCGGTTCGACTGGAAAATCAAGTCAACATACTAAAAAAAGAGATTAACGCCATATACAGACAACAATCTGAAATGCAAATACGTAGCACAAGACAACAGCAGTACTCCCAAGGTTCCAAACCAAGTCACCTATTAGCTATGCGATTAAGAGTCAACGCAAAATTTGCAGATATAACTACCATTAGAGCACTTGTTACAGAACCCAAAGAAATAAACATGACATTCAAAGAATTCTACTCCAACTTATACAAATCAGATACGACCTTCGATCAAAACAAAATGGACACATATCTTAATCAAATTAACCTCCCTAAAGTTTCAGAGGATGACGCTAAACAGTTAGAAACACCGATCACACTAGATGAACTTAGGGAGGCCATATCTGAAATGCAAAGTGGTAGGGCTCCTGGAAGAGACGGTATCCCACCAGAAATGTACCTCTCTTGTTGGGACATAATTGGACCCTTATTACTAAATATGATTTTATACTCAGTCAAGAAGGGGAACTTCCATAAGAATGACAATATTGCACTCATAACAGTCCTCCTTAAAAAAGACAAAGACCCCACCGAGTGCGGTAGTTATAGACCTTTAAGCCTCCTCGGAACCGATATCAAATTGTACTCTAAGGTATTAGCCATCAGACTACAAAAGCATATGACGTCTTTAATTCATCCGGACCAAACTGGCTTCATAAGAGGCCGCTTGATCACTGATAACATAAGACGATTACTACACGTACTAGATGCTAACAAGGAAGACAACACACCTAAGGCGATACTGTCCCTGGATGCAATGAAAGCTTTTGACAGGTTGGAATGGTCGTATCTATGGGCAGTATTAGAAAGGATGGGGTTAGGAAAAGGATTCATTGATATGATTAAAGTATTATACAAAGACCCATCGGCCATGATTACAACAGGTACAATCATCTCCGAAATCTTTCCGGTATCACGTTCTTCCAGACAGGGTTGCCCTCTTAGTCCCGGACTATTCGATCTATCACTAGAGCCTTTAGCACAATATATAAGACAATCCCAACCCATAGAACCAATCATAATCAAGGGCATACAACACAAAATTAGTTTATATGCGGACGACGTAATACTGTTCATGCAAAACCCCAACACCGCATTGCCTCCTCTTCTCAAGTTGATTGAGGACTTTGGAGATTTATCGGGATTTAGGATAAATTGGCCGAAGTCGGCCTTCCTCCCACTTAACGCCCCTGCAAAAAGAAATATAACCCTCCCAAAAGAGATACCGATGGTAAAACACTTTAGATGTTTGGGAGTTGAAATATTCCCTACCATAAGCCAAACGGTGAAGCACAATTACATAAAAATCCAAAACAAAATCAAATACGACCTTGTCAGGTGGTCAAAACTTAAAAACTCAGTACAGGCACGGATATCAATAGTTAAGATGGACGTCCTACCTAGAATCAACTTCTTCAGCTCAATGCTACCGTTACCCCCTCCAAAGGGTTACTGGAAAGAATTACACTCCTCCACATACAAATTTATTTGGAATAACAAACCACCACGTATAAAAAGATCCACCGCACAGAGAAACAAAGCAGACGGAGGTATGGCATTTCCAGATTTCTACCACTACTTTAAGGCGTACACTTTAAGACCACTAACAACATGGTTTGATCCCCAAGCATTAGTATCCTGGAGAAATTTTGAAGAAAATATAGTAGCTCCACATAGGGGTGGACGGTATGGTCTAAAATGTATATCACGGTATAATTTGAAGCATAGACGGTAACGGTATATATCACGGTATCAGTGTTTCCGTTAGAATAATTTTTTTTGCCTGATAGGCAGGCTATATAAAGAATGACATCCTCAAGGCATGTAGATTTATAATATTTTAACTTAAAACTAGGTTACTTTTGCGTATAAAGTCATTATATTCCAAATAAAATAAGTCCAGAGTCCGTGCTGCTCCCATTGCAAACAGCGGGCTGGACGCTGGATTTTGCTAGAAGCATATGTAGCCGCAGAGCCAGCGGCGCTTTCAGGTCTGGTCACAGCTTTCAGCCGTTGGGTGGGGGGGCGCTATTGAGCGGGCCTGTGAGACCTGAAAGCGCCGCTGGCTCTTCGGCTCTGCAGCTGCATGCTATTCGCAAATCCACTGCTGCCGCCGTCCTCCCGTCCTCTCGTTATCATAACACTACACGCATATCATAATGTTTACAGCAAACTGTAGTTGATCACCAGGTATGTTTTATTAATGTAGAATAATTCATATAAGAAAAACGATAGGGACATCTCTTACCTTTCTCCACTGGTTAAAAATGCCAGGAACTGAAATTGAAACTTGCTGTGCGCCGCGGTGATATGTGTTTATTATGAAATGACAATTGCGTGTTGACACGCCCACTGCGCGAAGCCTCCTAAATAACTTTTTCCAGTTTGCACATATCTATTATCTATGACTAATTCTATCTATTTTTAGGGGCAAATGCGATTGAAATAGTCGCGCTGTGGTTACATGACATCATTGCCATTTTAGAGCTGCACTACCGGTTACACGGTATAGTCAAAATCCATACCGTAGAGCAAATTAATACCGTTTATACCGTATACCGTTTATACCATCCACCCCTAGCTCCACATAGGCTGAAGGGCATAGTATACACCAAATTATCAATTAAGCAATGCAAACGGAAATTTGGCCCCATAATCACTCATGCGATCCGGATATGGCGTGAAACACAAAAAAAAGATTCTACCCCACATAAATGGCATAATCATACTCCCTTATTCAATAACAATCCACTCTTGATTGGAAAACAACCTATAAGATTCCCTAGATGGGAAAAGCAAGGCATACACTCATTAGGAGACGTTTTCAACAAACAGGGTTTTTGTAGTTTCAATGAAATACGCAAAAAATGTAATCTCACCAAGTCCACATATTATTTTTACGCACAGTTATTGGCATGTTTGAAGGCTCACAGTGTTCCATTAAGGATACCAATTGTACACCACAGATACCACAAATGTTTCTATGAAAGAGAGACATCGAGAGGTTTCGTTTCAGATTTTTATCATCAATTACTAACGGCCTCGTATGAAACCCTCCATCTAGACTCAGTCTGGAGGAGGGATATACCAGACCTGGAGACAGACTTTGACTGGCAAGAGGCCTGGGCAAATGTACGACTTGCATCAAGGAACCCGGACCATCAACAAATCAATCTTAACTATATTCACAGGACATACTTAACTCCTATAAGACTGAACAAAATGGGTCTTAAACAAGACTCCAAATGCTCCCTATGTACAAATGGGGACGAAGGGACATTTATGCACATGTACTGGGACTGCCCACCAGTTAAGATATTTTGGAAAGAAGTGACCCAGCAATTATCAAATCTCTTAACTCTGGATATACCTGTACACAGTGGTGCAGTGGCAAATTGACAGTAGGTCAAACGCTCCACGCGCGTGCGCGTGCACGCGCATGCACAGTTTTTTTTGGCTGCTCTCGTCCTGCAGCTGGATACTATTGCATCACAGCGCGGCCGTCAGCGCGCGGCCCAGAGAGCGCCGCTGGCTCTGCGGCTCTGCAGCTGCATGCTTCTCCGGGAGTCCGGTTGGATAATGCCATGTAAAAAGCGATTGCGCGTACTTCAGCCTCAGTGAGCGAGGTATAACGCCGTTATACCAAGTTATACCAGCACTGCAACACTGCCTGTACACCCCTCTGTATTACTGCTGAATGATGTCTTTGAACATGCAGTACCTCCACAGCTAAAGAGATTGGTTTTATCCGGTATCATAGTGGCTAAAAAGCTGATAGCATCACAATGGTTTCAACCGGAAAAAAATTGCCGGAAGGTCTGGACTCTTACATACAGTATCTCGATGTGATTTATCAAGAAATATCTACAGCAAGAATTTTGGGTCTCAATGAATCCAAAATGACAATGTGGTTAGAAGTGGTGGAGAGAATAAAAGCTAGCATATAATGGTAGTGTCTGGTTAGGAACAAGTTATAATGGTTGGATTATCCAATGGGGGGTCCGGGAGGGGGGGGGGTACGAGCTGGAGCATATGTGTGTAGGTTTTTAGATAACAGGTATTAGGGGTATATCCTGTATAAGACATTTGACTAAATGGTAATTTCATTGGATATGCACTGTAATTAATGCTTGTATATCTTATCGTGTGTTGTCATGTTTGTTTATATGTTTGTTTAAAAAATTAAAAAAAAAAAAAAAAAAAAAAAAAAAGTAAAGACATGTCTAACATAATCCTTTGTTTGAACAACTTACTGGAAACGCCTGCCACCGACGACAGACTCGGTCGCCTGTGCCACACACGCACTCAGCCTGTACCTGCAGCGCATGCGCACTGACTGCTGGGGGAGGGGCCGTGGGAGGGACTGGATCAAACCATTAAAATGTGGAGGGCAGGGGGGTCACAATCTTTGGAAACTTAAAAACTCGCTATTAAGTGTCATTGCGTATTATTAATTTGATTGAAATTACGTAGTTATGTTTACAGTTATATATTGGGGGGGGATATGTCATATTTTTCACATGATCAAAAAGTGGGGGTGCAAAAGCACACGTTTGCTCCCCCATGTTCAATTGTGGGGATGCACCTGCTCCGTTTGCTCCATTGCTCAGGCGCCCGTGCTCTTAACAAGAAACTCAGAACTCAGGATGAATTGCAAAAACCCTCTTGGAGTAACCAAAACTCGTTTTGCAAAAACCAATACATCAACAACCGAATTCAGGATGATTCCCCGTATTCCCCTTGGAGGGCTGGCTCTCTTATAGTGAAATTGACGTCACTTCTATTGACCCTTCCCCTAATCATGTCTTTGTCATATTTCCAAGTTAATATGTGTGTGTGTATTTTTCCAGATGTCATATTGTTCTTGTCCTATTTATACGTCTGCTGTTTGGGTCAATCCTATGTGTGTGTCTTCTTGTGTTATTTACTTTTCTGTGTGTTTTACTTATTTACTTTTCTGTGTGGAGCTAGGTGACCATACCTAACTTCTGTGTGTACGTGACTTTTGTGTGAATTGTATGTGGCTCAATTGTGAAATGTGTGAGGGGCTGTGTGTTTACTGGTTGTTCAATGTGTCTTCACAACCAACTGGCCAATTCCTCCACCTCCATTGTCTCTGATCCGAAACCCGACCTCCCCCCACCTCCAAATCCCCCACTCTCATCCTGAAATCACAGCATCCGACCTATCCACCATCATGACTGGCATGAAATCTTCAACCTGCATCCTGGACCCCATCCCCTCCCCCTTAGTCAAGGCCTGCCTCCCCTTACTCTCTCCTCTGATCACTACTATCATAAACTCCTGTCTGTCCACTGGCCTTGTCCCCCCCCCCACCCTGAAACTCGCTGCCATTACCCCTCTACTAAAAAAACCCGGACTAAACCCTGATACCCTCAACAACTTCCACCCCATCTCCAACCTCCCCTTTCTGTAAATATTTTTAGAACGAGCTGTTGCCACACTCAGTTAACATTCCACCTTGAATCCAATAACCTCTATAAACCCTTCCAATCCAGCTTTCGCACCAAACACAGCACAGAAACCGCTCTATTAAAGGTCACAAATGACATTCTGCTATCTGCTGACTCTGGTTCCCTCTCCATCCTCATCCTCCTTGACCTCAGCGCCGCCTTCAACACCATCACCCACTCCATCCTCATATCTCGCCTCCAGTCCACCATTGGGATCACTGGCACTGCCCTCTCCTGGATCAAATCATATCTCTCTGACAGACACCAATTAATGTACACCAACAATTCCAAATCCCCCATTGCCCCAGTCCCCCACGGTGTCCCCCAGGGTTCAGTACTTGGTGGTGTAGATGACTGTTTATCCTCTACATTCTCCCACTTGGACAGATCCTCCGCAAACATGGTCTCCGATTCCACTGCTATGCTGATGACGCACAGCTCTACCTTTCCACCAAGACCATCACTGCCGCCACCCACTCCACCCTCATCACCTGCCTTTCTGACATAAAAATCTGGATGCAAAAAAACTCTTAAACTCAACTGTGACAAATCTGAACTAATCATTATTGTCCCAAATTCCCTAACCCTCCCCCACCCAGGATTTTTCAGTCAACATCGACGGCTCCGTTGTCACCCCCTCCACCCATGTCCGCAACCTAGGTATCATTCTCGACCCCACCCTTTCCTTCCTCCTGCATGTAAACCAGATCACTAAAACTGCCTTCTTCCACCTCAGGAACATTGCCCGTCTATGCCCCTCACTATCCTTCTCTGCTGCCGAAACACTGACTACAACTGACACTGACTACAACTGAAAACTAGCAACACTTATCACTTCCCGACTGGACTACTGCAACAGTATTCTGTATGGCACTGTGAGGGAAATCAACCCTATCAATGATTGTAGGTAGTCGAAGGTTGACAGGATAAAACAAAGGTTTATTCAGAGTTAGTTTTTTAGTTTAGTTTACTCAGTTTATTTGATCAGGGACGGTGCATATCAATCAACAGTTATACATTTATAAATGAATACAAATAATAATAAAAAACTGTAAATATGCCAACATTAGCAAGGTTGCTACTAGTTTTCAGTTGTAGTCCCTGGGCTAGATGTTTAAGCCAGAAAATAAACAGAAAAATAGAAGGACATATAAAAAGCGAATATAAAAACAGTTTAAAACATATTCTGTACATTCACTCACTAGGCATTCGTGCATCTATAAAAAACAGTGTACAGGGACAAATCAAAGCCCATACATGTATAAGCACCGTATAGGCAGGCACACATATGGCAGGCACACATATACATAATCATAAATCACATAACCACATAATCACAATCAGGACAGTCAGGCTAGTGGGCAAGCATACGGGGGCTGGACTGCGATGTGACTTGATAATGGTCACATACCTGATTTTGTAACAGCCATGCTTTGAGTGTGTGTGTGAAGGACCTGAGTGTATTAGTATTGCGGATGTGTGATGGGATGGTGTTCCAGAACTCTGCAGCTCTGATCGAGAAGGCTGATTTGCTAAATGCGCTTTTCCTCCCTGGGATGATGAAATTTCCCTCTAGCACTGTTCTGGTGAACCTGCTGCTTTCTGTTAAAAACTGTGAGACAGGTGGTGGGGCTAGACCGTGTTGGATTTTATATATCAGGCTGGCATCGTTTAGTTTCAGCATGTTTTCCCAGCTTAGCAGGGCATGTTTTTGGAGGATGGTACAGTGGTGGTGGCGAAAAGGGTTTCTTGTCCAACACCTCCAGGGCCTGTGAGAACTGAAATAATTGGTGTCAATGTGGTTTTGCAGGTCTGAGACCAGCTGGTTATGCAGTATGTCAGATGGGACATAATTGCTGAGTTGAAGTAAAGTTTGTCTGTTTCCATGTTGAGGCAGTCTCGGATGTTGGTTATTCTTAAATTTTACGGAATGTGTGACTTTTTTTTTCCTGTTTTTTGAAGGTGAGGTTTGAGTCCAAGGTTATTCCGAGGTATTTCAAATCTTTGACTACTTCAAGCCTCTCCTTTGCTGCAAACACGTTTGGGTCAGGTGTTACAGATGATATTTATTCGAAGAACACGCAGACTGTTTTCTTTGCGTTGAGGTGGAGACAGTTTTCTGAGAGCCATTTGACTATGCGTGCCATTATTGTGTTCAGTTTGTGTGCTGCCTGTGTTTTGTTGTTTGCGTGCGCGTAAACCACTGTCGTCTGCATACATCTGTATCTGGGCTATTGTGCCAGCACAGACAGAGGGCAAGTCGTTTATGAACAGACTGAACAACAAAGGTCCCAGGATCGATCCTTGAGGCACTCCAACATCATATTTCAAGGGGGATGATGTGATGTTGTTAATCCTGACACGTTGTGTCCTACCCTCGAGATATAATATCATCCCTTTTATTGCAGTGGGTGAAAAGTTGAACCTGGAAAGCTTGGTGGTAAGTAGGTCATGGCTGATGGTGTCAAAGGCCTTTCTCAGGTCAAGGAACACCGCTCCAACCACGCCACACTTGTCCATCTTTGTTTTAATGGACTCCAGAAAGAAGCAGTTTGCTGTTTCGGTTGAGGGCTTCGCTCGAAACCAGAATTGCATGGGGTGGAGTGAGAAAGGAGTATTATTAAGGTGAGTGATGAGTTGTTCTGCTATGCACTTCTCTGTTATCTTTGATACTACTGGAAGAATGCTAATAGGTTGGTAATTGCTAACCTCTGTAGCATCCCCTGCCTTGAAAATCGGAGTGATAATGGCTGATTTCCAGGCCTGTGGGAACATGGCGTCTAGAATGGAGGTGTTGACGATTTTGGTGATGGGGCTCACTAGAGACTCTCTGATGTTTGAGGAAGGAGGAATCCAACCCAAACACATCTTAAGCTAAGGAGCTTTTGACTGCTCCTAGAATTCGGAGCACCTGGGGCTCTGAGATTTCCTTCATGGAGAAGACGGGTTGTGTTTTATCAACTGGTGTTGTATGTAGGAGGAAGGAGTTATGGCCTGGATGACCCAACCGGGACACCAGCTGATGTGTCCCCAGGTTAGCTCAAGAGTCCACTCAGGCGTGGCTCTTTATAGGGGAACGAGAGGGGAATTCTGGCTTGGCTCAGGTCGGGATTGGAGTGTGGTTCTATGAGGGAGGAGTGGTTGTATTTAGGAGAAGGATGAGGGGGTGGGGATGTGGGTGCAGGTGGCGTCTCTACATTTCGTAGCTCCATTTCTGCAGACCCCTCTCTGATTGGTTGAACTCCATTTCTGCAGACCCCTCTCGGATTGGCCACTACGCCCATGTGACCGCGGCAGCGCGAGAGAGCTGCAGTGCGGAAATATGCTGCATTCTATTGCCATTCTCTGCGACAAACTCTAACCTTAACCAACTCCGAAACAGCGCCTAAACTTAACCCTTCTAACCTTAACCAACTCCGAAACAATGCCTAACCTTAACCCTAACCTTAACCAACTCCGAAACAATGCCTAAACTTAACCATAACCAACTCCGAAAGAATATTGCCATGCTCTAAGACAAACTCTAACCTTAACCAACTCCGAAACAGCGCCTAAACTTAACCCTTCTAACCTTAACCAACTCCGAAACAATGCCTAACCTTAACCCTAACCTTAACCAACTCCGAAACAATGCCTAAACTTAACATGCCTAAACTTAACCGGCGAAAGAATGCACGTTAAAAAAAATTAAATAAAAAAAATTGAAGGGAATCACCTTGTCACCAACGCACCGCAGGATCCACAGCAAGGCGGCGAACCAGTTGAGCTAGTCGTCGACCTCGATAACCTTACGCGCACCTCCCTCGCGTACCTTAGAGAGGGGCTTCGCTCAACCAATCAGAGAGGGACTTCGCTTAACCAATCAGAGAGGGGTCTGCAGAAATAGAGTTCAACCAATCAGAGATGGGTCTGCAGAAATGGAGCTACGAAATGTAGAGATGCGTGCAGGTGAGGGGGACGAGTTAAGGAAGGGGGGTGGGGTGAGTTAGTGGGACATAGACAATAGGTGGGTGGATGGGGGGGGGTAGACGGGTGTTTGGGAGGACAGTAGGCTATTTGTGGGGGAGGGGGGGAATTACAATTTGGGATGGCGGGGGATATACAATTATTCCACAGCACATCCACCAAAATCCTCAATAAACTACAATACGTCCAAAACTCTGCTGCTCGCATGCTCACCTCCACCAGCCACTCCGACCACATCACCCCCATCCTCCACGATCTCCACTGGCTCCCCATCATGTACAGGATTCAGTTCAAAATTTTACTCATCACCTTCAAAGCCCTCAACAACCTGCCCTCCTCCTACCTCTCTGACCTCCTTCTCCAGTCCACCACACGCCTACCCGCTGCCTCAGATGCTAACCTCCTCTAACCCATCAGGACTAATCTCCGGACCTGGGGTGACAGGGCCTTCGATGCAGCTGCCCCCACCCTCTGGAACGCCCTTCCCAACTATATCTGTCATGCAGACACCCTCTCATCATTAAAAAAAAGACCTCAAAACCCACATTTTTACCCTTGCTTTCAAGCCTTGAACTCCTTCCTCTCTCACCTTTTTATATAAATATTTTTTTCTCTACTAAAACGGTATTGTTTGTTTTGTTCTGTAAAGTGTCTTTGAGCATTAGGAAAAGCGCTATACAAATGTTATGTATAGGGCTGACCCCTATTAGTCGATTAGTCGACTAATCGGTTGAAAGGAGCCGTAGTCGACTGGCCAACCTCTTAGTCGAATATAAAAAAATTATAGAGGCATAGAAGCGTGGCTAACGCTAATGGCACGCATACCAGAGGCTAACTGCCTACGAAAACAGGCACAGAGGCACTGAAAGAGGATTTCACCCATCTAATGAACACACTAGACTAGACAAATATCAAGATGTATCCATCAGTGGACCAATTGCATACTTTTTCAGAGGACAAGAAGCCTTCAGTCGACTCCTTCAGACATTAAGCACCCCCCACAGCCCAAATGGAATGATAAAAAAAAAGTTATAATAATAATAACATTAAAAAAAAATGTTGACCAATAGTCGACTAATGGCAAATTTTGGCCAATCATAGTCGACCATCCAAATCCTTAGTCGGGGACAGCCCTAGTTATTTTTTATTATTATTATTATTATTATTATTATTATTATTATTATTATTATTATTATTATTATTATTATTATTATTATTATTATTATTATTATTATTATTATTATTATTATTATTATTATTATTATTATTATTATTATTATTATTATTATTATTATTATTATTATCATTATTATTATTATTCATGTGGCAAAAGGACACAGACAGCCTCTTTGGTTAAATGCATATCATTCAGGACAATACATAATATTTTCTACCACAATGTTAGGATTGTTTGATATGTGTGTCTAGTACTGTGTGGTGCGGATAGTGCGTGAGAAGATGTTGCGGACCGAGGCCTTCTCTGATCCAGAACAGCTCAGGGCCTTCCTCAGCCAGCTGTATGTGTTCCTGGTGGACCACATGCACCTGGCTCTTAACAAGGTGAAACACACACACACACGCACACACACACACCTGACTCTTAACAAAGTTGAGACAAATTCCTGATACCAGCACAACCCCCATTGAACAGTTATTTTCCATTCTATTTCAGACTCTGTCAGTAGAGGCCCATGAGGCCCCAGGGCAGCTTCTGTTGGACTGTTCCCAGCTGAGACACTTTGCCAGGGAGGCTGAGCTGACCGGAGACTATCAGCTAGCTACCCAGTATCACCAGGAGGTACAGTATCTATCCCATCTTTCTATTCATCACAGCTAGCTGTCCAATAACCACCTAGCTAGCTGTCCGAAAGTCACCTATGTTTACTACATTTTAGCTAGCTGGTACAAAATCCCCCCCCCCCCCCCCCCCCATCTACTTCTTAGTCAGAAGCTTAGTATCTCTCTATCCTTTTCAACTAACTAGCACAATACCCCTGTAGTGAAAATGTTATGTATCCCCCTCCCATTTCGCCACCCCTCCCCCACACCTACTATGGTACCCTGTCAATCCCGTTCCCTGATCTAATCAGTCTCTCACCTCAGGGGCGTACCTGACGCCGGGGACATCGGAAAGTGTCCCCCCCCACGTTTTACCGTCCAAAGAGCTGAGTCTGACTACCTGTCCTATTATTATGCAAAGAGCAGTAGATGGGGGTTGCATTCTTGCCCTGCATGGGCCAAGTACCCACTCGCTAAAGTACTTGTCTTTGCATAATAATAGCTCGGGTCGTCAGCCGAGGTGTGTGTTAAAATACGTCAAACATATTGTTTACACTGTCTTTCTTCTATAACCCTCCCAAATCATATTCAGAAAGTATCACAGAGACTTCTATTGACCAAGGAATTAGTTATTATTTTGCGGTTTATTCACATAACGTTATATTGTTTACACTGTCTTTCTTCTATTATAACCCTCCCAAATCATATTCAGAAAGTATCACAGAGACTTCTATTGACCAAGGAATTAGTTATTATTTCGCGGTTTATTCACATAACGTTATATTGTTTACACTGTCTTTCTTCTATTATAACCCTCCCAAATCATATTCAGAAAGTATCACAGAGACTTCTATTGACCAAGGAATTAGTTATTATTTCGCGGTTTATTCACATAACGTTATATTGTTTACACTGTCTTTCTTCTATTATAACCCTCCCAAATCATATTCAGAAAGGCACACACAACATATTCCAGTTAACGGTATATTTTTTTAATGATTCGTTATGGCGTAATCAATACTTCCATGCGTATAAATTGCGTTTGCGACCTCCGTGTTTTGGGGGTAGTCATCAGAAACCTCGGATCCGGGATTCGCTCCCATCCGTCGGGCAAGACCTGTGGGTTTTCAGCCTCTCTCTCTGGAGCTTAACGGAGTTTCTGGAGGAGCTTGTCGCGGCTCATGCGCATGCGCACGCTCAACCAATCAGAGAGGGGCTTCGCTCAACCAATCAGAGAGGGGTCTGCAGAAATAGAGTTCAACCAATCAGAGAGGGGTCTGCAGAAATGCGGCTACGAAATGTAGAGACGCAGAGGGGGGTGGCCCCCCCTAACCCCCCCCCATCGACGTCACTCGCCACGCCCCCAAATCTGTCCCCGGCACACATTGAGAGAGAGTTACGCCACTGTCTCACCTCCATACCTAAACCTACCCCCTTCCGGCCCCTTCATTTGTGTCTCAAACGCCTTCCCTCTTCCAGGTCAGCCCCTACCCGGTGAGCACATACCCCCGCCCCCAATGTCTCACCCTCCTATCTTTTTTTTTAAACTCAATTTTTATTTGCATTTATATTCACAAACATACAAATAATAACATCTTTGATTGTCAATCTTCCACCGTTTGGCTTTTCAGGTGGTTACACAGACAGTGTACATCGCCCTTATACAGGCCTAAACCATAAAGAGAAAATTAAAAAAAAAAATACAAAAGTACCGTTCTTGCAGAAAGAAGAATATATACAATTATTGACTAAGTCATTCTTTGAATAGTAATTGCACATTCGTTGGCCTGTACAAAATCCAATGACGATATGTATATCTTCCTTGAACAAGGATATATAGAAAAGTTTTAAACTCAGTTTACCTTGCATTTTGTTTTACATACATATATACCCCATCATCCTTGGTTATTAATCCCACATCAGTTGGTTTCCCAGATACTTGGTACTAATACTTAGTGTATGTCATCCTTAAACCATCATATCAAATTATAATACTTGCTCTAAATTTTTTTTAATTCTGACTCAGGTAAATATGCGCGTCATGGGTCCAGGGACCCTCCTTGAACCTCCTTCCTCCCGTATCCTTCTATTTCCTTTAAACCTCCCTTTTCTTCTAGTACAATATTTTTATTGGGTTTTACAGTACACATTTCAGGTTTTCATTGTAGTCAGTTATTCTTAATTCCTTTTCTCCACAAGATTATACATATACCCACATACCCCCCTCCCCTTTTCTCTCTCTTAACATCTTTGGTTTTGTTTTTACTGTTCTCATACAGAAATAATATGTACATTCATTGGTACCTCCATTAGAATAGCTCGTACACAAATATAAATAATTGAAAAGAGGAAAAGAAAATGTACATAAAAATAAATAAATAAATAAAAATAAATTACATCTTTACACCACCTTCACTGACGTGTCTCCGGTCTTTCCCGGGGTCCGGGTCACGGCTGACCGCGGGAGAGAGCGGGGGGACTCATCCTATAGCAGCCCTCCTATATCTTCCCTTCTCAGATATTCATTAAATGGTTTCCATATATCCTCGTAAATCTCTATATTGTTCCTGAGGATATACGTTATTCTCTCCATAGACATGCATTGTGCCATGTTTTTAATCCAAGCACCGATTGTGGGTGCGTCTATTTTCTTCCAATTGAAAGCTATTGTTCTTTTTGCCTGTAGTATAGCAAAATCAATACATTTAAATTGTTTGGTTCTCAGGTTCAGATTTATTGGATATATCACCCTCCTATCTAATCACATCCTCCTCCTACCTGGTCACAAGGCCGCACCCTTCTCTGTCATTGTATAAATCATAAATGTCAAGCTATTCCACGTCTCTAGGAGCCCGTTACGAGACCCCCCCGGACATGGGCTCGCCGGGCCTCTCAAGCCAAATCTCCTGGGTTTAAGCTAATACATCTGTAACAACCAACTTTGGACCAAGCAATTTTTTCCCACCACACCCCTCTGTCCATTTCTGCTTCATAGGGATGCTGTGTTAATTCTGACGTTACTTTTTCAGAATACTAAACATTACAGGGTACCCATCTTATCCATTACTTTACCTGAATGGAAAACATAGCTGTAGTAGGCCTTGACAAAACAAAGAAGTTCCAGGCACTCTTCATATATAAAACAGCTTTAATAAGTCGCTTAGTTCATATTAGAACAATAAAAAAACACCATGTGTCGGCCTTCTTCAGGGCATACAAACAAATGAGTGAAGTTGAACTGAGCTATAATCTAAAGGAGGCTGTGCTAATTACTCTATCAAGCTCAGGTGTGAGCACTTAGTCAGCCTGAGGTCTAGCTGTCATAATTGCATAAGCCTCTAGAGGTCCTCTAACATCTAGAGCAGGGGTGCCCAACCTTTTTTGAACCAAGATCTACTTTTTTATTTACCACCTAGCCCGAGAGCTACCAGCCAAAATTGTATATTGTAAGCCGTCATTTGAGGCTTTATAAAAGCAGCATAATGAACACAAATCTGTCAGTGCCGAGTCCCACCTCATCTTAAATAACAAACAGCATTGCTTGTTGTAGTTAACAAGGAGAGAAAGAGTTGATTTGGCAATTTTTTTTTTTTTTTATAATCAAATTTTATTAATCAAGATCTACTTTAAATCAGCCCGCGATCTACCTGTCGATCGCGATCGACTGGTTGGGCACCACTGATCTAGAGTAAGACTGACAGGCTACCTCCTGCATTATAGGTTACAATGTACATACCGTTACATAACGCTTCAATTGGAACTAGAATAGCAAAAACATCAACAAAAACAGGTAGAAAGATACTCCCATATTTACAAAAAATAAACCATATCTATGGTATCATTCCCTGGATAAGACATGGCTTTGAGTCTGTATATCCAGAAACTCTCTAGTTGATTCAGTGCTCTCTCTCTATCCCCTCTTCGAGTTTAAGTTTGGAGTCATGGTCTCTTGCAAGGCATCATGTAGTGGGTTAGTTTGGGGGTTCCTAAAGATACAGTTTGGTGGGTTGGTTTGTCTCCCTGCAGCGGGTGTGCAGGGAGCCCACTGAACCGTCCCACTGGTTTGACTACGGCTCCTTCTACATGCTGACCGGAGAACACCTGAAGGCAGAGGACTGCTATCACCACGCCGTGTCCATCCAACAGTCACACCACCCCAGGTAAGCATGGTGGTCATCGAATTGTCTCATTCATTTGGTCCCCGGAAACACGGAAGGTCTGTGTTTGAAGACAACTTAAAAGAACCTATGATAAGTGAGAGACAAGTCATATTAAGATTTGTTTTCTTAATTTTTTTAAGTAATTGATAGTGAAAAATTCAATTATTTTGGCAAGGGATGTACTGTAGCCCTCTTTCCCCTCTTTCTCTCTCCCATGGCTGTTTGTGTGACTGGAGCGCAACCTTTGCTTTACCGATAATTGACGCCATCTACTGTTGTGAATGCACAATACATTTGCATAAGTATAGTTCACAAAAAGAAAAGATTGTACTTTTTCAGGTCTAATTTTCAGCAAAAAAACAGTACTATGAACTAAATGCTGTGACCAGTGGCGTAGGGGAGGCCCCTGCCGACCCCACGGTGCGGTGGGGCCCCGGAGCTTAGGGGGCCCCGCCCCCCCACTGTAGACTATCCTCTTTAGATTTCGTAACGCACGGTGAGACAGTGTGAGGAGCCCAGTATGGTTCTGCGGGGCTGCAGCTGGATGCATCTCGCGCAGAGGGCGGGGACCCCCCCCTCCCTGCTATGATTTGCTCACCTGCGATAGGGCTAGGCTGATAACTAATGTTCATTGGCAGCGTTCAAAACACAGCGGGAAGCGCCGGTAAAAATGCCGCAAATATCCAAGCGGAACAGGAGACGGCAAAGCTACGAAAAAGAACATCATTGTTCCAGCAGGCAGCAAAGGTAGACTGACTCTAACGTTACTGAAGAATGCATCGGCAGTAAGCTCCCCACCCAGGCCGCCGCTGCGCCGCGTCCACCGCTATCAACACGCCGGTCCCCCGGTCAGCTCCGCGTCGAGTCCAGGCAGACAGACAGCCCAGCCAGGCGGTGGCCCCCAGCCACGCTACAGCCGCCGAGACAGGTTAGAATAATATAACGTTTTATTCGCCATAACTAGTACGAGTAGCCTACAGGTTACATTGGAATCTAATCCGTAAATTTTTTAGTACATGGTTTAAGTGGCCGCGATGTCCAGTCTGATGATAATAATGATGTGTGTTGTAGCGGGACGGCCAGTCACGATATTCAGACATGGCACGAGATTATGGGTCATTGTAATTACGAGGATTTACTGAAACTGCAAGTAGTGTCAGAGCCTGCATAGGCGGAGGGTGAGCTGGACATTAGGGTCGGCTGTTATGGGAAGGACCACGCGTGGAGCGCGCAAAATTTTCTCACTTTATTAATGATTTAGGGGAGTGGGCGGGGCCTCATGGTCTGACCTGCGGGGGGGCCCCCGACATATTGCGCAATGCCACTGGCTGTGACTATTACCTGATTAACAGTTTGTCGAGGAAAGCTCTAGCAGCCATTATGTTCAACCTTTCCCATGACTATTTTCCCATGTGGGATATTGTGGATATCCTGAAGAACCGAGATCCAGTTAATAACCAGGTTTATTAGCCAGACAGATAGAAATATACACATAGTATTTAGAGAGAATGGCTGAGGCTCTCGCCCTAGGTGATCAGCTGAAATGACCCAGGTAGAGAAGATCGATTGTTGTCGGGAGGAGCCCTATATAGTGAAATGGGGGGGGGGGGGGGGGGGGGAGAGAGAACACTCACATGATAGGTCAAACGAGTTAGGGGGGGGGGGGGGGGGGGATAGGGGACAAAGGAGAAGGGAGGGGGATGTCTTTACATGAGAGTTGGGGAATCAATATATTATTCCACAGTTAGTCCATTCTTCTCTTTATAATGTGGGTGAGATCAATATATAATATACCAGGATTATTTGGAACAAGCAAAATATTGAAAAGTGAATAGACATGGTAAAATAATGAGATCGCTGTAATCCATCGGTTATCGGATAATGAATGAATAGAAAACAAATAAAATAATTAAAATTTGGCCAATGTGATCTGTTGGTTTACCGGATTAATGAATGAAAATCAATTCAAATCCTTAATCTGGTGGTTGGCCTAACAGTTTAAAATAGAAATATTTACATACGTGATTAATGACTTGATTGACTGGACTAAGGTCTGTGCGTTATTTTGATATCAGAGATGTGGGAATATCACCCTTTTCTTTTATTAATAATCCCTCAAATATCTTTATCAATGAGTGGTCCTCTCCTCAACTCTGATATCAAACAACAAACAACATAAACTATAGCTGTGCAAATATCTTGGCTTACCTCCAGTCGCTCACGTCATGAATCAGACATTTAGGTGTCAGCTATGTGTCTTCATGATAATATCAATGGGAGCTAAGATCATTAATACTCAACCAATTAAACACATGTGAACCCTGTCTCTGTGTGGTCAGAGTGCATAGGGTAAAACACAAAATTGTGTGCATAATTATCAGGAACAGGATTTACAAATAGGCATTAACCTAGTGGCTAATGTATAAAAAAAACATTTAAAACCGTTAACCTAGTGGTTTATATAAAAAAAACTGATATAAAAGGTGATTATGATAACCGTTATGCATTGTTCTAGTATATTGTTGTGGTGCATACTATCAATGGTCAAAACAAAACTTGGTGTCTTGGAACAAACCAACTGGTCCTGTCCTGTTTAACAATATAATTTGGCAATTTAAGGTTATTCACATGTGATGCAATGTGACTCTGATGGTGGACAATGTGTGTTAGGCGTTTCTCATGTGTTCAGACACCTTTTGGTTTACAGGTCTCTGATGATGTCTGTCTTCTTGACGATGTAGTCGGAAACATTTACTCCTCATTATTCAGAGGGGGCCTCCAGGTGGTCGCCATCCACTCCCTGTGTACCTCGTCAAAGGTCACAGGGTTATTGGGAGTAGTGGGGTGGCCGTCCACAGGGACGCTGTAGATTCCCTGTGGAGCTTGTGCTGCTCTACATCTGCCGCTGTGCTCACACTTGGCCTTCGTCAGGCCCAGAGACATGGCGGCAGGGTGTTCTTGAATGTGCTGTACTGGTCGGTCTTCCCCTCCTCGTCATTGCGGTACCACTTGAAGGAGGATGAGGGATTGCCGGTGTAGCAGCCAGTCAGTAGAACGCTCTCTCCCACACGGATGGTGGACATACACGGCGTTTGCCTTGGTCTGTCGTAGGCTGCCGGGGTGGCGCAGCAGGCTCAATCTTGTTGACGGTGATAACTCTGAACTCGTAGGTGTCTTCTTCTCTCAGGCCGTCGAAAGTGGATCTCCTCTCCGTCAGTGTCTCCTTGGTCAGTCTCCTTCGTTGTCCTCTGCTGTTGTGGGTCGTCCAGGTCTCTGGGTTTTGTTCCTCTCTGCCGTGCTCCCGTTGTCGTTTGTGGTTCAGGCCGCCAAGAGTCGCTCCTTCTCACTCGTCGTGTCCTCACCAATATGATCTGAGGATGATAAAAACCTGCCTTAGATAACCCCTTACATAAATGATTCAACGCCTTTCTGCTAAAGAGGGAAATCATTTAGGGTTAACTCAATTCATTGTGCAGTGGCACCATGCATTTTATATAGTTTGGATCCAATCTTTGCATGGAATCAGACAAAATTGTTCTTTATCTTTATAATCTGTGATGTTTAAATTGAAGCCGATCTTCAAGTACGATGGGTGTGCTTCAGGATACTTACCTCGCCATGACTTCTCTGGCTTTCCTCACATCTCAGTGTGGCTCATGTGTCATATTAGCATGGGGAAAAAACCAGTTATTTTTGCATGAAAAACAATCATTAATTTTCTCATCTACTCTTAACCCTTTCTCCGCCGGAAACGGCTTACGACGTGTTTCAAGTTCATGCGAATTCTGCCAGATCACAGCGTACAACGTTATTCTGATCATATTTCATATTTTCGCCATGGTATTCATATTTCCATCACAGAGGCTGGTCTGATGCTGTCTGAGCCAGCACAACTCTGCAACGCTTCAATACTGCCACCTGGTGGCTGATCGGCAAGTTGCAACCGGAAGTGGATCTCTTGTGATCCCGGTGCGTCTCCCTATTCCGTCCGGCCACTCGTATATCGTCGCGGGACTCAATACACACACCGTGGATATGGATCGTTGCCATAACTCAATAAACAACATGATTTGGGCGTGTATTCGTATTATACAAACCGGAAATAGATCGCCTCGATCCCCATCACATAACTGGGATCTGTTTGCTCCAGTATCATCGCCCAACGCTAAGAGGAGGATGCCGTGAGTTTCAGCGTGAGTGTTTATCATTATCAATACAAACTGCTCTGATCAATATATCACCCATACTACATGAAGCATTTAACGACTATCACAGAATTATAAACGACCCCCCCCCCCCCCTCCGTTCACCCGCGCATGATCAGTCATAACGTTTAGGACCATGTACAGTTGAAATTTTTAATATAGCGTCGGTCGGTATTGTAACGGCCAAAATGGACTTAATGTGCAGTGGATTTATGTGACCAGGGGGTGGCGCTTCTTTTATTTAAGCGTCAGGTACACCTGTAGGAGGAGGAGTTTTGACCCAGAAAAGGGCAATGGTTTTTGACCGCACGCACGACGCAGGTCTCAGGTCGAAATGTTTGTATCTAATTAGTTATTGTGTTCATTATTATTTATCAGTTTATGAAGACATCCTGTTTGACGGTGAGGGAAAATAAACACCATTTTCCCAGTAAAGCTGCCTGCACGTATCATTGGGACCAAGGACTGTTTTGGTATGAGACCAGGAGTATAACGGCGCGTCAGCCAGTCTAACTACGGGATCAAAATTGCTCAGTAGCTCCGTATAAGACGGGAGCTCCTTTAATATTAGTCAAAAACCAGCACCAGCTAGACTCTCGTTTTGAGACTGGGGAGGATTCGCTGCGTTTGGGACGTCGGGGAATCTCCACCGGAGGAAGACGACGGGACAGGCTGTGGCTGTCGTTTGTGGAGGAAAAGGATTCTACTGTTTACTGCTGCATCGGGGAGCTGCCTGCAGCCGTTCGTGGACGAGGAGCACACCGGTACTGACCCGAAGTTTGGCTGAGGATCAGTACTGGACCACGAGTACTGGTCCGTGAGCGACAGCATGGTACCCAATGCAAGGAGGTATGTTTATAGCGCTATATAAATACATGGCCATGTAAATTGTGCGCGCACATAACTTGGGGTTGAGCATAACACTTTACTTTTACTTTTACACGCAGACCTTTTTGTATTGACTTTGTTGCGCGACTCGTCAGCCATCTCGTTTACTCACTGACTATCTAATAACATGGAGACGCGCAAACCGGCGTCAAACGTTTCCACGGAGACCCCAGGGCGCTCCGCTGCTAGCGGTGACGTCACTGGGAAACGCGTCGTTAAAATGACTGCCAAGGCTGTTGCAGAACATTGTGGCAAACTGGAAGCCAGCAGAAAACGTAAATTTAACATGGCAGCCAAGATAAAAGATGCAATTCTTGGTTTCATGTTAAATAATGAGAGGGCAAAAGTAGAGAATGCTCTAACAGATTTGAGTCAGGTGTGTTATGAGGCGAAATGCATACATGACAATCTGTTGGGTTATACGTTACATGATGAAAAAGAAGAACAAGACACCTGGTTTAAAGCAAAAATGTTGTCAAACAATGAGTGTATTTCAAATGCAAAACTGTGGGTTTCAAATATTGAAGGTATAACGAATGTACATGATGAAAATGATGGTAAAACAACTGAAGGTGATTTGCATTTAATTGATGATGGTATTGCTCCAAATGACAGTGTGTCAAACATTGTGAGCAAATATTCAAAAACAAGTAGCAGGTCATCTGCCAGGATTTTAGCTGAACCCGATAGAGCTGCACTTCTCGCTCGTGCTGAATCTCTAAAAGAAAAACATGCTTTGGAGGAGCAGGAACTACAGTTGAAGAGAAAAAAGGAACAACTGGAGGTGGACACTGAATTGGCTGCAACCACTGCAAGGTTGGCCGTGTTGCACTCCTCTGAAAGTAAACATTCATCTTGTGCACCTTCAAATGCAATGAATTCCTATTTTGAAAAGGAACACCACAAGGTCTTAAATCCTGTTGCAAGAGAATACCAACCTGGGACATTAACACAATGAAGTAAATTGACACAATTGTCAATACCACCAAACAAGCCTGTGGATGTGAGACCAAAGGAACGTGGTCAATGGCATAGCACTGCTACTAACCGCCAATATAACCACAACCACAAGGAACAGGAAAGCAGAATGGGAACAACTGATAATGTTCAAATCAATTCAAACCAACCTGCAAACATGCTTACCATCATGGAGAGGCAAAATGAGATAACTGCTGCTCTGGTGCAGCAACAGCATTCCAGGTATCTGCCACCACGAGATATCCCAACCTTTGAAGGTGACCCTCTCCAATATAGGGCATTTATCAAAGCATTTGAACAAGGAGTGGAGGAAAAGGCAACAGAAGCTGATGCTTTGTATTATCTGGAGCAGTTCACAAGAGGACAGCCACAAGAATTGGTGCATAGCTGCCAGCATATGGCTCCTGAGCGTGGTTACGCAGTGGCAAAGTGTCTTCTTAAAGAACACTTTGGAAACCAGTACAAAATAGGAAATGCCTACATGCAAAAGGCCTTGGCATGGCAAACAATAAAATCTGAGGATGTCAAGGCACTTCAAGCCTACTCCTTATTCTTGCGTGGCTGCTGCAATGCAATGGAGGAGCTTCAGTACATGCAGGAGTTGGACATGCCTGTCAACATGAGGGCCATAATATCAAAATTGCCATTCAAGATGAGGGAGCAATGGAGGAGTACGGCTCATGGCATAATGGAAAATACACAGGAAAGAGCTCACTTCGATGATATGATCAAGTTTGTGGAGCGACGCGTCAGTATTCTTTTTGACCCTCTGTTTGGGGACATACAGGATCCAAATTCTGGTGTGGTTGGCACAAAATCTCTCACCAGGTTTAAATCATATCCACCCAACAGAGTAAAAGGAAATATTGTCGCCACCACAGTAACAACCATGGACATATCTGAGAGAGCCAAGGAGCTGACATCACCAACACCAAGTACAATGAATGCTAGGAGAGCTGGATGCCTTTTCTGTGCTCGCAGTCACTCATTGGAGGAGTGCAAACAACTTCAGGAAAAGCGGCACAAGGAGAAAATACACTTTCTGAGGGAAAAGGGAGTTTGCTTTGCATGCTTATGTGTTGGTCACATGAGCAGAGATTGCGAAAGGCGCTTGGTATGCAAAGTCTGTGGTCAAACTCACCCCACCCTGCTTCACATTAAAAGGCAACCATCTTCTCCAGAACAGTTAAAGCAACCAACTTCACTGCAAATGTGGACATACAGGGGCCGGTAAGGACCGGTGTGTGTTATCCATTCTCCCTGTACGTGTGAAAGCAGCAAAAGGAAATGCCATCATACAAACCTACGCCTTCTTAGACCCTGGTAGCTCAGCCACATTCTGCTCTGAACGCCTAATGCAGAGGCTGAATATCACAGGCAGAAGAACCAACTTCCTGTTGAGCACCATGGGGCAAGAGACAGTTGTTCCAGCTTACTCCTTGACTGGGTTGGAGATAGCTGGTTTGGACAGCGATGACTTTTATGTTCTTCCGGAAGTTCTCACACAGAAGAAAATGCCAGTCACGGCTGAGAACATGGTGACACCTGAAGAACTGTCGGAATGGCCATATTTGTCCAACGTACACATCCCATGCCTACGACCTGTTGATTGGAATGTCGACCTGTCGACCTGTTGATGTCGACCTGTTGATTGGAACCAACGCTCCCAAGATATCAACAGTCACAGGAATGGCCCGTATGCTATAAGGACGGTACTGGGATGGGTCGTTAATGGTCCACTGAATGGTGTTGTGGAGACAGAGTTTCCCTCTGCTATGGTCAACAGGATCTCAGTGTGCAGACTAGAAGAAATGCTGGCCAATCAGTACAATCACGACTTCAATGAAGTAGCTGTGAAGGAGAAGGAAATGTCCAGAGAAGACTTAAGGTTTCTGGAAATTGTGGAAGTTCAGCAGTGCTTCAGGAGGGGAGGTACTGTTTGAAATTGCCTTTTAGGAACAAGGAGGTCTGTCTGCCAAACAATGTGGGAGTCGCTAGGCAAAGGATCCAAGGTTTGAGGAAACGGTTCCTAAATAACAAAAGCTTGCACCAGGAATATGCAGCATACATGAACAAGCTTATTGGGAAGAACTATGCAGAGAAAGTACCGCAGCAACAACTGCATGGTGAGAAAGGAAAAGTGTGGTACATCCCACACCATGGTGTCTACCATCCGAGGAAAGGAAACCTCTGTGTGGTGTTTGACTGTGGAGCCACATTCCAAGGAGCATCCCTGAACAGTGAACTTCTGCAGGGTCCTAACCTTACCAGTTTACTGCTTGGAGTGCTAACTCGCTTCAGAGAGGAACCAGTGACATTCATGGGTGACATTCAAGCCATGTTCCACCAGGTGAAGGTCGCTGAGGAGGACAGGGATTTTCTGCGCTTCCTCTGGTGGCCAGAGGGAGATGTCACTAGGGACCTTGAGGAGTACAGGATGACTGTGCACCTGTTTGGTGCTGCATCATCCCCTAGTTGCGCAAGCTATGCCCTAAGGAAAACTGCTGATGATAATCAGGCTGAGTTCTCAGCTGAAGTCACCCAATCTGTCAAGCAGAATTTCTATGTGGATGACTGTTTGAAGAGCTCAGCGACTGAAGAAGAAGCTATCCAGATGATAACGGATCTTATTGTTCTGTGTCGCAAAGGGGGCTTCATCTTGGAGAAGTGGATCAGCAACAGTCGTGGTGTTTTACTGTCCATCGAGGATCTAAAGGAGGATCTAAAGGGCCAAGGATCTAAAGGAGTTTGATCTGGACAGAGACAAACTTCCAATGGAAAGGGCTCTTGGCCTACTATGGTGTGTGGAGACGGACTCTTTCAGGTTCAAGATCGAGTTGAAACAAGAGTCTCTCACCAGACGTGGTATGCTGTCCATTGCCAGCTCAGTATACGATCCTCTAGGTTTCCTGGCACCAGTCACTTTGCGTGCAAAAATAATGCAGCAGGAACTCTGCAGAAGAGGATGTGGGTGGGATGATGACTTGCCACGGGACATCATACACCAATGGAAAAGGTGGTTGGAGGAATTGGAGCAGCTGGCTGCATTCCATGCGAATAGGTGCATTAAGCCAGTGGCTTTTGGGAAGGTCAGACATGCCCAACTACACCACTTTGCCGATGCCAGTGAAGGTGGATATGGAACTGTATCGTATGTCCGGATGTTGAGTCAGGAAAACCACATCCAGGTTACCTTTCTGCTTGGCAAAGCCAGAGTAACACCACTGAAAGCTGTGACTATTCCTCGACTGGAGTTGACGGCTGCTGTCCTTGCTGTCAGAGTGGACTCACTGTTGAAGGCAGAGCTGAAGTTCCAGTTGGAGGAGTCGGTATTTTGGACTGACAGCACTTCAGTGTTGAAGTATATTAACAATGAGGACAGGCGTTTCCACACATTTGTAGCCAATAGGGCCTCGACTAGGGCTGCAACGATTAGTCGACATAATCGACGATGTCGATTATAAAAAATCGTCGACGAGAAATTGTTGCGTCGATTAGCCATTAAAAAAAAAAAAAAAAAAAACTTTATTTAATTTTTTTTTTTTTTTTTGTGCACTACCTATCTTTGTGAGAGTGGCTTCTCAGGGTTTCAGACAACATCATAACATGATGATCCCATAGCAAATTTTGGACATTGAAAACATTGTTCCCCTGCAGGAGATGATGATCAGACTAGACACACAATACATTACACACGCACTCCTCTCACTCACACACAGCGATCAGAGTAAGACACACACATACACACTCCTCTCACTCACACACAGCGATCAGAGTAAGACACACACACATACACACTCCTCTCACTCACACACAGCGATCAGAGTAAGACACACACACATTCACACTCCTCTCTCTCACACACAGCGATCAGAGTAAGACACACACACATTCACACTCCTCTCACTCACACACAGCGATCAGAGTAAAGGCCTCTGCATGCTACAGAAACTTCAGAGCAACTGCAACACAACATCGGCGCGATTTCAGCGCGGTTGTTTTAGAGGGTCTTGTAGACTGTGTTGCTTGGACGTTGCGTACATGTCCCTCAAATCTAACCTAAACAACCGTTGCGTTGATATTGCGTAGCAGTGATTGGTTGGTTAGCGAATGGGGGCGGGGCTGTCATAGAATAATATCAGTCCCGCAGAGAATATCATCCTCCATTGTTGTTTTCAACGTTGACGCTAAATAATTAGCATCACATAGTTCGCCTTTTTCTGAAAACCCAAGCACATATTGTTCCATAGCATACGCCTTCAGTTGATCATGACAAATCCTCTCTTACCTTGACGATTAAAAAGCCTCCATAATTTAGTAAATAAAGCTGTAGCCAGCCAGCTAGCATTGGGTCTATTCAAAATGCTATCCACATTAGCTACATAGCTAACCAAGTAAATACAATGGTATCCGTCCTGAGGTAATGTTAAATACAACGTTTGCTAGTCGAAATGACTGGACACACACAGGGACAAGTTAAACATCAATCAATTAATTTATTCCAATAGGTAGTTTGAGCTGCATGTGAGCCGAGGTCCTCTCCATTGGAAACTAATGATGTTACGGTAACGTTAGCTCGAAAAGCACAGAAAGTTAAGCTGCTAGCAACAGACACTATAACACTTCCGGCCGGGGGTTTTCAAAATAAAAGAGCGACGTCTAAAATCATCGGAAATACGTTTATTTTGTACATTATCTAAAGTTAACACGATCCTAAACTAACTTTAGTTAAACTAACTTTGCGCGTCGATGTTGCAGAAGCATAAAGGCAGAGTGTCTAAAACACTGTTGCTTTGTCGGTGTTGTGTTGCAGTTGCTTTGAAGTTTCTGTAGCATGCAGAGGCCTTAAGACACACACACATACACAAATTACACAGTACACACCTCTCACTCACACAGCGATCAGAGTAAGACACACACACAAATTACACAGTACACACACTCCTCTCACTCACACAGCGATCAGAGTAAGACACACACACATACACACACACACGGACTCCTCTCACACACAGCAAACAAAAGTTATTTAAAGTACACTTCCACTTTAATTTGTATTATTTAATTTATTTATCTTGTTATGAGTGATTGCTGTATTGTTCTTCAAATACATTTTCATTTAAAGTGGCTTAAAGATCCAAATTCAAATGTTTCATGAGTCATTATTTTAATTTGCTATGGGATCATCATGTTATGATGTTGTTGTTTGGTCCTGACAAGAGTCTCAAAGTCTGGGGTGACAAGCAACTCTGAGGTCATGCTCAATGTCCAATCTGTTCCTCTGCTCTGTCTTCAGCTGGACCAGAGCTGAGAAGCCACTTTCACAAAGATAGGTAATTAAAAAAAAAAAAAAAAATCCTTTTTTTTTTTTTGTTGTTGTTTACATTGGTTTTCGATTAGTCGACTAATCGAAAAAATAATCGGCAGATTAGTCGACTACCAAATTAGTCATTAGTTGCAGCCCTAGCCTCGACCATCAGAGGAAGGTCTGAACCCTCACAGTGGAGACATGTCTGTTCCAAAGACAATCCAGCTGACGATGCGTCAAGAGGAATAAGGGTCTTGGACTTCCTGAATGGCAGCAGGTGGCTTGAAGGTCCTGCATTTCTTTGGAAGCCAGAAGAGGATTAGCCCAAAACTGTGTTGGACGTCTCAGTGGATTCAAATGACCAGGAGGTCAAAAAGGAGGCAACAGTAAACGCCATCAGTGTGGGTGACATGGCCAGTCCTACTTACCAGCTAATTTCCTACTTCTCAGACTGGAAGAGGCTGAAGACTGCAGTTGCCTGGTTCCTCAGGTTGAGGGTCATGTTGTTGGAACAGAGCCGTCTGAGAAAGCAGGCTGCAAGTCAAAAGCTCACAGCAACATCTATGAGCGGCACTTTGACGCTGGAGGATCTGCAGAGAGCAGAGGTTGCCATCGTTGGCTACTGTCAGCGACTGAGATTCAGTGAAGAGATTGCTGCTTTAACATCTGGGAAGGCAGCAGTGAGTCGACAGAGTCCCATATATAAGCTGGATCCAGTGTTTGAAGATGGACTCTTGAGAGTTGGAGGAAGACTGAGCAGAGGATCAATGCCAGAGAAAGCTAAACATCCGCTCATTCTCTCCAAGGACCAGCATGTTTCAATGCTCATTCTCAAGCATGTACACCAGAATCTGGGACATGGTGGAAGGACTCACACACTGTCCAAAGTGAGGAAGAGATTTTGGATCACCAACGCCCATGCAGCTGTTAGGAAGATCATCGCTGAATGCAGCTTTTGCAAACGCTACAATGGCAGAGCAGTGGAGCAAAAGATGGCAGATCTTCCAGCAGACAGAATCCTTCCTGACCTACCACCTTTTACCAACACAGGGGTAGATTACTTTGGACCAGTCGAAGTGAAGAAAGGAAGATCAACCTGTAAGAGGTACGGAGTCATATTTACCTGTATGGCAAGCAGGGCCATCCATCTGGAGGTTGCGGTGTCATTGGACACAGACGCATGCATCAATGCTCTGAGGCGTTTTATCAGCAGGAGAGGACAAGTGGCACACTTACGGTCCGATAATGGTACCAATTTCGTTGGGTCAGAACAAGAACTGAAAGAGGCTCTGGCCGTTTTGAATCAAGACAAGATTCATGGAGTTCTGGCACAAGTTGGAATCCGTTGGAGCTTTAATCCACCGGCAGGTTCACATCACGGTGGCGTCTGGGAACGGATGATCCGCCTGGTGAGAAGGGTTCTCAGTTCTGTCCTACGTCAGCAGAGGTTGGATGATGATGGGCTTCATACAGTGTTCTGTGAAGTGGAGGCCATTTTGAATGACCGTCCAATAACCAAGCTCTCGGATGATCCCAACGACCTGGAGCCACTTACACCGAACCATCTTCTTCTCTTGAAGGGTAAACCAGCTTTGCCACCTGGAGTGTTCGATCCACATGACCAGTATGTAAGAAGACGATGGCGGCAAGTCCAGTATCTTTCAGATCTTTTCTGGAAAAGATGGGTATGTGAGTACTTGCCCTTGCTTCAAGAGAGGCAAAAGTGGAACCAGAGGAAAAGGAGTTTGGCAGCTGGTGATATTGTGGTCATCATGGACTCTTCAGCTCTTCGTGGGTCCTGGCCACTTGGCAGGGTTCTGGAGGTATTTCCAGACAAACAAGGGCTGGTGCGTTCTGTGAAATTGCAGACTAAAAGTAGCACCATTGTAAGGCCGGTGACGAAACTGTGTTTGGTTCATGAAATTGTGGCAACCCCAAGCCACCCCTGGGCTTGGTGATTGATGGGCGCTATGTGGCGACCCAATGGCTGGGCGCTGCCCATGTTACTAGAGACCCATCAGAAGTGATTAGGTGATTAGCGAATCACGGCGCGGTGCGCCTGTTGGGGAGGGGGGACTTAATGGAGCCGAGGAGCCTCCTCTCAGTCCCCCGTAGCATCGCAAGGCAAAAGGCCACAGAGCGGAGACGCCGCCCGGCCGACAGATTACCGCCAGCAAGCAATTATTATTTGAATAGAAAATAAAGAGCATGATTTTGGGAACTGCAACCTGTCTGTGTGTTGTTTATTCTGCCACCCCTACACCTGGAATTGCCACAGTGGTGGAGAATGCGGGCATAGTCTACTGGCAATCAGGGGTGCAGAATAAACAACAATAGACTTTATCGAAGTAGAATAAAAGAAATAAAAAAAAATATATATATATTTAATAACGAAAAGAAGCATGGACGCGCTGGTGCAGCAGCTCGTACAGGCGAACCTGGAACAACAGACCCGGCACGAAGAGGCCCTGCAAGAACAGAGGAAACAGACGGGGATGATCCACGCGGAGCTCCAGCGGATGGCCTCTCACCGGCGGGACGAAGGGGCCGCAGGGACGCGGCCTAACCCCGGGCGCTTCATCCCCAAGCTGACGGAGCAGGAGGATATAGAAGCCTATCTCCTAGCGTTTGAGCGCACCGCCGGCCGGGAGGGCTGGCCAGAGGACGACTGGGGGGGACTGCTGGCCCCCTTCCTGTCGGGTAATGCGCAAAAGGCCTACCAGGACCTGCCACCGGAGCAAGCCGAGAACTACACTCGGCTAAAGCAGGAGATTTTGTCCCGTTACGGCCATAGTCTGCAGTCCCGTGCGCAGCGGTTCCATGACTGGGTGTATGACGCACAGGCCTCCCCGCGCTCCCAGATGCACGACCTAGTCCGCATAAGCCGAGCCTGGCTAATGACCGACCCCGGAGGGCCCACGGTCTTGGAACGGATTGTTATGGACCGCTTTGTCAGAGCCCTCCCTTATGACACGAAGAAGCAGGCGAGTCAAGCGGACCCCCGCTCCGTGGAGCAGCTAGTGAATATTGTGGAGGCCCACCAGGTAACTCGGGACTTACTCAAAGGGGGGCGAGGGGAAAAGCCAGAGCGGCCGAGAACAAGGAGGGGTCCCGACGAGCCCAGCCCAAGGGGCCGGGTAGGGAACGCAGGTGATCCCGAACTACCCCGAAGAAGACCGCTGTTCGACCAGGACCAAAGACGCTGCTATGACTGCGGCGAGCCCGGGCATCTCTCGTGGAACTGCCCAGGCCGGGATGTGTCCATGCCATCGGCGGCAGGTTCAGACCCCCGCGGAAAGACGTGCAATTATGGCGCAGCCTGTTGGGCCCATAAGGAAACATCAGCGACACTTTTACCCGTGTGCGTCAACGACGAAGATGCCGTAGCGCTCCTGGACTCGGGTAGTGTCATAACGCTGGTTCAGCCCCATTTGGCACACTGCGACGCAGAGGCTCCGCAAGTGTCAGTGTCCTGTGTGCACGGGGACACAAAGTTGTATCCCACAGCGCAGATCACCCTGACAACCACCAAGGGGGTCTGCTCGATGACAGCCGGCGTGATACCCAACCTGCCGGTAGCGCTGCTGATTGGTCGAGACTGCCCCCTGTATCGCCAGCTGTGCTCAGCCGTCATCTCCCCGCGCACCCCACCCTCTACGGGTAAACCGAGGAAGAGGAAAGGGTTACGTCAGCCGAAGGTGTGTGCTCTGAACGTAACGGGGAGTGAGACTGAGACGGCATCAGATGTGGGTGACGACGCGCCGGAACCCCTGAATATACCGGGGAGTGAGACGGAGACGGCATCAGGTGTGGGTGACGACGCGCCGGCGCCCCAAGCGGGCCCCGAGACGGATAGCAGTGACGAGGACCCATTCGCGGAGTTCCCCCAGGCGGACGAGGTGGGGAGGGACCTGGCGGGTCAGTTCGGAATGGCCCAGCTGGAAGACCCAAACCTAACGCAGGCCCGGGCGAATATCAAAACCGTAGATGGAAATCCAGTGGAGGGGGTGAGTAACCTGTCATATCCTCACTTTGCAATAAAAAGACAATTGCTGTACCAAGTCGTAAAAAAGAATGATGAGGTTAAAGATCTATTGCTGGTGCCGAAATTCTTTATTCCCACTGTACTCCAGCTAGCGCATTCACATATCCTCGGAGCGCACCTGGGCGTGGACAAAACCATGGAGCGCATAAAGGCGCGTTTCCATTGGCCGGGCATGAAGAGAGCGGTAGAGGACTACTGCAGGAGCTGCCCAGAGTGTCAACGCGCAGCACCAAAGGTACAATATAAAAGTCCTCTGATCCCGCTGCCCATCATTGAGACCCCATTCTCAAGAATTGCCCTCGACGTGGTGGGCCCTCTAGTCAAATCGTCCCGAGGCCACCAGTATATACTGGTAATCATAGATTATACAACACGTTACCCCGAAGCCATCCCGTTACGCACGGTGACGGCCAAAATTGTGGCACGGGAGCTCTTTCATTTGTTTAGTCGGGTGGGAATTGCCGACTCTATTCTCACTGATCAGGGCTCGTGCTTTATGTCGCGGGTCATGAAAGAAATGTGCAAACTAATGAAAGTGGAACAGCTGCGAACCTCCATATACCATCCACAGACGGATGGGCTGTGCGAACGCTTCAACAAAACACTGAAAAGCATGCTAAGAAAGGTGATGGAGAAGGATGGGAAGAATTGGGATCAGTTGTTGCCCTTTCTGATGTTCTCTGTGCATGAGGTCCCACAGGCTTCCACTGGCTTCTCGCCATTTGAGCTGCTCTACGCCCGCAAGCCGCGGGGTCTCCTGGACATCGCAAAGGAGATTTGGGAGGAACAGCCGTCGCCCCACCGGTCTCTCATAGAGCATGTGCAGGTGCGCTCTGGCCAGTGGTGAGAGAACATATGCAACAGGCCCAAGATGCACAGAAGCGCATTTATGACCGGGGCGCACAGCCACGGGAGTTTAATGTGGGGGACCGGGTCCTAGTACTGGTTCCGACAGCAGAGTGCAAATTCCTAGCCAAATGGCAGGGACCCTACGACATAATCGAGAAAGTGGGTCCCGTCAACTACAAGGTCCACCAGCCCGACCGTAGGAAGCATCGACAGTTATACCATGTTAACCTGTTGAAGAAATGGCATGCCCGGGATGTGTTGCTCTCGTCCCCCCCTCTCCCCCCTTTTGCGCAGCAGGTGGCAGAGGCGGCCGATGTTCCCATCGGGGAACAGTTGTCCCCGACCCAACGGCAGGAGCTTCGGGGGCTGGTCCAACAGAACCGGGACGTGTTTTCGGCCACGCCGGGCCGCACCACATCATTACCAGCCCGGGAGACAAGGTAAAGCTGAAGCCCTATCGTATCCCAGAGGCAAAAAGAGAGGCCGTAAGAAGAGAAGTGCGGGTCATGCTGGAGATGGGAGTGATTGAGGAGTCTCATAGCGGGTGGTCCAGTCCTATTGTTTTAGTGCCGAAACCCGACTCAACAACCAGGTTCTGCAATGATTTCAGGAAGCTTAATGACATTTCAAAGTTTGACGCCTATCCCATGCCTAGAGTGGATGAGCTCATTGATAGACTGGGCCTGGCCAGGTTTATCACAACACTAGATCTAACGAAGGGTTATTGGCAAGTCCCTCTGGCCCCCGCCTCGAGGGAGAAGACGGCTTTCTCCACCCCAGACGGGCTGTTTCATTATAAAGTTCTCCCGTTTGGCCTGCATGGGGCGCCATCTACCTTTCAGAGGCTGATGGACAGAGTACTACGGCCCCATCGGGATTATGCAGCCGCATATCTCGATGACATTATCATTCACTCATCAGATTGGGACACCCACCTCCAAAAGGTGAGAGCGGTGTTGGGTGCCCTCCGGGAGGCGGGTCTCACCGCCAACCCAAAGAAATGCAGGCTGGGACTAGAAGAGGCAGAGTACCTGGGGTTCACAATAGGCCGGGGCAATGTAAAACCGCAGAAGAGGAAAATTGATGCGATAAGGGAGTGGCCTCGCCCCTTAACCAAGAAGCAGGTCAGGACATTTAATGGGCTAGCGAGCTATTATAGGAGGTTTATCCCTAACTTCGCTGCTCGCGCTGCTCCCCTCACAGATCTGACCCAGGCGCGGCGGCCGTTCACGGTGAAGTGGACACCGGAGGCGGAGGCGGCGTTCGAGGACCTCAAGACTGCCCTCTGTTCGGGACCGGTGCTGGTCTCCCCGAACTTCGACAAGGAGATGACGGTACAGACAGATGCATCAGAGGTGGGACTGGGAGCGGTCCTCTCCCAGCAACTGCAGGGTGAGGAACATCCAATCTTATATGTGAGCAGGAAGCTGCTGCCACACGAGCGCAACTATTCTGCGGTGGAGCGCGAAGGTCTGGCAATTAAGTGGGCACTGGAGACGCTCCGTTATTATCTGCTGGGGAGGCGCTTCACGCTGGTGACGGATCACGCCCCCCTCGTCTGGATGGCCAAGACAAAGGGGACCAATGCCAGGGTGACTCGATGGTTTCTGGAGTTGCAATCGTTTAACTTCTCTGTCATTCACAGGTCCGGGGTGGCGCATGGCAACGCAGACGCCCTCTCCAGGAAGGATGCCTGTTGGGCGTCGGACGCTCTTCCCCGACGGTCGGAGCTGGAGGGGGGGTACTGTGGCAACCTCAAGCCACCCCTGGGCTTGGTGATTGATGGGCGCTACGTGGCGACCCAATGGCTGGGCGCTGCCCATGTTTGGGCGTCCGCTTCCGGACGCACCTGTCACTAGAGACCCATCAGAAGTGATTAGGTGATTAGCGAATCACGGCGCGGTGCGCCTGTTGGGGAGGGGGGACTTAATGGAGCCGAGGAGCCTCCTCTCAGTCCCCCGTAGCATCGCAAGGCAAAAGGCCACAGAGCGGAGACGCCGCCCGGCCGACAGATTACCGCCAGCAAGCAATTATTATTTGAATAGAAAATAAAGAGCATGATTTTGGGAACTGCAACCTGTCTGTGTGTTGTTTATTCTGCCACCCCTACACCTGGAATTGCCACAAAATGTAGATCTATGCACTTAATCCATGTCATGTTTTTGTTTCAAGTTTCAAGTTTCAAGTTTCTTTAATAGTTGTCATACAGAAGTACAGAATACTTTCATACAAAATGCTTCTTACTGTTACGCTCCAGAGACTGTGCTAGACAAGATAGTATCAAATAACATAGTATAGCATGTAATTTAGAAGTAGAAAATGAGGTCACAGTGTTCAGTATAGACATATGTACAATGTTCGATGCAGAATAGACGTAACTGAGTTACCATATAATATACAATACTATGCAGTGTACTAATGTACAGTACTATATAGTGCAAAGCAGAAATGGGATGAGGTACAATTTAGGTACAATTTACAGTAAGGTGTACGAGTTGTAGTGCAATCCTTCATCAATAAATATAAAGTATGGGGAGTGGGTGCTACAGTGTGTTTGTTTAATGTGGGTGTGTGCTATAAAGTGTGTGGAGTGGGTGCTACAGTGTGTTTGTTTAAAGTGAGTGTGTGCGTGTGGATGTGTGTGCTATGTGCGTTTGGTGGTTGTTGTTGTGTAGTGTTCATTCATTGTTCGTTTAGCAGCCTGATGGCCTGGGGATAGAAGCTTATTCTGAGTCTTTCTGTGCTCGCCTTGAGACTCCGGTATCGCTTGCCTGACCGCAGCAGTTCAAAGAGGCAGTTGTTCGGGTGACTGGAGTCTTTAATGATTCTCTTAGCCTTGCCCCTGCAACGCTTGTTGTAAATGTTCTGGAGGGTGGGGAGCCCCCCTCCAATTGTGCGTTCGGCTGAACGTGTCACTCTTTGTAGTCTGCTTCGGTCTTGTGCAGTGCTATTCCCAAACCAGGAGGTGATGTTGCCAGTCAGGATGCTCTCTATTGTACATGAGTAGAAGTTATTAAGGATCTTCTGACTGACTTGGAACTTCCTTAGGCGCCTGAGGAAGTAGAGGCGTTGTCGTGCCTTCTTCACAACACTGTCAATGTGTGTGGTCCATGTCAAGTCCTCGGATATGTAGGCTCCGAGGTACTTAAAGCTGTTGACTCTCTCAACCGGTGCCCCGTCGATGCTGAGGGGGCTGTAGTCCTTGACCCCCGACCTCCTGAAGTCCACAATCATCTCCTTTGTTTTGCTGACGTTCAGGGAGAGGCTGTTTTCCTGGCACCATCCCGCCAGGACCTTGACCTCTTCCAGGTAGGCCCTCTCGTCGTTGGCAGAGATCAGGCCCACCACCACTGTGTCGTCAGCAAATTTGATGATTGTATTGCTACTCCGCTGAGCCACACAGTCGTGTGTGTACAGGGAGTAGAGGAGGGGACTCAGAACACAGCCCTGGGGGGCAGTGGATTTATGTGACCAGGGGGTGGCGCTTCTTTTATTTAAGCGTCAGGTACACCTGTAGGAGGAGGAGTTTTGACCCGGAAAAGGGCAATGGTTTTTGACCGCACGCACAACGCAGGTCTCAGGTCGAAATGTTTGTATCTAATTAGTTATTGTGTTCATTATTATTTATCAGTTTATGAAGACATCCTGTTTGACGGTGAGGGAAAATAAACACCATTTTCCCAGTAAAGCTGCCTGCACGTATCATTGGGACAAAGGACTGTTTTGGTATGAGACCAGGAGTATAACGTTATTGCTCAGTAGCTCCGTATAAGACGGGAGCTCCTTTACTAGGTATCAAACTGCATTTGATGATCTAATTATGCATTTGTGCCTATATCTCACGTTCTGGGAAGTACTGCAGAAAACGATAAAAACATATTTATACTCTAGACGGTATTTTCGTATGAATGTGAATGAAAAAGTAAAACGTTCCTACATCCTGAACGATAGATAATCGATGGGCCATAGTAATGTCAATTTAGCAATACAATTTAAAAAGTTATAGCCCTGCAAAGAAGGTGAACATCTCCATAGACTTACAGTGCTGGCATAGATCAAACAGTGATGGATATAAGCGTGGCAGAGAATGTGTTAAGTAGCATTAATTCAATTATCCTATAATATATCTTGTGCATTTTGATAATCATTGTGTAAATGATTATCCTGCTTCCAACTGATACAAATAAATCTAACCCTAACTAACCTTACTGTCATGTTCTTGTCCCATTAAACTAACCTACACTGCAGCACCCAACACTGTTTGATGAACATTGTTACTCAGCTGATAGAGTTGTGCCCTTCCTGGTGACCTGTCGCAGGATAAAAGCGTCAGCTAAATGACCAATGTAAATGTACACCTTGTACATGTTGTACATTGTGTCATGAAAAGTACTTGAAATAGCAAGGTTTTTAGTGGTTATAAGCAGAGGAGAGAAGGAGTATTGCATGCAAGTTATGTTGTATTCATCATTAATCTTTCATCTTGGGCACTTCTACTTTGTCTGGTTTTAATCAGAAATCATATCTCTAATTCATGTGCCTTCTTGAACAGAGAGATGATGAAAATAACTGGTTAGTTATTCTGTTAGTATGGGAAATAAGTAGCCTTTCATGACTGCAATATCATCACCTGTGTCCAGGGGTGTAAAGTACTTGAGTAATTGTACTTCGTTACAATACTTAAGTACTGTTTTTGGGGATTTGTACTTTACTCAAGTATTATTAGGTTTGTATACTTGTACTTTTACTCAATTACATTTCAGAGAAAAAAAACATACTTTTGACTCCTTACATTTCAAATGCAGACCTACAAAGTACAAATCTCGCAGGTCCAACTATTTTAATTAATATATTTGTTTCTCTGGCCGAACTAACGTTAATGTTATTAATCCTGCGGCCGCACTTTATTTAAAAACAGCCAATCAAATCCTCATCAATGGAAAATGAACCCGCCCATACCAATGCTGATTGGACCTTGTGCAAGACTAGAAAGCGGGGATTTTTGATTAAACACCTGCTATCAGAAGAATAGACAGTCAGAGTGACAAGCTACAGAAGATGGCCACAAACGATAGTACGAGTGATGAAGAGGACGAAACGGAACATTTCATTGCCCCCCGGAATAAAAAAAGGTTTTTACTTTTAATTTTTAGTACTTAAGTACATTTAAAAGTAGAAACTTTTTTACTTTTACTCAAGTGTGTTTTTAGCCAGATACTCTGACTTTTACTTGAGTATGATTTTGAGACGGTACCCATACTTTCACTTAAGTATAATTTCTGGGTACTTTTTACGGTTGTGTCTAAGTTAAGTTGTATAAATAAATAGATCTCGCCAAGCTGCAGCGGGTGGTTTGCTCCGCGGAGAGGGTGATCGGCTGTCCCCTGCCCTCCCTCAGGTCCCTGCACGACTTCAGAGCGCTGAAGAGGGCGAGGAAGATCATGGCCGACCCCTCCCACCCCGGTCACAGCCTCTTCACCCTGCTCCCCTCTGGGAGAAGGCTGAGGATCCCAAAGGCTGTGAAAGCTCGTCACAGACTGAGCTTCTTCCCCGCTTCTTCCCCGCCAGGCTGATCAATGCCTCATATATATATGATTAATCCTCCACTGCACTGTTTTTTTTGTCCTGTGTCTGTGTTGGTGTTTGTCGTTTAGAATAATAGAAAACTTTATTGCCATTTCAACCATGGTTGATTGGGATTTGTCTTGGTGCCACATACAGTACAGACATTATAAAAACATACAATAAAAACACAAGAATACATGCAATACAATCCCCACAATAAAAGTTTTACACAAACAATTAAAAAGAAAAAATGCAACAGTACCTAAAATAAATTGCTCAGTGTTCCAGTTTAAAGTGCATATTGCCTTAAAGGAAAACTCCAACATTTTGGGAAATTAGCTTATTTAACATCTTTCCTGGAGAAGATACATACCTTTTTTGTCTCTGTGCGTGCATTTAGCTTTGGGAACAATCACTCCGTTAGCGTAGCTTAGCTTCATCACTGGAAGTGGGGGGGGGGGGGCGGAGCCTGACATTCCCTACAGGGTCTTACAGTCACCAAATACAACTCCAAAACGTTCCTGTAAACATGTTGTGACCTGTGTATTCACCACATGGAGAAATAAAAAATCATTGAATTAGACAATTACATTTTATAAGCAAATATACTCTGAACAATTTTTTGCCTAACCACTCGAGTCTCTGGGCGCAGTCAGTGGTTTCAACGTGAAGCCGTGTTTGTTGATATTCTCATTCCTTCAAAGGATCCGAACCGATTGAAGTTTATGGATACCATGACTTAAAATCCTCTTACCTTGACGATTAAAAGCCTCCCCAATTTAGAAGACAGTAATCCAATGGCTGGTATTGAATATAATACTAACTACTGCACGCTCGGAGCTAACCGGAGCTAACACAGAACAGGATGGTAAAGCAAATATAATGACTTCCTTTCTGGGGTTTTCAAAATAAAAGTGCGATGTTTATAGCAGCGGAAAACGTTTATTTTGTACATTATCTAACGTTAACACAAACCTAAACTAACTTTAGGTTAGTTGTAACGTTAGTTTAGGTTCGTTAGGGAAGGGGGTTAAAGAGGTCGTAAGCAGGGTGAGAAGGGTCCCTCACCCTTTTCCTTTCACAGTTTTTTTACTGTGAAAAAATAAAGGAAAAAATGCATACACTGTAATGCTGCAACAATTACCAATGTGTTTTACACAAATGGCTTAATAAAGGAATCTGAATCTGAAATCTGAATCTGAATCTGAAACAAAGATAAGTTCATTTTAAAACATTGCATTCAATGCATTTTGTAGTTCCCTGTTGTCATCCATTGCCAGGTGAGTCTCGGTGGGAACAAAGAGAAAATCTGCATCTAAAGCGATACTTTAGTGTTCTTGGTTTCTGTAGAGCTCATGGTGATCTAAGTCGAGCCCCTTCGTGTGGTCAGAGTGCAGGCCTTTGCATTGCTTTGTCTGCCTCCTGCCCTACCCTGTGGTTTTCAAGTGCCAACTCTGAATAGCGTCTGCTATCGTCTTTGTTCCTGTAAAACACAATTTACATGACTGCAGTTGGTATCTCTCTTGATGTCTTGTCTGTGTTCACATGTAAATCATTGGAGTTTCATGTAGAATGTCTTTTGTGATACAATTTGAGTGTTTAAACATTGCTCTGTAATTCAATCTGTCTGCCTCTTGGTTGTCTGCTTGGTTCCTGTAAACACAAAACAACATGTTAATTTCCCACTCCTCTAAGACCATTTTGAGTGTGTTCTCCTTGATTGTTTGTGAGCTCAAAACACATCATCTAGTCTTCATTAATTTCATGATAGAATGTAATGATAGTGTCATCATTCACCAATCATATCACATATAAACATACTTTAACCATACAATATATCATCAATGCCAATTTATGGAAAAGAGCTTCTTATGGCTTCTCATTTAAAAACATTATTTGATCATGTATCTAGACAAAGGTTGGTGTTAACTTCCATTTAACTTCTTAAATCAAACATAGTTATGTTATGCTAAACATCTTACTCTATGTCATTTGTGTTGAAGTATTTTTAAATTAAAAGCTTATAAAGTCTAATCGCCTATAATGGGAGTAGTTGAGTGTTACTCATAAATTGTTTCTGCTTGGGGAGAAGTAATACATAGGGTTTCCAACCTGCTCTACTTCTAGAAACAGAACAGTGAACAACATGTGTATTTGAGCAGCTTTAGGGGCTGCAGGCGTGTAGTTCACCAGTTTGACAAGAATCTATTATTTTGGAAACAGAAAATACTCTGTTAAACTATAATCATGGATGTGTAAACACCATGTCTCATGCCTCACCATAGTGTGAACAATATGTATATATATACCATCTTATATATTTTTACATATTGTTTTCAAAGGCATTTTTGGTCTCATGAGGTGTTTGTTTTTTACACTTAACCGTTTTACTATATAGTTTGTGTCGAAGTATTCTAAGGTTATAAAGTCTAATCTAACATTGTTTATGTGGACTACAAATACCGTCATGCCTCATGCCCGGAAACAGGAAGTGTTTGTTTAGCTCTCCGTATTGGCCAGCATTTCGCTTATGCAGAATACGTTACATTTGATGCACGCTTCTCTATGGTAACCCGTATCAAAACAATAGAGACGCGGGAGTTTAAAACATGCACTGTTTCAAAACAGAAACATATACTGTTTCACAATAGAAATGATTGGTTGAATGAACGTAGCACATTTGCCTTATCATTAGCCTCGCGCACATTCTAAGATATAGAAACCTATTTATGAGGAGCGAGCCTACCGGCGAGGTCACAGATGCAACAATCTGAAACAGACATTGAGATTAGCTTTATGTGACTTATAACGTACATTAAAGAAACATAAACACTCAAGCGATATGGGATAGCTGTAATTCACTGTAAATGAGAAGATAGTTATGTCATGCGGCATCAAGGTTTGTTTCATACTCACCGGAAAAGCTGTTGTGCTGACGTCGTCCTCATAGTTCAGTTCAGTTACTGAATAACCATATAACTTACCCCCCAAGTTCCATTAGCGTGTACATACACATCAAATAAAAACAGATAACCAAACGAGGATTTCATACACCCCTAGGGCATATTAACTTCACGATAGCACACAGATAGCCTTGTATCAAAATCTCATAACTCCACGGCGCATATCATGTGACTTCATCGCTTCCAGCGACGTTCACGCGTTCCATTCTTCACGGAAATAGCGCGTTCAAACTCTCCATGAGTACCCAATAACCCGGAAGTCAAGTAAAAACAGCGCTTTGTAATCAAATGAACGAGCCTGTGCTTCATATGCGGTTCCATGTAAAACATAAACAAACAGACAAGAAAAAAACGATAATAACATAAAAACAGTAATGTGTGTGCATATCTGGTCTGTATTGGATCGCTGTTTAGTTTAATCATCTAGCCTCATGCTGCAATAAGGCTTGGATACCCTTGATATAACTATACATCGTCATTAAAGCATACGACCGAATCCTGAACTTAGAAATTTACCAGCGATATTGTGTAGATTTAATACACCATTTAACCAAAACTCACGGTCTCTCAACACACGCGACAAATGTCCCGTAGCTATATCTTTCCGCCTATATGATGATAATGGTTCACCTCATCCGAATACATCGTTTTCAGGAATGGAACAGACCGTAGGTTTAGTCTGAGGTTGGAACTATGAACATTACAACGATACTCTGGTAAATCCTATCATGATTCTATCAGCTCTCGTCTTTCGTTCCGCCTATTGCAGAAAAATCACAGAACAGATTCTAACAGAGTAGCGTTTTCCAAGCCTTAATAAGCCTACGTATCTCACCTTGTTGCCTATATTTCAGCCGGCTCCAGCTCGACTAGGGATAGCAATCCAACAACCTATGGTGCCTATGTTTTGGTACTCGAACCAGGGATAGCACTCCAACAACCTAGCAAATCCTTTCAGAACTCACCTGATAAGGACCGGAGTACACGCGTTTCCCCCGTAACGATTCACAATACAAATCAGAATTATTAATGCACATTACCCTCACTCAGCCATGATCTCAATATTGACAACATACCGTAACATTCACCTGGCACAGAGAAAAGCGGGAAGGTTTTAATTCCTTGCCATACATTTTTGGTTGACCATCTATATACTCACTTTTCTCTGTATAGGTGAAACAACACGGCAGGGCCAGGACGCAAAGAGTCCGTCACAAGTTCATAGACGCCAATTATGGGATATTGTGGATATCCTGAAGAACGTTCTCAGTCAACCGAGATCCAGTTAATAATAAGGTTTATTAGCCAGACAGATAGAAATATACACATAGTATTTAGAGAGAATGGCTGAGGCTCTCGCCCTAGGTGATCAGCTGAAATGACCAGGTAGAGAAGAACGATTGTTGTCGGGAGGAGCCCTATATAGTGAAACGGGGGGGGGGGGGGGGGGGGAGAACACTCACATGATAGGTCAAACGAGTTAGGGGGGGAAAAAAGGATAGGGGACAAAGGAGAAGGGAGGGGGATGTCTTTACATGAGAGTTGGGGAATCAATATATTATTCCACCCCCGCTATGATTTGTCGATGAGAGATTGTCATCTTGCACTCAGAAGAGGCCTGAGAGGCCTCATGCCTCCTTTGGCTGCCACCCTCAGCGGCCTCATTGTTCCATAGTAGGCCAATATGAAACGCTCTGCAGGGTAATCAATGGTAGGAGAAACACTGGTGTCCTCTGTGTGTCTCTAGTCTGATGATGAGTGGGATCCTGGCAGAGATGGCTGCGCGCTATAAAGAAGCCCAGACCTACTTAGAGGGAGCTACCTGCATCGACCCAACCAGCGTGGAGGCCTGGACCCTGTTTGGTGAGTGGCCAGGTTGTCTGTCCCAATAGCACACTGTACACAACAGACTGTTATAGCCAGGGGGCTGTCTGTACTCCACTGTAGCATACAGACTCTGTTATAGCCAGGGGGCTGTCTGTACTCCACTGTAGCATACAGACTCTGTTATAGCCAGGGGGCTGTCTGTAATCCACTGTAGCATACAGACTCTGTTATAGCCAGGAGGCTGTCTGTAATCCACTGTAGCATACACAGACTCTTATATATTATATTAAAAAATATGTAAATGTAATTTTTTTTATTTTGTTATTTTTATTTTACATTTTTATATATACATTTATTATTTGAACAGCTTAAGGATATATATATATATATGTACTTGATGTTTGTTTCTTATGTTGCATATTTGAAATAAACTTCAATCAATCAATCAATCAATCAATCAATCAATCAATCAATCAATCAATCAATCAATCAATCAATCAATCAATATCCAGGGGGCCAGTCTGTACTCCACTGTAGCATACAGACTCTTATAGCCAGAGGCCTAGTAGGCCGTAAGGTGAAGGCTGTATCGTTTCATCCCGTTCCCACCTCGGCGGACTACTAAATTTTCACTCTGGGTGAAAGATATATTGGTGTAGACCTGGGGGAAGAAGCTGAGCCGAAGTCTCTCTGTCCTAGTTGCTGGTGTTCACAGGTGTTTGCCTGACCGCAGCAGCTTGAACAGGCTGTTGTTGGGGTGGTGAGGGTCTTTCATTATTTTGCAGGCTCTGGATTTGCACCAGATGCGACGGCTGCTTCCTCGAGACAGCGTTCGAGACAGGAGAGGGTAGAATTGGACGATACGAAATTGGTATGGGAGAAAAATAGAAAATGGGAGAAAAAAGTAGATAAAAAAAAAAATCTGAAATTAAATGAAAAGAAGAAATTATAATAAAAGATCATACTGTCTTACTTTTCTACTAAATAATCTACCATCCGTATATTACCACCTACCTCCTAATACATCTATACTACTATGTACTCAAGACTGTAGCACCAAGTTCAACACTGTTTGACGAACATCGTTACTCAGCTGAAAGAGTTGGACCCTTCCTGCTGACTTGTCATACAGGACCTGTAAGTCGCTTTGGATACAAGCGTCAGCTAAACGACAAAATGTAAATGTAAAAAGAAAACCAGCTTGGGGCAAGCTTAGAAACACGCATCATTATGCCTTACCTTGACTCAGTCTATTTTGCTGCTATATTTTATACTTATTTTATGTCTGCACTTTTCTGTAAATTTTCATTCATTCCCGTCCCATATGCCCGTCTTTTTTTCTTTTTCTTTTTTACTGCTGTGAAGCACTTTGAGCTGCAATTCTTGTATGAAAGGTGCTATACAAATACAGTTTATTATTATTATTATTATTATAAGACCTGCAGGGGTGGTAGTGCAATACCCGTAGTACGCTCAGCTGAGCGCAGCACTCTCTGTAGGGCCTTCTTGTCCTGTGCCTTGCTGTTTCCATACCAGGCAGTGATGTTTCCAGTCAAGATGCTCTCTACAGCTCCGGAGTAGAAGGACTGGAGTATCTTCCCCGATACTCTGAACTTCCTTAACTGTCTCAGGTGGTAGAGGCGCTGCTTTGCCTTCTTTACGACTGAGTCTATGTGTGTTGTCCATGTCAGGTCTTCTGAGATGTGGACCCCCAGGTACTTGAAGCTGCTCACCCTGTCCACGGTATCCCCGTTTATCCACAGTGGTGTGTGTGTCCCCTGCTGTGTTCTCCTAAAGTCCACGATCAGCTCCTTGGTTTTACCAATGTTGAGCAGCAGGCTGTTGTCCTGACACCAGCGTTCCAGTGCATCAACCTCCTCCCGGTAGGCCTTCTCGTCGTTGTCAGAGATCAGCCCCACCACCACGTGTCGTTCGCAAACTTCACTATGGAGTTGGAGCTGAACTTGGCCACACAATCATGTGTGTATAGTGAATACAGCAGGGGGCTCAGAACACAGCCCTGGGGTGACCCGATACTCAGGGTGATGGTGTTGGAGGTCTGACCCCCCACCCTGATTGCCTGGGGCCTTTCACTCAGAAAGTCCAGTGTCCAGGCGCTCAGAGCGGAGCTCAGACCCAGCTCGATCAGCTTGTCCACCAGTCTGGTGGGGACTATGGTGTTCAACGCTGAGCTGTAGTCAGTCTCACATAGCCCCCCTACTGGCAGTCTAGGTGAGAGAGGGTACTGTGTAGTACTTGAGAGACCGCATCGTCAGTGGACCTGTTTGGCCTGTATGCAAATTGCAAAGGGTCCATATCACTGGGTAGGGAGGCACAAATGTAATCCTTAACCAGCCTCTCAAAACATTTCATGACCACAGAGGTGAGTGCCACCAGTCTGTAGTCATTAAGACCTGTTGGGGAGGATTTCTTTGGTACCGGTATTATAGTGGACACCTTGAAGCAGGCAGGGACCACGGACTCAGCCAGGGATAGATTAAATATGGTGGTGAACACTGGGGCTAGCTGGTTAGCACAGGACTTAAGTATACGTCCTGTTATCCCATCTGGGCCAGCTGCCTTTCTGGTGTTCACCCGCATAAATGCTCTTCTCACACTGTGTTCCATCACTGAGAGAGTGCTCCCCCCCCGCGGATGCCCCCCCCCCCCTCCACGACGACCGGTGCATCAGTGACGTCGTTAGCCGGTGAGCTAGCGTCGCCACTGTTTGCACCGAACCGTGCATAAAAGGAGTTGAGTTGGTCCGCGAGAGAGGCGTCGGCACTCCCCATTGAGGGGGCTCTGACTTTGTAGTCCGTTATCGTCCGTAGTCCTCGCCAATAAACCTCTTGTGTCGTTCTGGACCATTTGTGCCTCTATCTTGTCAGCGTATGTCTTCTTAGCAAGTTTTACAGCCTTGCGCAGAGTATAGATTGTAGCCTTATACTCCTCCATGTTTCCTGACGCTCTGCCCAGGTTATAAGCAGTGGTGCGAGCGTTCAGAGCCACTCGGATAGTACTGTCAACCCACGGTTTCTGGTTCGGGAAGACCCAAACCTTTTTTGTAATTGGTGCGAGTTCGGTCACGTATATTGCGCTCGACCAATAGCAGCTCTCTTTGTTGCAAGGATATGGCTGTCGGGTGACAACAAATGACATCCACAGATTAACGTTACATCAGAACAGGACAAAAATGGACAAAAAACACCTTCTAAAGTTTGCAAAAAGGTTTCTAAACAATGTTATATGCATCTCATGTCCATTCAGAAAGAACGTGTACAAGATTTTACAGAGACATGGGCCCCGTTCCCCGTACCTGGATAACTGAGTTAGCCGGATAACTTTCGGTCAAGTCTGACTTAAGCCGGACCTTCCCATTCCCCGAAGCTGGATTGTCTAAATCACCATGACAACAGATCAAAAAGTTTGAGCCTGGTCGAGAGCAGGCTTAAGTTCAGTTAGCCGGATGAACCATGGCCACGCCCCCGCAAAGAAGTGACAGCTCGTTTCCTGAAATGATTCTCACAGTCTAGGATCTGCATTATACCATTCTGAATTACGTTTCTGTGCTTCGTTTTCCTAGAGGGGGCTTTTGAAATGTATAATAATAGAACTAAATGCTGATAATAAATCATATTGAGCCTATAGATTTACTTTGTCCTAAATAAAATAATGCACGTCATATACGGCGCTCGGAGTCGCGATACACGCTGCATGTGGTTATTTTAATAACGGCTCATTGCAAATGTGAATCCCGCGGGGATATTTTTAATGAATGAAACCTATCGGCCGTTTGGCTCTGATTAGTTTCATATATTAATCTCCGCTGTAGATTTGCTTAACGGAGCGCCGGATTGTGTTTCATTCAAGCATAAAATTGAAGTGTCTATGCGGGGATTGTGGTTTTTGTGTGATATTGTAACTGGGATTAAAATGTCTGATGAGATGCGCTGTTTGACGGATTTGAGAAATTGAATGAGCCGTTGACGTCACATTAATGCATTTGAGAATAAAGAGATAAAACTACATTTTTTGGTAAGAAAAATATTCTAAACACTGGTCTCTCGTCCATTAATGCATAAACAATGAGTATATCACGTCTGGCACAGTGGCGCAGCGGCTAGTGCTGAATCCTGGCAACCGGGCGACCGGTGTTCGAAACCCCGCGATTCCAATATAATTTTTTTGGAATATAATATTAATGATTATACGCAAAAGTAGCCTAGTTTTAAGTTAAAATATTATAAATCTACATGCATTGAGGATGTCATTCTTTATATAGCTCTCAACGTGCACCAAATTGAATTATTCCTACATTGCAAAAAGAAGGAAAAGACTAGGAGAAGTGGGATTCGAACCCGGGCCGCCTGTGTGAAAGTCAAAAGCAGATACCATTACACCACAGTGTAGATAAGTAAAAGATCCACCATACATCAATCAATGGGTAAGAGAGCCGTATCCTTATTCTGCATAACAGTTTAACTAATTATTTTCGCTAGCAAGATCTCATTTGATTATCCATTCCATAAACCTACTGCCAGCAGGCAAGTTTAAAGAAATATAATCTGATTGATTGGGGTAATGAGGGACTTAAAATTAGCCTATAGATAACGCATTTAACTTGTCGGCGAGGCGATTGAGCCGTACTGCAACCTGTTAATAAAGTTTTAAATCAATTAATCAATCAATGCCGTTAGAAAATCAGGATCTCTGCTATCGATACGTGATGGCTTTTCAACTGAAGCGGCCGCGCGCACTTATCCTGGGTCTCAAGTCTGGTTTGAGTTAACGAGACTGAATCCACCTTCGAGGAACAGGAAAATCCCGGCTTCAAACATCGGGTTAACTGAATCTGGATAATGGGACTCTTGATCGACTTAGTTGAACCAGGTACGGGGAATAGGGCCATGGTGGGATAGATATAGAAACTGTGTAGAACGGTGGCTTAAATATATATCTGTCATGTATGTCATAAATGTCATGATGAATTGAAAATGGGGGACCCTTATTAGATTAGATTGTACTTTATTGTCATTATATTTGCATACAATGAGATTTGGGACTCACACCTAAGGTGCAGTAATAAAATCACAAGTAATAAAAGAGAAACATAAAATCCTATACAGAAACATTAAATGCTATACCAGGGGTGGCCAACCAGTCAGAGACTAAGAGCCACAACAATTACTGTGGTACCACAAAGAGCCACACCATATACCAGCGTTTCTCAACCTTTTTTTTCAGTCACGGCACCCTTCATGTGTTTATAGGTCTCACCCTCTGGCCTCTGAAGTTGCTAATGTCTTTTTTATTTGGGCCTCACAGGGTTAAAATTACCCTGTGAGACCCACGGTTGCAAAATTACAAAATCACTTTTAGCCATTTAAAAAAAAAATTATTTAAAAAATGTTAACCACATGTATAGTCAATTGGTCCTGTTGTTCAGCCTCACAATGCTATTTGATAGTAAATGTGTTTATATGTCCCACCCTCTGGCCTCTGAAGTTGCTAATGTCTTTTTAATTTGGGCCTCACAGGGTTAACCTCTTAAGCCTGAGATATACAGTAAAAGTGTATATTTTCAGCGTTACGTTTGTTTACCAATTATTGTAACTGTTATTAGTGAAATATAAGATTATAGAAATCTCAGGGAATTGAGTCGGAAACCGGCGCATATTGACAGGAGGAAGTGGCACAGCCAAAAGTGAGCGTAGTCTTTTGAAGGAAGAGACTCAGGGCTTTCGAATTTCGAAAAACTACCCTACCCAGCTCACACCAGCCCCTGTCAATCATCTGACTTCTGGATTTACTTTTTTTGTGAGGCGGCAATAACGAGCTTGTTTCTGGGGGGAGTGCATTTTCATGAGCACTGTGTCGTGAATTGGTCCGTTCGGAGGCAGCTTTCAGGGGCGGGACATTCTACCCGATTCACACTTTTCGCCGTAGTGCTTTACCAGGCTAAGCTGGGAACGAGGTTAACCTTTCTGTGAACGTCTTGCAAAAAACGGTGTTGCAATACGATGAAAAATGGTGGAGAAATTTACATTATAAAAAAGATGGCAGAATTCAGTACTGTATCTACAAAACCTTCTGTTTAATCATCTTCCCTTTATTAATTTGCTTAGATTTTTCAGGTCTGGTCAATTTTAGCATGGTGTTATTCACAGTCAAAGATGGTGGATGAGGGTGTGGACTGATGTTGGGATGTATAGGGCGAGGGGATTAAGGTTATACAGTAGTAGTGTGATTTGTTTGTATTTGTTGAGATCAGTTTGACACTGATCTCTCCACACACCTCACTGTTTACTCATTTTACATGTATTGTATATTGTACATGTATCTTTGATCTCAAGTGACTACCTGGTAAAATAAAGGTTAAATAAAATAAATAATATTGAATATTCCTCTTTACTTACTTTTTATTTACTTACCCTTTTTTTTTTTTACTGTATGAAGCACACTGTCAGGCCCATGGGCTCAGACAGAAACAAGCATTTCATCGTAAAGTACCTGTATTTTATTGTGATAAATAATAAACTAACTTGAAACTTTAAACTTGTGTTAGTTGTGTATATGTGACGAATAAACCTCCACACTTCCCAGGCAACACTGATGTTAATCATCCTCACCACTATCATCCGAGTCATCATCCCATGTAGCCCTATCTTCGGTTTCGGAAACATTTGCACAGTTTTGGCATTGACAAAGATCTGTACATGGCAGTTTTGCAGACACACATGAACATCTTCCCGTCTCAAATTGTCCTTGTTTGCAACCGCAGTGGACTACCTGCAACACACTATCAGGGGCCGGTTTGTAGTCATCCAGGTCACTGTTCACTCACCATCCTCGACGAGCCACCCATTGCCAACAGGTGAAGGGGCACACATTATAGCTTTCAATGAATGTCTCATTATAGCTGCTTGGTCATTTGCCTTTTTGCAGTGTTGGTACAATGCGCCACTTGTCGGGGGCATAGAGAGTTCTGGCAAAGCCGATGATGCCATGCAGAATGCTTTATATATCTGGCATCATTCACATTCTTAGCTGATGGCTGGCCATACAGGTGGCACACATATTTGCTAAGACCATCAAAGGTAGACTGGTCTAGGGTAATTCACCTTTCCCCCTCCTCCCACACTGTGCAACATCCAGATGTGCAATATCCACAGTGCAATACCCACCCACTACCGTCTGACACTGTGATTGTTATTTGTGTATTGCTATTGTAGCACTCGTGTCACTAATAGTAACAGCTGTTCGCCACGGACCAGTTCTAGATTCGAATGAGGAGAGGAGTAATATACACAGTTAAAGGAATGGCAGACCAGAGACAAGGTTATAATAATGACCGGTATTTTATTCTCAAACAGCACACTAGCTAGACAATTGTAATACATACAAACGTGAAGTAGTGTGAAGTAACAGATGATATGCACGCTGGCAACAATAAGGCACAAGATGTTTAATATGGCTCGTAATGCATTATATTTACAGTCTTCTGGTCTCTGTGGAGACAATAATCCAACATTGACATTATGAATATTCTGGAACATTCTGGGCTCCTCTCTCGACTGCTCAGGGACGCAAAGGAATATCCCGGAAAATACTAGAAGGTCATGACCCCTGGGTAGGAAGATCATTCTGGATCATAACAGCAGTGTTTACATATTTACTAGTATTCTACAACCTTCTAGAATATAATGCACCCCTTCAACGAAGGCCTGTAAATGTAACACTAACATCCGGTGTGAATAAGCATAGGATTCAAGGACTGAAGTTTAATTAGGCTTTAATAAGGCTTTAAAAAAATAAAAAAAAATAAAAAGACATTAGCCACATCTAAATGTATAAGCACAACAAGGTTATTCTAATATTTTAAATAATTACTCCACTGATTTAGAGATTTGCACAATGTAGCTCTAAAAGTCTCTATTTTTCTCTTTTTTCTCTTTACTCAATTTTATTTTCTCTGTTTTTCTCGGATGAGTTTTATTTTAGTTCTCACTCCTTTTTTTATTTTTTATCTTTCATTGTTATCTTTTTTCATTTTAAGGTGTTAGTGTTTATCTCCACTCTTTTCCTTTTTTCTGATGTTTCCTACATAAGTTAGTAGAAGGTTCAAATGAATATATTAATGAAGGTATATTTTTCATTTTTCAAACTATTGTTAGTACATTAATGGGAAGGCGCAAGACCAAAAGCGACATTCTATCGAATTAGAATGAAAGTTTTAGATCCTATGGCAATTAGCATAGGAAGAATAGGATTACAAAGCTTAATTTGGGTAATCCGGTGGCCTAAGGGAGGGAGTCATAAGTGTAGGATGTGTCTATGGGACACAATCCTGTACGACTCTCGATGGGAGGGGGGGAAAGGGGATTTTTATTTGTCAGGCTCTCAATGGGACCTCACTAGTTGGATGTATATCTATTGTTGCCTCGCACTCCAGAAGCATTACCAATAACTACACAACAACATGTATAGATTATGGCTAGTTTGAATATAATGATCTGGAACACTGGGGGAATAAATAACAAACGCAAAAGCGTGCTCACACTGATGAAAAAAGAACAGGTGGACGTTGCTCTGCTAAGCGAAACGCACATTCTAGAGAAAGACATAGATACGTTAGCGGACAACACATATCATAATATTAGTAACTTCTTTTGGTACGAGAACTCGAGGTGTAGCCATAGTCGTTAGACGTAAGTTGAATATTGAATTAAAGGGAGTATGGTCTGATGTAGATGGTCGGATAACTATAGCTAAGATTGTACACAAGAACAGGAAAATAGCGTTGGCAGCGGTATACGCCCCAAATTTGTACGAAGAGGGTTTCTTCACTACACTAACCAAAGCAATGTTAGACCTTCCCGATTACTCATTTATAATCGGTGCGGATTTTAATGCCATTTGGAATCCAAGGATGGACAAATCTTACCTCGCCTTTTCCAGCGAACAAAAGAATTCATCTAATGCATTAAAGGATTGGTAGAAGATTACAGGTGTAAATGACTTATGGCGATCACTTAATCCCACGACCCGAAAGTACTCTTGTCGATCTGCGAGACATAACACATTATCCAGAATAGATTATGTCTTTGCATCCCCGAGACTATTTGATAACTATGAAGTGGAAATGATACCCAATGCACTATCAGATCACTGTTATTTACTCCTAAAAGGAACATTTGGTATACTATCTTCCCGAGCCCCAAGATGGCGATTTAACTCGATGCTGCTTAATAACAAGGAATTCATTACACAACTCAAAGAAGCTCTTATAGTATTCCTACGGGAGAATGCAAACTCGGTGCAAGACCCCAGAATAATATGGATGTCGGTAAAGGGAATGATCAAGGATTTCACCGATAGCTTTTCCTCCAAAATGCGCAAGAATCGATGCACAAAACTGGCTGAACTGGAAACGCTTTACTCAACGTTATTTAATTCTTTACAATACAACAACTCAACTCGACTAGAAAATCAAGTTAAGGTACTAAAAAAAGAGATCAATGCCATATACAGACAACAATCGGAAATACAAATACGTAGCACAAGACAACAGCAGTACTCCCAAGGTTCTAAACCTAGTCACCTATTAGCCATGCGATTAAGAATTAATGCAAAATTTGCAGATATAACTACCGTTAGAGCACAACAAGTACTTGAAACAGACCCGGATAAAATAAACGTGACATTCAAAGAATTCTACTCCAACTTATATAAATCAGAAACGACCTTCGATAAAAACAAAATGGACACATATCTTAATCAAATTATTCTCCCTAAACTTTCAGAGGATGACGCTAAACAGTTAGAAACACCGATCACACTAGAGGAACTCAAGAAGGCCATATCCGAAATGCAAAGTGGTAAGGCTCCTGGAAGAGACGGTATCCCAACAGAAATGTACCTCTCTTGTTGGGACATAAATGGACCCTTATTACTAAATATGATCTTATACTCAGTCAAGGAGGGGAACTTCCATAAGAACGACAATATTGCACTCATAACAGTCCTTCTCAAAAAAGACAGACCCCACCGAGTGCGGTAGTTACAGACCCTTAAGCCTCCTCGGAACCGATATCAAACTGTACTCTAAGGTATTAGCCATCAGATTACAAAAGCATATGACGTCTTTAGTTCATCCGGACCAAACTGGCTTCATAAGAGGCCGCCTGATCACTGATAACATAAGACGAATACTGCACGTACTAGATGCAGACAAGGACGACACCATACCTAAGGCGATGCTGTCCCTGGATGCAATGAAAGCTTTTGACAGGCTGGAATGGTCGTATCTATGGGCAGTATTAGAGAAGATGGGGTTAGGTAAAGGTTTCATTGATATGATTAAAGTAGTATACAAAGACCCATCGGCCATGATTACAACAGGTATAATCACCTCCGGAATCTTTCCGGTATCACGCTCAGCCAGACAGGGTTGCCCTCTTAGTCCCGGACTATTCGATCTATCATTAGAACCTTTAGCACAATATATAAGACAATCCCAATCCATAGAACCAATCGTAATCAAGGGCACACAACATAAAATTAGTTTATATGCGGACGACGTAATACTGTTCATGCAAAACCCCAACACCACACTGCCTCATCTGCTCAAGTTGATTGAGAACTTTGGAGATTTATCGGGATTCAAGATAAATTGGCCGAAGTCGGCTTTCCTTCCACTTAACGCCCCTGCAAAAAAAGAAATAACCCTCCCAGGAGAGATACCTATGGTAAAACATTTTAGATGTTTGGGAGTGGAAATATTCCCCACCATAAGACAAACGGTGAAGCACAATTACACAAAAATCCAAAACAAAATCAAAGACGACCTTGATAGGTGGGCAAAACTTAAAAACTCAGTACAGGCACGGATATCAATAGTTAAGATGGACGTACTACCTAGAATCAACTTCTTCAGCTCAATGCTACCGTTACCCCCTCCAGAGGGTTACTGGAAAAGATTACACTCCTCCACATACAAATTTATTTGGAATAACAAACCACCACGTATAAAAAGATCCACCGCACAGAGAAATAAAGCAGACGGTGGCATGGCATTTCCAGATTTTTTCCACTATTTTAAGGCGTACACATTAAGACCATTGACAACATGGTTTGATCCCCAAGCATTAGTATCCTGGAGAAAATTAGAAGAAAACATAGTAGCCCCACATAGACTGAAGGACATAGCATACACTAAACGACCAATCAAGCATTGCGAACGGAAATTTGGCCCCATAATTACTCATGCGATCCGGATATGGCGTGAAACACAAAAAAAATATCCTAACCCACATAAATGGCACAATCATACTCCCTTATTCAATAACAATGCACTCTTGATTGGAAAACGACCTATAAGATTCCCTATATGGGAAAAGCAAGGCATACACTCATTAGGGGATGTTTTTAACAAACAGGGTTTCTGTAGTTATGAAGAAATACAGAAGAAATTTTATCTCACCAAGTCCACACATCTTTTTTACTTACAGTTATTGTTATGTTTGAAGACTCAAGGTGTTCCATTAACGAAACCAATTGAACACCACAGATACCACAAATTCTTCTATGAAAGAGAGACATCAAGAGGTTTTGTTTCAGATTTTTATCATCAATTACTAACGTCCTCATATGAAACCCTCCACCTAGACTCCGTCTGGAGGAGGGATATACCAGACCTGGAAAGTGATTTTGATTGGCAAGAAGCCTGGGCAAATGTTCGACTCACATCAAGGAACCCGGACCATCAACAAATCAATCTTAACTATATTCACAGGACATACTTGACTCCTATAAGACTGAAAAAAATGGGTCTTATACAAGACTCCAAATGCTCTTTATGTACAAATGGGGACGAGGGGACATTTATGCACATGTACTGGGACTGCCCACCAGTTAAGATATTCTGGAAAGAGGTGACCCAGCAATTATCAAATCTCTTAACTTGGAATATACCTGTACACCCCTCTGTATTACTGCTGAATGATGTTTTTGAGTGTGCAGTACATCCACAGCTAAAGAGATTGGTTTTATCGGGTATCACAGTGGCTAAAAAGCTGATAGCATCACGATGGTTCCAACCGGAAAACATGTGCCGAAAGGTCTGGATTATTACATATCTCGATGTGATCTATCAAGAAATATCTACAGCAAGAATTTTGGGTCTCAATTAATCCAAAATGACATTGTGGTTAGAAGTGGTGGAGAAAATAAAAGCTAGCATATAATGGTAATGTCTGGTTAGGAGCGAGGGAACATGGATGGATTATCCAATGGGGGGTCCGGGAGGGGGGGGTACGAGCTGGAGCATATGTGTGTAGGTTTTTAGATAACAGGTATTAAGGGTATATCCTATATATGACAATTAACTAAAATGTGATTTCATTGGATGTGCACTGTCAACTAATGCTTGTATATCTTATCGTGTGTTGTCATGTTTGTTTATGTGTTTGTTTAAAAAATAATAAAAAAATAAAATACAAAAAAAAGAAGTAGTGTGAAGTAGTGTGAAATATCCCTTTTTAGGTTCTTTCTCTAACCACTCCTTCTTTCAGGAGGGTTAGTTCGATATCAGGTTCTAGGTTGATTGGATCAACTTTTTGGTTCGGTTCAGACGTCTCTGAGATTATCACTAGCTAAAAGCTAGGTTTAAGGTTGGACATTAGATGTATCCCCTTTTCGTGAGTAACTCGTTATCTTTTCTTCTGCAATTGCAGATCAGTAAACTCTATATCAGTTTATCATTTCAGTAAACTATATCAGTTTATCATTTCAATTCGGTAGGTAAGTGTTTAAACTAGTGCTGTCAGGCGATTAAAAAAATGTATCTAATTAATTACAGGATTTGTAATTAATTAATCTAATTAATCACATTTTAATCGCATAACCATTTTATGCCTGATATTCTATATCCTATAATCATATTTCAAATAGCATGTGTCCGGATGGCAGAATTCAGTACTGTATCTACAAAACCTTCTGTTTAATCATCTTCCATCTATTAATTTGCTTAGATTTTTCAGGTCTGGTCAATTTGAGCATAGTGTTATTCACAGTCAAAGATAAAAAATGTTTTATTGATATTCTCATTTGGTTCATTACAATTTACTCAAGCCTAGTAACAGACACAGTATTTCTGACACTGGGAATACATTCCCTGAGATCCATAGATGTCCCTAGAATCAGATACCAAGAACATGCAAATGGACCATATAAAAAAAAGTCTGTAAATGTGTATTCTACGTTCTTATGAATGAGATAAAAAAAAAACATATATATATATATACATACATATATATATATATATATATATATATATATATACATATATATATATATATATATATATATATATATAGTAATTAATTTTGAGTTAATTTTCATAATGCGATAATTTGCTGTGTAATTAATTAATCTAAGTGTGCAGGGAATGCAAGTACCTTATTAGGTGAAATTACCCTTTAAACTCTTCCTTTGCAGGTGTAATACGAACAAAGTACCAATAGAAATATTCAAGGTTATAGGAATGCAAATACCTTATTAGGTGAAATGACCCTAGTTTAAACCATCTTTCTTTACAGGAGAACCATCAGCGATTCAACTATAATCAATATGTTATCAATGAGATTCAAGTATCTAACTGGGTGCATTGACCCTTTAACTCTTCCTCTTTACAGGAGAATTATCAGTAGTTCAAGTATCTTATTGGGTGCATTTACCCTTTAACTCTCCCTTTTTACAGGATAAATATCAGTACCCATATATACAATGTGCATCAATCAAATACAAAATACAATATCAAAATACAAAAGGTGAAACAGGGTCAAAAGCCCTTGGAAGTCCTTGTGTTCTCGTTCAATCAGTTCGTATCATAGAAAAGTCGTATAGGTCATAATATCCTTGGAAGTTCTTGTGACTCAAGTTCAATTAGTTCGTTAATTCCTGATCCACTTCCTCACTGGGAATGAGGAAGGTAATTCACAATCCTACCAGACTGAGTGTTGAGGCAACAGGGGTAACAGATCAGGCTCCTGGTATAGCCCTGATCTAGATCTGAGGTTCTTTGGGTTGGCTCGCCATCTTGTCTCGGTCCGGCACACCGCCTCGTCCCGCGTGGGCACACATGATGAGTGGTGGTCGGTCGGGGCTCCTGGGAACTCTTCCCGGGGGTGGAAACGGGGTGCTAGAAAACCTGGCCTGCATAACAGGCATTCAGAAAATAAAAGCTATTTACCATCTTTCATTGCTTTTAGAATGAATAATCAATCAGGCTACTTTTAGCTATGCTAAGCTAAAGTAGGCTACAATATCACAGTACATGGGAACGTCCATTTGACTTATGCTAAATTAGGCTAAAATGCACTAGCACATCGGAACATTCCTCCCATTCCATACTAAACTGTGACCAGGTATGGACTTCAGGGTCATGTTGAGGGATCTTCATTTTTTTTTTTTTTTTTACATATTATGAAAGTACAGATTCATACCTTCAAAATAAGCCATCACTTGAACATTTTGGTGGGATACTTTGCAAGCTACTTCCTATGATTCATGGTGATTATCACAAAACGTATTCAGAGATAATAGCCTTCAAGAGACGAGCAGGCTATTCAGTGACAATAGTGAAACAACTACAACACTACCCAGAAGTCATTGTAATCCATGGCCCCCCTCTCTCTAGGGCAATTAACACCTGGCAGCTTTCCAGTCTGAGGCTCTTTGTTATTACAATGAGTCTGGTGACTGGTAGTGGTAGTGAAAGGGACCCTGATAATAAACAAGAAACTTAATCAAGTTTCAAGATTTTATTAGCATTTAAAATAACACGAGATAAAAATAGACATGCTAAAGTCAATGTTCAATGTTCTGATGGCCTCTCCAGAAGCATTTAGATGTAAATACATGTAGTGTGGTAGTGAAAGACACAACAACTAGGTTAACCTTCTGTAGTCTGGTAGTGAAAGGTTAACCTTCTGTAGTGTGGTAGTGAAAGGGTTAACCTTCTGTAGTGTGGTAGTGAAAGGTTAACCTTCTGTAGTGTGGTAGTGAAAGGTTAACCTTCTGTAGTGTGGTAGTGAAAGGTTAACCTTCTGTAGTGTGGTAGTGAAAGGTTAACCTTCTGTAGTGTGGTAGTGAAAGGGTTAACCTTCTGTAGTGTGGTAGTGAAAGGGACCCTGATAATAAACAAGAGACAAAATCAAGTTTCAAGATTTTATTAGCATTTAAAATAACACGAGATAAAAATAGACATGCTAAAGTCAATGTTCAATGTTCTGATGGCCTCTCCAGAAGCATTTAGATGTAAATACATGTAGTGTGGTAGTGAAAGACACAACAACTAGGTTAACCTTCTGTAGTCTGGTAGTGAAAGGTTAACCTTCTGTAGTGTGGTAGTGAAAGGGTTAACCTTCTGTAGTGTGGTAGTGAAAGGTTAACCTTCTGTAGTGTGGTAGTGAAAGGTTAACCTTCTGTAGTGTGGTAGTGAAAGGTTAACCTTCTGTAGTGTGGTAGTGACGGATAAAAAAACGGATAAATAGTTTTTTTTACCATATTTCTAATATTTATTTTTGATAAATACCAATTAGAAATATCTCGACGAATTACCTCTGAATATGAATCAAAAAAAATATTAAAGATTCGCTCACTAGTTCTACCAGAAACGGAGTTGAGGCGAAGCATTACTAAGCGCTTCTGTAGTGTGGCAGTGAAAGGGTAACCTTCTGTAGTGTGGTAGTGACGGATAAAAAAACGGATAAATAGTTTTTTTTACCATATTTCTAATATTTATTTTTGATAAATACCAATTAGAAATATCTCGACGAACTACCTCTGAAATTATTCCATTTTTGGGGGGGGGGGGGGGGGGAACCCTGCATATATCGGTATCGGTTGATATCGGTATCGGAAATTAAGAGTTGGATAATATCGGTGTATTGGTAAAAAAAAGCCAATATCGAGCATAACCCAATAATAGGGATGGTCGATATTTGCTTTTTTACCTATACCGATATTGTCCAACTCTTAATTTCCGATATCAACCGATACCGATATATGCAGGGTTTCCCCCCCCCAAAAAATGGAATAATTTCAGGTAATTAACACTTTAATCGCCGGAAACGCCGAAACTTGTCATTGCCCGCCATGCTCATTCTGCCGAAGACGCCGTAACACGTCTTTATCAATATTTCAAAAATCTGTGATCGAAATCATATTTCTTCTCCGGGGACCTGAGATATACTGGTGAGCTCCACTCAACTCTCTAACGGTTCAAGAGCGCCATCTGGTGGCCGATCGGCAGATCGCCCAACAGGAAGTGACGCGCCAAACAGGAAGTGCTCACCCATATTTCGTCCGGGCACTCGCGATCGTTAGCAGGACTCCATCTCGACACACTGGATAATCAATTGCTCGCCCTAACTCAATAAACAATGTTATTTGGACGTATATAGTATTATACAACCTGGAAATGGTTCATCTAGATCAACATCCCATAATAGAAAACTGTCTACTCCAAGCTGATCGCCCAACGGCCCGAGGAGACTGGGGTAAGTTTCAGCGTTTATTATTACCGTGTTCGATATAAACTGCTCTCATGATCATATCACCCACACTAGATGAATCATCTAACGTTGCCCATGGAATTATAAACGACCCCCCGCCCATCCGGTCAACATCAGATGATAAGTAGTAACTTCTAGAACCACCTCCAGTTGAAATTTTTTATCTGGCACCGATCGCTATCAAACTGTATTTCATCATCAATATAATGCATTTGGGGCTATAAATCAAGTTCTGGAGAAAGCTGCAGAAAACGATAAAAACATACTTATACTTTAGACCGTATTTTAGTATGAATATGTGAATGAAAAGTATAACGTTGCTACACCCTGAACAATAGATATAGGACATTGAATGGGCCATAATAATGTCAATTTAGCAATACAATTTAAAAAGTTATAGCCCTGCAAAGAAGGAGAACTTCTCCATAGACAAATAGAGCTGGCTAGAGATGGTAAATTATGAATTTAACCATGGCGATCAAAGTGTTAACATTACATATCTCTTGTTGTGGAATTAACACAACATTATGCATACTTTTGACAATAAATTAAATCAGAATTTGTTCTTACTTCCTTTCCTGGGTAAATAAAGTTTATAGAAATGTAAAAATAAATAAATAAATAAAAATATTTTTTTTGAAAACCGATACCGATATTTTCCGATATCACATTTTAATGCCGATATCGGCCGATAATATCGGTAGGCCGATAATATCGGACATCCCTACCCAATAACATTAACTATGTATGTTCTTACACAATAGCATTAACTATTTATGTTCTTATTCAATGGCATTAACTATTTATGTTCCTATAACTAAATAGTTATGAATCTGAAACCTGGGTTACACTATTCTGTATATTGTTGTTATTTTGTATATTGTACAGGACTGTAACATTGTCTTATTGTATAGCATTTAATGTTTCTGTATAGGATTTTATGTTTCTTTTGTATTACTTTTATAATAACTTTTATAATTTATTTTATTTAACCTTTATTTGACCAGGTAGTCACTTGAGATCAAAGATACATATATACAATATACAATACATGTAAAATGAGTAAACAGTGAGGTGTGTGGAGAGATCAGTGTCAAACTGATCTCAACAAATACAAACAAATCACACTACTGCTGTATAACCTTAATCCCCTCGCCCTATACATCCCAACATCAGTCCACACCCTCATCCACCACCACACTTCCCTCGCAACACTGATGTTAATCATCCTCACCACTATCATCTGAGTGTATTGTATAGCATTTAATGTTTCTGTATAGGATTTTATGTTTCTCTTTTATTACTTGTGATTTTATTACTGCACCTTAGGTTTGAGTCCCAAATCTCGTTGTATGCAAATATAATGACAATAAAGTACAATCTAATCTAATCAGGGTCCCACATTTTCAATTCATCATGACATTTATGACATACACGACATACAGATATATATCATGACATTTATGACACAAATCGATCTCTAAACAATGTTTGTATGTCTCCACAATGGTATGATTCTGGCCTGGTAGGTTAAGCCACCGTTCTACACAGTTTCTATATCTATCCCACGTGTCAATGAGAATCGTTTTCTAGCCACTTCTCAGCCTTCACCGTACGGCCTATAGTGATGAAACCTAGGAATAAAAAAAATTGACAGATACAGATATGAAGAGTTCCACCAAATTACATGTGTTACATCTTTTCTCTGCTCTGCTGTCCAGGCTTGTTCCTTGAGGGCCAGAACTCCATCCAGGCGGAAATGGCGTTCCAGGAGGCAGCTAGGCAGCTGAGGGCCATCCTGGTGGTCAGTCCACCTTCTCTGGGAACGGAGGACACGGCAGAGGACCCACAGCTGGAAGAGGAGCAGCCTGAGGAAAAGGAGGCCAAGGCAGCCAGCCAGTCTCCCAGTGTCAGGCCAGGTGAGGGTCAAAGCTATAGACTCAGGGGATTGCTTGTATACATCTTGCATTGGATATTGTTGTCTGTTTTTGTGTGTCTGTCACGAAAAGTGCTATTGGTGCATCTGTGCCCTTTGTCCTACACCCAGAGAGTTTAGAGGAAGAGGCAGATGAAGAGAGGGAGCCAGACGGAGAGAGTGTGGTGAGAGGATCTCAGAGAAGCCAGAGCTGCAGAAACAGAGAGGACTACAAGCCGGATCCTGGATCAGCTCCAGCCAAACCCAGCAGCACCATCTATATGGAGACAGTCCAGTTCCTGCTACAGAACAATGCACTGCAGGTAAACATGTCAATAATTACTGGCTGCTCAATACTTTTGACATCTGTTGCTCAACAGAAATCATGTATTCTTGACAGAAAAAGTGTTGTAACGATGTAAAATTTCATCGTAACTCCACTTATGAGCTTTTCAGGACGATTTTGGCCTTCTCGAACGGTTCCTTCTCGGGGATTCGCTTGTAGCTAAGAGCAGGATTTACGAGCAAGGAAAGGCAGTCATAAGTCGGTCAGACTGATGTGCGCCGTGATTTTGAAATCACATATATATTATCGGTATTATGTTTCATCATGAATGTATGAAAGGGTGTGGGGTAGTTTTTTTATGCTTTGATCGTCACCAACGGCACACGTTGTGGAGTAACGTTACACATATATATTGTGATCGAAGTGAAATCATGGTTGGATCACAGCAGGATTGCTACCATATAGGCCTTACCTTCACTAGGATGTACCCCAAAAAGAATATTCCAATTATCTGATTGCGAGTCCCAGTATTGGTGTCGATCGTGTCGCCAACATAATTCGCCACACATCATGGACCGGGAGCAATTCACGCTTCTCAACCGAATCGGGACAACCGGTCCCCTTGCCCGACCAATATAAATCTGACTGGAGACCTCTGATCGACCCACAGGCCAAGATATCATGTTTCAAAGGGTGCTCGATACTGCCACCTGGGTGGATGCGGCCGGTATTGCACATTGGCATTCTCAAAATGATTCCCCATGTTAACCCAGATGTTCACCCAGATGTTCGTGTGCCTGTAATGAATGGAAATATCGAATAAAAGAAATAACGATGAAAACCCGACTATACTCGGGTCTGGCGCTGAACGTTCGGCGAGTTAACCCGACTATCATCGGGTATGGCGTCCAAAGTGTTAAGGGCTTCATTTGGGAGAAATCGTTGGTGATTGCGTTCACGTCAATTCTACAGACATCCTCGGATTTAAATAATTATAATAATAATAAATACAACAATTTGTATTATTAAAAATTACTTTTTACATTTATAGTCATGCAGAGGCATCGTGATGTCCGAAAATAAATATAATCACTACACGAACACAGCTGATGACGGTGAATAAATACATAAATAAATAAATGAATAAATAAATAAGAACTAAACCCAATCTCATGGATATAGCTATAGTGGAATAGAATGGACATTCTGCTCTCAGCACACCCCATTCCTTTCATGTAGGCCAGGGGTGTCAAACTCATTTTCACAGAGGGCCACATCAGCATTATGGTTGCCCTCAAAGGGCTGTGACCGTATACAGGGCCGCCTGGGAGATTTAATTTTGTGTGTTAGAGAGATATAGAGCATGTCTGTGTGTGTTAGAAAGAGAGAGAGAGAGCGCATGTGTGTTTGTGTGTTAGAGAGAGAGAGCATGTCTGTGTGTGTGTGTGTGTTAGAGAGAGAGCATGTATGAGAGAGATAAGCAAGACAGCTAAGATGAGCCCCTAAAGGATATTCAACTTTTAATGGAAGAACAAAACAGAAGGAAAAGATAACTTCACAAAGGCAACATGAATATACATAGATCCAAAAGGACAAAGATCAACACTTAAATCCAAAGAGAAGAGGGTCTATACCAGAGAAAACAAAGTAGCAAGGAGCCAACGGCCGACATCAGCTAAATAGGCTAACTGCAAATAGAGTAGCCAGGTACTGACACCAGGTACACACCGTTAGCTACAACAGCTAGCCGGCCCGTTTGGCTCAATATAACGTTAGCTACGTTAGCTAGCCGGCCCGCTTTGGCTCAATATAACATTAGCTACAACAGCTAGCCGGCCCGTTTGGCTCAATATAACTTAGCTACGTTAGCTAGCCGGCCCGCTTGGCTCAATATAACATTAGCTACAACAGCTAGCCGGCCCGTTTGGCTCAATATAACGTTAGCTACGTTAGCTAGCCGCCCCGCTTGGCTCAACATAACGTTAGCCAACATAACGTTAGCCTTAGCCACGATAGCTAGCCGGCCCGAGAGAGAGAGAGAGAGAGAGATATCCACGGCGGGAATAGAATAGAGTGCATTAAAAACTCACCAAACATCCAAGAGGATGGAGACAACCGCGTGGAGTTGACGAAGTTCATTTGCCGAACGACAGTCCTCTTCATCTTGGCATAACAATGCTGCACGCGCTCTCTCTAGGTTAGCTAACGCTAGTTAGCCTTTAGCTAAGCTAGCTACTAGCCGACACATGGCTATCCCGACTGAACCACACGTTAGCACTCGATATTATAACATAGCTAAAGCTAACTAGCTGTCCCTGCCTTTAGCTAAGCCGACATGGCTAGCCTGACTGAACTGTCTAACATGCAACAACTTTCATCTTCAGTCCATCTGCCGAACGAGTCGGAACGACCGTCCTCTTCGTCTTGGCTGGCATAAGCATAACCTCCAATGCTGTACGCGCAAAATAGTCAAACGCAGCTGACGCACGCCGGCCGAATGTACACATGTAACCCCTCCCTTCGTTGAAACCAATAGTATGTCTGCTGCAGAGCCCCAGAGCTCCAATAGTGAGTATGTCTGCTGCAGAGCCGCAGAGCCAGGAACAAGTCAGACACATTCTACAAACGTGTCTAATGTGAAATATATAAGCATATAAGCAAAACTAGATTTTAGGTCTGTGATGAAAAAGGGCCTCGTGGGAAGGGGGGCCTCGCAAAAAAAATAAAAATAATAATAAAAATAAATATTTTATTTTATTTTATTTTTTATTTTTATTTTTATTTTTTGTGCACGGCCCCCCTTCCCGCTAGGCCCTGTGCGACCGCACTGCTCGCACACCCCCTGAGGCGGCCCTGACCGTATAAATGTTAATGTAATGTAAAATAAATGTAGCTACTTATTTACATATTGTTAAACATGTTGTTTCTGTATTTATTACTTAATCAAGTTACACATATTGCATATGCATTTGCATAGATGTAAAAATATATGTTAGCTTATGTTATTTTAACAAATACTTTTAGTTAATCAGAACCCCATATTACTCCATCAATCAATGATCAAACCATTCAAGTAAATAACAAAGAAGAATATCATCAAATACAAGCTAAAGTATGACATTAAGTTTGTTCAAAACCTTTTTGTCACAGTCAAGAGGGGCAGAACTAACAACTGTGAGCTGCAAAGAACATGTGGGACAGATGTAGCACATGTTACAAAAACAAATGGCTGCACACAACCTTGCAGAGGCCATACATCCAACTAATGGAAGATAGTTTAATTAACTTTAATTAACAGATTGCAGAATGGGTACAGTACAGTACAGCTCAATACACACAATTGGGATGCAGACCAGAGAAAGACTTTCGTCTTGTTTACATCAGGGTCCCCCATTTTCAATTCGTAATGAAATTGCTATTATGTGTCTGCATGAACACACAACTGTAACTGTACTCAAAAATAACAAAATAAGGGTTGTCTCAGTTCACAACTATATTGGTAAAGTTTTGGGTGGGACTTGTTTGCGTCCCTACAGCTTCTTATTCAATTGAGCGAGATGCTCGGTTATGTCACACAGCCAGTTTGCATCTGACAGTTCAGACAATATTTCTTCAACCCTTTGTTACCTATTCCGCCTGGATCTTTTTAGTATTTTGGGCTGTAAAATTGTCAAAGAATGTCTGAGGAGTAAGTGCTTTTGGCTTTTTTCCTTTGTTACTTCATCAATACCTTCGATGTTCAACATACATGTATGTGTAATAACTAAGGCTGTGAAAGTTAAAGCTTTATTAACGTATTAACCCACAATTCTTTTAACACCGCTATTTTTTAACCCAAGATTAATGTTAAAAAAATAAATAAAAAAAAATTTTTTAATTTTTTATTTTTTATACCAGAGCTCTTGGGGGCCACATCAAATGACCTGGTGGGCCACACTTGAGTTTGACACCTATGATGTAGGCTATGTATTTAATAATATATATTATACATCTATAGTTTATTAGCAACGACGCACTAACGTATGTTACGTATGTTGTATTGTACTTGTGCTGTATAATGACAATACATTTTAATCTAATCTAATACCATTTTGATCAGTCGCAAATCACTTCCACGCTACCGAATATGGGGGTCAGCACAACCCAGATACAATGCTTAGCCTCTCCCTTCCGGTATAAGGCGCTGTTGAATCTGTTTGCACACGGTCCTTCATGCCCTTATAAGGAGCTGGCAGGGCATTTCTGCATGCAAATTCAGGTGTACAAGAAGGCGCTTTCAGTTTAAGAATGAGTGACATTCTTCATTCAGTTGAGATCATTTTGGCAACTTAGGAGCACCTCTCCACGCGTTCAGAAATCCGGAGGAGCTCGCTCAATCCAACGGCGCGAGATTTCTCCTTTCTCTCAGCAAGACACAGGACCTTTTCTAGAATAGATAATGTTTTTGCATCCACTAGACTATTTGATAGCTTTAACCACAAGTATTTACTCCTAAAGGGCTCAATCAGTAGAATGACATCCCGAGCTCCAAGATGGCGCTTTAACTCGACATTGCTGAAAAACAATGAATTCATCCTGCAATTTAAAGTTAAACTCATGGAATTCCTGCAGTTTAATGCGGGTTCGGTACAAGACCCCAGAACTTTATGGATATCGGTAAAGGGTTTTATCAGGAATAACACTACTATCTTTGCCTCCAACCTCCGCAAGAAATGTCTATCCAAATGGGTAGAACTGGAAGTGCTTCATTCTTCGTTGTTCTCCTCTTTACAACGCAACTATTCGTGTCGACTGGAGTCTAAAATTAAAGTGTTGAAAAAGGAGATTAACTCCATCTTAAGACAACAATCCGAATTTCAAATACACAGAACAAGACAACATTATTACTTTCATGGCTCTAAACCTAGTCACCTACTAGCTATGAAGATACGATCCAGTGAACAATTTGCTGATATCCCTGCCATCAAGGACCAACAGGGAATGGTTATCACAGACCCCCAAAAAATCAACAAGACTTTTCGTACATTTTACTCTAACCTGTACGAGTCAGAAGTGATCTTCGATCATAATAAACTGGAGAAATTCCTTGATCAAATCGACTTACCTCATCTCTCAGAGGAAGACGCTAAACGGTTAGATGCACCTATTACACTAGAGGAACTTAGGGAGGCTATTTCTGACTTGCAAAGTGGTAAGGCCCCTGGTTGGGATGGCATTCCACCTGAACTGTACCTATCATGCTGGGATGTAATTGGACCCCTATTACTTGATATGATTTTATACTCAGTCAAAGAGGGGAACTTCTCCAGGGATGTCAATATGGCACTCATATCTGTCCTACTTAAGAAAGACAAAGACCCCACCGAATGCGGCAGTTATAGACCCTTAAGCCTCCTTGGAACCGATCTCAAGCTGTACGCTAAGGTACTAGCCATCGGACTTCAAAAGCATATGACATCTTTAGTTCACCCTGATCAGACAGGCTTCATAAGAGGCCGCCTGATCACGGATAATAGTAGATGGCTACTGCATGTGATAGATGCCAGCAAGGATGCCGCGCCTCCTACAGCTGTATTATCCTTAGACGCGATGAAAGCCTTTGACAGGTTGGAATGGTCTTATTTATGGGCAGTACTTAGAAGGATGGGGTTAGGTGAGGGGTTCATTCATATGATCAAAGTACTATATACAGATCCATCGGCCATGATTTTAACAGGTAAATTCTGCTCTCCAGACAGGGTTGTCCTCTTAGTCCCAGACTATTTGCTCTATCCCTAGAACCTTTAGCACAGTATATAAGACAATCCCGGTCCATAGCACCGATCTCAATTAAGGGCACACTGCATCATATTAGCTTATATGCAGACGATGTAATCTTGTTCATACAAAATCCTGCCACCTCCCTACCTCATCTTCTAAAAGTAATAGATGATTTTGGCAATCTATCGGGATTTAAGATAAACTGGCCAAAATCGGCCTTCCTTCCACTCAATGTGACTGCGAAGGCTACCACCCTCCCAGCAAATATACCCATGGTAGAACACTTTAGATGTCTTGGAGTTGAAATATTCCCTACGATAAGCCAAACGGTGAACTATAATTACTCCGGATTGCTAGACAGGATCACAAATGACTTCGGCAGGTGGTCAAAATTAAAAAAACTCATTACAGGCCCGAGCGTCAATAGTTAAGATGAATGTTTTGCCCAGAATTAACTTCATCAGCTCGATGTTGCCGTTACCCCCTCTTGTTGGTTACTGGCAAAAACGACACTCCGCTGCATATAAATTTATTTGGAACAACAAACGTCCACGATTAAAAAGATCCACTGCACAGATAAATAAAACCGACAGGGGTTTAGCCTTTCCAGACTTCTACTATTACTTTAAAGCGTTCTCTTTAAGATCACTGATCACCTGGTTTGATTCTCAAGCATCGGTATCCTGGAGACCATTAGAGGAGAACATAGTGGCACCACATAGACTGCAGGATATAGTGTACACCAACTTATCAATTAAACAATGCAACTTGAGATTTGGCCCTCTTATTACACATGTGATCCGGATATGGCGTGACACAGAAAAAGTGTACTAACCAACATAAATGGCACAGGCATTCTCCCCTATTTAATAACAATTTAATCCTTATTGCACAACAACCTATCAGATATCCTAGATGGGAAAAGAAAGGCATACACACATTGGGGGATATCTTCGATGACCATGGTCTCCGCAGTTATCAAGATATATTCAACAAATTTAACCTCACCAGTTCCACTTATCTCTTCTATCTACAAATAAGAGCAGCTTTGAGGGCTCACGGAGTCCCATTAGATATTCCACTTGAGCACCACAGATTTCACAAATTATTTTATGACAAGGAGACGTCGAGAGGCTTTGTCTCTGACTTTTATCGCCACTTACTTACGTCCTCATATAAGGTCCTTCCCCTAGACTCGGTTTGGAGGCAGGATATCCCAAACCTGGAAGTAGATTTTGATTGGGATGCAGTCTGGGAAAATGTTCGGCTATCATCACGCAACCCAGATCACCAACAGATTAATCTTAATTTTGTTCATAGGACTTACCTGACCCCTAGACGATTGCACCTAATGGGTCTCAGAACGGACTCTCAATGCTCCTTGTGTTCAAACGTTGCTATTGGTACATATATGCATATGTATTGGGATTGCCCTCCTGTCAAGACTTTCTGGGAAAATGTAACCAATCAATTATCAGAATTTTTGTCTCTGACCATACCTACACTGCCTTCTGTATTGTTGTTGAATGATGTTTCTCAGTTATCGACCTCTGTACATGTAAAGAGACTCATTTTGGCGGGTCTTACGGCTGCCAAAAAGTTGATAGCGTCACGCTGGATTCAACCGGATAAAATGTGCCGGAAGGTATGGGTTCTTACCTATCTCGATGTGATTTATCTAGAAATATCTACTGCACGAATTTTTGGTGTTAATGAAGCCAGCATAGCAGTCTGGGTAGCTGTGATGGAGAAGATAAAGGAACGCATATAAATTTGTAATTTTCTGATGTTAAATGAAGTAGTGGATGTATAGTCCAAGTGGGGGTCCTGAGGGGGGAGAGGGGAGGGGGGAGAGCGAGCAAGAGCCCATGTATTGTATTTATTATTTTTATGTCTTTTAATCTTTTAATCTACTTTCATTCTGATTTAATTACTGGACTGTCATTATTGTTATTATTATTTCTGTTATTGTCCTGTGATTTATCGTTGATTATTACTGTTATTGTATTGTTTGTCTGGTTTTATGTTAAAAAAAAAGGGAAAATAAAAAGCATTTGGTAAAAAAAAAAGGGAATCCGGAGGAGGACTATCGTAGGTTTCCTCTTACAAACCTCTTACGAGGTTATTTACAAGGAAACTTACGAGAATGTTAGTGAATGAGGTCCACTGTCCTGTATTGTCACACAGTGTGATTTCACTTTAGTTTAGGCTTTTTATACATAGACGGACAGAGGAAAGATTGGCAGAGCAAATAAACAACAGCAACAACACTTTATTTTCTGTCGAGAGACAGTTATTGAGCATGAATCAGCCTTTATTGTTATGGCACTGTGCTTTATTAGTTATTATACAACAGTTGGTTCTGATCAAGTATTCTTAAAACAACTGAGCCATGTGTTGTTACTATAATAATCTTGACCATGCTGTGTTTCCCTACCATGTTTATTCTTATGCTTGACTAAAACTATAATAATGTTTTCTCCAGATGGCTCAGAGGGCTCTGTCCCAAGTGTTGCTGGTTCCAGAAGGAGGGCTGACCGGCTGCTACCACGTCGCTCTGGCCAGACTGCACCTGGCCAAGGCAGACTACTGCAGTGCCATAGCAAGCCTGAAGGAGGCGCTAAATGACAGCTTCCAGGTATTATCAGCACTGTCACATGGAAATCCAAGGAGCCAGGAAGCGTGAATATTAAAGGCAACCAACTTGTGTTCGGCTTTTCTGATTGGCCGCGCCCCCACGCGCAGGCAAGCGCAGTCGTCCCACGTCGCAAATGAAATCCAAGGAGCGCGCGCGAGCGGCAGCGCGGTTATTATGTTTCGCGTTTTTAACAACCAACTACCAGATTCACTCGTGTATAAACAAAGCCCATACAGTTATGAAATGCGCTGAACTAGAAAGCGTAATGTTATTATGTTTCGCGTTCCATTGATTAACGCCATTACCTGCTGTGCTGTAGGAAGCAGAGGTACAGTAAGTTACAGTAGGTGTAGGTTACATGTTTAATCAAAGCCCATACAATTTTTTAGATGAATGATTGTGGATATAATATAGAAAACACATCATTATGATATTGTCAGAGGGAGAGGCATGACTTCGCGACAGCCATATTAGACACTCACTGTACATCAGTGTGGAACTGTAACGAGCTCTGTCATTGAAGTGGGTGGTGGCAGCATTACTAACAGTAGCGATTTTTATTGTTTTGTCATGACCAAACATAATCCCAACATAGATAGGAGGTGTACTGTATGTCAAATGTCGGTCATGTGGTGGAAGAGTTTAGTACAGTCACACAACAGAACACCGCTGTAGACTACCTGTAGTACAGTCACACAACAGAACACCGCTGGTTCGACCAGCGCTTCTGCCGCGCCGCAAGGGCGTGTACTAGTGGATTGATTGATTGGCCGTGTGGCCAATCAGAGAAACGCTGAACGAAAAGCTGAACACAAGTTGGTTGCCTTTAATATTCACGCCAGGAAAGCATGTCAAGATGTGGTCATAGATTAACCACGACCACAGATAATGTCTAACAAATCTATTTTTTCCTCATATTAACTCAAACTTGCAACATTTAATCACAACATATAATCATTAAACATGTAATCACATCATATAATCATTAAACATGTAATCACATCATATAATCATTAACTCATTCGGGGCCAAACCCGAGATAAGGCGGGTTAACTCGCCATGCACTGGGCGCCAAACACGAGAAAAGTCTGGTTTTAATCGTTATTTCTTTTATTCGCTATTGCCATTCATAATCCATCGAGGCAGCCTGTGCATGCTGTTCTGAATGTGTCTGAGATTGCAGATGGTCAATACCGCCGCCTAACGCCTTGCGGCCGCTATTGCACAACATTTGAAACAATGTTTGTTTTCTGGGCCGAGCTGAGCCGTGCAGGCGGGGTCTAAATACTCCGGCAAGACAAGCGCTTACAACGATGCATCGACTAGGCTCCCCCCCCCCTCGTTCATATGCAATGCTGGAGAACGTGGGACAGACTGCCGCGACCAGTATTTGGAATGGCGATCAGATAATTGGATTATTCTTTTTGCATTACATCAGAGACAAGGTAAGGACTATATATTACCAATCTTGCGTTGATCCGATATTTTGATCCCGCGATTGAAGCCTGTGTGTGTACTGTGTCCCGTTGGTCACATCACGGCACGGATGGGCGCCCCGCTCTAAACCACCTTTCATGCGTGCATGAGGAAAGATAATACCGATAATCTAGCGTTGATTTCAGGATGATTCGATAATCAGGTGAAAAATGGCAATGTGATAAGTGGATTTCACTAAAGGGTTGTTTTCGCGTCTTTTCCTGGGATTACTCAGAATCACTTAACACTAGTGTAGCTGAGGGGTACAATTCCCTGACTGTATTGTTAGATATGATATTTAATACCACTACCTCGTGTACTTTAACTTCTGGCCACCCAGTACAAGATATAAGTATGATGAACACTTTCCCACCTGATGAAACGAACCAACACAAATGGACCAAATCGAATATTTAATACAGCAAAGGGTGTACACAATATTCACTTAATTACATTTATGATTTGAAATGTTAAGTATGCACTTTTATGGCAAATGAGTATTTGTAGGTAAATCAACATTGAATGTCCAATCTCTGGTTGCGCAGGGAGTAAGTATACAACCTGGAATATTTAGGAAACGATAGCGATAGTACTTAAATAATTATAGCTGGATACACTAAGGGGGGGGGGGGGGTCCCGCTGGTTGTAAGACAGTAGGAGGGGGGGGTTAGAGAAGTCGCTGGCGGTATCCCATCTGGCCGACGGTGTCTTGGGAGAATCCAAAGTCTTAGACCCAGTGCCCACAGAACCTCGGGCCGTAGACGAACACAGCTGGACCCTCTGTGGAACGGTATCTGCCGGTCCACAACGGAGAGACGTGGTGCGACCTCACGTGTAGAGCGCCGCCTCACCTGTAGTCCTCTCCGGGGGGTAATTCCAACACTCGACAGTGTTGGCCTTTATCCATGGAATAATCAAAGCACATAAAGCATAATCCAAGAGCCGTGGAAGGCTCGCCGTCGTCGGGTAGAGTAATCCAATATACAGGTCCAGTCGCTCTTGACCCGGAGCTCCTCGGATGCAATCACCACTAGGGGTCTGACCAGCCTGGATAAGCGTCCAGATAACGTCAGGAACGATGGGGGTACTGATAACTGTAGAACTCGAACCGAACGATGCACCATACATAAATAGACTATTATTAGCTTAATAGAATACGTCCAACTCGACGGTATGGTGCCAAACTATGACCATTCAACTATTAATCTACACGATATCTCAATGCCTGTTCTGGGCCAAGTAGGCCCTACTACACCGCACGTGCTTCGTGGGGAGGCTTTTGCGTCTGTCACTCTGTTGGAGGGTAAAGAACTGGACTAAAAGGAAGTTCTACTTTACGAGCGTCATATATATATGCGCTATGAACAAATAGTACCACACGTATTTCGCCCGGCATATTACTGCGCGGAACCGGGGGCTGCCTCGACATGTTAGGCGGCACGATTGAACTTGAACCTAGGGGTATGGCAACCTGGCGCCAGGTTCTAGTCCAATGGTAGAATGAAACTATTATGGGCTGTTTAGTAGAAACGGGGATATTCAATGCATATTGTACAAGGAATATACAGGGGATATCAAACGATATACAAATACAATTAAATATATATATATATAAATAAATATACATATTCGGTTTAATCTGATCCTTCACAACAGCCGCCCCCTAATTAGTCCCACCTAATTAGCTAAGCAGAGACAGATTAACCGCACTGTCTTCCACTCAAGGTCCGCTGTAAGGTCAGTCAACTCACAAAGTCATAGGGTCATGGTCATCATCGATAGTATCTGGGAGTCGGGGCAGTTCTATGAGCCTCGCCACGGGCCGTGTGTAGGTGCGCCCTTGGACGAGTACTTCAGCTGCTCGGACCTTGCCATCGGCACCGGTGATCACTTTGCTTACGCGGCCAGCCGGCCACATAGCTCTGGGGAGTGACTGGTCAACTATCATGACGACTGTTCCTTCTGTCAAATTGTCTCTCTCTTTTACCCACTTCTGGCGGGTCTGTAGAGACGGTAGGTAGTGAAGTAGGAAGCTGCTCCAAAACTTGTCAGCTAGTACTTGGCTGTACCTCCACATTCTTCGGCCGTTCGCTTCTTCGGGCCTGTACATTGTCTGGGGTAGCGCGGGGTCCAGCCGCCCCATTAGGAGTGTGTTGGGGGTGACTGGGTCGACATCTGCTACATCACTGGAGACGTAACCGAGGGGTTTGGAGTTCAATACTCCCTCGATCTCCGTGAGGACTGTCATTAGGACTTCCTCTGCCACAGTCTGGGCTCCGAGTACGGCATACAGGGCTGTCTTTATAGAACGTACTTCTCGTTCCCAGGTTCCACCGAAGTGGGGTGCGTTCGGGGGATTAAACTGGAAGTCAACCTGGGCTGGAGCGAGGTGGGTCTTAAGTTCTGGGCCCATAGCTTGGAAGCTCTCTCTCAGCTCTCTTTCTCCGCCTTTGAAGTTGGTCCAGTGATCAGACAACAGTGTAGACGGTTGTCCTTTCCGTGATATGAATCTCCGGAAGGCCATAAGGAATGAGTCTGTGCTCAAGGTCGGAAGGAGCTCGATAAGTATCGCTCTGGTGGTCATGCATTTGAATACAATACCCCACCGCTTCTCGGTGCCTCTTCCTCTTTTTATATACAACGGGCCAAAACAGTCCATGCCTGTGGAGTGGAATGGCTTGTCGCCGATTCGGAGGCGACAGGGGGGTAGGTCAGCCATCCGTGGTATGCTGGGCTGCGCGCGCCACTTACGGCAGTCTAGACAGGTTCGCTGGAAGCGCCGTACTGCTTCTCTCCCTTGTAATATCCAATAACGACGTCTGATCTCCGCGAAGACTCTCTCTGCTCCGGCGTGGTGCACATCCTCGTCGTATTTCTTTATGATCAGCTCTGTGACCTTGTGTCGGCTGTTCAAGACGATCGGGTGCTTAATGTCATCTGGTAGATCGGGGGCTCTCCGCAGGCGACCACCCACTCTGATGAGATTATGTGCGTCACTCTCTGGTGCCAGGTGAATCAGTCTGCTGTCTGATGGGACGGGGTTTCCTCCCTGTAGACAGTCTAGCTCATCGGGGAACGAGTCTCTCTGGGCTCGTTGTAGTAGAAGAAGTTCTGCTTCTTCGTAGTCAGCTGCTGACATGTCAGTGGTGGACTGAATCTCTGGGTGGTGCCGCAGGAATGTCCTTTGTTGCGCACTCTCTAGGGTAATGCAGTCATCTATGTTCGGGTCTGTGGAGGCGACAGTGCTCAGTCCACAGAACATAGGCTTCTTGTTCTCAGCCTCCTCTCTACTTGCTTCCCTCGGGGTGGGCGTAGGCCAATCTCCTTCCGGGAGCTGGAGGAATGCTGGTCCGTCACTGTAGATGTTGTGACGGGTTAGGTCATCCAGGGACATTCCCCGGGTGATGACGTCAGCTGGGTTGTGTTTGGTATCCACATATCTCCAGCTTGCTTCTTCTGTTAGTTCCTGAATCTCGGTGACTCTGACTCCCACGAAGACTTTGTATCTGCATGAATCAGACTTAATCCATGTGAGTACTGTCGTGGAATCTGACCACAAGATTGTTCTATGCACCGGAATGGTGAGTTCACGTTGGATTAACGTGGCTAGATGCGCTCCTGCGAGGGCTGCGCAGAGCTCTAGACGTGGGATAGATTGTTGCTTACGTGGGGCTATCCTTGAGCGGGCCAGTATGAAAGCAGTGTGTATCTCTCCTCCCATCTCTTGGGCACGCAAATAAGCAACCGATCCGTAGGCTACTTCGGAGGCATCGCTGAAGACGTGTAGCTCAATCTCGCATGTCTCTGGCCTCACTGTGGATGGGAAGTAGCTGCGGCGTATGTTGACACCTGGGAGTGAGCGGAGTTCCGTCTCCCACTCTCTCCATGTTGAAGCAAGGTGTGCGGGTATTGGGTCGTCCCAGCCCTGGTCCTTGTCCCATAGTGCTCGTACAATCATCTTTGCCCTGGTGGTGTAAGGTAGAATACATCCCAGCGGGTCATATTGTCTGGCGAGTGTTCTGTACACACTCCGTCTGGTGGTCGGTATCGCCGCCGACCCTCCTTGCTCTGGAGCCAAGGGTTTGTGTCTATAGTGGAGCGAGTCTGTTTTGAAGCGCCAGACTAATCCTAGTGTCATTTCTTGGGCTTCTCCTGGGATTGTCGCCATCCAGGTCTCGCTGCTGGCAGCCTTGTCTGCGGAGGAGAGGCTGCGCAATACGTGCGGGTCACTGCTGGCCCACTGCCTGAGATCAAAGCCTCCTTTCATTAGGGAGGCGCGTAACTTGATTAGGAGAGCCTCGGCTTCTTCTTGAGTCGAGACGCTTTGTAGACAGTTGTCTACGTAGAAACTGTTCTTCACACTGTGTTGGACCTCTTCATCTGCTGCTGGGTCCTCTGTGACGTGTTTCTGTAGTGCAAATGTAGCACAGCACGGGCTGCATGTGGTTCCGAAGGGGAGTACTTCCCACTGGTAGATGGATGGGTTCTCATCTCCGATCTTCTCTCTCCATAGGAACCGTAGCAGAGGCTTGTCCTCCTCTACTAGTCTCACTTGCAAGAACATCCCTTGATATCCCCGCTTATAGCCACCTTGTCCTGGCGGAAGCGCAGTACATTTACATTTACATTTAGTCATTTAGCTGACGCTTTTATCCAAAGCAGTAGCACGCCTAGTAGGGAGGGGCCGAGTGTGGGGCCGGGCAAGAGCTCTTTATTCAGATTTTGGGATCCGATCTGGTAGCTGCAGTTAAACACAATGCGATCCTTGCCATTGTGATGGACCTTGTGATGCGGCACGTACCATGATTCGGTCGTCTGATCGGCCTCTTTAATGTCAATCTTTGTTACGTGTCCCGCTGTGATTAGCTTCTCAATCTCAGCTCGGTACACACTCTGTTGAGCGGGGTCTTTGGCTAGGCGCCGCTCTGTGTTCAGTAGATAGCGCTCCGTGGCATCTTTCTTTGCGTGAAAGGGGGGCATTCCCTCTCTCCTCAGGAGTGGAGTTGCGTATCTCATCACTCCGCCGACTGTGACTCTCTTTGTCCCCTGCTCGAGTAGGTGGATGGCGTAAATGTCTTCTTTAGAGCGAATGTCTTTCTTTTCGTTCTTAAAGGGCATTGTCTCTAGGGTCCATAGCCTCTCGACATGCTGCAGGAGAGTGGTGTCTTCTTCTGTCGTTCGGGAGTGGAAGCAGCTAGTGGCTGCGGTTCGGTTGAGAGATTTAGCGAGGGGGCCTTGTAATGTCCATCCTAAGCGGGTCTCGACGGCTGCAGGACAGCCTCTGGGACCGGTATGGACCCGGTCAATCGGGACTATGAGTTCTGCATGGTCGGAGCCTATCAACAGGGTCGGGGTAGCGCCGTTTATGAGCGGGATAGGTAATTGGCGCAGGTGCACATATTTATCCATCAACTTGGTGACAGGGTAGGTGTACTGCGAGAGTCCTATTTCTTGGCTGGTGAAAGCATTTGTGATCTTGTACTGTCGCTCTGGCTGCCCGTTGGCTGCGATAGTGAAGGAGACATTCTCGCCCTTTATCGTCTTTAAATCTCTTCTTATTGTCCGAATCGTCATTTCGTTCTTGCTCCCCCGCAGTCCCAGTTGAGTCGCAGCGGAGGCGAGCAGAAGGGTCTTCTCTGACCCGTCATCAAGGACGGCGTAAGTGTCCATGACTTTATCCTGGTAGCTCAATGTCACACGGACTACCTTTAAGAGCACTTGAGCTCCGTTGCTGCTGGCGGGGTCAATGTACATGACACTTGCCTTGGTGCCGCTCCGTGGTGCAGGTGTAGGCCGTCTTCCGTTACTATCGTGTAGTATATCTAGATGGGCTCCATCGCACCGGCTGCACCTTTTCTTTAGGCGGCATTCGGCTGCCATGTGGGGCCGCGCACATCGATAACAGCGCCGGTTGGACTTTATCCATTGGCTCACTTCTTCTGCATTCATCTTTGTGAATGTGTCACATTGTGACAGCCAGTGTTCTTTCTCACAGTAGGGACACGCTATCTTCCACTTCTCCTTCCTCGAGGGGGTGCTGTGACTCTTACTGCTCGGTACTGACTCTGATTGGTGCATGACAGTCACCGATCTTCCATCATTTATTCTCCTGGGTCCCTCTCTGGAGCTTGGCGTGCTCCGCCCGAAGGTGTCCAGTCGTAAGCTGCTGACCTCTCTCGCCAGGAAGTCGGCCAGATCAAGGAGGGATGGCTCGGGGCCGTCGGGATCTCGGTAGTCCCTCTGCCGCCGAAAGCGCTCCTGTCTTGCGGGTGGCAGCTTCTCCAAAATCCTCTCAACGTTAGAGTTGGCGTACAGCTCATGCCTGCCCTTCTCCCGTTGAGCTCCCAGCATCCCCACCAGGGACTGCACTTTGATTGACAGGTCATCTAGTGAGCGATTGTCTGTGGCTGGGGGTAGGCGGTCAATATGCCTTATCTCCTGGATTACGCAATCCCATATACGTCCATATCTTTGATCCAGCGCTGCAAGGGCCGCTGTGTATGGGGTCGAGGAGGTAGCATAGGCTAGCGCTATATTGTGTGCTCGCTGTACTTTCAGGTGCTTCAATAATATTGCATACTTGTGGCGTTCATCAATGACATCCGCCAGCATTGTCTCTAAGCACATCCGGAGCTCCGTGTACTGTGCTCGACTCTCATAGGCGAAGTCTGGGATTGATGGCGTGGCGTTGTATGACGCCGTGGATGGCGAATACATCGGCGAGCGTTGGGGGAGAGACCTCCTGGGCGAGTCCCCTCTTGCGCCTCGCTGTGGGCCGGTACTGGCAGGGTACCATGGCCCGCTGGTCCAGGTACTGTTCCTCGGGGCTGGTCGTGCGTCGTGCTCACCCGTAAATAGAGTCGGGGGTCTGTAGCGCAGCGCCGCGGGGGTATAGCCTGGACTGTATGGGACCTCCTGGTCCGGTGGAGTACTGTGCTGTCGTCGGGCTTGGTTCTCCTCTTCTCCCTCTTCTTCTTCTATCAAATCTTCCAGATCTTGTAATCATTTATTTAGCTTCTCCGCAGTGTAGGCCGCTCCTTCCTTGTAGCTGGGTCTCGCTTGGACCGGTATGGGAAGGGGGTCTGCGGGGGGTCTAGACTCGGTCTGTTGGTCAAGTTCAGGGTCGCTTGCTCGTTGCGGTGACGCTGCTCTTGACTGCTGTCTCGACGAGTTCCTTGAGCCCCTGGCGGAGGGAGAGGGAGTTGTCCTTTTGATCAGCTGCTCTATTAGTTGCGCTTGTAGTCTGTCGCGCTCTGCGTCTCTTTGGGCACCGTCAGCGGTGCGCTGGGCGTCGGCGCGGTCTCTTGCCATATTCTCTTCCATCTGGAAGCGTCTCATCTGCAGACTTGTGCGCTGTTCTTCGCTCCGTTGCTGTGCTTGGAGGTGTTCGCGCTCGCTGGTCGCCTGGGCTTGGAGACGTTCGCGCTCGCTAAGCGTCTGTGCTTGGAGCCGATCGCGTTCGGTAGAGGCTGTCAGGCTGACGAGGAATGCCTGTTGTAGTATCCTCTCCGCTTCGCTGGGGGAAGGCGGTAGTGGAGGTGAGCCGCTCCTGCGTGAACCGCTCCTGGGGGTACTCGTTGGGGAGTCCTGGAGCTCTAGTTCCTCGGCGCTCTCCTCTTCTTCTTCCGTGCAGAGTTCTCTCTCTGTAGGGTTGTCTTCCTCCCGGGGCGTGTCGGGGACTACTTCTTTAGTAGTGGCGGGGGGTAAAGGCATGTCAATTCCCTCCTGGTCTCCACCGTGGGCTTGGTCAGTTACATTAGGACCTACTAGGGCCTCTGTGGTCGGGGAAACCTGGTCGTTAAGGTCAGACATAATTTTACTTTCTACTTTTACTACGTTTACCGTTTGTCGAAGGCTAGGTAGTTGACTGACAGTGTAAGCCTCTAAGTACTGAGGTGTCTGTCGTCTGCGCCGCAGGCGTTCTAGGTTAGGAGGATTGTTTCGTGGAGTGTTCATCATAGGCCATTTCGATATTAATAACACTATATTAATATTACACTAGTTACCATCCGGCTCGAAGGACCAATTGTAGCTGAGGGGTACAATTCCCTGACTGTATTGTTAGATATGATATTTAATACCACTACCTCGTGTACTTTAACTTCTGGCCACCCAGTACAAGATATAAGTATGATGAACACTTTCCCACCTGATGAAACGAACCAACACAAATGGACCAAATCGAATATTTAATACAGCAAAGGGTGTACACAATATTCACTTAATTACATTTATGATTTGAAATGTTAAGTATGCACTTTTATGGCAAATGAGTATTCGTAGGTAAATCAACATTGAATGTCCAATCTCTGGTTGCGCAGGGAGTAAGTATACAACCTGGAATATTTAGGAAACGATAGCGATAGTACTTAAATAATTATAGCTGGATACACTAAGGGGGGGGGGGTCCCGCTGGTTGTAAGACAGTAGGAGGGGGGGGTTAGAGAAGTCGCTGGCGGTATCCCATCTGGCCGACGGTGTCTTGGGAGAATCCAAAGTCTTAGACCCAGTGCCCACAGAACCTCGGGCCGTAGACGAACACAGCTGGACCCTCTGTGGAACGGTATCTGCCGGTCCACAACGGAGAGACGTGGTGCGACCTCACGTGTAGAGCGCCGCCTCACCTGTAGTCCTCTCCGGGGGGTAATTCCAACACTCGACAGTGTTGGCCTTTATCCATGGAATAATCAAAGCACATAAAGCATAATCCAAGAGCCGTGGAAGGCTCGCCGTCGTCGGGTAGAGTAATCCAATATACAGGTCCAGTCGCTCTTGACCCGGAGCTCCTCGGATGCAATCACCACTAGGGGTCTGACCAGCCTGGATAAGCGTCCAGATAACGTCAGGAACGATGGGGGTACTGATAACTGTAGAACTCGAACCGAACGATGCACCATACATAAATAGACTATTATTAGCTTAATAGAATACGTCCAACTCGACGGTATGGTGCCAAACTATGACCATTCAACTATTAATCTACACGATATCTCAATGCCTGTTCTGGGCCAAGTAGGCCCTACTACACCGCACGTGCTTCGTGGGGAGGCTTTTGCGTCTGTCACTCTGTTGGAGGGTAAAGAACTGGACTAAAAGGAAGTTCTACTTTACGAGCGTCATATATATATGCGCTATGAACAAATAGTACCACACGTATTTCGCCCGGCATATTACTGCGCGGAACCGGGGGCTGCCTCGACATGTTAGGCGGCACGATTGAACTTGAACCTAGGGGTATGGCAACCTGGCGCCAGGTTCTAGTCCAATGGTAGAATGAAACTATTATGGGCTGTTTAGTAGAAACGGGGATATTCAATGCATATTGTACAAGGAATATACAGGGGATATCAAACGATATACAAATACAATTAAATATATATATATAAATAAATATACATATTCGGTTTAATCTGATCCTTCACAACAACTAGCACAGCCATGGAGAATGAAATTACACTAATTCCCGCCGGGAACGGGTCAAATGACCCGACAGCCTTTAGAATGGAGATGGGAGGGAGAGAAGGGAGGGAGGGTCAATGAGGGAGGAAGGGAGGGAGAAGGAGGGAGGGAGGGAGGGAGAGAGGAAGGGAGGGAGGGAGAGGAAGTGAGAAGGAGGGAGAGGGAGGTATAGAGAGAGGGAAATAGAGGGAGAGGGAGGGAGGGAGAGAAAGGGAGGGGGGAGAGAAAGGGAGAGAGAGAAAGGGAGGGAGAGAGTGAAAGGGAGGGAGGGTCAAGGAGGGAGGGAGGTGGCCGCTCAGCAGAAATAGCTGAAATAACGTTCTAATTCCATTTTCCTAAAGTCATTTTGAAATTTCAGAAACCGTGCCAGATAAAACGGGTACTGATGATGATGATATCATATAGCCCTTACCTTCACTAGGATGTACCCCAAAAAGAATATTCCAATTATCTGATCGCAAGTCCCAGTATTGGTGTCGATCGTGTCGCCAACATAATCCGCCACACATCATGCATCTGGAGCATTTCACGCTTCTCAATCCGATCGGGACAACTTGCCCGACAAAGAAAAGTCAGACCGGAGACTTTTGATCGACGCACAGGCCAAGATATAATGTTTCAAAGGGTGCTCGATACTGCCACCTCGGTGGATGCGGCCGGTATTGCACTTTGGCATTCTCAGGATGATTCCCCATGTTAACCCAGAGTCCATGATCCTGTAATGAATGGAAATATCGAATAAAAGAAATAACGATGAAAACCTGACTATACTCGGGTCTGGCGCTGAACGGTTGGCGAGTTAACCCGACTTTACTCGGGTCTGGTGCTGATTGAGTTCAACTAGGGCTGTCAGTTTATCACGTTAATTAGATAAATTAATTACAGAGCAAATTATCGCGTTATAAAAATGTACTCAACATTTATTTAAAATAAAAAAACTTTATTTTTATTTTAAATATTTTTTTATCTCATTCATTCCATAAGAATGTAGAATACACATTTACAGACTTTTTTTTAATATGGTCCATTTGCATGTTCTTGGTATCCGATTCTAGGGACATCTATGGATCTCAGGGAATGTAATCCCAGTGTCAGAAATACTGTGTCTGTTGTTACTAGGCTTGAGTAAATTGTAATGAACCAAATGAGAATATCAATAAATTCTTTTTTTTAATCTTTGACTGTGAATAACACCATGCTAAAATTGACCAGACCTGAAAAATCGAAGCAAATGAATAAATGGAAGATGATTAAACAGAAGGTTTTGTAGATACAGTACTGAATTCTGCCATCCGGACACATGCAATTTGAAATATGATTATAGAATATAGAATATCAGGCCTAAAATGGTTATGCGATTAAAATGTGATTAATTAGATTAATTAATTACAAATCCTGTAATTAATTAGATACACTTTTTTAATCGCCTGACAGCACTGACAGCACTACAAACATGTAATCACAACATATAATCATTAAACATGTAATCACAATATATAATCTTTCAACTTGTAATCACAACATATAATCATTAAACATGTAATCACAACGCAAGCACACCTACTAGTTTGTTGTAGTATCTAACTAAAATGGAAATAATCTCTGTCTGTATGTCTGTGCTTTGATTTTTTTGAGAACCGTTGATTAGATGAGCTGCGGTCAACGATAACGGGGGCCAAGCAGTGCCCTTTCCGAACGGGCACGGCACTAATTATATATAGTCTGGTTAACAAATAACTCACCCATAAAAATCCAGTTTGTATCCAGACTGGCACATCCTACACAACACCACAACAACAATAGCACCTATGAGCAGACTCAAGTCCCGCCACCCCTACAACAAGGCGGCACAAGATATGCTCCGTTCCACCACTGAGGACCGATCCAGAAATGGATGGCTGGCGGCAGCCTGGAAGAGAGAGTGGGAGAGTGCTGGGCCAACCCGTATCCACCACTACATCTGGGATCCAGGAGATGGCGCCACAGGAGACGATCTTCCACGCCGGCAATGGACTCTGCTGAAATGTTTAAGATCTGGGGTTGGTCGCTTTAAAGCATCATTAAAGAAGTGGGGCCTGGCAGACAGCGCTGCATGTGAGTGTGAAGACCCTGAGCAGACTGTTGACCACATCCTGACCATCTGCCCCCTATACAAACCACCCTCGGAAGCCAGCCTCTTTGATGTGGGACCAGAGTTAAGGGCATGGCTACAAGATACAGAGTTGGACCTCTGACGTTACACGAAAGAAGAAGAAGTGTCATGTTGGCTTAAGCATACTTCATGAAAATAATTCCCAACCTGTCTCTGAGAGAATTAGTCCGGCCACTTTAGTTAATTTGATTAGGCCATCAAATCACTTCTTTTAGAGGTATAATCTGTAATGTCATCAAACAGTGACCTCTAGGCAAAATAGGACAACATGGTACTACGCTTTGTTTACAGTTTCTGTTTTTCTCTGATGTGTGGATTGGATTTCAATGGGTATAGAGCAGTATAATAAGTTACTGAACTCCAACCCACACATAGGGCTCTTTTGCCTAGAGGTCACTGTTTGATGGCATTACATTTTATACCTTTAAGCAGTGAGGAAATATTAATATCAGTAGCAACTTTTAGTTTATGTCTAAATTTTTGACATCATTGCTATAGCTGCATTGTCAACAGCAACATTATGAACATTCAGATGATGAGCATTCTATGGTTCATCAAACGTTATGAATGTGTGCAGTCAAAAACCACGAAACTAAAACATTTCCAGGACAAAACTCTTGAATATATGCAAGTGTGTACAAGGCCTATGATTTCTCCTCAGGATCCAGATGTATGGGCTCTGTACGGCCACTGTCACTATCTGACTGGGGAGTACAGGAGGGCCCAGAAGTGCTATGAGAGGTCTCTGGACTTTGTGAAGGACGCCTCAGACACACACCCAATCTACCTGCGCCTGGGCTCCATCTACTTCCAAGTGGGAAAGGTAAAATTCAACTCTGTCAGACATAGCCCATCTACCTGATACCACCCACAGCCAATCTCCCTTTTTATGTGTTTCTTTTTATATCGGCCGTGCTGATATTCAGTATAACGTACAACCTGTGATATTGCTCTTATACAGTAACAGCTTTACTATTTTTAGTAAATAAATCTTGTCCGATCACTACACGTGGTTTGAATTAAAAGTTGTATAGTTGGAGGTAAGGAACTGGAATTGGAATGAAATAAGCATGAATGCAGATCGACATACAACAATGCAAGATACAATAAATATAGATGGGTTGCCCGTTTTTATTTGATGAAACAATGGACCATAATTGATAACCAGTATCACTACTCATCAAAAAGGAAAACAAAAATTAACCTAAGAAGCTATGGAAAGCTCTGAAAGACATGGGTTGTCGGGGCAAAGCCAGCAGTGGCAAGCCCAATATTGGCCTAAATATCAAAGGTAAAATAGAATTTGATAAAGCACAGGTGACCAATGAATGTAATGCCTTCTTTACCTCAGTAGCCAACAAGCTTGTTGATGCATTGCCGCCAAAGACAGGAGTATATGGAGAGGAGTTTATTCAGAGGTTTTATTTTGGCCGAGGGGTACTGGCCAATTCGTTTACCTTGACCAAAGTGACAGTTGAGAAAGTAGCAGAAATGTTGGCCGAGCTTAATATAGCAAAAGCCACTGGCTTGGACAACATTTCTGCAAAGTTTTTAAGAGATGGGGCACAGGAAATAGCTCCCTGTGTTGCACATCTTATTAACCTCTCCCTGGAGCAAGGCATTGTACCAAGTGGTACTAAACATGCAAAGATTATTCCCTTGTATAAAAAAGGGAATAGCTCTGAGCCTGGTAATTACAGGCCAGTATCCATTTTGAGTGTCACGTCCAAGATTTTATAAAGAGTGGTGCACGAGCAGATATCAGAATATGTTAGCAAGGACAATCTTCTATATGAATTTCAATCAGGGTTTAGAAAGTCATATTCTACAGACTCATGCCTCCTTTATCTGACTTATTTTATTAGAAAGGAGATGGATGAAGGGAAACTGTGTGGAATGGTCTTACTTGATCTTCAGAAAGCCTTTGACACAATAAATCATGGTCTACTGCTTAATAAACTGAAAGCTCTGGGACTGAATGATACAGCTGTAAAGTGGATTGCCTCATATCTGACAGACAGGGACCAGAGGGTAGAGGTCAATGGTTTTTTGTCGAATGCCAAACCAATAGTTTGTGGGGTGCCGCAAGGAAGTGTTTTAGGACCATTGATATTTGTATTGTACATAAATGATATGAGAGAAGCATGTTCTTGTAATTTATTCTTATTTGCAGATGATTCAGCTTTGCTCATCTCCCATAAGGATCTGAGTACACTCCAAAGAAGGCTAGGAGAGGAACTCTCTAAGGTCAGGAATTGGCTGTCTGACAAATGACAATAGGCTCTCACTTCACTTAGGCGAAACAGAGTCTATTTTGTTCGGATCTAAGCCCAGATTAAAAAAGGCTCCTGAACTCAAGGTAGAATTAGGGTCTGAGGTTATAGCAGCAAGAACGGCAGTGAAGTACCTGGGTTGTATGCTGGATGACAGTCTGGGGGGGGAGGGAATGGCCTTACAGGATGCATGACTTGTTGTAACATGTAATGTATTTTAACAATTGTCAAATAAACTAAACTAAACTAAAAACAAGACTATTTTAAGTTTGACCTCTGTTGTCTGAGCAACATACTGTGTTTACTTGTCAAACATTATAGACAGTATTGCGCCAGGCAAAACAAAATGCTACTAATATTACTAATTTCAACTAGAACTAACAATTTCTGGTGTGTTGATTTACAGTTTGAAAGTGCCAAAATGATCTACCTGCGTGCCTGCAAGAGCTCCCCTTCCTGTCTCACTTGGCTAGGACTGGGGAGTGCCTGTTACCGGGTAAAATAAATTAAATAAAAAATCAACACAAGCTGCTGTTTTTTTTATCTGTGTGGCGAAGGCTCAAAACAGAGCAGTCTTATAACCTACCTGTTATAAAGGTAGGTTTTAATGCCATTCTTTATGTCCTTTACTTATTGTATTGTAAATATAAAGTTAATGAAACAATTTATTCCAATTTACACAGTCATTTTGATACAGTTGTTAGTATCATCATCTACAACTTTTATTAACCATTATATCAAGATGTTTTATGTATTTATTTATTTGATTCTGTTGAATTTTCTATAAGAATATTATATGGGATTTGATTGATCTGGCCTTTTCAAGTCCATCAGAAATCAAATCGCTCTGGTTGGGAGCATGTTGGAAACTAATCTGTGTGTGTGTGTGTGTGTGTGTGTGTGTGTGTGTGTGTGCTTACGTGTGTGCGTATTGTGTGTGTGTATGCGCGCACAGTTGGGCGATCTGAGTGAAGCTGATGATGCATTGTCAGAGGCTAACAGCTTAAACAATATGAACCCAGAGGTCTGGGGCTACCTGGCTCTAGTCTGCCTCAAGGTGAGTGCTGCACTCAAGTGATTGTAGCAGTAGAGCTTGATCTTCTACTCACCAACACAATTAACTTCTCCAGATATTCGGCCATGTCATTGTCTAAGAATTATATGAAATCACACTTTAGCATCTTCTTTTACCCATGATTATGTATAGACAGCAAAAACAACATTTGTTTATATAGGCTATAGGTATAGGCTTTCACAGTGGTTTCTGTGTTTTGTATTGCTGTATTTCAGGCCAGGTTAAATGCATTGCAGTGTTTCAGGCCAGGTTAATTGTATTGTAATATTTCAGACCAGGTATTGTAGTATTTCACGACAGCTTAATTCACGGCCAATCATGTAATATTATGTGTTTGCTCGCCAACTGTTGAGCGCCAAAAACATAATATTACGTTTTTAGATAGTTTTTCCTTTTTTCGATTTTAATATCCTATACACTCTCACAGACCTCTGTGTTATCATTGGAACTCATTCTGAGACCCCGAGAGTGCAATTCCGGCCGAATCCTGCTAGGTGGCAGTATCGCCCACCCTTTGAAACCTTATTTCACACTGTGTGTTACATTATATATGGTCGGGCGGAGAATTTGGACTCAGGCAAGTTAAATGCTTCATCCGAGCACCTTGTAGCGCATTCAGCACACTTCATGCATATTGTGTGCCATTTCATGTCAGGGACCCGATGGACATCAATACTGGAAATCGCGATCAGACAATTGGAATATTCTTTTTGGGATACCTCCTAGTAAAGGTAAGGACTATATGACATCAATCCTACATTGATCCAACAATGATTTCACATTAGGGGTATAACGGTACACAGAAGCCACGGTTCGGTACGTACCTCGGTATTGGGGTCACGGTTCGGTACGAGTTCGGTACAACAGAAAAAAAATATTTATAATAATTATTATTAATAATTTTATTTTAATTTTAATTTATATTATATTTATGATAATTATTATAATAATTATTATTAAATAGAATAATTTTCTATAGGCTTGCCATGGTAGTCAGTGATACTGGTGTCATTCTGTGTTCAGGCATCCACTTGCCTACTGCCCCTTTAACAATTTATCCTTGATAAGTTTCACATCTAGAGAGAATTTAACTTCACGACAAGACTGAATACTAGAGAACAGATGACATATTACAACAATGGCAGAGGATTATTTGGATTTAAACACAGTAGCAGACAATTCAACTGGAGAGGAGCTCAGATGATCTGTCCGGAAAAGTATGTTTCTTTTTTTTATTTGATGAGCTGTGCCTGTGAGTCTGGCGGGGGAGAATGTTGAGGGTTTTGTTGGCGCATGTGTGTGTGTCGGCGCCGCGTGTGTGTGTCTTTCCATTGGTTTCATTTGGTTAACGTTATTAAGAGAACAAGAAAACGAAATGTAATGACCCTGCAGCTGTTCCAATGTATGTGCCTTTCTCCGTGCACTTTCGCCGCTCTGAGGTCTGACTCGGTGTGCCCGGCCACGAGCGCTGATCTCTGCATGTGCGACTCGCGTGTGTAAGCTGTGGGGCGTATTCGCCGTATGGCTGCACGTACCGCACGTGACGGCCGTACCGTAAATTCGTGGGACGAATACACGTACCGTTACACCCCTATTTCACATCGATGACAACGGTCGTATGTAACGTACTCCAAAACGTATGCCCTTGCTGACGATCAGAGCATCGAAAAATGACCCCCCCCCCCTTTGATGCATTCATGATGAAACATAATACCTATTATATACCTTTGATTTTGAAATAGTAACGTGTCCAGGCGAGCAACGCGAACGACTTTAGAAAAATTCACATAGCGCTCCATAACTTAACTCCATAAATAAGCTTTTCAGGAATTAGCCCGGATCACTCTGAAACTATACAATATTCACCACAGGATAACACGCGAATGTATGCATGAAAAAATTAACTCTTTTTTACATGTTAGACGAGAGATAATGACTGTCAAATGAGCCATAGTGTTGTCTCCATAGCTATAATATAGAATATAGATATACCTCTGCAAACATCGTGAAAATAGGCAATGGAAAGCTGGCCCATTGACTACAGGATGAGGATAATAGCAGGCGCTCAAAGTGTTAAATCTACGTTATTGTAGTATTTCAGGCCAGGTTAAATGTACAGTATTGTAGTATTTCAGGCCAGATTAAACACAACATTTTTAAGGGACCCCATTTTCATATAGGGGGAGTCTGAATATTGACACATGTTTTTCTATAGACTTTATGCTATTGAAGGTTTACCTGTTTAAAAACGTTTGTTTTTTAGTCTGGCAGAAGGCTTGAAGCAGAGCAGTCTTATAAATATGTCATAAAGGTAAGTTTGAATGCTTTTAGATAATCCACAGTCCATTTAATATACAATTCTGAGAATGAGAATGGCGCTGCAACGACCGGCTGCCTTTCTGTTCGCTCCGTCGAGACTGTGCTTACTTTTGTTAATATTTATAGTTTTAAGAGTTTTGTCTGTACCAACAGTAGGTGCATTTAATGTGTATGACCGTCAGTCACTTATAGACATCGGATTACGGGAAACTTACCGATTGGATTACTCACTGGACCAGCTTTCCGAACCGCAACAATGGCCTGAGGAGATTCTCCGGAGAATGGGACCAGATCCCTTTGTTCCCGACCCCAGGAACAAAGGATCCAGACGGCGTGGGAAGAGAGCTGGGATCCGTAACAGGCTGAGATCCAGACGCCACCGAACGCCATTACCCAGTATATTGCTAGCCAATGTACAATCAATTGACAATAAATTGGACGATATCCGAGCAAGGATTCAATACCAAAGAGACGTCAGAGACTGCAACGTTCTCTGCTTCACCGAGACGTGGCTGGCGCCGGACGTTCCAGACCACGCAATCCAACCGGCCGAACATTTCTTTATCCACCGCAAGGATCGTACAGCAGAGTCCGGTAAACAACGTGGAGGAGGTATTGCCTTCATGTTTAACAACAATTGGAGCGATCCAACTAACGTGAAGGAATTATCCAACCACTGCTGCCCAGACCTGGAATATATAACCATCAAGTGTCGTCCTTTCTTCCTCCCGAGGGAGTTAACGGCGATCATCCTTGTAGGAGTGTATATTCCACCGCAAGCCAGTAACAACGTCGCGCTCTCCAGACTCCACGACGAGGTAAATAGAATACAAGCGGCGAATGTTAACGCCGCCATTTTAGTGCTGGGTGATTTCAATAGCGCCAATCTGAGAAAGGTATTACCTGACTTCTATCAGCATGTGATTTGCAACACCAGAGGCGGTAACATCCTAGATCACTGTTACACGCAATTTAAAGGTGGCTACAAGGCTCATTCTGATAGTGGCTTTGGTAAATCAGATCATGCGTCCATTTTTCTTTCACCAATGTACAAACAGAGAATCAAAAGTACTCCTGTAGTCTCGCGAGAGGTGCAGAAATGGGATTTGACGTCAGAGGAGACGCTCCAGTCTGCGTTTGACTGCACAGACTGGAATGTGTTCCGCGACACAGATAACATTAATGTCTACACGGAGACAGTGCTGGACTATGTTTGTACTTTGGTGGAAGAAACAATCCCCACTACCAAAATGAGAGTTTACCCAAATCAAAAACCCTGGGTAGACAAATCCGTCCGTGAAGCTCTGAGAGAGCGCACCAAAGCATACAACGACGGCCTAGTGGCAGGCAACATGAATGACCACAAGGTGGGGCGATACAACGTAAGGAGGACAGTGTCAGAGGCCAAACGGCGCTACAGGGATAAAATTGAACTCCAGTTTGAACAAGCTGACTCTAGAGCTATGTGGCAGGGGCTCAAAACGATGACAGACTACAAAGGCGCCTCCCTCAAACTGAACAGTGACATCTCCTTAGCAAATGACCTCAATACCTTCTATGCGAGGTTTGATGCTGGTAATAACAACACCAGCTCACAAGCCACGGCAATGGGGGGGGGGGGGGGGGGGGGTCGGCTGCTGATGGAGGCGCAGTGTTCAGGGTAACGGAGCATGAGGTGAGGCGGGCCTTTAAAAAAGTGAATATCAGGAAGGCAGCAGGTCCGGACGGCATCCCCGGCCGCGTCCTAAAAGTCTGTGCCGACCAACTGGCCCCAGTATTCACTGACATATTTAACCTGTCCTTAGAACAGGCTGTCATCCCCACCTGCCTGAAGAAGTCCACTATTATCCCTGTACCCAAAAAATCCAAGCCTGCTTGCCTCAACGACTACCGCCCTGTAGCTCTCACCTCCATAGCCATGAAGTGCTTTGAGAAGCTAGTAAAGGGCTACATCTGCTCCTCCCTCCCCATCAACATGGACCCCCTGCAATTTGCATACCGCCCCAACAGGTCCACGGAGGACGCCATAGCCCATGTGCTGCACACAGCAGCATCACACCTGGACAAGAGGCAGGGGAACTATGTGAGAATGCTATTCATCGACTACAGCTCGGCATTCAATACCATAGTCCCCTCCATACTCATAGCCAAGCTCAGGGACCTGGGCTTGAACTATGACCTCTGCCAGTGGGTCTTGGACTTCCTGACTGGCAGACCCCAGGTGGTGAGAGCAGGCAACTGCACCTCCTCATCCATCACCCTCAACATAGGGGCCCCCCAGGGCTGTGTTCTGAGTCCCCTCCTCTACTCCCTGTACACACACGACTGTGTGGCTCAGCGGAGTAGCAATACAATCATCAAATTTGCTGACGACACAGTGGTGGTGGGCCTGATCTCTGCCAACGACGAGAGGGCCTACCTGGAAGAGGTCAAGGTCCTGGCGGGATGGTGCCAGGAAAACAGCCTCTCCCTGAACGTCAGCAAAACAAAGGAGATGATTGTGGACTTCAGGAGGTCGGGGGTCAAGGACTACAGCCCCCTCAGCATCGACGGGGCACCGGTTGAGAGAGTCAACAGCTTTAAGTACCTCGGAGCCTACATATCCGAGGACTTGACATGGACCACACACATTGACAGTGTTGTGAAGAAGGCACGACAACGCCTCTACTTCCTCAGGCGCCTAAGGAAGTTCCAAGTCAGTCAGAAGATCCTTAAGAACTTCTACTCATGTACAATAGAGAGCATCTTGACCGGCAACATCACCTCCTGGTTTGGGAATAGCACTGCACAAGACCGAAGCAGACTACAAAGAGTGACACGTTCAGCCGAACGCACAATTGGAGGGGGGCTCCCCACCCTCCAGAACATTTACAACAAGCGTTGCAAGGGCAAGGCTAAGAGAATCATTAAAGACTCCAGTCACCCGAACAACTGCCTCTTTGAACTGCTGCGGTCAGGCAAGCGATACCGGAGTCTCAAGGCGAGCACAGAAAGACTCAGAAGAAGCTTCTATCCCCAGGCCATCAGGCTGCTAAACGAACAATGAACACTACACAACAACAACCACCAAACGCACATAGCACACACATCCACACGCACACACTCACTTTAAACAAACACACTGTAGCACCCACTCCACACACTTTATAGCACACACCCACTTTAAACAAACACACTGTAGCACCCACTCCCCACACTTTATATTTATTGATGAAGGATTGCACTACAACTCGTACACCTTACTGTAAATTGTACCTAAATTGTACCTCATCCCATTTCTGCTTTGCACTATATAGTACTGTACATTAGTACACTGCATAGTATTGTATATTATATGGTAACTCAGAACATTGTACATATGTCTATACCGAACACTGTGACCTCATTTTCTTCTTCTAAATGACATGCTATACTATGTTATTTGATACTATCTTGTCTAGCACAGTCTCTGGAGCGTAACAGTAAGAAGCATTTTGTATGAAAGTATTCTGTACTTCTGTATGACAACTATTAAAGAAACTTGAAACTTAATCAAACAATTGATTTTGAATATATCTTCATCATCATCATTTACAATTTATATTAGCCATTAGGCTATATCAAGATGAGTATTCATGACACTTAGAGGAAGAACCATATCAATGTTGACCTTTCATCTTGCGCCCAAATCTTACATTTTCAAATGATCCTCCTGACCCGTCAGCCATACAGTCTTAAATAAATGTAGTCAAAATAGCTTCCCCCCCCCCTACTCCTAGGCTGGTCACAGATCATAATTTGTGACATATCAATATGTTTAGATAGATGATTCTTAAACTTCTTGTGTGGTAACCACGTTGAATAAAGAAAGTTAGTTGGCCAAACCCTTTGACTGGATTAGGGCGGCATGGTCAAAAGGTGTCATTGAGGATTGGGGGCATTTCAGGGATACAGTATATACTGTAGCCCACCCTTTGTTGTCAACTGCAGCTAGCATACGTGTGTTTAGTTATACAAAAACCTTTGTGTTTTTTGTTCCAGCTGAACCTACAGAAGCAATCCATTCTGAGGGAAATCAAAGAGCTCCAGGATCAATTTGGCTTTGGAAATCCGTGCTTCTAAATGGAACCTGGAAAAAACAAAATGCAAAACAATGCACTGGTGTTGGTTTTAGTTTTTCGATTTGTAATTTGAAAAGTCTTTTGAATGGTTTATCCATATTTTAATACAATTAAAACACATTGTCCTCAATAATAAGGTCTCTTTATAGTTTTCTTTTTAATACTGGTAAATTATCCATTTGTTTGGTGTAGAGACTGGGTATTTCTTTCAAAAGTAATAATTCCTAGTAGGTTTTTACTCATTTGTTTCCACAGCCTGTGTTTTTTTACCCTTTGATTTGTCCCATTTTTAACACTTTAAAGCAACAATGTGTAATTGTGGCACCTGCTGGTCGTGAGCGGTACTAAAACTGTTTTCAATTACTTCTCATGAGCGTCTTTGTTCTTTTGCATCCGTGTGCTTTCTTTTTGCATTCTTGCTCTCTTGGTGGTACTCTTTACAATAATTTAAAGGGGAACTATCTTACTATTCCTTTCACTATTTGGGCAATTTTACACAATTCCTGTGAGTCTATGGAACAAATAGTTTTTTCTCCAAAAAAATTCATTGTTTTGTATTTCTAATCAAGTATTCTAAGGCGGACTTCCGGTTTAGCATCAGCATGTAGTGGTCGCATTGGTCAGAGCTCGATAAGGTTGATAAGGTTGATGCTAAGGTTGAGAAGGTTGACGCTAAGGTTGATAAGGTTGACGCTAAGGTTGACGCTATCAAAGAATATTGAATCCAAAATCGAAGATTTAAAAGCAGCGGCTGCAGAACAAACCGAACGCACTACTGTAGTTGAAGCCACCTTGGTTGAACACACACTGAGATTCATTAGGGGCGATGGGGCTTTACATGACGGCATCGTGGAACTAACGGAGAAGATAGAAGAGGTCAACGGGAAGCTAACGGATAAGATATATGACAACAACGAGAAGCTAACAGCTAAGATATTAGAAATCGAACGTCATTCCCGTAGATTTAATATCCGTATAGTGGGACTGGATGAATCAGTTGACTGCACAAACGACTCGTTCGCGACAGTGTTAGCTCAAATTCTAGGACCAGATATCCTCTCTACACCACCTATAGTGGATCAGCGCTACAGAATTGGCATCCGAGACGTCAACAACAATAAATCGAGGGTGATTATTGCTAGCCTACGTCAAACTGGAATAAGAGATACGATTATCCGGGCGGCACGAAAGAAGAGGGGAACTCTGCAACACAACGGGAAACTAGTGTATTTCTACAAGGATTTTTACCGCGAGGTTGTAACCCTACGAGCCCGTAACAAGTCAGTGATGTCTCAGCTTTTTGAGAACAAATTCCAACCTACACTACACTGTAAAAAGTAACCAGCATTTCACAACATTTAACAGTATTATCTTACAGTAACATATTGTAATTAAGGCCTCCTGTAATATCCCAACAAATACATGTAAAAAAGACAGTATCTTTTGATTTCACATTATATTATTCTTATTTCACAATAAAATACCGCAATCAAAATCCTCTGTAATATCACATCAGATGTTGTAATCTCACAATAGCATACCAACATATCACATTATATTATTCTTATTTCACAATAAGATACCGCAATCAAAATCCTCTGTAATATCACATCAGATGTTGTAATATCACAGTAGCATATGAATATTTCACATAATTTATTTATTATTTCACAATAAAATATTGCAATCAAAATCCTCTGTAATATCACATCAGATGTTGTAATCTCACAGTAGCATATCAACATATCACATTATATTATTCTTATTTCACAATAAGATATTGCAATTTTATACAAAACAAGACGAAAGTGTTTCTCTGTAATATCACATCAGATGTTGTAATCTCACAATAGCATATCAATTTATCACATTATATTATTCTTATTTCACAATCAAATATTGTAATTTTATACAAAACAAGACGAAAGTCTTTCTCTGTAATATCACATCAGATGTTGTAATCTATAGCATATCAACATATCACATTATATTATTCTTATTTCACAATAAGATACCGCAATCAAAATCCTCTGTAATATCACATCAGATGTTGTAATCTCACAGTAGCATATGAATATTTCACATAATTTATTTATTATTTCACAATAAAATATTGCAATCAAAATCCTCTGTAATATCACATCAGATGTTGTAATCTCACAGTAGCATTTCAACATATCACATTATATTATTCTTATTTCACAATAAGATATTGTAATTTCATACAAAACAAGATGAAAGTGTTTCTCTGTAATATCACATCAGATGTTGTAATCTCACAATAGCATATCAATTTATCACATTATATTATTCTTATTTCACAATAAAATATTGTAATTTTATACAAAACAAGATGAAAGTCTTTCTCTGTAATATCACATCAGATGTTGTAATCTCACAATAGCATATCAATTTATCACATTATATTATTCTTATTTCACAATAAAATATTGTAATTTTATACAAAACAAGATGAAAGTGTTTCTCTGTAATATCACATCAGATGTTGTAATCTCACAATAGCATATCAATTTATCACATTATATTATTCTTATTTCACAATCAAATATTGTAATTTTATACAAAACAAGACGAAAGTCTTTCTCTGTAATATCACATCAGATGTTGTAATCTCACAATAGCATATCAACATATCACATTATATTATTCTTATTTCACAATAAGATACCGCAATCAAAATCCTCTGTAATATCACATCAGATGTTGTAATCTCACAGTAGCATATGAATATTTCACATAATTTATTTATTATTTCACAATAAAATATTGCAATCAAAATCCTCTGTAATATCACATCAGATGTTGTAATCTCACAGTAGCATATCAACATATCACATTATATTATTCTTATTTCACAATAAGATATTGTAATTTTATACAAAACAAGACGAAAGTGTTTCTCTGTAATATCACATCAGATGTTGTAATCTCACAATAGCATATCAATTTATCACATTATATTATTCTTATTTCACAATAAAATATTGTAATTTTATACAAAACAAGATGAAAGTATTTCTCTGTAATATCACATCAGATGTTGTAATCTCACAGTAGCATATCAACATATCACATTATATTATTCTTATTTCACAATAGAATATTGTAATTTTATACAAAACAAGACAAAAGTCTTTCTCTGTAATATCACATCAGATGTTGTAATCTCACAATAGCATATCAACATATCACATTATATTATTCTTATTTCACAATAAGATACCGCAATCAAAATCCTCTGTAATATCACATCAGATGTTGTAATCTCACAGTAGCATATGAATATTTCACATAATTTATTTATTATTTCACAATAAAATATTGCAATCAAAATCCTCTGTAATATCACATCACATTTTTTTTATCTCACAGTAGCATATGAATATTTCACATAATTTATTTATTATTTCACAATAATATATTGTAATTTTATTAAAAAAAACAAGACACAAGTCTTTCTCTGTCATATCACATCAGATGTTGTAATCTCACAATAGCATATCAACATATCACATTATATTATTCTTATTTCACAATAAGGTGTTATAAGTGGTTGCTAGGGTGTTTCTAGGTGGTTGCTGTTATGGGTGGTTGCTAGGGTGTTTCTAGGTGGTTGCTAGGGTGTTATAAGTGGTTGCTAGGGTGTTTCTATGGTTGCTAGGGTGTTATAAGTGGTTGCTAGGGTGTTTCTAGGTGGTTGCTAGGGTGTTATAGCTGGTTGCTAGGGTGTTTCTATGTGGTTGCTAGGGTGTTTCTATGGTTGCTAAGGTGTTATAAGTGGTTGCTAGGGTGTTTCTAGGTGGTTGCTAGGGTGTTTCTAGGTGGTTGCTAGGGTGTTATGGGTGGTTGCTAGGGTGTTTCTAGGTGGTTGCTAGGGTGTTATAAGTGGTTGCTAGGGTGTTTCTAGGTGGTTGCTAGGGTGTTTCTAGGTGGTTGCTAGGGTGTTATGGGTGGTTGCTAGGGTGTTTCTAGGTGGTTGCTAGGGTGTTATAAGTGGTTGCTAGGGTGTTTCTATGGTTGCTAGGGTGTTATAAGTGGTTGCTAGGGTCTTTCTAGGTGGTTGCTAGGGTGTTATAGCTGGTTGCTAGGGTGTTTCTAGGTGGTTGCTAGGGTGTTTCTATGGTTGCTAGGGTGTTATAAGTGGTTGCTAGGGTGTTTCTAGGTGGTTGCTAGGGTGTTTCTAGTTGGTTGCTAGGGTGTTATGGGTGGTTGCTAGGGTGTTTCTAGGTGGTTGCTAGGGTGTTATAAGTGGTTGCTAGGGTGTTTCTAGGTGGTTGCTAGGGTGTTTCTAGGTGGTTGCTAGGGTGTTATGGGTGGTTGCTAGGGTGTTTCTAGGTGGTTGCTAGGGTGTTATAAGTGGTTGCTAGGGTGTTTCTAGGTGGTTGCTAGGGTGTTATAAGTGGTTGCTAGGGTGTTTCTAGGTGGTTGCTAGGGTGTTATATATGGTTGCTAGGGTGTTTCTAGGTGGTTGCTAGGGTGTTATAAGTGGTTGCTAGGGTGTTTCTAGGTGGTTGCTAGGGTGTTATAAGTGGTTGCTAGGGTGTTTCTAGGTGGTTGCTAGGGTGTTATATATGGTTGCTAGGTTGTTTCTAGGTGGTTGCTAGGGTGTTATAAGTGGTTGCTAGGGTGTTTCTATGGTTGCTAGGGTGTTATAAGTGGTTGCTAGGGTGTTTCTAGGTGGTTGCTAGGGTGTTATGGGTGGTTGCTAGGGTGTTTCTAGGTGGTTGCTAGGGTGTTATAAGTGGTTGCTAGGGTGTTTCTAGGTGGTTGCTAGAGTGTTTCTAGGTGGTTGCTAGGGTGTTATGGGTGGTTGCTAGGGTGTTTCTAGGTGGTTGCTAGGGTGTTATAAGTGGTTGCTAGGGTGTTTCTAGGTGGTTGCTAGGGTGTTATAAGTGGTTGCTAGGGTGTTTCTAGGTGGTTGCTATGGTGTTATAAGTGGTTGCTAGGGTGTTTCTAGGTGGTTGCTAGGGTGTTATAAGTGGTTGCTAGGGTGTTTCTAGGTGGTTGCTAGGGTGTTATAAGTGGTTGCTAGGGTGTTTCTAGGTGGTTGCTAGGGTGTTATATATGGTTGCTAGGGTGTTTCTAGGTGGTTGCTAGGGTGTTATAAGTGGTTGCTAGGGTGTTTCTAGGTGGTTGCTAGGGTGTTATATATGGTTGCTAGGTTGTTTCTAGGTGGTTGCTAGGGTGTTATAAGTGGTTGCTAGGGTGTTTCTATGGTTGCTAGGGTGTTATAAGTGGTTGCTAGGGTGTTTCTAGGTGGTTGCTAGGGTGTTATGGGTGGTTGCTAGGGTGTTTCTAGGTGGTTGCTAGGGTGTTATAAGTGGTTGCTAGGGTGTTTCTAGGTGGTTGCTAGGGTGTTTCTAGGTGGTTGCTAGGGTGTTATGGGTGGTTGCTAGGGTGTTTCTAGGTGGTTGCTAGGGTGTTATAAGTGGTTGCTAGGGTGTTTCTAGGTGGTTGCTAGGGTGTTATAAGTGGTTGCTAGGGTGTTTCTAGGTGGTTGCTATGGTGTTATAAGTGGTTGCTAGGGTGTTTCTAGGTGGTTGCTAGGGTGTTATAAGTGGTTGCTAGGGTGTTTCTAGGTGGTTGCTAGGGTGTTATATATGGTTGCTAGGTTGTTTCTAGGTGGTTGCTAGGGTGTTATATGTGGTTGCTAGGGTGTTTCTAGGTGGTTGCTAGGGTGTTATAAGTGGTTGCTAGGGTGTTTCTAGGTGGTTGCTAGGGTGTTATATGTGGTTGCTAGGGTGTTTCTAGGTGGTTGCTAGGGTGTTATAAGTGGTTGCTAGGGTGTTTCTAGGTGGTTGCTAGGGTGTTATATGTGGTTGCTAGGGTGTTTCTAGGTGGTTGCTAGGGTGAAAAGCATGGTGAAGAGGTCATGACCCGGGTGGGCGGGGTCTGCCATGATCTTCCTCGCCCTCCTCAAGGCCCTGGAGGAATGTAGGGACTTGAGGGAGGGAAGGGGGCAGCCGATCACACTCTCCGCTGATCGTATCACCCGCTGCAGCCTTGTCCCTGACCGTGGCTGCAGGGAACCAGGTGATGATGGAGAGGGTGAGGATGGACTGGATGATGGCAGTGTAGAACTGGACCATCATAGTCCTCTGCAGCCTAAACTTCCCTAACAGGGGAGCCTATATCATTGGGACAGGTCTCTGCTCATCAGCAAGGAAAGGTACTGCTTTGGGGAGAAAGTATATCATCTATCACTACTGCCACCAGGTGTGGGAGGGTGCGGGTAGTATTAGGAGAAGTGTGGGTGTGTGGGGAATTACTGCGAGTCGCCCTGGAGGGCAAGAAGGACCAGCTCACTACCCCTAGGTTAGTAAATCCTATAGGCCCCATCCACCACTCTGCTAAAGCTCCACTCTACTCCTGCACTAAAGTCAGGGATTCAGTTGGACTCAGATCTGCATGCTGCGTTCCCCCTACCTGGTGAACGTTCATAGGGATAATCCACCCTGCTACACAAACATCTCAAAACAAACTGGTCAGACTACATGCTTGACCTTACTCCTAGAACCCACCTCACCCCTGCCCACTTTGACAACCTAGGATGGCTTAGAGACGACAGAGTACATCAACATGCAATGGGCCTGGTACCCAGATTCGGCTCAATCAGGGACTAAACATGTTTCGCAATTATGCCAGATCAATGTGGAACGCCCTACCCAAAGCTGTAAAGGAATGTGAATCACTACCCACTTTCAAAACCACTCTCAAAGAACACCTATACGGGAGACTGCAATTCGAAACTGGCCCCTGTAAATGTCCTAACCCAACCCCCTCCAATGTACAGTAAATTACCAAACATGGTTTTGTCAATATTCCAATGTGCTTGTATACAGTTGTACAGTGTCCACCCACCCCTCCTATACCCAACCTACCCAACCCCCCCACCCCACCCACCCAACCATCTCCAATGTACAGCCCCCCCCCACCCCACCCCACCTAATGTACGGTTTCATAAATGTATAGATGTAGCAGTACTGTCTGTATGTCATGTATGTGTGTGTGTGTGTGTGTGTGTGTAAATGAATGAACCGAAATATGTAGTTTGCTGATAGATACACAAAATGGGTTTATTTATGTTGATTTAATTTGGTTGTGTTGATGTTTCCATTTTTGCAAAATGCATATTCTGTTTGTTTTACACAATAAGTCTATTGGTGTGTTGTGTGTGTGTAAGGGCAGGTGTAGAAGATTTTTTCTTCTTCCTGTTCCTTTCGGCCATGGTATTTGGTGAATTATATGTACTGTTGGACTGTGGTAATTCCATGTACGAATAAATAAATGATGATGACGATGTATGTCCTGATGAATTGAAAGGTTATGGGGGACCCTGATGTAAACAAGACGAAAGTCTTTCTCTGGTCTGCATCCCCTTAACAATTGTGTGTATTGAGCTGTACTGTATTGTACCCATTCTGCAATCTGTTAATAAAGTTTTCAATCAATCAATCAATCAATCAATCAATCAATCAATCAGTACCCGTTCTGCACCTGCGTATTGGGGGCCACTATATAATGCATGATTAGGAGACATGTTGAGACTTGTCTAGGCTGCCTGCACACACACCAGCTTCCTGGGCGGGCGCCTCCCAGAATGCACTACACCTGTACCTTGCCTCCCAGAATACCTGCACCTTCCTCCATTGTTGTATCAGCGTGTGCTGTATCTCTGCATCGTTAATCGACAATAAAACGTGAGTATATAGTGCATGATAAAGTCGATGGTGGATATTATTCTGTATCTATGATTTCGATTGCAAACGCCAGCGGAGTAGTGCTGTGTTCGTTTTTTACATGGTTATGCGTTTTTACACGTTATGTGTGCCTGCTGCTAATGTTAGCTGTTAGCTATGTCTGACCTCTGTTGGGTAATGCAACGTTGCCTACCAAACAACGGGACCACTGTGTTTTTTTTTTATATTGCTCCTGGCTGTTCAAACTAATTTTACCGTGTGAAAGAGGGGAAAGTTGGTTCATTTCCACAAACTACCAGTGAACAAGTGTTGTTCTGAACTGGAGCTATAGTATAGCCAGCCATTTAGCTACCTGGCTACCTATATAGCTTCAGTTCAGCTAACTAGCTACATGCAGCATTTAGCCAGTGATGGGCAAGCTACTTGGAAAATGTAGTAAGCTACACTAGTTACTCTCGATTAAATATAGCTCAACTACAATGGAAGCTATCCCCAGATAAATGTAGCAAGCTACACTACAAAAATAGCACACTACTTTTTTTTTTTTTTTTTTACTTTACTTTATGATCAGGTTTCCACCAAACAAATACAGTAGGCAGGCAAAAGAAAGTTCAGTTTGTTTATGAAACAAGCCCTCGGTCTGGCTTTTTGTGTCATCATTTTAACATGAACTTGTATTATGTACAAAATGTTAATAAAGTATGAGGAAATAACTGTGGAAACGTAATAAATAAAAGGCCAAATCAATCAAATAAACACTAAAATATATACTCTCTCTATTGGAATGGAGACTTTTCAGCACAGGATAAACTGCCCACTTTATCAACCAAAACTTCTTCAATATCAGAATTTTAACTAATAATAACTGTCTTACTGAATTTTACTATTATGCTACCATGTCTATACTACCACCAACTATGCTGTCTATACTACAGTATGTACTCGGAGTATAACACTCAAGCTCGACACTGCTAGACAAACAATACTAATTTATAGACTATTTGTTTCCTGTGCAGTACACCTGAGATTAATCACCTCATGCAGTACTGTTTGACATGAATTTATGCGTCGTTCCCTGTGTTTTTTTTCTTTCCTCTTGCCTCCCTCCCTTGTCCTAGGGCCTGCCTACTGATTGCCTATGCCTGAATCTTTCCGGCCGACAAGGCGTACAGGACAGTAATCTGCACTGACGTCTCCCCAGATCCATGCACGGATTGCTTCTTGGTTGTATAGGTAGGCCTATATGCAACACAGATCGTAGTTTATAGACTATATTTGTTTCCTGTGCAGTACACCTGAGATTAATCACCTCATGCAGTACTGTTTGACATGAATTTATGCGTCGTTCCCTGTGTTTTTTTTCTGTCCTAGGGCCTGCCTACTGATTGCCTATGCCTGAATCTTTCCGGCCGACAAGGCGTACAGGACAGTAATCTGCACTGACGTCTCCCCAGATCCATGCACGGATTGCTTCTTGGTTGTATAGGTAGGCCTATATGCAACACAGATCGTAGTTTATAGACTATATTTGTTTCCTGTGCAGTACACCTGAGATTAATCACCTCATGCAGTACTGTTTGACATGAATTTATGCGTCGTTCCCTGTGTTTTTTTTCTGTCCTAGGCAGGGGCGTTTTTAGGGTTAGAAAACATTGGGGGCTTCAGCCCGGGGGGTGGAGGGGGGCTCCCCCCCCCCCCCCTTTTTTGTTTTTTCTTCTTTTTTTAAACACAGAAATACGCAATTTTAGAGTAATTAGAAATGAATACTGAAGAACTCGAATCATTAGAGGTTCTCAAAGTGAGGTCCATGTCCATGAGAGGGATCTGGGCAGTTCCCATAGAAAATTCAAAGTTAACAGGACCAAATCATCAGTTTCTTATTTATTTATTTAACCTTTATTTTGCCAGATAAAACATTGATCTGGTCCAAGAGGCCCCAACAGGAGTACAAATATACATATATACACATATATATATACATATATATATATATATATATATATATATATATATATATATATATATATATATATATATATATATAATATATATACATATACTGTACATACATACACACATATACACCAATAACAAAATAAAAACAGTTAAGAATCATACACATAAGCAAATAAACAAACAAACAAACATTATGCACAGCCTATGTACAAAAGAAATAAACAGTTCATCTCTAGTCTTTACAGTTTTCTTCAATTGCATAAACACTCAAATCAAAAGTATTACACAATTATCAAAACCTTACACTCAAGGAGCAAAACGTAGGCCCAGATTTGCACTCCTATAAGCACAATGTCAGCCTCACACTTTTTGCAAAACAATACACACAGTGATTTGCAAAACACTAAACACACTTCCATTACATTAGACACAGAATGTCAAATTACCACACATATGAGCCAATTGGTTAAACACAGCCATCAGATGCACAAACACACCATTGCTTAATTGTAGATACACCAATCAGGTTTAAGCACTATAAAAATGCAGCAGGTGAGTTCACCTGTCTTCAACCAAAATGGAAAGAGAGTGAAGTACTGTACACAGAGAACGTGAAAATATACAATGCATTCACCAAACACTACACAAGACAACCAATGATGCAGACTGATGAAAATATACATTTTCTCCCATTTTCCCAAATCAGTCAACATGTCAACATGGAGAATCACAACAAAAAATTATCTTGCCAGATCCATAGGCAAAGAGATAATGTCTAGTATTTTCTGTACTCTATTTAAATTTTTTCAAAATTGTTTTTGTTTTACTGTAATTTTAACCTGTACTGGATACAGTATTTTATGTTTGTCTGATATTTGCTGAGCTTACAGTGTTATGCACATAGTAGCATGAAAACTGGGACATGTTTTGTTGTGATTCTCCATGTTGAAATGTTGACTGATTTGGTTATATGGAGAGAACATTTATATTTTCATCAGTCTGCATCATTGATTTGGGTATATGGAGAGAAAATGTTTTTTTTTAGCAGTCTGCATCATTGATTTGGGTATATGTAGATAAATAAATTATATTTTCATCTGTCTACTCTACAGCATTGGTCTTGTGTAGTGTTTGGTGAATTTATTGTATATTTGCACATTTTCTGCGTACTTCACTTACAGTACTCTAATCACTGAGAAGTAGAATTGCTAAATGTGTTTTAGGTTAAGCACAGCAGTGTGTGTAACTGGTTCAAACAGAATTGAGTCATATGAAACGTGTGTGTCATAATGTAACAAAATGTAGTTTTTATAAATTAGTGTATGGTTTTGACAAGTGTTTAATTTAGCAACGGATCTGAGGTGTTCTGATAATTGTGTGTGTGGTTGTGCTAATTGTGTGTTTTGAAACACCGGGCCCCGTTTTCAAAATCATGCTTAAGCAATCGAAAAAAAACTATTGTGTGTTTCATTATAATTATGTTTCAGTCTTCTCATAAAAAAAATATTTTATTTTTGGGTCTTTTCCTGCCTTTGGTCCGCTTTGCATTCACATCTCAAATGAACCGTAGCAGGGTTCACTTGCAAGAGTGAATGAGCTTTCACACCACCCCAAACCAACCGGACTATCCGAGGAAATGAACCAGGGTTCGATTAAAGCTTATTATAGTTTATCACAGTATCATGAGCATGTCTTTGTCAGTGGACACTGGACATGGGTATGGATGGCTCCAGGTGCTGCTGTGTTAAAGTGCACATCTTCAAGTCCACAAATCGGTGAATGAAAGAATGATAGGATCAAATGAAAACTACTTACTAAAAATGGATTAAACGTACTAAAAACCAACAAAAAATAACAAACACTAACAAACATTCAGCACAGACAATGGGGACACGAAAAAAAAAAAAAAAAAAAAGTAAAAAGTAAAAAAAAAAAAAAATGTAATTTTTTTTTTATTTTTTTTAAGGTCCGGGGCTAGGAGAAAAACATCCGGGGCTAAAGCCCCGGAAGCCCAGGGCTAACAACGCCACTGGTCCTAGGGCCTGCCTACTGATTGCCTATGCCTGAATCTTTCCGGCCGACAAGGCGTACAGGACAGTAATCTGCACTGACGTCTCCCCAGATCCATGCACGGATTGCTTCTTGGTTGTATAGGTAGGCCTATATGCAACACAGATCGTAGTTTATAGACTATATTTGTTTCCTGTGCAGTACACCTGAGATTAATCACCTCATGCAGTACTGTTTGACATGAATTTATGCGTCGTTCCCTGTGTTTTTTTTCTGTCCTAGGGCCTGCCTACTGATTGCCTATGCCTGAATCTTTCCGGCCGACAAGGCGTACAGGACAGTAATCTGCACTGACGTCTCCCCAGATCCATGCACGGATTGCTTCTTGGTTGTATAGGTAGGCCTATATGCAACACAGATCGTAGTTTATAGACTATATTTGTTTCCAGTGCAGTACACCTGAGATTAATCACCTCATGCAGTACTGTTTGACATGAATTTATGCGTCGTTCCCTGTGTTTTTTTTCTGTCCTAGGGCCTGCCTACTGATTGCCTATGCCTGAATCTTTCCGGCCGACAAGGCGTACAGGACAGTAATCTGCACTGACGTCTCCCCAGATCCATGCACGGATTGCTTCTTGGTTGTATAGGTAGGCCTATATGCAACACAGATCGTAGTTTATAGACTATATTTGTTTCCTGTGCAGTACACCTGAGATTAATCACCTCATGCAGTACTGTTTGACATGAATTTATGCGTCGTTCCCTGTGTTTTTTTTCTGTCCTAGGGCCTGCCTACTGATTGCCTATGCCTGAATCTTTCCGGCCGACAAGGCGTACAGGACAGTAATCTGCACTGACGTCTCCCCAGATCCATGCACGGATTGCTTCTTGGTTGTATAGGTAGGCCTATATGCAACACAGATCGTAGTTTATAGACTATATTTGTTTCCTGTGCAGTACACCTGAGATTAATCACCTCATGCAGTACTGTTTGACATGAATTTATGCGTCGTTCCCTGTGTTTTTTTTCTTTCCTCTTGCCTCCCTCCCTTGTCCTAGGGCCTGCCAACTGATTGCCTGCCTGAATCGTTCCGGCCGACAAGGCGTACAGGACAGTAATCTGCACTGACGTCTCCCCAGATCCATGCACGGATTGCTTCTTGGTTGTATAGGTAGGCCTATATGCAACACAGATCGTAGTTTATAGACTATTTGTTTCCTGTGCAGTACACCTGAGATTAGCCTATAGTATACGTTCATAATCTGCATGCAAACTGTAATCTCTCCTTTCTCTGGTTTCCTTTTTTCTAGGTCATCAGAGAGGTCTTTAACATACAGTATCCTGTTCAGTGGCATCTTGTTCAGTGAGGCAGCCAGGCTAACCAGTGTTCAGTGTGAGGCAGATGTAATGATTGGGTAGGTAACTATAGCACGCACAACAATGTTCCACTGTAAATATATTCGATGTCAGCATGTGTCTGAGAGTGTGCATACCTTTGTCCAGCACGCGCAGCTCCACAGTAACGCCCCCAATTATCTTTATCAGTGCGGGATACCTGACTGCTCACAGAGGTTCAGAAAACACGCAGCACTGAGATCTCATATATATAGGCTGCATAGGTGCTACCTGCAAGCTGGTCAGCCGCCTAGACCTCCTAGATCAGCTCTACCACCTGACACATCCTTGAAATGTGTGCTTGAGGCTTGTGCATTTAAGTGTGACACTTTAGCCTCTCTTATCAAGCATTTGAAGACACACATAAAGGGAGGAATGGAATCGCCATGTCCATTTAGAGGTTGTGATTGCAGGTTCACAAACGTAATGACTTTTGCTTCACATATTTCCAGGAAACACAAGGATTCAGTTTTAGATGACTTGGTACTAGACAAGTCTACAGAGTCATTGCCAGAACCCAGTCAGACGTATTCAGAAGCTGCTGGTGAACATGATGAACCAGAAGTGCCATTAGCTGTGGACGAAACCCTTTTTTTACATAACCTTACACTTTTCTATTTGAAATTGCAATCTAAGCTACTCTTACCGGCAAGCACCATACAAACCATTATTGAGGACTTTCAAATTGCTCATGAACTTGGCCTGTCTCATACACTTAACGTTCTGAGTGAGAAATTGAAGAAACTTGGAATCCCTCAGGCCACTATAAGCAGCATGGTTGATGAAGTGAACAGAGATGATCTACTCACACTTTTTAACAAGGGAAGACTCAGTACAGATACAAAGAGGAAGTCTGCTTTTAAAGAGTGTTTCAACCATGTTCATCCCGTGCCTTTGCTCTTGGGCAATGATGAAAATGACAAAGAATGCTTTGCTCAGTATGTACCTATACATGAGACATTGGTGACACTGTTCAAAAACGAGTCTCTACGAGAACAGTATAACATGACACGTTTGCAGCAATCTACTGATGCTGTCTATCAGGATGTCAAGGATGGAGAAGGATTTCAAAGTAATCCAATGTTGAAAGCTGACCCTTCCTCACTTGGTTTGATACTGTACCAAGATGCCTTCGAGGTTGTTAATCCACTGGGCTCAGGGAAGAAAAAGCACAAGGTCTTAGCTGTTTACCTAACCCTGACTGACATCTTGCCTCACAATAGATCTTCTATAGATCAAATGCAACTTGTTCTCTTATGTAGGGAGCAGGACTTTAAGTATTTTGGGCTAAAAAAGGTTTTTGCACATCTGATTGAGGACCTCAAAATCCTGGAGGAGAGAGGTGTAGTCATATCTGATGGCACTGTACTAAAGGGCTCTTTGGTTGCCATTGCAGGAGACAACTTAGGATCCCATTCTATTGGGGGATTTTTAGAAAACTTCAGTCGATCTAAATATTTTTGTTGCTACTGTCAGGTACAGAGAGAGGATTTTGTGAAGAATCCAGTGTTGTGTGGTGCCACAAGAACGGTCCAATCATACACAAGTAATTTGCAAGACCTGGAAACTAGTACCACAGACTCTGTATGCGGTATCAAGTTTGACTCTCCTTTCAACCAGATTTCTCATTTCCATGTTTGCCAGCCTGGCCTCCCACCATGTCTAGGCCATGATTTATTTGAGGGAGTCATGGCTTATGACCTTCCTTTATATATTCGCCATTTAGTCCAGGAGAATCATTTTACTTACCTGCAGTTAAATCGGTGCAAAAACAAGTTCCGATATGAAGGGAACGATGGTAGGGACAAACCAGCAGACCTCTCTCCCAGCAGTGACAAACTAAGTGGGCATGCAGTTCAAAACTGGTGTTTCCTTAGATTACTCCCTCTCTTGGTGGGTGGCAGGATTAAAGATCCCTGTGACAATGAGGTGTGGCAGCTCATTTTGCAGCTGAGAGAGATGGTTGAGCTTATCTGTGCACCAGTCATTACAGAAGGCCAGGTAGCATATCTGAAAGTCATCACAGAGGAGTACATATGCAACAGGAAAAGGCTCTTCCCCAATGCCCCCCTGAGGCCAAAGCATCACTATATTGGCCATTATCCAGATCTAATCATCCACTTTGGCCCACTTATTCGCCTGTGGACTCTGCGGTTTGAAAGCAAACACACTTTTTTCAAACAGTGTGCCAGAAAATTGCACAATTTCAAAAATCTGTGCAAAACACTAGCAGAGAGACACCAACTCCTCCAGGCCTACCTGAGTGCGGGAAACTTGTTTCCTCCTGTTATACAGGTAGAGAAGGGGACTGCCTTTTATTTGGATGATTACAACAACAAGATCAGGGCATCTGTAGCCAGTTGTCAATTTGAGTCTCAGTCTGCAGTGGCTTGTAACAATGTTACAGTCAAAGGCACAGACTACAGAAAGGGGATGTTCATCTTGTTTGGGAACAGTGATGAAGGACTTCACATGGGGAAGATTATGCTGGTCATTGTTGCCCAAAACTCTGTCCACTTTGTCTCAGAGAAACACATTTGTGTGAAGTTGATTGACATGGGTGTGTACTGTGACTTAGGAGTGGCCCAAGAGGATTACGTGTGCATTAAGCACAAAGATTTACTGGACTACTATCCTCTTCCAGCATACAACGTGCACGATCAGATGCTTATTGCGCTCCACCATTCTTTTCCAGGAGCAGTTTAAACAGGAAAGGGAGGATATGACAGACGTGAGGACAGACGTAAGTGGAGCAGGATATCAAGTAACCTTAAGATAGTTGATTTTGTATTGTTGATTGTATAGCGAGCACATGTTGGCAGTTAACCGCATATAGTGCACTGCAAACAGACAAGTAGGGAATATGCACAAACTGATTCATGATTGACCCTAATCAATGAGACTAGGTAATGGAAGATATAAAGGAAGCAGTTTGGTCATATTTACCGGGCCTCCCTGATGACTTACTGACCACCCTACTTGAGGATCTTGGAGTGGAGAGTGTCGAAGATCTGGCCTTAATGGAGAGGGTGGATCTGGTCCGACACCTCAAACCAATCCAGTGTCGGAAGCTGATGGATGGTCTTAAGAAAGGTAAATTCATATTTAGACTTGCGTGACACTTGGAACTATGCCCTTGGAACATTGGCATAACTGTTTTTGTCCCTTCTAGGGTTAGTAACCCTTAATATGGAGGTGCTCCCTCCCCATCCAATTGCTTCAAGTTCCCCAACACATCCAATTGCTTCAAGTTCCCCAACAACGAGCTCTGTGAACACTCTGTCCTCTCCGAACACCTCTATGCAATCTCTGTTGTGCAGCCCCCCAAGCACTCCAAACTCTTCACAGCCTGGCAGCGCATGGCATGTAGACTTTTGTGTCAACTGGAACCGGATGTCAACAGCCATTCAACGTGCAGTGGAAAAAGAACAGAGACCAAAGCCAGATGAGAGAAGGGCCTTTGTGAACGCTTTGGTGGATCAGATGATGGAGCACGAGCACAACCCAACCAGAACCACGTGCCTCAGTATCGTCCGAACAATTGTCAGGAGCCATCCTGACACCTTTGCTGACATTAGCAGGCGAGGTGAAATGGTTGGAGACGGATGCCACTCTCTTCTCCAACAAGTAAAAACAAGAGTGGAGTATAAAAGCAGGAACAACACTCTGGCTAGACGCCGCAGAGGCAGAGAGGAAAGACGGCCCACTGGCGTGGCAGGAGAGTCCAGGCTGACGAGAGGTCCTGTTGACCAATACGGGTAGGGGTGGCAAAACAAACGGCGCCAGTGTCCTCTCCATTCACGCTCGCAGCAATTAGGGGTTAAAGTGGCACTGCCAATGCTCGACTAACTTAGGTTATTTGGATTGAATGTTTAAATTATGTGTAGATTTTTTTTTAATATAATTTCTAGGGCTGTCCCTGACTAAGGATTTGGATAGTCGACTATGATTGGCCAAAATGTGCAGTTAGTCGACAAAAATAAAATAAAAAGTAGAATATATATATATATTTATATATATATTTTTTTTATCATTCCATTTGGGCTGTGGGGGGTGCTTAATGTCTGAAGGCTTCTTGTCCTCTGCAAAAGCATGCAATTGGTCCACTGATGGATACATCTTGATATTTGTCTAGTCTAGTGTGTTCATTAGATGGGTGAAATCCTCTTTCAGTGCTTCTGTGCCTGTTTTCGTAGGCAGTTAGCCTCTGGTATGCGTGCCATTAGCGTTAGAGGCCTTTTTTCTTTTGGAAAGAATGATAAAAAAATATATATATTATAATTTTTCTTTTTTTATGTATTCCACTAAGAGGTTGCCTATGATTCCTTCCTATCCCTAGGTGTGTGAGGTAGGGCCCAGCAAGCTTACCGGACGGGGAGACAGAGGAAACCATGGCGGCTTTGAAAAGGGATCTGCGGAACATCTACTCAGGCATGCAATCTACTTTACTTTTGGTGAATTGACACCATGAATAAATATCCCACATTAAGCAAAAAGGCCACTTTAATATTCAGAATGAGTAATACAATTAAAGGTTTGCCACTCAATTTCCCAGATGTGGCAACATCAAATCTAATTGTTGTTACTTGGTTTGTATGTCTGTACACAGAGGAAGGGATGGGTGGGACAGCGAGAGCAGAACTTCTGATGGAGAGGACCTACGTCATCCTGCGGCGTTACTTGAATAAAATGCCTCCACCAACGATGGTGGCGGTCAAAGAAGAATGGCCTTTTCTCTTCTCTCAGACGGGGCTTTTCTCCCACTTTGGCCTCCTGACAGACACCGATGTCCTTCAAAAGATCAAAGATGCCCTGTGTCATCGAGGACGGACCATCCTGCAGTTCTGCCAGAAACTGGACAACCCGAAGATCAGGGATGTTCTGGCCAGATATCATCCAGAGGTTTCGGAGATCAGTGCCTGCATCGTCCTGCTCCTTATGGTGTACTTCAAGGAGCCTACGGAGAAACTACTGCTCGAAGTTGATGTACGTTTATTTAAATATTAAAATATTTGAAATGCGAGTGATTACATTAGGGGCGACTGAAGCTCAGTTGGTAGAGATGGTCGTTCATCGACCGTAGGGTTGGTGGTTCGAATCCTGGCTCTGACTGTCCGCATGTCGGAAGTGTCCTTGAGCAAGACACTTAACCCCCAAGTTGCTCCAAATGGGCCGAGCTGATGTGTGGTGAGCTGTAGTGCGTGGATTAGCTTATCTTCATCCTTTCATAATGTTAAATCTGCTATTGTGTGTTACTTTGTTGCAGACCTGTGCCACTGTTGCTGATGTGAATACTGCAGCACTCCCAAGCACCCCCTGTTTGATAATTCAAGGTAATAATGTTCAGGGATGAGCTTGTGTTCCTTTGCATCGAGGGGGAAAATCTGACCGAAGGCAGTTTGTGATACGGCACACATATGACGCTTATAAATAATATCCTGAGCTGGCATGTCTCATGTTCAACTTTGTCAGTGCTGTAAAGTTGAAACCTTTTTAAATCTTAGACAAACAAAACACTTTGCTTTCATGAAATATTGTAAGCCGTCATTTGAGGCTTTATAAAAGCAGCACAATGAACACAAATCTGTCAGTGCGACCTCATCTTAAATAAGAGACAGCATTACTTGTTGTAAGAGAGGCAGAGTTGATTTGGCAAAAATATATATATATATATGCATTTTTCTTTTTCTTTTTAATAATCGAATTTTATTTTCATATTCAAATCCCATGCCCATCGAACGAAGCTTTGAAGTATTTAAGACAGCCTTAGTTCTGTGTCATGTCCTTGCAGGAATGTATACCTATCCACAACAACGCATGACGGGGTATCTGTTCATTTCAGGTGACGCAATGCAGCCTTCTGGATGGATGCTATCCATCGAGGGAGAAGTTGTGATGGGCCCACACCCATTATTTTTGCATGGGGTAGCTGCTTTATTCACCAGCTACTATGTCTTCAACCTGGAGTATCCTTCCGTTGGATCATCCACACTTGAGTTCATCCAAAGGTATTTTAACACTCTGAACACATGATCAATGTCATCAGTAAGACTTATCATGCAAAGACTATCTGGCTATTAAGTCCATGCCTTTCTACAGAGGCCATAAAGTAGATTAAATGCTTTGAGTATGAAGCCTGGAACCAACTATGTGAATTGGGACCACACCATCACTTGATGTTGCTGCTATCTTGTTAAGAAATTGACATAATGGTTTAATTCACATTATAGTATGGCTTCAAAATTCGGATGAGTAAACATTATGTTAGAGGTACCATGAAAAAACACAGGTGAGCACCTTGATAAATGCTGAGTCTATTTAAAACTGAAACGTATCTTTGCTTATTAACAGGTTCTTCTTGGGCATCAACCCGGAGAAAGGCTCCAGGGCAAAGAAGCGAAGCGCCATCAACCCTCAAGTGACCACCCTTTTTCGTAAGCTCATAGACTTTGAATGGTCTGCATCTGCATAGACAATCGTCCTTCTCCTGTCGTCCCCTGACGTGAACACCCTTCTTCGTAAGTAAGCTCATAAACTTTGGTCTGCAAAGACAATTGTCCTTCTCCTGTCGTCCCCTGACGTGAACACCCTTCTTCGGAAGCTCATAGACTTTGAATGGTTTGCAAAGACAATTGTCCTTCTCCTGTCGTCCCCTGACGTGAACACCCTTCTTCGGAAGCTCATAGACTTTGAATGGTCTGCATCTGTATAGACAATCGTCCTTCTCCTGTCGTCCCCTGACGTGAACACCCTTCTTCGGAAGCTCATAGACTTTGAATGGTTTGCAAAGACAATTGTCATGCTCCTGTCGTCCCTGCGCCTCTTTTGTTATTTTGAGTGCCTCTTTTGTTCTTTTGAGTGAGTGCATAAAGTGTATTCATTAGTTCCATTTTCGGGTAAGACCTGGAAGTACTAGTTTCATGGCGACAGTGGCTCGGGAGGTAGAGCAGTCGTCTGGCAATCCGGAGATTCCCGCTCCTCCCCGGGCAGCGTGTCGATGTGTCCTTGAGCAAGACACTTAACCCCTACATGCTCCCGTCGGTGTGTGAATGGGTAAAATGTGCACAAATTGTAAAAAAAAGAAAAAAAACAGCCATTTACCATTTTACTTACGAATATTATTACTTTGTCTTAGTTTTGCCGTTTTGAGCAGTGTTGACCAGCAGTTTATAAAATAATATTTAAAATGTTTATTAGCAACGCCGAGCTTTCAAACCATTGCGTTTCTCTGTACGAAACTCTCGTGCAACTGTGTACCTTTGAATTTTCTCTGTGATACTTGTACAACGAGCGTTTCGCAGAGGACCAGTTCTTCAGAGTTAATATGGGATTTTCCTATGGGTCAAATGTGCACAAATTGTAAAAAAGAAAACAGCATTTACCATTTCAAGAATAAGAATATAATTTTTTGTAATATAATTCTTTGTAATAATTCTGTCTTTTGACAATAAAATCCCATAATTAACTCTGAAGAACTGGCGAAACGCTCGTCATACAAGGTGCATCAGTCAGCTAAAGCCGTTTTGAGCAGTGTTGACCAGAAGTTTATAAAATAATATTTAAAATGTTTATTAGCAATGCCGAGCTTTCAAACCATTGCGTTTCTCTGTCTGAAACCCTCATGCAACTGTGAGTACCTTTGAATTTTCTCTGCGATACTTGTACAACGAGCGGGATTTTCCTATGGGTAAAATGTGCACAAATTGTAAAAAAGAAAACAGCCATTTACCATTTCAAGAATAAGAATATAATTCTTTGTAATAATTCTGTCTTTTGACAATAAAATCCCATAATTAACTCTGAAGAACTGGCGAAACGCTCGTCGTACAAGGTGCATCAGTCAGCTAAAGCCGTTTTGAGCAGTGTTGACCAGAAGTTTATAAAATAATATTTAAAATGTTTATTAGCAATGCCGAGCTTTCAAACCATTGCGTTTCTCTGTCTGAAACCCTCATGCAACTGTGAGTACCTTTGAATTTTCTCTGCGATACTTGTACAACGAGCGGGATTTTCCTATGGGTAAAATGTGCACAAATTGTAAAAAAGAAAACAGCCATTTACCATTTCAAGAATAAGAATATAATTCTTTGTAATAATTCTGTCTTTTGACAATAAAATCCCATAATTAACTCTGAAGAACTGGCGAAATGCTCGTCGTACAAGGTGCATCAGTCAGCTAAAGCCGTTTTGAGCAGTGTTGACCAGAAGTTTATAAAATAATATTTAAAATGTTTATTAGCAATGCCGAGCTTTCAAACCATTGCGTTTCTCTGTCCGAAACCCTCATGCAACTGTGAGTACCTTTGAATTTTCTCTGCAATACTTGTACAACAAGCGTTTCGCAGAGGACCAGTTCTTCACAGTTAATATGGGATTTTCCTATGGGTAAAATGTGCACAAATATGTAAAAAAAGAAGAAAAAAAAGCAGCCATTTACCATTTTACTTACGAATATGATTACTTTGTCTTAGTTTTGCCGTTTTGAGCAGTGTTGACCAGCAGTTTATAAAATAATATTTAAAATGTTTATTAGCAACGCCGAGCTTTCAAACCATTGCATTTCTCTGTTCGAAACTCTCGTGCAACTGTGAGTACCTTTGAATTTTCTCTGCGATACTTGTACAACGAGCGTTTCGCAGAGGACCAGTTCTTCAGAGTTAATATGGGATTTTCCTATGGGTAAAATGTGCACAAATTGTATATAAAAGAAGAAAGAAAACAGCCATTTAACATTTCAAGAATAAGAATATAATTCTTTGTAATATAATTCTGTCTTTTGACAATAAAATCCCATAATTAACTCTGAAGAACTGGCGAAACGCTCGATGTGCAAGGCGCATCAGTCAGCTAAAGCCGTTTTGAGCAGTGTTGACCAACAGTTTATAAAATAATATTTAAAATGTTTATTAGCAACGCCGAGCTTTCAAACCATTGCGTTTCTCTGTCCGAAACTCTTGTGCAACTGAGTACCTTTGAATTTTCTCTGCGATACTTGTACAACGAGCAGGATTTTCCTATGGGTAAAATGTGCACAAATTGTAAAAAAGAAAACAGCCATTTACGATTTCAAGAATAAGAATATAATTCTTTGTATATAATTACTTGTAATAATTCTGTCTTTTGACAATAAATGCCGGCTTACCTCGTGTAATTATTTGTAATAATTCTGTCTTTTGACAATAAATGCTGGCTTACCTCATGTAATTATTTGTAATAATTCTGTCTTTTGACAATAAATGCCGGCTTACCTCGTGTAATTATTTGTAATAATTCTATGTCTTTTGACAATAAATGCTGGCTTACCTCATTTGTGCGTTTGGACTGTTGTTTTTAATGTACAATAGCCTACGTGCATTTTTGAAGTCCAGCGCAGTATACTTCCTGGCAGAAGCTCACACTTTGGTTTTCTGTCATGATTAATCACGTCATCCAATAGTATTTGACAGGAAACTATTGTATGAGCTTCCTCCAGAAGTATACTGGAGCTGGGGACTATACAGTTATGCATACCATTGTAAATTGACTGTTATTTTGCCAAATTATATAATATAATAATTATTATTATTCAATTATTTTGTTGGCAAGTCTGAAAAGTAATGCAAAAGACTTGCCAACAAAATAATTGAAAAATAATAATTATTATATTATATAATTTGGCAAAATAACAGTCAATTTACAATGATAGACATGCATAACTCTATAGTCCCCAGCTCCAGTATACTTCTGGAGGAAGCTCATACAATAGTTTCATGTCAAGATACAATAGGATGACGTGATTAAACACAACAGGAAACCAAAGTGTGACCTTCAGGAAGTGTACTGGAGCTGGACTACAAAAATACATGTAGGCTATTGTAAATACACAATACATTGTTGTAATATATATACAACAAAATAATGTGATATTACAGTAATTTCTTACAATTTGATGTTGTGAAGTCACAATACATTGTTGTAATATATATACAACAAAATAATGTGATATTACAGTAATTTCTTACAATTTGATGTTGTGAAGTCACAATACATTGTTGTAATATATATACAACAAAATAATGTGATATTACAGTAATTTCTTACAATTTGATGTTGTGAAGTCACAATACATTGTTGTAATATATATACATCAAAATAATGTGATATTACAGTAATTTCTTACAATTTGATGTTGTGAAGTCACAATACATTGTTGTAATATATATACAACAGAATAATGTGATATCACAGTAATTTCTTACTGTTAGAAGTTGTGAAATTACAACAATGTATTGTACTACCATTACTGTGAAATTACAACACATTGCTGTGAAGCCATTCACAGTAAATTATTGTGAATCTTACTGTAAAAGTCATGCAAAATATTGCCAGTAATTTATTGTAATATCACAGTAATTTCTTACAGTATGAAGTTGTGAAATTACAACAATGTATTGTACTACCATTACTGTGAAATTACAACACATTGCTGTGAAGCCATTCACAGTAAATTATTGTGAATCTTACTGTAAAAGTCATGCAAAATATTGCCAGTAATTTATTGTAATATCACAGTAATTTCTTACAGTATGAAGTTGTGAAATTACAACAATGTAAAATGTGCACAAATTGTAAAAAAGAAAACAGCCATTTACCATTTCAAGAATAAGAATATAATTCTTTGTAATAATTCTGTCTTTTGACAATAAAATCCCATAATTAACTCTGAAGAACTGGCGAAATGCTCGTCGTACAAGGTGCATCAGTCAGCTAAAGCCGTTTTGAGCAGTGTTGACCAGAAGTTTATAAAATAATATTTAAAATGTTTATTAGCAATGCCGAGCTTTCAAACCATTGCGTTTCTCTGTCCGAAACCCTCATGCAACTGTGAGTACCTTTGAATTTTCTCTGCAATACTTGTACAACAAGCGTTTCGCAGAGGACCAGTTCTTCACAGTTAATATGGGATTTTCCTATGGGTAAAATGTGCACAAATATGTAAAAAAAGAAGAAAAAAAAGCAGCCATTTACCATTTTACTTACGAATATGATTACTTTGTCTTAGTTTTGCCGTTTTGAGCAGTGTTGACCAGCAGTTTATAAAATAATATTTAAAATGTTTATTAGCAACGCCGAGCTTTCAAACCATTGCATTTCTCTGTTCGAAACTCTCGTGCAACTGTGAGTACCTTTGAATTTTCTCTGCGATACTTGTACAACGAGCGTTTCGCAGAGGACCAGTTCTTCAGAGTTAATATGGGATTTTCCTATGGGTAAAATGTGCACAAATTGTATATAAAAGAAGAAAGAAAACAGCCATTTAACATTTCAAGAATAAGAATATAATTCTTTGTAATATAATTCTGTCTTTTGACAATAAAATCCCATAATTAACTCTGAAGAACTGGCGAAACGCTCGATGTGCAAGGCGCATCAGTCAGCTAAAGCCGTTTTGAGCAGTGTTGACCAACAGTTTATAAAATAATATTTAAAATGTTTATTAGCAACGCCGAGCTTTCAAACCATTGCGTTTTTCTGTCCAAAACTCTTGTGCAACTGAGTACCTTTGAATTTTCTCTGCGATACTTGTACAACGAGCAGGATTTTCCTATGGGTAAAATGTGCACAAATTGTAAAAAAGAAAACAGCCATTTACCATTTCAAGAATAAGAATATAATTCTTTGTATATAATTACTTGTAATAATTCTGTCTTTTGACAATAAATGCCGGCTTACCTCGTGTAATTATTTGTAATAATTCTGTCTTTTGACAATAAATGCTGGCTTACCTCATGTAATTATTTGTAATAATTCTGTCTTTTGACAATAAATGCCGGCTTACCTCGTGTAATTATTTGTAATAATTCTATGTCTTTTGACAATAAATGCTGGCTTACCTCATTTGTGCGTTTGGACTGTTGTTTTTAATGTACAATAGCCTACGTGCATTTTTGAAGTCCAGCGCAGTATACTTCCTGGCAGAAGCTCACACTTTGGTTTTCTGTCATGATTAATCACGTCATCCAATAGTATTTGACAGGAAACTATTGTATGAGCTTCCTCCAGAAGTATACTGGAGCTGGGGACTATACAGTTATGCATACCATTGTAAATTGACTGTTATTTTGCCAAATTATATAATATAATAATTATTATTATTCAATTATTTTGTTGGCAAGTCTGAAAAGTAATGCAAAAGACTTGCCAACAAAATAATTGAAAAATAATAATTATTATATTATATAATTTGGCAAAATAACAGTCAATTTACAATGATAGACATGCATAACTCTATAGTCCCCAGCTCCAGTATACTTCTGGAGGAAGCTCATACAATAGTTTCATGTCAAGATACAATAGGATGACGTGATTAAACACAACAGGAAACCAAAGTGTGACCTTCAGGAAGTGTACTGGAGCTGGACTACAAAAATACATGTAGGCTATTGTAAATACACAATACATTGTTGTAATATATATACAACAAAATAATGTGATATTACAGTAATTTCTTACAATTTGATGTTGTGAAGTCACAATACATTGTTGTAATATATATACAACAAAATAATGTGATATTACAGTAATTTCTTACAATTTGATGTTGTGAAGTCACAATACATTGTTGTAATATATATACAACAAAATAATGTGATATTACAGTAATTTCTTACAATTTGATGTTGTGAAGTCACAATACATTGTTGTAATATATATACATCAAAATAATGTGATATTACAGTAATTTCTTACAATTTGATGTTGTGAAGTCACAATACATTGTTGTAATATATATACAACAGAATAATGTGATATCACAGTAATTTCTTACTGTTAGAAGTTGTGAAATTACAACAATGTATTGTACTACCATTACTGTGAAATTACAACACATTGCTGTGAAGCCATTCACAGTAAATTATTGTGAATCTTACTGTAAAAGTCATGCAAAATATTGCCAGTAATTTATTGTAATATCACAGTAATTTCTTACAGTATGAAGTTGTGAAATTACAACAATGTATTGTACTACCATTACTGTGAAATTACAACACATTGCTGTGAAGCCATTCACAGTAAATTATTGTGAATCTTACTGTAAAAGTCATGCAAAATATTGCCAGTAATTTATTGTAATATCACAGTAATTTCTTACAGTATGAAGTTGTGAAATTACAACAATGTATTGTACTACCATTACTGTGAAAGTACAACACATTGCTGTGAAGCCATTCACAGTAAATTATTGTGAATCTTACTGTAAAAGTCATGCAAAATATTGCCAGTAATTTATTGTAACTTTAGGGTGAACATTTTTACAGTGTACGCTACCCAGCGAATCTTTCCATCATGGATAAAAATGGAAAAAGGGTCCGGCTCTACTCGACTGAAGACGCAGAGGATTACATGAGGGACCCACAACGCGGAGGAGGCTAAGTCTTATTCATCTTTTTTTTTTCTTTTTTTGATAACTTCGTTATAACTTAGACACCAAAAACGGTATCAAACAAGCTTTGATAACATTGATGTAGAAATAGGTTAATATGTGACGCTAGATACTATATTTTTGTAAAGGTTTGCTGTTTGGCCCCGCTAGATTTATGGGTTTTGTGCAAGTCATGATTTGTTGTTGACATTTTGGAATACTCTGGACTTTTTCAACGCTCAGTGTCATATTGGAATATACTGGAATAATATCACTCTATGTCTATGGAATGCAGAATGCCCTGGAACATAAACAACAATTTGTGACCATACACAAGAATCATATCCGGAAGAACAACAACCTTCACAGCGGAATACTGCCCACCCCTGTTTGGGGGACGAACTGCATACACGTATATAAAACCTTCCTTTTCATCTAGGTGTTTAAGCTTGGCAAAGTTATTTTAAGATTTAAGCAGGTGTTCTCCACTTTTTGAGATTTCTATAATTTAGTTCTATACATATTTTTTATTCTTCGGTGTGTTTTAACCTATATGTTAGTATAAGGTTTAAGTGAATATACTATGATAATTGAGGCATATATCTTTTTATTTGATTTTATTATTTTAACAGGAGAGTGGCTAGGCCACGGGTGACATTCTATTAAGGTAGAATTAAGAGTTTTAGATCCTATGGCAATTTGCATAGGAAAGTTAAGGATAAATGGCTCATTCTGGGCTGACTGGTCGTGTAAGGGAGGGAGGGAGGGGGTTATAGGGGATTATATGTATGTTTTCAGGCTCGGCTCTCAACAGGACCTCAATAATTGGATATATATCTATTGTGAATTGGTACTCCAGATGAATTATACACAAGAATACAACAACATGTTTAGATTATGGCTAGTTTGAATATAATGATTTGGAATACTGGGGGACTAAACAAACAACATAAACGCAAAAGCGTGCTTACACTGATGAAAAACAAACAGGTTGATGTGGCTTTTTTAAGCGAAACGCATTTGGATGACAATGTAATGCTAGCGGACAAAATATATCATAACATTAGCTACTCATCTTTTGGAACGAGATCCCGTGGGGTTGCTATAGTCGCGAAACGGAAGTTGAATATTGAATTGCTGGACGTATGGTCTGATGTGGATGGTCGAGTAACCATAGCTAAAATAGAATACAGTAACAGGAAAATCGCGTTGGTAGCGGCCTATGCCCCAAATCTTTACGACGCTAACTTCTACGCTACACTCACTAGAGCAATGTTGAACCTTCCTGAGTATTCATTTATAATTGGCGCGGATTTTAATGCTATTTGGGATCCCTTGATGGATAAATCTAATCCCACCAATTCCAATGATCAGAAACATGCATCTAATGCACTAAAGGATTGGGCCAAGAATACAGGTGTAAATGACCTATGGCGATTACTCAACCCAACGATCCGAGAGTACACTTTTCGCTCTGCAAGACACAAGACATTTTCCAGAATAGATTATGTTTTTGCATCCCCAAGACTATTTGATAACTATGACGTGGAAATGGTGCCCAATGCACTATCAGATCACAGCTATTTACTCCTGAAAGGTTCATTTGGTAGACTGTCATCCCGAGCCCCAAGATGGCAATTTAACTCGACACTGCTGAAAAACAATGAATACATTATACAATTCAAAGTTGAACTTATTAAATTCCTGCGGAGTAATGCGGGTTCGGTACAGGACCCCAGAATGTTATGGATGTCGGTAAAGGGTTTTATCAAGGATTACACAACGGTCTTTGCCTCCAACCTATGCAAGAATCGTTGTTCAAAATTTGTAGAGCTGGAAACGCTTTACTCGTCGTTATTCTCCTCTTTACAATACAACTACTCGGTTCGATTGGAGTTTCAAATTAATGTGTTAAAAAAAGAGATTAACTCCATTTTAAGACAACAATCTGAATTTCAAATACGTAGCACAAGACAACATTATTACTTTCATGGTTCTAAACCAAGTCACCTACTAGCTATGAAGATACGATCCAATGCAACATTTGCAGATATCCCTACTATTAAGGACCAACAAGGACTTGTTACAGATTAAGATGAAAAATTTACAAGACTTTCAGAGAGTTTTACTCCAACTTGTACAAATCAGAAATGGTTTTCGATCAAAACGCTAAACAGTTAGATACACCTATTACACTAGAGGAACTTAGGGAGGCTATATCTGAAATGCAATTGGTAAGGCTCCTGGATGGGATGGTATCCCACCAGAACTGTACCTCTCATGTTGGGATGTAATTGGACCCCTATTACTTGATATGATTTTATACTCAATCAAAGAGGGGAACTTACCCAGGGACGTCAATATGGCACTCATATCTGTCCTCCTTAAAAAGGACAAAGAACCCACAGAATGTGGTAGTTATAGACCAGGGATCGGCAATAGGCGGCCTGCGGGCCGAAATTGGCCCGCCAGCAATCATTTCTGGCCTGTCAGTTTATTTTGAGAATATGATATTTATTTAATTTTAATAATTCTTTTAATTTTTTTTTATTATTATTATTATTATTATTATTATTATTATTATTATTATTATTATTATTATTATTATTATTATTATTATTATTATTATTATATTATATTATATTATATTAATATTATATTTTATATATATATATCCTTTTTATTATATGCATACTTTATGTTTTATCCATGTTGAGAGTGAATAACAGGTGAGTGCAATGTACCGTATATGCTTGCTCAAAGTGAGGTAGACAGCGCTGGTGCTGAAATGGGAAACGCGAGTCCATGAAATAAAAACACCAGTTCAGTAAGTCATGACTGACTGCACCACACATGCATGTGAACAGTAATGCAATTAAAAACAATGCAAAAACAATGCAATTAATTTTAAAGAAAAAGAGTGCTTGAAGAAGCTCCTGAAATGATGGCGCTATAGGTATTTGAATTAAATGAAAAATACAATTTGGCATTAAACAGTAATGCAATTAAAAACAATGCAATTAATTTTAAACAAAAAGAGTGCTTGAAGAAGCTCCTGAAATTACAAGACATTCGTTAACTAAATGAAAAATACAATTTGGCATTAAACAGTAATGCAATTAAAAACATTGCAAAAACAATGCAATTAAACTTTAAACAATTTGGCAATAGCAGGCTTAGTATTCACTTTAGTTTAGTGTGAAAAGTGGCATCTCCCGTCGGTCACTATTCGCTGGATATCTGGTGATATGGACGTCACTTTAATCCGCAGGCAGTTCTCAAGGCATTTATGCGTCAGTCGGTTCCTCTGAGATGTCTTTATCGCATTCATTGATGAAAAGGACGACTCGCATACATAGGTGGAAGGAAACATTGTGAGCACATACAATGCGAGTCTCTTGATGTTGCTGTACTCTTCTGAGCATGCTATCCAAAAGGCACTCACAGACTCTGCACTCCGCAACGCATCGCTGACAAGGGAGGTTGTTTGGAAGTCCATTAGCTCAATTTCCAGTGCAGCCTCATCTAACAAGGGGATCATTCCTTTCGCCAGGGAGGAGAAGTGTCCACCAGGTTTGACTGTGAGAGGGTCACGTACAAAGGCAATGATTTCTTTTGGGATAGAGTAGTCATCAAACCTAGAGGTGAAGTTGGCTCGTAGCTGCTTGATGAAGTCAACCATCATCTCCGTCACTTGTCCCGATGCCTTTTTTAGTGTGGTGAAATGTAGGAGCCTGCCACCAGTGGATATGTCTGTCTCAAACATCTCCAGCTTCCTCGTGAACGATTCGAGCTTTTCAACCATGTCCACGATGGTTTTATCTCTCCCCTGTAGCTGAAGGTTAAGCTGATTTATGTGGCCAAATATATCAGACAAAAATGCTACATTGGATATGAACTTTATGTCTCCCAGGAAGGCAAGGTGGTCAGCTGCTGCCTTGCTCTTGCTCAATGCAAGGAACGCCTTGACCTCATCCAGTAGCGCACAGAAGCGGTCCAATGCTTTGCCTTTGCTCAACCAGCGCACGTCATTGTGTAGCAGCAGGTCACCGTGGGTGGCATCTTCTGACTCAGCCACAAGTTGTCGGAAAAGCCGATGCTGGGTGCTTGACGTACTTCTGACACAATTAATGACTTGCATCACTTTATCCATAATGCCCTTTAGCTCGCCACTGAGCCTGGCACAAAGGACACTTTGGTGGATGAGGCAGTGCAGCCCATGCATTTGGGGGGCGAGTTCCTTCAACTTGCTAACTAGACCTCTGTGCTTTCCCACCATAGCAGGAGCCCCGTCTGTCACGATTAGGTTAACCCTCTCAAATTGTGAGGGCTGTGTGTATGTGTGTGTGTGGGTCATGAGCAGATAACAAGGACTCTTAAAGTTATCCGTAAAGCGGACAACCACTAGACTGCTTACGCAGGTATTTTAGGAGAGGGGAAAAATTAAACAACAGAAAACAACCTTTACAGGTGGAAATCTCAAAGTGAGTAATTAAGAAAATAAATCAAGTCCCAAAAACAGGACTACTCTCAATAAAGAGGTATAGTATAAAAGTAAATAAGCCAAAAGGACACCTCCTAATAAAAGGAGTTTATATTGGAAAAAGTAAAACAATAAACCTCCACTAAAGGAGTTTATGTGTAGAATCACGTGAGTAGCCTAAAATAAGAATGACTACCATAAAGCTCAATTCTGAATCAGAAATCAGACTACACTTCAATATAATGAACGTGACCAAAAGGACAGCCAACACTAGGAAATAAAAAAGCAGTTGACACTGCGATCTCCAAACTTAAATAGACTCCACATGGCCATAGGCACAGCTGCACTGCATCAGCTGTAATCAAGCCCACACACCTGCCAACCCATGAGGCAATTAACCACAGGGAACAGTGATTGACAGCTATCCCTCACAGAGAGGTGAAATAAAGCAAAAATAGACAGATGTCCCTCACAGAAAGGTGAAATAAGGCAAAAACCATGACACAAATGACTGAATGCAGTGAATGCAGCCTAAACAACTCTTCCAGTTTAGAAAACAGAATATCTCCAGTGGTGTGCCCTTCTAATGGGATTAGAGACAGCAGCTCTTCCTTGAAATCCTTTCCATCAAAATATCTCACATACACGCACAACTGGGCTACATCTATTATTATCTATTATTATTGGCTTGACCAATACACTCAATAATTGTACCATGCACCGCGTCTGACAGTGCTTCTATGCGGCGGGAAGCGGACCCTGCAGAGAGGGGCAGCTGTTTCACTGACGCAATTATTCCATCCATTGATTTGGACTGTTCCTCCAAAACAGTCACCATCATCTCCTTGAAAACCTCTGCGTCTGTGAATGGCTTGTTGTGCTTTGCGAGCAGCCACGACACCTATAGAGACGCACTTGTCACTTTTTGTTGGTCTGTGAGGCCTCGCACCAGGATCCTGTTGCTGTGTGCATATCCAGCTTTCAGCGCTTCAATTTTGCGCTTTCGTGCCTCTGTCTTTGGTGGGAAGAACATTTTAAAGTTGGCATGTTTTGTATCATGGTGCCGTCTAATATTGTATTCTTTGATAACAGACACACCTTCATTGCAGATCAGACAGGTGGGATTTGCATGAATGAATCCAGGTAAGATGAACGCGTAGTTGTCTGTCCATTCATCTTTAAATACTCTGTTTTCACTCTCAATTTTCCTCTAAGTTTTTCGATAGACATTTCGATGTGTTTACATTAGCTAGCAGGCCTAGCAGCAGGTGAAATGTAAATGTCTATCTATGTCTGTCACTATAGCCAATTGGAATGCTAGAAATGATCACGTGGACTCGGAGAACCAATGGAAAATTCATATAGTTTCTCTTTTCCGGTGCAGTGATCCCCCACGGCGTGTGTCAGCTAATTTAATTCAACTAAACCACGTTAGTTAAATTTAGTAAAAACAAAACAAAACAAACATCTTTGGATAGCTTCTTTGCAAAGAGGAAATACCAACTCAGGAGCCAGAAGAGGAAACTACGACTTCCAAGACACAAACAAAACGAGGAGTCATATTTAAAATACGGGTTTATCGCAACCGGTGTCTCTCGCGTGTTGACATGGCAACACGAGGCTGATTGATTGATTGATTGAAAACTTTATTAACCGATTGCAGAATGGGTTCAATGAAGCAAGCAACTGTGTTCAAGTTGGGTGGACATGGGTGGGCATTCAACGCGAGTGGACATTTGACATATTTCAAACATTAGCATGGATTTTGGAGGACCGAAGCAGAAACAATAATAAGCCCAGGGCTGCCTGCATTATGGTGAGTTGTACATTCGATGTATAATACACCCGCCGTGATGCTTCAAATCAAATGCACCCTACTGATCTGTTCATGTGTTATTATAATAATAATAATAATAATAATAATAATAATAATAATAATAATAATACATTCGATGTATAATACACCCACCGTGGTGCTTCAAATCAAATGCACCCTACTGATCTGTTCATGTGTTATACTAATACATTCGATTTATAATGCGAGCACCTGCATTAAAATCAAATGACTGATCTGTTCATGTGTTATGCACTGTGTGAGAGGCACTTTATAATAGAAAAAAGACAGTGCAAACATGTATATGTCATTTATTTTGACAGCGTTAAACATTTTTCATTATCATTGGCCCGCCACACAATGGCTTGGGGAAAATTTGGCCCGTGGGCAAACCTAATTGCCGACCCCTGTTATAGACCCTTAAAGGGGAACTCCAACATTTTGGGAAATTAGCTTATTTAACATCTTCCCTGGAGTTAGACAAGAAGATACATACCTTTTTTGTCTCTGTGCGTGCATTTTAGCTTTGGGAATAGACGCTCCGTTAGCATAGTTTAGCTTCATCACTGGAAGTGAGGCAGGACAGTAGCCTTACAGTGCCTTACAGTGTATTGCAAGGTCTGACATTGACCAAATTTGATATGCATGACCTTGGTGGGCTCTAGGTCAACTCCTGAAAAGGGGGTCAATGTCAGACCTTGCAATCAAAAGTTAGGGGGCACACTGAAATTATGGCAAGGGTTATTAGCCCCCTAACTTTTGATTGCAAAGTCTGACATTGACCCCCTTTTCAGGAGTTGACCTAGAGCCCACCAAGGTCATGCAGCCATTTAAAAAGCAGCCATTTACCATTTTACTTACGAATATGATTACTTTGTCTTAGTTTTGCCGTTTTGAGCAGTGTTGACCAGCAGTTTATAAAATAATATTTAAAATGTTTATTAGCAACGCCGAGCTTTCAAACCATTGCATTTCTCTGTTCGAAACTCTCGTGCAACTGTGAGTACCTTTGAATTTTCTCTGCGATACTTGTACAACGAGCGTTTCGCAGAGGACCAGTTCTTCAGAGTTAATATGGGATTTTCCTATGGGTAAAATGTGCACAAATTGTATATAAAAGAAGAAAGAAAACAGCCATTTAACATTTCAAGAATAAGAATATAATTCTTTGTAATATAATTCTGTCTTTTGACAATAAAATCCCATAATTAACTCTGAAGAACTGGCGAAACGCTCGATGTGCAAGGCGCATCAGTCAGCTAAAGCCGTTTTGAGCAGTGTTGACCAACAGTTTATAAAATAATATTTAAAATGTTTATTAGCAACGCCGAGCTTTCAAACCATTGCGTTTCTCTGTCCGAAACTCTTGTGCAACTGAGTACCTTTGAATTTTCTCTGCGATACTTGTACAACGAGCAGGATTTTCCTATGGGTAAAATGTGCACAAATTGTAAAAAAGAAAACAGCCATTTACCATTTCAAGAATAAGAATATAATTCTTTGTATATAATTACTTGTAATAATTCTGTCTTTTGACAATAAATGCCGGCTTACCTCGTGTAATTATTTGTAATAATTCTGTCTTTTGACAATAAATGCTGGCTTACCTCATGTAATTATTTGTAATAATTCTGTCTTTTGACAATAAATGCCGGCTTACCTCGTGTAATTATTTGTAATAATTCTATGTCTTTTGACAATAAATGCTGGCTTACCTCATTTGTGCGTTTGGACTGTTGTTTTTAATGTACAATAGCCTACGTGCATTTTTGAAGTCCAGCGCAGTATACTTCCTGGCAGAAGCTCACACTTTGGTTTTCTGTCATGATTAATCACGTCATCCAATAGTATTTGACAGGAAACTATTGTATGAGCTTCCTCCAGAAGTATACTGGAGCTGGGGACTATACAGTTATGCATACCATTGTAAATTGACTGTTATTTTGCCAAATTATATAATATAATAATTATTATTATTCAATTATTTTGTTGGCAAGTCTGAAAAGTAATGCAAAAGACTTGCCAACAAAATAATTGAAAAATAATAATTATTATATTATATAATTTGGCAAAATAACAGTCAATTTACAATGATAGACATGCATAACTCTATAGTCCCCAGCTCCAGTATACTTCTGGAGGAAGCTCATACAATAGTTTCATGTCAAGATACAATAGGATGACGTGATTAAATACAACAGGAAACCAAAGTGTGACCTTCAGGAAGTGTACTGGAGCTGGACTACAAAAATACATGTAGGCTATTGTAAATACACAATACATTGTTGTAATATATATACAACAAAATAATGTGATATTACAGTAATTTCTTACAATTTGATGTTGTGAAGTCACAATACATTGTTGTAATATATATACAACAAAATAATGTGATATTACAGTAATTTCTTACAATTTGATGTTGTGAAGTCACAATACATTGTTGTAATATATATACATCAAAATAATGTGATATTACAGTAATTTCTTACAATTTGATGTTGTGAAGTCACAATACATTGTTGTAATATATATACAACAGAATAATGTGATATCACAGTAATTTCTTACTGTTAGAAGTTGTGAAATTACAACAATGTATTGTACTACCATTACTGTGAAATTACAACACATTGCTGTGAAGCCATTCACAGTAAATTATTGTGAATCTTACTGTAAAAGTCATGCAAAATATTGCCAGTAATTTATTGTAATATCACAGTAATTTCTTACAGTATGAAGTTGTGAAATTACAACAATGTATTGTACTACCATTACTGTGAAATTACAACACATTGCTGTGAAGCCATTCACAGTAAATTATTGTGAATCTTACTGTAAAAGTCATGCAAAATATTGCCAGTAATTTATTGTAATATCACAGTAATTTCTTACAGTATGAAGTTGTGAAATTACAACAATGTATTGTACTACCATTACTGTGAAAGTACAACACATTGCTGTGAAGCCATTCACAGTAAATTATTGTGAATCTTACTGTAAAAGTCATGCAAAATATTGCCAGTAATTTATTGTAACTTTAGGGTGAACATTTTTACAGTGTACGCTACCCAGCGAATCTTTCCATCATGGATAAAAATGGAAAAAGGGTCCGGCTCTACTCGACTGAAGACGCAGAGGATTACATGAGGGACCCACAACGCGGAGGAGGCTAAGTCTTATTCATCTTTTTTTTTTCTTTTTTTGATAACTTCGTTATAACTTAGACACCAAAAACGGTATCAAACAAGCTTTGATAACATTGATGTAGAAATAGGTTAATATGTGACGCTAGATACTATATTTTTGTAAAGGTTTGCTGTTTGGCCCCGCTAGATTTATGGGTTTTGTGCAAGTCATGATTTGTTGTTGACATTTTGGAATACTCTGGACTTTTTCAACGCTCAGTGTCATATTGGAATATACTGGAATAATATCACTCTATGTCTATGGAATGCAGAATGCCCTGGAACATAAACAACAATTTGTGACCATACACAAGAATCATATCCGGAAGAACAACAACCTTCACAGCGGAATACTGCCCACCCCTGTTTGGGGGACGAACTGCATACACGTATATAAAACCTTCCTTTTCATCTAGGTGTTTAAGCTTGGCAAAGTTATTTTAAGATTTAAGCAGGTGTTCTCCACTTTTTGAGATTTCTATAATTTAGTTCTATACATATTTTTTATTCTTCGGTGTGTTTTAACCTATATGTTAGTATAAGGTTTAAGTGAATATACTATGATAATTGAGGCATATATCTTTTTATTTGATTTTATTATTTTAACAGGAGAGTGGCTAGGCCACGGGTGACATTCTATTAAGGTAGAATTAAGAGTTTTAGATCCTATGGCAATTTGCATAGGAAAGTTAAGGATAAATGGCTCATTCTGGGCTGACTGGTCGTGTAAGGGAGGGAGGGAGGGGGTTATAGGGGATTATATGTATGTTTTCAGGCTCGGCTCTCAACAGGACCTCAATAATTGGATATATATCTATTGTGAATTGGTACTCCAGATGAATTATACACAAGAATACAACAACATGTTTAGATTATGGCTAGTTTGAATATAATGATTTGGAATACTGGGGGACTAAACAAACAACATAAACGCAAAAGCGTGCTTACACTGATGAAAAACAAACAGGTTGATGTGGCTTTTTTAAGCGAAACGCATTTGGATGACAATGTAATGCTAGCGGACAAAATATATCATAACATTAGCTACTCATCTTTTGGAACGAGATCCCGTGGGGTTGCTATAGTCGCGAAACGGAAGTTGAATATTGAATTGCTGGACGTATGGTCTGATGTGGATGGTCGAGTAACCATAGCTAAAATAGAATACAGTAACAGGAAAATCGCGTTGGTAGCGGCCTATGCCCCAAATCTTTACGACGCTAACTTCTACGCTACACTCACTAGAGCAATGTTGAACCTTCCTGAGTATTCATTTATAATTGGCGCGGATTTTAATGCTATTTGGGATCCCTTGATGGATAAATCTAATCCCACCAATTCCAATGATCAGAAACATGCATCTAATGCACTAAAGGATTGGGCCAAGAATACAGGTGTAAATGACCTATGGCGATTACTCAACCCAACGATCCGAGAGTACACTTTTCGCTCTGCAAGACACAAGACATTTTCCAGAATAGATTATGTTTTTGCATCCCCAAGACTATTTGATAACTATGACGTGGAAATGGTGCCCAATGCACTATCAGATCACAGCTATTTACTCCTGAAAGGTTCATTTGGTAGACTGTCATCCCGAGCCCCAAGATGGCAATTTAACTCGACACTGCTGAAAAACAATGAATACATTATACAATTCAAAGTTGAACTTATTAAATTCCTGCGGAGTAATGCGGGTTCGGTACAGGACCCCAGAATGTTATGGATGTCGGTAAAGGGTTTTATCAAGGATTACACAACGGTCTTTGCCTCCAACCTATGCAAGAATCGTTGTTCAAAATTTGTAGAGCTGGAAACGCTTTACTCGTCGTTATTCTCCTCTTTACAATACAACTACTCGGTTCGATTGGAGTTTCAAATTAATCTGTTAAAAAAAGAGATTAACTCCATTTTAAGACAACAATCTGAATTTCAAATACGTAGCACAAGACAACATTATTACTTTCATGGTTCTAAACCAAGTCACCTACTAGCTATGAAGATACGATCCAATGCAACATTTGCAGATATCCCTACTATTAAGGACCAACAAGGACTTGTTACAGATTAAGATGAAAAATTTACAAGACTTTCAGAGAGTTTTACTCCAACTTGTACAAATCAGAAATGGTTTTCGATCAAAACGCTAAACAGTTAGATACACCTATTACACTAGAGGAACTTAGGGAGGCTATATCTGAAATGCAATTGGTAAGGCTCCTGGATGGGATGGTATCCCACCAGAACTGTACCTCTCATGTTGGGATGTAATTGGACCCCTATTACTTGATATGATTTTATACTCAATCAAAGAGGGGAACTTACCCAGGGACGTCAATATGGCACTCATATCTGTCCTCCTTAAAAAGGACAAAGAACCCACAGAATGTGGTAGTTATAGACCAGGGATCGGCAATAGGCGGCCTGCGGGCCGAAATTGGCCCGCCAGCAATCATTTCTGGCCTGTCAGTTTATTTTGAGAATATGATATTTATTTAATTTTAATAATTCTTTTAATTTTTTTTTATTATTATTATTATTATTATTATTATTATTATTATTATTATTATTATTATTATTATTATTATTATTATTATTATTATTATTATATTTATATTATATTATATTAATATTATATTTTATATATATATATCCTTTTTATTATATGCATACTTTATGTTTTATCCATGTTGAGAGTGAATAACAGGTGAGTGCAATGTACCGTATATGCTTGCTCAAAGTGAGGTAGACAGCGCTGGTGCTGAAATGGGAAACGCGAGTCCATGAAATAAAAACACCAGTTCAGTAAGTCATGACTGACTGCACCACACATGCATGTGAACAGTAATGCAATTAAAAACAATGCAAAAACAATGCAATTAATTTTAAAGAAAAAGAGTGCTTGAAGAAGCTCCTGAAATGATGGCGCTATAGGTATTTGAATTAAATGAAAAATACAATTTGGCATTAAACAGTAATGCAATTAAAAACAATGCAATTAATTTTAAACAAAAAGAGTGCTTGAAGAAGCTCCTGAAATTACAAGACATTCGTTAACTAAATGAAAAATACAATTTGGCATTAAACAGTAATGCAATTAAAAACATTGCAAAAACAATGCAATTAAACTTTAAACAATTTGGCAATAGCAGGCTTAGTATGTGAAAAGTGGCATCTCCCGTCGGTCACTATTCGCTGGATATCTGGTGATATGGACGTCACTTTAATCCGCAGGCAGTTCTCAAGGCATTTATGCGTCAGTCGGTTCCTCTGAGATGTCTTTATCGCATTCATTGATGAAAAGGACGACTCGCATACATAGGTGGAAGGAAACATTGTGAGCACATACAATGCGAGTCTCTTGATGTTGCTGTACTCTTCTGAGCATGCTATCCAAAAGGCACTCACAGACTCTGCACTCCGCAACGCATCGCTGACAAGGGAGGTTGTTTGGAAGTCCATTAGCTCAATTTCCAGTGCAGCCTCATCTAACAAGGGGATCATTCCTTTCGCCAGGGAGGAGAAGTGTCCACCAGGTTTGACTGTGAGAGGGTCACGTACAAAGGCAATGATTTCTTTTGGGATAGAGTAGTCATCAAACCTAGAGGTGAAGTTGGCTCGTAGCTGCTTGATGAAGTCAACCATCATCTCCGTCACTTGTCCCGATGCCTTTTTTAGTGTGGTGAAATGTAGGAGCCTGCCACCAGTGGATATGTCTGTCTCAAACATCTCCAGCTTCCTCGTGAACGATTCGAGCTTTTCAACCATGTCCACGATGGTTTTATCTCTCCCCTGTAGCTGAAGGTTAAGCTGATTTATGTGGCCAAATATATCAGACAAAAATGCTACATTGGATATGAACTTTATGTCTCCCAGGAAGGCAAGGTGGTCAGCTGCTGCCTTGCTCTTGCTCAATGCAAGGAACGCCTTGACCTCATCCAGTAGCGCACAGAAGCGGTCCAATGCTTTGCCTTTGCTCAACCAGCGCACGTCATTGTGTAGCAGCAGGTCACCGTGGGTGGCATCTTCTGACTCAGCCACAAGTTGTCGGAAAAGCCGATGCTGGGTGCTTGACGTACTTCTGACACAATTAATGACTTGCATCACTTTATCCATAATGCCCTTTAGCTCGCCACTGAGCCTGGCACAAAGGACACTTTGGTGGATGAGGCAGTGCAGCCCATGCATTTGGGGGGCGAGTTCCTTCAACTTGCTAACTAGACCTCTGTGCTTTCCCACCATAGCAGGAGCCCCGTCTGTCACGATTAGGTTAACCCTCTCAAATTGTGAGGGCTGTGTGTATGTGTGTGTGTGGGTCATGAGCAGATAACAAGGACTCTTAAAGTTATCCGTAAAGCGGACAACCACTAGACTGCTTACGCAGGTATTTTAGGAGAGGGGAAAAATTAAACAACAGAAAACAACCTTTACAGGTGGAAATCTCAAAGTGAGTAATTAAGAAAATAAATCAAGTCCCAAAAACAGGACTACTCTCAATAAAGAGGTATAGTATAAAAGTAAATAAGCCAAAAGGACACCTCCTAATAAAAGGAGTTTATATTGGAAAAAGTAAAACAATAAACCTCCACTAAAGGAGTTTATGTGTAGAATCACGTGAGTAGCCTAAAATAAGAATGACTACCATAAAGCTCAATTCTGAATCAGAAATCAGACTACACTTCAATATAATGAACGTGACCAAAAGGACAGCCAACACTAGGAAATAAAAAAGCAGTTGACACTGCGATCTCCAAACTTAAATAGACTCCACATGGCCATAGGCACAGCTGCACTGCATCAGCTGTAATCAAGCCCACACACCTGCCGACCCATGAGGCAATTAACCACAGGGAACAGTGATTGACAGCTATCCCTCACAGAGAGGTGAAATAAAGCAAAAATAGACAGATGTCCCTCACAGAAAGGTGAAATAAGGCAAAAACCATGACACAAATGACTGAATGCAGTGAATGCAGCCTAAACAACTCTTCCAGTTTAGAAAACAGAATATCTCCAGTGGTGTGCCCTTCTAATGGGATTAGAGACAGCAGCTCTTCCTTGAAATCCTTTCCATCAAAATATCTCACATACACGCACAACTGGGCTACATCTATTATTATCTATTATTATTGGCTTGACCAATACACTCAATAATTGTACCATGCACCGCGTCTGACAGTGCTTCTATGCGGCGGGAAGCGGACCCTGCAGAGAGGGGCAGCTGTTTCACTGACGCAATTATTCCATCCATTGATTTGGACTGTTCCTCCAAAACAGTCACCATCATCTCCTTGAAAACCTCTGCGTCTGTGAATGGCTTGTTGTGCTTTGCGAGCAGCCACGACACCTATAGAGACGCACTTGTCACTTTTTGTTGGTCTGTGAGGCCTCGCACCAGGATCCTGTTGCTGTGTGCATATCCAGCTTTCAGCGCTTCAATTTTGCGCTTTCGTGCCTCTGTCTTTGGTGGGAAGAACATTTTAAAGTTGGCATGTTTTGTATCATGGTGCCGTCTAATATTGTATTCTTTGATAACAGACACACCTTCATTGCAGATCAGACAGGTGGGATTTGCATGAATGAATCCAGGTAAGATGAACGCGTAGTTGTCTGTCCATTCATCTTTAAATACTCTGTTTTCACTCTCAATTTTCCTCTAAGTTTTTCGATAGACATTTCGATGTGTTTACATTAGCTAGCAGGCCTAGCAGCAGGTGAAATGTAAATGTCTATCTATGTCTGTCACTATAGCCAATTGGAATGCTAGAAATGATCACGTGGACTCGGAGAACCAATGGAAAATTCATATAGTTTCTCTTTTCCGGTGCAGTGATCCCCCACGGCGTGTGTCAGCTAATTTAATTCAACTAAACCACGTTAGTTAAATTTAGAAAAACAAAACAAAACAAACATCTTTGGATAGCTTCTTTGCAAAGAGGAAATACCAACTCAGGAGCCAGAAGAGGAAACTACGACTTCCAAGACACAAACAAAACGAGGAGTCATATTTAAAATACGGGTTTATCGCAACCGGTGTCTCTCGCGTGTTGACATGGCAACACGAGGCTGATTGATTGATTGATTGAAAACTTTATTAACCGATTGCAGAATGGGTTCAATGAAGCAAGCAACTGTGTTCAAGTTGGGTGGACATGGGTGGGCATTCAACGCGAGTGGACATTTGACATATTTCAAACATTAGCATGGATTTTGGAGGACCGAAGCAGAAACAATAATAAGCCCAGGGCTGCCTGCATTATGGTGAGTTGTACATTCGATGTATAATACACCCGCCGTGATGCTTCAAATCAAATGCACCCTACTGATCTGTTCATGTGTTATTATAATAATAATAATAATAATAATAATAATAATAATACATTCGATGTATAATACACCCACCGTGGTGCTTCAAATCAAATGCACCCTACTGATCTGTTCATGTGTTATACTAATACATTCGATTTATAATGCGAGCACCTGCATTAAAATCAAATGACTGATCTGTTCATGTGTTATGCACTGTGTGAGAGGCACTTTATAATAGAAAAAAGACAGTGCAAACATGTATATGTCATTTATTTTGACAGCGTTAAACATTTTTCATTATCATTGGCCCGCCACACAATGGCTTGGGGAAAATTTGGCCCGTGGGCAAACCTAATTGCCGACCCCTGTTATAGACCCTTAAAGGGGAACTCCAACATTTTGGGAAATTAGCTTATTTAACATCTTCCCTGGAGTTAGACAAGAAGATACATACCTTTTTTGTCTCTGTGCGTGCATTTTAGCTTTGGGAATAGACGCTCCGTTAGCATAGTTTAGCTTCATCACTGGAAGTGAGGCAGGACAGTAGCCTTACAGTGCCTTACAGTGTATTGCAAGGTCTGACATTGACCAAATTTGATATGCATGACCTTGGTGGGCTCTAGGTCAACTCCTGAAAAGGGGGTCAATGTCAGACCTTGCAATCAAAAGTTAGGGGGCACACTGAAATTATGGCAAGGGTTATTAGCCCCCTAACTTTTGATTGCAAAGTCTGACATTGACCCCCTTTTCAGGAGTTGACCTAGAGCCCACCAAGGTCATGCATATCAAGTTTGGTCAATGTCAGACCTTGCAATACACTGTAAGGCACTGTAAAGCTACTGTCCTGCCTCACTTCCAGTGATGAAGCTAAGCTATGCTAACGGAGCGTCTATTCCCAAAGCTAAAATGCACGCACAGAGACAAAAAAGATATGTATCTTCTTGTCTAACTCCAGGGAAGATGTTAAATAAGCTAATTTCCCAAAATGTTGGAGTTCCCCTTTAAGTCTCCTCGGAACCGATCTAAAGCTGTATGCTAAGGTACTAGCCACCAGACTTCAAAAGCATATGACATCTTTAGTTCATCCTGATCAGACTGGCTTCATAAAAGGCCGCCTGATCACGGATAATATAAGACGGTTACTACATGTATTAGACGCCAGCAAGGATGCCATTCCACCTACAGCTGTATTATCCTTGGATGCGATGAAAGCTTTTGATAGGTTGGAATGGTCTTATTTATGGGCAGTACTCGGAAGGATGGGGTTAGGAAACGGATTCATTAATATGATAAAAGTATTATACAAAGACCCATCGGCCATGATTATAACAGGTAAATTCACCTCCTCACTCTTTCCTGTGTCGCGCTCGTCCAGACAGGGTTGCCCTCTTAGTCCCGGACTATTTGCTCTATCCTTAGAGCCTTTAGCACAGTATATAAGACAATCCCAATCCATAGAGCCAATCTCAATTAAGGGCACACAGCATCATATTAGTTTATATGCGGACAACGTAATATTGTTCATGCAAAACCCTACCACCTCACTGCCTCATCTTCTCAAGCTGATTGATGATTTTGGCAATCTATCGGGATTTAGGATAAACTGGCCAAAGTCGGCCTTCCTCCCACTTAATGTCTCTGCGAAGACTACAATCCTTCCAGGAAATATACCAATGGTAGAACACTTTAGATGTGTTGGAGTTGAAATATTCCCTACTATATGCCAAACGGTGAAGTATAATTATACAAGACTCCAAGATAGGATCACAAATGACTTTGACAGGTGGTCAAAACTTAAAAACTCAGTACAGGCCCGAGTATCAATAGTTAAGATGGACGTTTTACCTAGAATCAACTTCTTTAGTTCAATGTTACCGTTACCCCCCCCCCCCCCCCCCCCCCCCCCTGCTGGTTACTGGAAAAAATTACACTCCACCGCATATACATTTATTTGGAACAACAAACCTCCACGAATAAAAAGATCCACTGCACAGAGAAACAAAGCCGACGGAGGTTTAGCATTTCCAGACTTCTACCACTATTTTAAAGCGTTCTCTTTAAGACCACTGATCACCTGGTTTGATTCTCAAGCATCTGTATCCTGGAGAACATTAGAAGAAAACATAGTGGCACCACATAGACTGCAGGATATAGTATACACCAAATGATCAATTAAGCAATGCGACTTGAAATTTGGTCCTCTTATTACACATGTGATTCGGATATGGCGTGACCAGTGATGGGAATAACGGCGCTATAAGTAATGACGTTACGGCATTCGTTTTTTCAGTAACTAGTAATCTAACGGATTACTCTTCCAATCTCAATAACGCCATTACCGTTACTGCAAATAAATGCGGCGCGTTACTATGAATGAACCTGTTTCTTTCATCAGACAGATATCTGCGCTGAGGGGCAATATGTTCTTCCTTGTTTAGTGCGCAAATTCTCCACTCATCTCCTCTGCAAGCACTGCTCCACTGTGTGTGTCTGTCTACTCTGGTCCAATCACATTCAGCGTCCCGTCAGCGTGTCTCCCCCCCCACCCACATTCTGCGAATCAGAGCAGAGTAGGGCGGGTCTTCACGGAATGCATGTTGTCTTTCAGCAGGGCCGAGTCAGAGCGAGTTGACAGCGCATCGACAGGTAGTCTAATCTGCGTGTACTGTAGCTAGTAACCTCATTCCCAGTTGTATCCCTGTGAGATAAATGTAGCTAGTAGCCTAGTTTCGCCAGCATGCAGTTAGTAGAAAAATGTGGCATGTTCAAAGAAAGTAAAAGAAAAGTCGACAGTGAAAATCGCTGCAATTCAAAGCTGCATGGACTAAAACATATGCGTGCATGCATCCTCCCAGCACCAAGAAACGGTAGCTCTTGTGAAGAGTGGCAATATGAAACGCCACTATGAAACAAAACACAGTTATTTTGATGCAGCCTTTCCTCAGAATTCAGTGCTAAGAACCACAAAAATAAATGGAATGAAATCATATCAAGTTGCAAGCAGAATTATTGTAAAAAAAATGCACATGCATTTCCATAGCTGTGGATGAGTCCACTGACACCACTGAGAATACTCAGTTGCTGGTGTTTGTGAGGTTTTAGTGAGTTTGTTTGTGAGAAGATTGGATCAGTTGTACTTTTTTTTTGAATACTTTAAACCCTTTTTTTGTGGAATATTTGATGCGGCCCAGCCTCACCCAGACTCTACCTCCAGCGGCCCCGGGGTAAATTGAGTTTGAGACCCTTGGTTTAGAATGATTCGATTAGATTCTTATATCTGTATGTTGTGTATGTCATAAATGTCATGAATTGAAAATGGGGGACCCTGATGTAAACAAGACGAAAGTCTTTCTCTGATCTGCATCCCCTTAACAATTGTGTGTATTGAGCCGTACTGCTGTACCCATTCTGCAATCTGTTAATTAAAATGTTCAATCAATCAGTATATATTTGTTATTTATTTTTGGTATAGTGCTTAACAAGCATAATTTATTGTTGCCCAGTTGTGGCCTGTTGAGGGGCAATACATATAAAAAGTTCCAAAACATCTATTGTATTTGTATGATCCACTATATAAACATAGTAATTATAATATCTACATACATGGCATTTGATTGGAGGCTAGTCTCACTTTGTCCCACAGCAACATTAAAATAGTTTAGATTTGTGTATGTTGTTTATGTAAAAAAAAATATTGAAAGTAACGCAATAGTTACTTTCTGAAGTAACTAGTTACTTTTATAATTTGTAACTGAGTAAGTAATTTAGTTACTTTTTGGAAGAAGTAACTAGTAACTGTAACTAGTTACTTTTTACAAGTAACTTGCCCAACACTGGGCGTGACACAGAACAAATTTACTAACCAACATAAATGGCATAGCCATTCTCCCCTATTCAATAACAATGCACTCCTTATTGCACAACGACCTATCAGATATCCCAAATGGGAAAAGCAGGGCATACATACATTGGGAGATATCTTCAACGAACTGGGTTTCTGTAGCAATCATGAAATTCATAACAAATTTAACCTCACCAGCTCCACTTATTATTTCTATATACAGTTATTAGCAACTTTGAAGGCTCATGGAGTCCCATTAAAGATACCACTTGAGCACCACAGATATCACAAATTCTTCTATGAAAGGGAGACATCGAGAGGCTTTGTATCAGACTTTTATAATCACTTACTTACGTCTTCGTATGGAATCCTCCCCCTAGACTCAGTCTGGAGGAGGGATATACCAGACTTGGAAGTAGATTTTGATTGGCAAGAAGTCTGGGCAAACGTTCGACTAGCGTCACACAACCCGGATCATCAACAGATTAATATTATAATTATATTCATACTTCAGACTTACCTGACTCCTATAAGATTGAACCGAATGGGGCTTAAACAAGACTATCTATGCTCCTTGTGTCTAAGGGGTGATATCGGTACATTTATACATATGTACTTGGAATGCCCCCCTGTTAAGATATTCTGGGAAGAAGTAACCACGCAATTATCAGAATTTTTTTTTCAGACTATACCTGTACTGCCTTCTGTATTGTTGTTGAATGATGTTTCTCAGGCCCCGTTTAGACGGAAACGCTAGCAGGTGAATCCGCAAAAATATTTTTTCGGATGTGCCTTTCGTTTATACGGAAACAGCGTTTTTACGGGGTGAAACCGCAAAAAAGTGAGACTACCTTCCAGGGTGGAATTCCTAGAAACGCAAAAGCTTTGCGCTCTCGTCTAAACTGTTAAGACGAGACACTGCAGGTGAATAGGCAAATATACTTTTTTTGTTGATTTTGAGATTTTGTTATATTTTGCTTCCTAAACATGTCTTCTATGAAACTAGTGACAATAAAACATCAATAACACACATTTAGTTGTTTATTTTACTTCAGTTTGCCTTATTGCATCCATAAATGTGCACATATTTAATGGGGAAGTGCCTCATTTGCATATATAAACATAAAATTCTGAAAACTTGCAATATATTTTTTCTTAGTTTATATGTACATAACAAACTGGGAAAGTTTCATAGTGATATCTATTCAAATATTTTTTGCCTATTAGGGGGTACTACACTGTACTACACTGTTTGTAGCCTGTGTAGTTCTGTTCAGTTCAATAACATCATTATTATTATTATTCAGTTATCAGGCATGTGTTTAGGTTGTCTATTACTAATGGTTTGATTAGGTATTGTGTTTGTAAATATCTGTTTAAAAAAAAAAGTATGGCATTTTACAATACAGAACTTTGAAGGCGTTTTCCCAAAAATGAGTTTTAAGAGTTTTTCCTCATACTCTGAGCCAGAAATCTCCACTTCAGTAGCACTCACATACACCAAACCTTCCAGTTCTATTCATATCTATGTTCTGAAGGTATTTACAGAAGGGTTTGTTGATATCGCATTCATACCCTGATTTATATCACATTTTATTAAAAAAAACATGGCAAAATATGGAATTTTACCATAAAAATGGACTGAATGGAGAATTTTCTGATTTATGGAGTGATAAAAAGAGATATCCAAAATCCCCTCTGTAATAACCTTTGGCTCTAATATGTCAACAAAATGAAACTATAATTTTGAAAATGGCTTTATCCAATGTTCAGATTTCTGTCCTGGAATTATATGTACATTTGTGCATATTTAAGTAGATAATGCCTCATTTGCATATTTAAACATACAATTTCAGAAAACTTGTAATACAAAAAAGTCTTGTCTTTATATAAGTAATCAACTGGGGAAGTTTCATTGTGATATCTATTAGTTAATTTTTTTACCCTATTCACCTGTAGTGTCTCCCCTTAAAACGTATACATCTGATAAAACGATGACGAAAGGGTTGTCACGGCTCTGGTCGCGCGTACTGCTTACGTCACAGGTAGCAGGTATGCGCCAGTAGCCGAGACGTAAACAAAGCAAGTATGTCTGACTTATATCAACGGAGATCACCTGAAGGCTACATTGGCAGTACTTTTAACCCTTTCACTGCCACACGACAGAAGGTTAACCCTTTACTATCACACAACCGGCTGTCGTGTGGCAGTGAAAGGGTTAAATACACAAGAATCTGTCCCGCGGCGTGAGTGGACCCACTGTCTGTGAGTGACTCTGCTTTGGTGCAATCACATTCCCCATCCACAGTCTGCGAATCAGAGGCAGAGTAGGGCGGGTCTTCACAGCATGTCATGTGACATATGCGCCAATCGTGTGACAGTGGGGCTCCGTCGTCTCGAGTCGTTACAGCGTCGTCTGCACGCAGAATTCCATCCCAAAACGCTCGTCTAAACGTAAAATTTAAAGTGAAACCGCAAGATGACTTTTGCGGTTTCTGTTCACAAAACGCTCGTCTAAACGGGGCCTCAGTTAGCAGCCTCTATACAGCTACAGAGACTAATTTTGTCCGGTCTTACGGCTGCTAAAAAGCTGATAGCATCACGCTGGATTCAACCGGATAAAATGTGCCGGAAGGTATGGGTTCTTACCTATCTCGATGTGATTTATCTAGAGATATCTACAGCAAGAATTTTAGGTGTCAATGAAGCCAGCATTGCAATCTGGTTAGAAGTGGTGGAGAGAATAAAGGTTAGCATATGAATTGTAATCCTTGGTTAGAAACAAAATAATGGATGGATTATCCAAGGGGGGTCCTGAGGGGGGGGGGGAAGAAGAGCGAGCAAGAGCATATGTATGTATTGTATTGTATTGCAAGTATTATGTATATATCTCGTAAACTACATTTATATTGATTCAAATACTGGAATGTATAGTCCTGTGATTTATTGTGGATATTTACTGTTAATGCTTGTGTGTCTAGTTTTATGTCATGTCAAAAAAAATATAAAAAAATTTGTTTACAAAAAAGTATTCTAAGGCGACGTGTCCACACTACAGCCAGCTTTTTATAAGTTGCCAGCTCCTTTCTCTCATTAATTTCTATGCTAAAGACGCGACATGCGCGCTCCTTTTCCCAGCGCCGCGCCTCGCGTTTTAGCGCTCTCGGTGGCTAGCGTTTTTGGGCGGAGCGCTCCCAGCGCATAAAGTTGAAAATAGTTTAACTTTTGGAGAGGAGCGCCGCTCATCAAGGTTACTTTTTTCGACCGACCAATCAAAATCGAGCAAGTGGCGGAGCCGCGGGAGTCGCAAGACGCTCTGGAAACGCTCTGAGCATGCATATTTTTTATTTTCAAAGCGGTCCGCCTTGAAAAAAATTTGTCTGTGGACAAGTCGCCTAAAGCAGCATTTTTCCACTTCAAGATTTCAAGCTGTTTTGGGCTGGGCTCCGCCCATAAGCGTTTTGAGTGACAGTCACCCACAGTCTGCATTGGCAGAGAGAGAGAGATATAGAGAGATTGAGGGGGATACTAATTAATTTCGCCGCAGGGGACATAATCCTACGGGACAATGCATTGGTAACTTGTTTCAAATTACCTGTGAATATTATTGTACTGATCGGAATACGGGCGCGCGCAATGATATTTTTACAGTGATATGTGAGTGGAGAAGCCCCATCCCCCTGCGCCAGTCGGGAGGTTGTGTGTAAATGCGTGTGTGTTTCCCCCTCTCTCTCTCTCTCTCTCTCTCTCTCTCTCTCTCTCTCTCTCTCTCTCTCTCTCTCTCTCTCTCTCTCTCTCTCTCTCTCTCTCTCTCTCTCTCTCTCTCTCTCTCTCTCTCTCTCTCTCTCTCTCTCTCCTCTCTCTCTCTCTCCCTCCCTCTCTATCTCTCTCTCTCTCCCCCTCTCTATCTCTGCTGTCTGTTGGTACCCGAGCAACCCGTTTGAGGAAGGGTCGGTATTTCCACTCGCTCTGTTGTTGAGCGAATGGTTGCTCTACAAACATAGAGGGGGCTGGCGTTATTATGCAGATGAGAATTGTTTGATGTCATAGACCCCATTAAAGGTCCTGTGTCTTATAAATGGCATTTTCCAGTGTTTAGCATTGTTTTATAGCAATGGGGGTTTATATAAATGGGTCTGTGTCTCTAATTCTCATTTTGGCGGATTACTCTAATTCAGTTGAGACAATCTCCTCCCCCAGTGAACTAAGCTATTCTGATTTGACTCGCTATCCTACATAGCACTGACAAGATCTGCAGCAACAATTCGCTCAACAGCAGAGCGAGTGGAAATAAAGTGACCAGGCTGCAGAAACAAATTAGTGGGGGGGCATAACATGTTCTCGGGGGGGGGCACAATGGTTTTTCAACACAGGTTCCCTTTTATACGTTTCAGCTGGGACAACGACGCTGTGCCTTGCTTGGCACTGCCCAAGGTGCTGAACTAAACAGCAGAGAGGCAATTGAAAAATCTAATTTCTCTCTATCTTAAGAACATTCACTTATACAAAAACAGACTGAACGGATATATATAACAGACCTGCTGGGGCAGCGGACTGAGAGCAGGGGACACAAACAGGCTGGATAAGATGGTCAGGAAGGCCAGTAGCGTGGTTGGGGTGGAGCTGGACTCTAGCGAGGGTGGCGGAGAGGAGGAACCTTGCTAAGCTCCAGGCCATCAGGGAAAACCCCTCCCACCCACTATACACAGACTTGGCTGACAGGAGGAGCATGCTATAGGCTCACACTACCTAAATGCAGCACTGAACGGCACAGGAAGTCCTTCATTCCGACAGCCATCAGACTACACAATGCATCACTGTGCCTCACTGCATCACTGAGCACAGAGTGACAGTTACCATCTTCCTGGACTCTTACTTTTTAAACAGCACTGTGCAATATTACCTACTGTAGACTTCAGTATATTTTTACTGTATTTATTTACTGTATCTTTTATTCTATTTTTATTCTATTTCATTTTATTCTATTCTTAGGCCATTTGTTTTGTTATTCTTATTCATGACTTGTTCTGTCTAAATGTTTAATGTTGAGTGATTTGCAGTGTCAAATTTCCCTCAGGATAATACATTTCTATTCTATTCTATATCTTTGAAGAGTCTCCATTTATTCAACACTTCTGAATTCACTGACAAACTGAACTGAACTGACAAAAATAAGGTGCATAAAAAAGCAAACAAAATTCCTCCACAGGCTACTCACCATCATTAGTAGAGCGGCAAGCAGCGTTTGGGGACAGAGTGAAATCTTCTTAAAACACTGCCCCTCCATTCATTCCTGAACTTTTTTGTTAAGTCCTTCTCAAATGCCAACTGAATTAAATTGGCCTTGCGTCGATGAAGCATACTAAGGCGATGTTCTGTAAAGACGTTCTTGAGGGTAGAAAACAAATTCTCACAGAGTGCCGTGCTAGCTTCAGTAGTGTTGTTGTTGATATCAGTGCCCACTAGGGCTGTCCCCGACTAAGGATTTGGATAGTCGACTTTGATTGTGGTGTTCCACAAGGAAGCATACTAGGACCGCTACTGTTCCTAATTTATGCAAATGACATGTTGTTTGCGGACGACTCAGCCCTGCTGGTCTCTGACAAGAACAAGCTGCAGGTTGAAAAAACCCTCAGCTCGGAACTAGGCAAAATCTGCATATGGCTCGCTGATAACAAACTATCATTACACATGGGCAAAACAGAGTCCATTCTCTTCGGTTCAAATAACAAACTCAGCAAGACCGACGGCTTCTCAGTTACAGTGGGGAACAATATTGTCACAAGGAAAGATGAAATTACCTACCTGGGTTCCATCCTAGAGGCAAATCTTTCCTGTGACAAAATGGCATCCAATGTAATAAAAAAAAAGTCAACCAACGAACTTGATTCTTGTACCGGATCTCCTCTCTGGTAAACAAGAATACCCTGAAGACTCTGGCAGGAGCACTCATTCAAGGGTACTACGACTATGCTTGCACCTCATGGTACCAAAGCACCTCAAAGGCGCTAAAAACAAGATTACAAACATCACAAAACAAACTAGTCAGACCTTACCCCTAGAACCCACCTCACCCCTGCACACTTTGACAACCTAGGATGGCTTAGAGTAGACAACAGAGTACAGCAACTTGCAATGGGCCTGGTCTACAAGATACACTATATACGACTAAGGTACCCATGTACATGTCAAAATACTTCCCAAAGGTCAGTGAATACCACGACCACAACACCAGAGGAAGCGCAACAAATCATGTTAAACCCAGATTCGGCTCAAACAAGGGACTAAACACGTTTCGCAATTATGCCACATCAATGTGGAACGCAAAGCTGTAAAGGAATGTGAATCCCTACCCACATTCAAAACCGCTCTTAAAGAGCACCTACGGGAGGCTGCAATTCTAAACTGGCCACCGTAAATGTCCAAACCCCCACCCCCTCCTAATAGACAGTCTCCTCCCCACCGCATGTATATATTCTCTCCCCGCCGTATATGTATATTCACCCACCCACCCCCTCCTAATGTACAGTCCCCTCCCCATCATATGTATATACTCTGTCAGGATCTATGAGTAACAGTACTGTATATTTGTATACCGTATATGTCACAAATGTATCAGTACACTACTAAATACCTATATGTCCCTATGCCATAAATGTCATGTATGTTGAGTATGTCTTAAATGTCAATATGAAATGAAAATGGGGGACCCTGATGTAAACAAGACAAACGTCTTTCTCTGGTCTGCATCCCCTTAACAATTGTGTGTATTGAGCCGTACTGTATTGTACCCATTCTGCAATCTGTTAAATAAAGTTTTCATTCATTCATTCATTCATTTGCTGTCTCGTTATAACACAAACAGCTACCATTAAGCTAGCTTGGTTACGTTAGTTAGCATCCAAGTTAGCCTGATAACGCTAGTAGTTAGCATCCAAGCTAGAAACTGCTTAGGCTGCTTACCTGGCCAATAATGTGGTCCTATTCCTGGACAGATAGATTAGTTAAATCATAATATCCACAGTGGTGTGCTGTGCTGGTCCTCAGTAAATTTCCCGCCGGTGAAAAATAAGTTGCTAATAAAGTGATACACTACTAGAGGATTCGAACGCGCCCGCGAGGGGATGACGTTCAGACGTTGTTTGTCACGTTAGGTGGACGTCAGGTGGAAACGTTCTGGACTGGCCCGCCTCCAGAGCGGCACATTTGAAGACGCTAGACTACTTGACTGTCAGATGGCCCCCTGTTAAGACGTGGGAACCCCTTTATTAAGCTCGAATCGTATTGGCTAATAATTGGTTCTGGAGTCCATAACCATGAATCACATGGTGGACGCTTGAAAAAGACACCTCCCCCTCCCCTCTGCTCTCTATTCTGCCTGAGCTGCAGTGACTGAGCTGCAGTGAGCACAGTGACTGCCAGCCTGCCTCAGTGAGTCTGACAGTGTTAGAGAGAGTGAGAAGGAGAAGAGGGAGAAAATTCAAAAAAATAATTATAACAGATGAAAAATAATGATTTTTTATTATTATTGTAAACTACTGTATATAAAAAATATATATTATTTTTATTTTTTATTTTTATTTTTTACTGTTCATATTTTTCTGGGGAAGCATGGCTTCCCTTGGCTTCCAGGAAGATTCGCCACTGTCCAGGCTGAGTGAGGGCAGGGGCGTAACTTGCGGGGGGGTCCCCGGAAAATGTCCCCCGCATGATTTCAGAATGCAGTATTTGTCCCCCCATGTTTTTACCCCCAAATCGCTGCAACTGCGCGGCCTGGCGGCCAGCACTGTGACTCGCTAGTCGCGACTCGCTACTACACAGTGCCGGCACTGCAGATTTACCCTACTCTTGGAATTCATTGCCAGATCCTCAAAGTCATACATAGGGGCGCTGTCTCGATAATGCAGTGTTATTAAAGCAGCGTGTAGCCGACGCATGAACCAGTTGGAAGCGTCAACGCGGAACTGGAAATCCGTTGGTAAAGAAATAGCGGCTTGGAATCATTTTTGGGACGCTCTCAATTCGCAGTAAAGGAATATATCTGCGGTTTCCCTGGCGGATGGCGAACAAGCCAGCCGATTCTACTATGAGTCATGACATTTGACATAGTCTATGACATCATACTTAACTTAAACTTGAACACGGAGGCAGTTACAAGAACTATCCGAGCCCCCGGGAGGGTGGTCGAATACCTTTTGCGATGTATGCAGGGAACGAATTGCAGAGGGAAGTGGAGAGCTGCCTGTCGCCCATTCTAACGCAGGAGTCCTGGACCCCCGACAGGTAAGGTAAGCAATTTTAGATGTATCACTTTAAGTGTGCGGCTGTTGTCCGAATACTAGTGAATATTGAAAAATAAAGGCATGACATTTAGAGACGTCCCCGTCGTAGCGTTCTGGTGCGGGGATATGGGTCTCTCTGTGCGGGGGCGCAACAGCAACAGGTGGGGTAGGCTGGGCAGAGATGTATGCATCAAAACGATTACATTGTTTGTCTCGCATACATTCGATTTATAATGCGAGCACCTGCATTACAATCAAATGACTGATCTGTTATGTGTTATGGACCCGAGTCTCGAGAGGCACTTTATAATAGAAAAAAGACAGTGCAAACATGTATATGTCGCTTACAGTTTATTATGCCTATGCAGCTCGTTTATTTTGACAGAGTTAAAAATGTTTCACTAGTATCATTATATTAAATTAGCGGACGTGCAGCTGGACAAGCCCTGGCTCCACGATGACCACTTCTTACAAGAGGCGCCACCGCCTGGGAAAATGCGTATTGCACACCTGGTATTAGTTAAGTCAAGATAGACTGCGCTCACAAAATATAACACTGGGTGCTGAAATCCCGTGGAGTATATTAGAAAAAGAAAGCAATATGCTTGGACCAGCACTCACAGATTTTGATTATTTAATGGCAGCCTGAAACAAACATGTTTCGGAACAATTTATGTTCCTTCCTCAGTGTTGATGGCTAGCCTGGTATTAGACGTCACTGACCACGCCCCCTAATATGTCCCCCCCACCGCTAGGAACAAAGTTCCGCGCCTGAGTGAGGGTAATGTGCATTAATATATCTGATTTATATTGTAAACCGTTACGGGAGAATGTGCGTATCCTGGTCCTCTACAGTGTTACTGGGGGATTTGCTGGTTATAGTGTACTAATCCCAGTCCGGGTGTTGCCGACTAAAATAGGTACAGGGTTGTAGTGTACTAATCCCAGGCAGTTCGGGTGTTGCCGACAGAAAAATAGGTACAAATCTGTTGTGTGCGTACGACTCGACCGAGAGTACGCGTGTTTGTACGCATAGCTGACGCTATACGGTTGTATGTAATTCTTGGAGGCAATACTTGGATCGGATTGTTCTCGGTCTCTGTGATGGGTAGGACGTGCGACTGACAACAGGGGATTGAGGTAATTCATCCAATTATTGTTGTATTATTCAAAAGCTCCAAGTTTGGCCATAAAAGACGTTGTGGTTATTATTTTCCCATTCCTTCCTGGAAGCGATCTAGTCAGGTTAAGTTAACTATTGTCATAACAGATAGGCGGGTAGAGAAACACGGGACATTTTGGTCGTGTTGTTTAGGGACCGTGAGTTTTGGCTATAGTATATTAGACCTCTATATCGTTGTTTTAAAATTCGAATTTCAGGTTTGGTCGTTATGTTTTTAATGACGATGTATATTCTAAATCAAGGGTAATCAAGCCTTTTCGCAGCGTGATGGCTGGACGATTAAACTTTTCAGCGGCCCAATACAGACCAGATATGCACACACATTACTGTTATATATTATCGTTTGTCTTGTCTGTTTGTTTACGTTTTACATGGAACCACATATGTGCACAGACTCGTTCATTCGGTTACAAAACGCAGTTATATAGTCGTACTGGCGAATCGCGTCTTGCTCTTCGCCATCGAGATGTACCTCATCTCCAGTACCTACTGTACTTCATTAATGAAAAACAAATGCACCCAGCATCTGACCAGGCCCCGCCCCAGTGCCGTACTATAAGGCACCAGGCGTGGTCACCACTCTTCCTTCCTCTATTTCGTTTCCATCATGGCGGATGCTTGCACCCTGTGAACTAGCGTTATGAAAAGTATAGAGAAATTACGCAATGTTGAGTATTCGCCGGAGATTTGCCAACCCCTGGAATCTTCTCGGCATGTTCCAACGGCATGTCGTGTCTGTCCTGGTGTTTCCTCGTCTTGTGGCAGCAGATCGAGGGACAGCGTGCAAGGTTTGGCTATCGAGCTAACTCGTACACAGGTAGGCTCTGTGTCATCAGGCATTAACGCTGGTGTTAGTAATGCTGCTTGTTGTTCTGTTAGACAACCAAGTTGTTAGTCGGCGCCAGGGGCGGGATGTCTGGGTGAACGTCCCTCTGAGTTGGACGTTTTCCAGGTGATCTTGGAGCACGCTGCTAACACTAATGCTATAATGCTGGGTCACTGTTTTAATGTTCCCCGCCGTGGGATGTCACCGCTTTTCCCTCCTCTTAACCGGTTCCCGATCAAACACTGCATAAACTTTAAAACACTACTCCTCACCTTCAAAGCCCTCCACAGCCTGGCCCCCCCCTACCTGACTGATCTCCTTCTTCCCTACCGCCCCACCCGTTCCCTCCGGTCCTCCTCCACTGCCTCCCTCACTGTCCCGACATCCAAGCTTAAAAACTTTGGAGATCGGGCCTTCTCTCGTACTGCACCCCGACTCTGGAACTCCCTCCCCCAGTCCATCAGAGACTCCCCTACACTCTCCACCTTCAAAGCTCGCCTCAAAACCCACCTGTTCTCCCTTGCCTTCAACCCCCCCCCACCCATAACCCCCCCCCCCCCTCCAACCTGATTGATGTCTGTCTCCAGTCTTTTTTGTGCTATCATGTTGTCTTTCCTGTTCCCCCCATGGTCTCATGTTCCTTTTGTTTTTGTTTCTTTGTTGTTTCTTTGTTTTTGTTTCTTTGCTTTTGTTTCTTTGTTTGTACTCTTGCTCCCGACTATTGTCAGCGACTTCGGGTTATTGAGAAACGCTATATAAATTAAATGTTATACTGCCACAGGATGGGATTTAGCTGCGGCCAGTGTTGTGGCTCAGCTGACTGTTTTTCTGTCCACATTAGCGTCGGGTAGTGGGGCTACAGGACCAGCCGACGCTGAAAACATTTTGCATGTTTTTGGGGTTATAGAGATCTTGAATCAGTCGCAAGCTATAACCGCAGGGAGCATTAGGATGCTATCAAGACTTGTTAATAGGCATTTCTGGTTGGAGCAGTCTCCTCTTGGGGAGGAAGAAAGGTTTCTTCTCCTCACGGCTCCTCTTTCCGCGGAAGGACTCTTTGGTCGTTCTGCAGAGATGCGGGCGGTTGTTGACCTAGGTCCCACACCGCCTCACGCTATGCAGCCGGAGGTTGGGGCACGGCCTCGTCAGCGACTATGGCAGGGCCCTCGACAGGCGGCCATGTTTCCCCCACCAGAGGTATCCTGGGCGTTGAGTCAACAGGTGTCCACAAGGCCGACAGCCTTGGCGGCCGAGGGATCGGCCATGTTGGATGAGCTCGGCTTGGAATATACAAGCCGTCGCCGTCCTGCCGCGAGCAGCCCGCTCCCCGATCACTCCCTCCCCCAACACCAGCGGAAAAGGGGCTCTGATCCGTTTCCTTTGGCTGCGGGCCGCGAGCCTTCGTTGAAGCGCATGCAGCCCCACGTTTCGCTTCTCATGGGGACAGGGGCTGACACCCAGTTGATGGCTGAGCCTGGGTCTGTCCGTGAGAATGTTGTGCTGTCACGTGACTCCCTCGCCACGCGTTGTGCGATTGGTGAGCCTGGTGTTACGGCTGCCACTGTCGATGGTGGTCGCAAGGGGGACTCAAGGCCTCTTCGAAAGAATGCTCAGCGCGGGTGTCATGTACTAAGGTCTAATGACCACATATAATAGAAACTTGAGGCAAGCTGCACATGAACAAAACAACCCCCTCAGTAGATGCTTTTAAAGCAAGGTCCCGGCAGATAGTAAAACAACACAAACGCGCTTTCAAAAGGTAAATTATATTTATTATCTGGGGCAGGAATTCAAACCTCCACCTGTAATATGAGTATTTAACAAAGGGAAAAAACAACCCACAAACAATTAACAAACAGGGAGAAAGGTAAGGGGAGAACAAACAAGTAATATAATAATAGAGTAAGGCACAAGAGCCAACACAAGCCCTAGTGACCTAGTGTCACAGGACAAGTCTGGGAATCCCCCAGCAAATGTACACAACGTGCACAGCACAATATAGTTCCACACAAACAGTGGCAAAAAGGCAGAAGGCCCAATACATAGATATATATATTAATTCCACACAAGTGGCAAAAAGGCGGAAGGCCACAATATATATATATATATATATATGTACTCACCTGGTAGCTACACCAACACAAATATAATGCCTACCAGGTAAGTGGTGTGAACAGCAAGATCACACGATAGATCAGTCCTACACAACAGTGGAAACAAAGGGCAGTATTATAACAATTATTCCACACAAACAGTGGTAAATCAAGGGCAGTGTTATAATAATTCCACACAACAGTGGTAAACAATGGCAACCTCCAACAGCCTGGTCACTGGTAACTGACACAGAGAGGCGCCCGGACGAGTGTGTGCTGTCTGGTATATCTGTCCACCCGTCCCTCTAGAGGTGATTGCAATCAGCTGTTACCCATTAGACAATCAGCACTCTTCAGTGTAGGGACGGGCGGCACCTGATAGAGAAAAAGAGTCAACATTAGCTATCATACAAACACACACACACATCACATCCAAAACATAACATATGTACATATACTAACCTGATGTTTAGATGGTGTCATAAATACAGTAATAATGGTAATGACCAACCCACGTACCCATGTACGTCACACCTCCCCCATAAGAGTGAACCTGTAGGGTTAGCAAAACATTATTACCTATTACCAACATGAGGTTAGTACCACATACCAGGGAGAACAGAAACAACAACAAAAACATTCTCCCTCCACAAAATCACCCACCAAATGGGCCACATCAGCACCACACAGGCCCCGCCCTGGGCCCACACGGTCGACCACCACCTCACCCAAAACACACACACAATGCCCCTAGGCACATCACCCAACACCAGACGCATCAGCCGTCGGAACGTGGCCGGTGCATTCCTTATCCCGAAGGCCATGACGGGCCCCATCCTGGACAACGGGAACAATTCAGGCACCGTTTATTACGTTCACCCTCCTGTAGTACAGAAAACGGAGAGACACATTAGCATTGGGAGCCAGAAGGCAAGGAGAGCTCCAGGGACCATGGCTAGGCTCAGCTAGCCCCTTGTCCAGGGTGCACAGAGCCTCCCCTCTCACTACCTTCCCCATCGCCACCGGACACTGACATGCGTATTGCTTTAAGGGAGACCGCACTCCCAACACGCACACCGTGCTCCAGGATGGTCATTCTGGAAAACACAGCAGACAACATAACAAATGAAACATGCACAACATGTACAACGACATATGTACAATAGACGCGCAGTGACGTCACCCACATGCAGCGGGTCTATTAGGCCATTAGGGTCTAATTTCTGCCCAGTGAAAACTGTAAGTAGTACATACTGGCTAATGTATGCACACTGTTTTCAAAACATGGTGAGATCTAACCATCTCACCATCTAACTCACACATAATCATATCCAAAACATAACATATGTACATATACTAACCTGATGTTTAGATGGTGTCATAAATACAGTAATAATGGTAATGACCAACCCACGTACCCATGTAAAAATGTACACCTTTTGAAAGCGCATTTGTGTTGTTTTACTATCTGCCGGGACCTTGCTTTAAAAGCATCTACTGAGGGGGTTGTTTTGTTCATGTGCAGCTTGCCTCAAGTTTCTATTATATGTGGTCATTAGACCTTAGTACATGACATGGGGGCTCGTCCGGGATATCTGTCCACCCGTCCCTCTTGAGGTGATTGCAATCAGCTGTTACCCATTAGACAATCAGCACTCTTCAGTGTAGGGACGGGCGGCACCTGATAGAGAAAAAGAGTCAACATTAGCTATCATACAAACACACACACACATCACATCCAAAACATAACATATGTACATATACTAACCTGATGTTTAGATGGTGTCATAAATACAGTAATAATGGTAATGACCAACCCACGTACCCATGTACGTCACAGCGGGTTACCCCGACCTCACCTTCGCCAGGCGGGGTATCACGTTGATGCCTCCCACTCCCGCAAGATCGGCAGTGGTCTGACAGGCGTGCGTGATTTGGGTGGTGGTAATATCACTGCAGGGCTACGGTGTGTAGGAACCCATGGGGTCCTCACGCCTTGCATGTCCGGCTGCAGAACAACTCCTCAGCATGTTCTGGAGGGGTGTTCAGTGGGGGATCTTTTGTCACCTAGTTTGATGTCAGCTTCTCCCGTATCAAACCGGCCCTTTCTGTCGGGGTCCCCCCTTGGGTGCGATTGCCTCGTGGGTTGTATCAGGGACCGTTGTCCCGATTCCACAGAACGCCCTGCCCGCACGGTTGGCGGGTTCAGAGTTGGCTACGCACAGCGGGAGGGACCGGGCCGCCTATCTACAGTTCCTTGCGGCCCAGCGCCAGTTGGCGGCGGGTGCGCTCTGGGATTATTATCACATATGGCTACAACAGTGCCATATGTCGAGGTGGATGGAGATAACGTTGAGGCGGGGGCTTGTCTTGCAGTTCGCACAACCCCACCCTCCGTTTTCAGGTTTGGTGCAGACCCTATTGTCAGGGTCAGCAGCAGTGACAGCTCTGGCCGACGAGATCCAATCTCTGTTGGCGAAGCAGGCCGTAGTCGTGGTCCCGAGAGAGGACGCGATGTCAGGCGTCTACTCCCGTTATTTTCTGGTGCCCAAAAAAACGGGAGGTGTCAGAGCTATACTGGATCTGTCCGCGTTCAATCGTCTGATTGTGGCCGTTCAGAATGTTGACCGTCAAACACCTGCTACTCGCTGTCAGGGTGCGAGACTGGTTCACCTCCATAGACCTGAAGGATGCGTATTTTCACATCCCGATTTTCCCTCCTCACAGGAAATACCTACGGTTCCTTTTTCAGGGCGTAGCGTACGAATACCAGAGGTTGCCGTTCGGCTACTCTCTGGCCCCCCGCACATTCACCAAGTGCGTAGAGACCGCGCTGGAGCCTCTACGTCGTCAGGGGATACGAATTATTTTCTATCTCGACGACATGCTGCTCCTCAGCCGGTCGGAGGAGGTCGCCAGGTCTCATACCAGGCTGGTGGTGGAATTCCTCACCAGGCTGGGTTTTGCTGTGAACTGGAAGAAGAGTACGCCTCTTCCCAGTCAACAGGTGGAGTACTTGGGCTTGGTTCTAAGTTCAAGGCCCATGAAGGCAACCCTCTCGGAGCAATGGAGAGTGTCTATCCTCAATGCGCTCGGGGGTTTCCGTCCTGGAGGGACAGTCACAGCGCTGCAGGTGATGCGCCTGCTCGGTATGATGGCATCTGCTCACGCTGTGGTCCCTCTTGGCCTCCTCTTCATGAGGAGGATACAGAGGTGGTTTTCCAGTATGAAAATAGACCCGGTGAGGGGCAAGTGGAAACGGTTGACGGTTCCCTTGTCGATACGGGGGGACTCGCCCACTGGAGGAGGACTGGTATCCTCACCAACGGGGTCCCCATGGGCAGCAGGCGTTCACACGTCACGGTCTTCACAGGCGCCTCCCTCACGGGATGGGGGGGGACGTGTTGGACCAACGCAGTAGGGGGCAGCTGGACGATCCATGCTGCCCGGTCTGCCCTGCACATCAATGTGTTGGAATTGAAGGCGGTCCTCCTGGTCCTCAGACGGCTCGCCCACTTGGTGGTAGGCAAGCACGTTTTGGTCAGGACGGACAGTATGACAGCAGCGGCGTATATCAACAGACAGGGTGGAGTCAGCCTCTGGCTATGGGCGTCTCACAATCTGCGCAGTCTCAGGGCGCTCCACATCCCTGGCAAGGAGAATGTGGGCGCGGATGTGATATCGCGGGGCGGTCCTCATCACGACGAGTGGGAACTGCGTCAAGACGTAGTCAGGCAGATCTGGGATCGCTTCGGGGAAGCTTCAGTGGATCTGTTTGCGAGCAGACAATCTCACAAGTGCCCCTTGTGGTTCTCGGTCAGTTGGGAGGACGATCCTCCCTTGGGGGTGGATGCCTTCTCAGTGTATCCATGGCTGCCCGGGCTTCTGTACGCCTTCCCCCCCTCACACCTGATAGGTCAGTTGTTGGAGCGGGTACGGTGGGAGCCGTGGCCTGTTCCTTGGTCATCGCGGGCCCTCTCTCAAGCGGCCGGGTTGCTGTGGCAGCCCCCTGTGCTGGGCCAGCCTCTGATGGTTTGGCTGGTGAGAAGGTGAGTCTGGAGAGGATGGACCCTTCTGTGGTTGACACCATCCGGAATGCGCGTGCTCCCTCCACTATCGCGCTTTACGCGTCACCTAGATTATTGTGCACCAGTATGGTCCTCTGCATCCAAAGGTCAACTAAAGAAATTGCAAACTGCCCAGAACAGAGCTGCAAGGTTAGTTTTACATTGTTCCATGAGAACAAACACCATCACTATGCACCGGCAACTCTCATGGTTAACGGTAGAGAATAGGCTAGTTTTCAACACAGTTACATTTTTCAGGAACACTGTCTTTTCGTCTCAACCTGTTTTCTTATACAAACAAATTGTCAGATGCAGTCAGGTTCATTCTTATTTTACTAGGTCAGCTGATGATGGACAGATTATGTTACCACGTCCAAAATCAAATGCTTTAAAGAGGACTGTTGTTTATCGTGCCATCAATCATTGGAATAACTGCCCACTGAACATAAGTAAATTGAATAGTAAAGTGTCTTTCAAATACCACCTGAGAATGCACTACTTAAATATGTGAGCAAAATATTCTGATGTTGATAATGATGTCTACAATGTTTTACTGTTTTTAGATTATCATTGTTAATTGTGATTGTCATATGTATCTCATGTTGTTATGTTTTGTGTTTTCTGTTGTCTTTCTGTGTGGACCCCAGGAAGACTAGCTCGCCACTTAGGTGACAGCTAATGGGGATCCTTTTAAACAATGAACAATAAACAATAAACGCTGGGAGGTGGCGTATGTTCCAAGAGTGGTGTAGGGTGGGGGGCCGGGACCCGGTGTCCTGCCCCCTGGACGCTGTCCTTGCCTTCCTTCAGTCTCTCCTTGATAGACTGTCGGCTTTGACGGTGAGGGTATATGCTGCGGCTATATCCTCTTATCATTAGGGCTTTGAGGGCGTTGTGTTGTTCAGCCACCCTCTTGTGAAGCGTTTCCTGCTTGGCGCTCTGCGCCTTAAGCCAGTGAAACGTTCTCTGGCTCAGAGTTGGGATCTTCAATTGGTCCTCAGTCGGTTGTCCGAGGCCCCGTTTGAGCCTCTTGAGCAAGCGCCTTTGGAACAGCTGTCGTTCAAGACTGCGTTCTTGCTGGCCATCACCTCTGCTAAGCGCGTGGGTGAGCTCTGTGCTCACTCGGTATGACCTGAGTGTCTGTCTATTCGTTTCGATAGCGGTGCCACTTTTGGCCTTCGTGCCAAAAAATATCAGGAGCTCTTTCCGCTCCAGGGATATTATGGTTCAGGCGTTTCATCCGCCTCCTCACGCTAGTGAGTTAGAGGCGAGCCTTCACCTGTCATGTCCGGTCCGGGCTTTGGGGATTTACCTCAGCCATACTCAGGGCCTCAGGGCTACCGATCAGCTTTTTATCTGTTACGGTGGCTCTCGTGCTGGTAAGGCACTGTCGAAACAGCGCCTGTCCCATTGGTTGTGCGAGGGCATTGCCCTTTGCTACACGTTGGCTGGGCTGGCCCCCCCTGGCCTCTACCGCCCTGTTAGGAGGGGCCTCGGTGGAGGACATCTGTGCTGCGGCTTCATGGTCCTCCCCGGGTCCCTTCGTAAGGTTTTACCTCATGGACATGACCGGGGGTTCTGTCTCCCAGGCGGTTCTGAGGTCTGGAACCTCTCCTGCTTCCCGTCTTTCGGTGGGGTAGCAGGAGTGTGTGGGTGTGGACCACAAGGTGTTGTGTCACACGTGGTCCCGCCTGTGCTGTGCGTTTGGAGGTTTCTAGTTCCCTCTTTTTCGCACTTGGGTGGAGTTGACTGCCGCGCCCCTGATGTGGGCTTTCGGGTCCTCAGGGGGTGCATTTGTCGGTCCTCGCGTCTGCTCTGTCCCCGATGGCGGAGAGCAAGACGATGGCGAAGAGCAAGACGCGATTCGCCAGTATGACTATATAACGATAGGTTATGTATATAACCTAGTTATATGAGTACTGGCTGAGCGTCTTGCTCTTAGCGCGCCCTGAGATCCCTTGGGAGGGGTTTTCTGATGGAAACTTTTTCCGAGGAAGGGCGAGTGGTGACCACGCCTGGTGCCTTATAGTACGGCACTGGGGCGGGGCCTGGTCAGATGCTGGGTGCATCTGTTTTTCGTTAATGAAGTACAGTAGGTACTGGAGATGAGGTACATCTCGATGGCGAAGAGCAAGACGCTCAGCCAGTACTCATATAACTAGGTTATATACATAACCTATCGTTTTTAGTTGATTTCCGGGCTATTGCCTATTGAGAGCTCATGGAAAGGTACTGCATGGATTGCAAAGCGTTATTTCCGAGGTGAATGAGACGCGTGAACGTCGCTGGAAGCGATGGCGTCACATGGTATGCGCCATGAAGCTATGTGATTACGGCTACCCGTGTGCTAACAAAGTTTAATATGCCCGAGGGGTGTATGAAATCCTTGTTTTTATTTTTATGTGTATGTACACGTGCAGTAGATTCCCAAGCTAAATAACGGTTCTGCTCTGTATCAGAACCGGGTGGTTAGTACTCTGCGTTGTTTCAATAACTCTAAAGCTCTGGGAATTACTTATTATCTTCTCAGCGGTGCAGGCAGAAGGAATCAGGAGGAAAAGGTTATAACAACAGCTGTTTAATCAAAGTTAAGAGTTGTATACAAATTACAATAAAGAATGCTATAATTGTGATCAAAGACACTATGCCGTCTTGATAACAACTAGACTAATATTACAGTATAAAGAATGATAGTTGATAAGTTGTTGATGGTCTTTGTTGTCTGGCTGACAACCAAAGTATAGTTTTGTTTTCCCTCCAAAAGCGATGTCCTTTGTTCTTCTGCTGACCTGCCCGCCTTGAGTGTGGATGGGTGGTAAGAGGTGTTGTCCTGTGAGTTGGGTTTCCAGAGTGTCTCTCCCCATCACAACATCTCATTTTATCTCAAGGCCCAGCGTCTCGTGGTGATGACATCATAAGCTGTGGTTTGTCCAATCACCGCCTCTCTATGTTTGAATGCAAACGGAGGCGGTCCTTACACAGTCAACAATATATACTTTCATTTGTTTCATTCAATCTAACAATCTACCTTAATACATTGCATTGCAACATATATATTTGAATTGTAATTGATCACCTAAACACAGAGATATTATACTTGAACACATTTCTTATCATAGTGACTTATTTTCACTTAACTAATTACCTAGTTTAAGTATGAACTCAGAATTCTTACCCCAATATAAACAAGCCTATTCTATTTATATTTTAACTTACATCATCTGATTTTACACAGTTTAATATGGCTTCAGAATTATTATCCCAATGTAAACACTCCTAATTATATTTTATATCAAAAACTAAGTTGTTTATGAGGTGTGTGTGTGTGTGTGTGTGTGTGTGTGTGTGTGTGTGTGTGTGTGTGTGTGTGTGTGTGTGTGTGTGTGTGTGTGTGTGTGTGTGTGTGTGTGTGTGTGTGTGTGTGTAAACAGACCTTTGATGGTCACATTGATGTCTCCTAAAAGGAGACACATGTTTCTCTAGAATTTCCTGCCCTTTGTTCTTACACACCCCCTAAGGGGAAGTAAGTATTACCCCAGCTGCCACTATATGCAAATGCCCTCCTGGAGTGAACACAAGGTCTTGGTAACACACTATGAAACTATAGTTTAAGGGCCAATTGTTTCACTTCGACTGTTGCTACACATTAGTTTGATTTAAAATCCTATTAATGATGATGATCTATGTCTCAAAATCTACCACATTTCCACACTCTTAATATGTCAAACATAGATATCATATTAGGATAAAATACATATGGGTTGCCACACTCAGATCCTAAAATTCAACCTAACATTCGTTTTCTATATCTCTTTCTTATGTATAATTATAAATTCAAACACCTTTATTAGCAGTTTCTGTTTTTGTGTCCCGTGTACAGTCTTTAACAACCTGTTTTCGTACCAAGATCAATTTCCATTGGTTTCAACTGATTTGTCAAATTCTGACTTGGAGAGTGAGGAGGGGGGTCAATGTTTTCTAGATTGACCCGGCCTCATCTTTATTGCTCAGAGCTGGTGCAGTTCACAACTGCTGAATGGTGCCACCCATTCTGGGAGGTGGAATTAGAAAGCAAATTGCCTTTCTATCACACCCCGTCTTCTGTCGAGAACATCTTGACTCGTGTTGACCTCTATTAGGGGGTAGAGCCCCCTGCTGTATTTTTCTATTGCTGTCACAGCTATGGGGAGGTCGTCGCTGGCTGCTCAACCCCCGTTGACCCTTGGATTAGTGGAAGAGGTTTGCTTCTCTCCCCCTCCGCCTGGTCGTTGATAGGGGCGATAGCAGCTCCCCCCTTTCCCTTGTAGTCCCCCTGGTCAATGGTTAAGGCCTTGCAGCCCGTCTTGTTGACAGCCGGAGTTGTTGCTGAGGCCTAGCCGCCTGTCTCCTCGTTGGTTGCCTGTCGTTTCCCTCTGAAGCCTCAAGACCCGGTCACTGCGTTGGCCGGAACTCTCCCGGCCTGAGAGGTAGGCTTCTCCTGGTTCTCTTGGTACCCGCAGTGTTGTGGTTCCCCATGGAACCGCTGGGTAGACACTAGCCAGTGTCCTGGATCAACAGTACCGATGGAGTCCTTGGTCTTCCTCGTACCACACTCTGATGACTGCTGACTCCCCAATCTCCCATCCGTATCCTGCAGTGAGTATATATCGCTTCGGTTGACAGTGCAGGTCACTTCTACCACAACAATTGATTGAGAATCCATACTTTTCCTCCCTCAGACTCTCTTTACTGGTCTGAGTTTTGACAACTTTCTTTTCCAAATCATTTATCTATATATTTCATGGCTTCTAGATCATTAATTTTCAAAATTCTGAAAAATTCACATGGCTCTCATTATATTATGCTGTCAAAACAGTATACTCCACCACCCTTCGATGTGGAATATACATTCAAACATCGTTACCTTCGTCCTTTGGACAGCTGCACCCCGGCCCGGACGGTCAGCACTGACACATCCACTCTCCCAGTAATCCTGTGTGTATGGCAACAAATCACAGTCCGCCTTAAACACACATCTTCCACACTCTCCGCCAGCCTTCATCAAGCCCACGGAGTCCCCCACAAGCCAATCATCAATTGCACATGTTCACACCCTACACAAAGACTAACTTGGCCAATAGCGACCAAACCTATTGAGCTTTATTAATGTACAGAGAATCATGCTTCCCAACACTTTCATCAATCACGACACACCCCCAGCCCCTAAAACCGGGTATTCAATGGGCGGAGAACAAAAATCCATGAACCAGCTCATGTCCATTCACTTTGTTCCCAGTCCATTTTATAGACATACTACCCCGTCCTGATGTGTCGAGATCACTCCCAGCTTGCCAGGTACCCTAAGAAAAAATATATAGAAAGAAAGGAAACAGAAAACAAAACACACAAAGAAAAACCACGCCAAACCAATAAATGAAAAAATAAACCAAACTTGTGAGCTTTTTATTTTTTTATTTTTTTTATTTTTTTTCAACAAATTTTTAACCCATCATCTAGAGGTTTATGCACCCCCATATTAACTAAGAAACAAAAAAGGGAAATCAAATGAATAAACAAAATGAACGCTCCCGGCCTAAGTCAGGAATTGCTCGTAACACACTAGAAAAGAGAAGTTCTACAAAAAAAAAAATAAACACCTATATCTATTGCTCATAACTGTTAATACCCATCTATCAATACTATAAAAAACTAGAAACAACTATGGGTCTTTTTAATCTCCTATTCATGCACTCCACCCTTTGACCAATCTGAATATTGACCAAGCATGGATAATTCACTGACCACTAGCTTCCGCAGTGTCAATATTAACTGTTTAACATAATTTGATTTTCTTGTTAGTCTGATTAGTTCATGCATTTGTCAGTCACTCATACATCCGTTTTTAGTAACTTCCATTCATAATCTAATCACCTAACCCCTCTATTTATTTTTTATTCTATTTTTATTCTAACCCGGAGCATATATTTTTTATTCAACCTATTCCATCTGTACCCTAATCAGTTGTATACATTTTTATTCTGCCGGTGGCCTCTGCAGACATGACCTTTGAAAATGACCTTTCACTCCACAGATCCAACAACACTGGCTGTCTCCCCCGGGTTATGGGACCCGGTGGGTCAGCCGCCTGTGACCGGATGACCCTGGGGTCATCGGGCCCAGAACATGTCCTGGCTGTATGCCATCATCGCCATGGTTCCCTGGAGCCTGTTCTGAGGAGAAAGCCACGTACCTATTTGGTTCAGTCACAGTCCCTTGAGCACATTCCCGAGAAAGGTGTCCGAGAGTCCCGCACGCCCAACACTCCATCCGCCGCACCGCGTATCCATTCGGATTCCTGCCTCTGCCTCCACCTCTTCCTCGTGGTTGCCACCCGATTGCTCCTCTTGATCTTTGTTGTTGTTCCGGCGCAGGACCCCCTTGTGGCCCCAACTGGGCCCGTCTCTGGCCATCTGGTTCTCCATTGGAACCTGTCTCCCCTCCGGGCTGTGTGGACTGGATTAGGCCTTGGAGGTATTCCACTACCTGTCTAGCCTCGGCTAGCTGTTGTTCTAGAGGGAGGCACGTCTTCCCCTCTTCCTCCACCCTGGCCCTTATTGACTGGCTCCTAGTCATCGGGCCACATCTCTCAGTTTGGTACTGATGGTGGGGGTGGAGAAAACCTGGGCACGAGACACAAGTGGGCTGTAGAAACTGTTCATGTATCGCTCTCCTCAGCCGCTTCGTTGTCCCTTGGTTAACTGGCAGTCTCCCGCAACGGACACTTCAGCGTGGATCGGCTCGGGTAATACAGTTGTCTCTGGGTCGCTTGCTGCAACGACTCCCTGTGGCGGGGTTAAAGACATTATTTCCAGTCCCTCCGTCACACTGGACACTAGAGGGGAGTCGATCACATTCCAGTCAATTAGGTTAACGTCACTGTTTAATTCGGTCAATGTAATGTCTGCAGAGGTTATCGGCATTACCCCACTACCGGCATTATTTCTTTTTATCACCTTTCGTAATCTCTTTTTCTGTTTTTTAATTTGGGTACGCATTCTATACCGGCCTCCTTTAAATACAAGGTTCTGTAATGGCCTGAATATCTTTGGCCATTTTTTCGTCACTTTTATTGTGACATCTCCAGTCGTTGAAATAGACAGATTGTCTACCCTTTCTATGGTTAGTGCATCTAACCCTCCAGTTGCTCCTATCTGTGTATTTTCCATTCTCACCTTTCTTCAAACACTCGTAATGTCACCGTTTGGAAAGCAAGTTTCTCTGTATTCAAACTATTTTTACCAAACTTGAGTTAATTTCACTCACACTTCTATATTGGTGCAAACAGGAATTGATAACTCGCTGTGTGATACTATACCCCCCGACTTTCAACAGTCTCTTTGATTTCCCTGTTGGGGTTCGAAATTGTCAGTGCTGGCCGTCCGTCCTGGAGCAGCTGTGAAGAGAGAAGAAAAAACATACACTTAATTATCAGTGACATTTCCCGGTCACAATCCATAATTTATCTTTAAGGATGGAATGTCGGGCATCTCCTATACTAAAAATCTTTTTTCAGTTGTCTCCATTGGAAAACCAGAACTCTCAATCCCGTTGTCATGATCCTCCTTAACACAACTCCGGGGAACTTATTTTGCATCAGAAGAGAGGCGGTGTGGGAACGAGAGCCCTCGTTCATACCACACCACATCACAACATAGTCTGTGCCCATACCCATGAGGGGAGTGAGGGGGAGGGAGTGAGCGAGAGGGAGAGAGCGAGAGGGGGGGGGATAAGAGAGAGAGAGAGGGGGGGAGGTGAGAGGGAGAGGGAGAGAGGGGGGAGGCGAGAGGGAGAGGGAGAGAGGGGGGAGGCGAGAGGGAGAGGGGGGGAGGAGAGAGATAGAGGGGGTGAGAGAGAGAGAGGGGGGGTGAGAGAAGGAAAGAAAGAGAGGGGGGGGGTGAAAGAGAAAAAGAGAGGGAGGGGGTGAGAGAGAGAGAGAGGGGGGGGGGTGAGAGAAGGAAAGAGAGAGAGGGAGAGGGGGGGCGAGAGAAGGAAAGAGAGAGAGAGAGGGGGGGAGGGGTGAGAGAAGGAAAGAAAGAGAGGGAGGGGGTGAAAGAGAAAGAGAGAGGGAGGGGGTGAGAGAGAGAGAGGGGGGGGGGGTGAGAGAAGGAAAGAAAGAGAGGGGGGTGAAAGAGAAAGAGGGAGGGAGGGGGTGAGAGAGAGAGAGAGGGGGGGGGGTGAGAAGGAAAGAGAGAGAGGGAGAGGGGGGGGGGTGAGAGAAGGAAAGAGAGAGAGAGAGGGGGGGGGGGTGAGAGAAGGAAAGAAAGAGAGGGGGGGGGCGAAAGAGAAAGAGAGAGGGAGGGGGTGAGAGAGAGAGAGAGGGGGGGGGTGAGAGAGAGAGAGGGGGGGTGAGAGAAGGAAAGAGAGAGAGGGAGAGGGGGGGGGGGGTGAGAGAAGGAAAGAGAGAGAAGGAAAGAGAGAGAGGGAGCGAGGGGGGGTGAGAGAAAGTGTACGAGGGGGAGGGGGGGCCAAGGCCCCACAATCCACCACCAGATTAAAGCACAACAATCCAATCTCACTTTACCAGCACACTAACCCCCAAATGAAAACGTTCTGTGAGCAGAACCCAAAAAATAAACTCATCCTGTCCTCTTCTGCCCCCTACCGTATCCCCAAATAAACTCCACCTTCCCCTTAACAATGGACGCTTGGTGCCCCTACTAAGATGGACGCCGGCGCCCCTACCAAGATGGACGTCCCATCGCGAGACATCCCGAGAGCCCCGTCATGCCATGACGTCAGCACAGTTAGCTTAGCATATTAGCTTCGTTAGCTCCGTCGCAGGCCGCCAGACCGCGCACCCTTATGACGTCACAACCGGCGACGGCCTTTAGCCGTTAGCGCGGCTAGGTAGTATTAGCTTAGCTTCTCCCATGATCCCATAAAAACGTTCCCCAACGACCCATCGACCCGTTTTGCCGCGCGGGCCGTCTCCTCGCAATGTTAATATAACACCACATTCCCCACAACAGAACCCCAATCCCCTCAAAACGCCAGTGTAGTGATCTAAACAGAAATATAAAAACATAACAGCCTAGGCCGCCACAAAACACTAGTTTGACCCCTCTGTCGTCACCACCGGTGAGCTCAGAACGACTTCCGGGTCCCCGCAACATACTATCCCGTTCACCTAAAACATTACACAACTATTTTATAGAATTCCAATGTGAAAAATTTTAAGTGCCTATCACATCCCCGTAATCCCAAGACACTATCGATCGACCTTATACATTCGAACCTACGCCTATTTGTCCGCCACATCCTCCGGTCGCCTCAGAGGCTAATACAGTAGCTGACTGCTGCTGCGTTCCACCGGCCCCGAAAAACCGGCGTTATCATTACATTTCCCCACGGCTAACCGGTGACTTAAATGACATAATAATTAAGGCTGTCAAATATATCGCGTTAATATTGCGTTAACTCCCGATTCTATTAATGCCACTAATCTTTTTAACTCAAGATTAACTAAATTTTTTTTTTTTTTTTTTTTTTACTAGACTTCACTCAGGTGTATTATTGATGCTCTCATTGATACTATGTTTGTTTCTGAAGTGTGTGTGTGTGTGTGTGTGTGTGTGTGTGTGTGTGTGTGTGTGTGTGTGTGTGTGTGTGTGTGTGTGTGTGTGTGTGTGTGTGTGTGTGTGTGTGTGTGTGTGTGTGTGTGTGTGTGTGTGTGTGTGTGTGTGTGAGATATAGAGAGAGAGGGGGGTGAGAGAGATGAGGAAGGGGCAAAAGAGAAAGAGAGCTGGGAGAGTGTGTGTGTGAGGGAGAGAGGGGGGTGTGTGATTAATCAGCCCTTGTGTGTGTGAATGTAACAAGTTACTAACGTTTTCTTTCCCCTATTATTTCATGCACACTTTATTCATTGTTTTAAATTATTATTTTCTTTTAAGTTATTTTGTGCATCACTCTGTTTTGAATTTGATGCAAATTTGCAATGCATGAGGGTCATCCTTTTGTGTTAAATGGCTGCATAAAGCAAGCATTTGTTGACTCGCATGTTGATAAGAGTATTAAAACTTGGAACTTGAAAAAGATCTGTTTAAGGTAAAAAAAATGTAAAAAATAAAAAATGCGATTAATTTGCGATTAATCGCGAGTTAACTATGGACAATCATGCGATTAATCGAGTTAAATATTTTAATCGTTTGACAGCACTAATAATAATACAACAATAATCTCACACACACCACCAATCATACCTAACCATAGCCATTCTCCAACCATTCAATCATACATGCTTCCTAACTACAAATTAAAATACAAACCTCCATTCACGCACATATTATCGTCTCTCGAACGTCGCACGGCAGCGCGACTAGCAAACACGAGATCAAACGTAATCGCACACACTTTTATACTGAATGTTTAAGCTTACCATAGCTTCATAATCGAATTCCCACTAAGTACTTATCAGTCATCTTGACCGAATGTTTTCTAAGTACTTATTTATTATTACAGCGCACGCAGTCAACTAACACGCCGGTTTCGCTCAAGATTAAAAAGGAATCTCCGGACCCAATTCGATATTATGCCTAAGGACGAACATACATCTTCATTTAATTCGGCCGATTGGTTCCTGCAGACACGTCCTGACTATCACGCGATCAGTCAGCAAACCATTCATTATTGAGCCTTCTTGAACACCCCGGCCCCTACCTTCTATTAATTACTACGTGTTATTCCTGTAATCGCACAAACCAAGTTCCCTGATCATGCAGGTGCCAATTCATTTTTACCATACCTGATTTGCATGTTCTAAATAGCAACAGAGCCCTTCTTATACACAGCTCTCTCCCCATTCAGAACAATCAAACCTTAATCAAGCATTACCCGCGCCCTCTTCCTGAGAATAATTTTTAGGGAATTTATATACTCAGAACGCGCCCCTGTCGCACACACCAGATCGCCGCGCTTCCTAGCCAGAAAAGCCTTTTATCTGCCGTCATGCGACGCTAATACCATTACACCATGATCAGATAGTCTGTGCACCCAATACGTCATCATATCACAACAATATGAGGTATTTTTATTACTTCACATAATTCTACATGAAGCAATTGCTTTTCCCAACCCCTTGTTGTTCGAACAGAACAGCCCATTCTCCTCCAACACTCACCTCTCTCTCAGGAACGAAGCTCCCGCAGCGTGTCCTCCGTCGTCCGCTGATGAGGTCGATGAGTGAAGGAAAAAAAATTTTCTCGTCCTGGGCCGCCGCTTGTTCACGGGTCGCGACACCAAAATGAAGTAGATTCCCAAGCTAAATAACGGTTCTGCTCTGTATCAGAACCGGGTGGTTAGTACTCTGCGTTGTTTCAATAACTCTAAAGCTCTGGGAATTACTTTTTAACTTCTCAGCGGTGCAGGCAGAAGGAATCAGGAGGAAAAGGTTATAACAACAGCTGTTTAATCAAAGTTAAGAGTTGTATACAAATTTCAATAAAGAATGCTATAATTGTGATCAAAGACACTATGCCGTCTTGATAACAACTAGACTAATATTACAGTATAAAGAATGATAGTTGATAAGTTGTTGATGGTCTTTGTTGTCTGGCTGACAACCAAAGTATAGTTTTGTTTTCCCTCCAAAAGCGATGTCCTTTGTTCTTCTGCTGACCTGCCCGCCTTGAGTGTGGATGGGTGGTAAGAGGTGTTGTCCTGTGAGTTGGGTTTCCAGAGTGTCTCTCCCCATCACAACATCTCATTTTATCTCAAGGCCCAGCGTCTCGTGGTGATGACATCATAAGCTGTGGTTTGTCCAATCACCGCCTCTCTATGTTTGAATGCAAACGGAGGCGGTCCTTACACAGTCAACAATATATACTTTCATTTGTTTCATTCAATCTAACAATCTACCTTAATACATTGCATTATTGATTTCATAACATATATATTTGAATTGTAATTGATCACCTAAACACAGAGATATTATACTTGAACACATTTCTTATCATAGTGACTTATTTTCACTTAACTAATTACCTAGTTTAAGTATGAACTCAGAATTCTTACCCCAATATAAACAAGCCTATTCTATTTATATTTTAACTTACATCATCTGATTTTACACAGTTTAATATGGCTTCAGAATTATTATCCCAATGTAAACACTCCTAATTATATTTCATATCAAAAACTAAGTTGTTTATGAGGTGTGTGTGTGTGTGTGTGTGTGTGTGTGTGTGTGTGTGTGTGTGTGTGTGTGTGTGTGTGTGTGTGTGTGTGTGTGTGTGTGTGTGTGTGTGTAAACAGACCTTTGATGGTCACATTGATGTCTCCTAAAAGGAGACACATGTTTCTCTAGAATTTCCTGCCCTTTGTTCTTACACACCCCCTAAGGGGAAGTAAGTATTACCCCAGCTGCCACTATATGCAAATGCCCTCCTGGAGTGAACACAAGGTCTTGGTAACACACTATGAAACTATAGTTTAAGGGCCAATTGTTTCACTTCGACTGTTGCTACACATTAGTTTGATTTAAAATCCTATTAATGATGATGATCTATGTCTCAAAATCTACCACACACGCTATTGGAACTTGTCATGTTACTTTAGCGAGATGTAAAATAGTTTTTCCAAGGTTGCATTGTCTCAGACCACCGGAGAAATGCGCTGAGCGTTGCGTTGACGACACATATCTGAAAGAAAGAAAGAAAGAAAGAAACATAGCGTGTTACAGCCTCGACCACTAATCTTAAACTATCTTCAACCGAATAGAGGATGGAACGTATTCGATTGAAACTACACATAAACAAAAGGAAAGGGGGTAAGTTATATGATTATCCAATAGCTGAAATATTGGAACACACAAGCGTGCTTACTCTGAGGACCAGACACGAGCAACAACCTTTTTCCGTTGAGTATGAAATCCTAATGTAGCTACCTGACATAACTATCTTCTCATTTACAGTGAATTACAGCTATCCCATATCGCTTGAGTGTTTATTTTTCATTAATGTACACGTTATAAGTCACATAAAGCTAATTTCAATGTCTGTTTCAGATTTGTAATGCATCTGTGAGCGTGCCATATCTTAGAATGTGCGTGAGGCTAGTGATAAGACAAAGATGCTATGTTTATTCAACTAATCATTTCTGTTTTGAAACAGTGTATGTTTTAACTCCCGCATCTCTGTTGTTTTGATACAGGTTACCATAGAAAAGTGTACATCAAATGTAACGTATTCTGCATAAGCAAAATACTGACCAATACGGGAAGCTAAACAAACACTTCCGGTTTCCGGTATATGGCAGCACGGGAATTGTAGTCCACATAAACAGCGTTAGATTAGACTTTATAAGCTTTTAATTTGGAAAACTTGGGCACAAACAACACAGATTATGTTTAAAAAATAAGATGTTTAGGTTAACAAGTAGGTTATATTCGCTTAAGGCCCTTTAATGTTCACTCCAAGAAAACAACTATGTAAAAATTATTCTTTTGTATTTTTTATGTTATTGGGGCACTAATAACAAGAATCAAATTTTTTTTTTTGTATAGACCCCCCAGTTTTTTAAATATAGGCCACTACCAAATGGTTGAGATGCTGCTTGATGGTAAACATACCTAATACTTAATGATACATGTATAATAACAATTATATGATAATTTAATACCTACACATACAAGAAAAGTAAGCAAGTAAGTAGAAAAAGTTAAATTACTGGAAAACAAGTCATGTCAAGTACATTTTATTTTATCAAAAGGACTTCCAACACTTGAAATTACACAGTTGTATTGTCAAAAACATACGGGGACTTTACTGTATGTATTTCTCCCTCTCAAAATCAGTAAGTACAAAAAAAGTACCCATGGGAACTAGTACCTACAGTACTTCTCAACTGGTCTGTGTAAATTATCAAAAGAACTTCACTTCACTTGTACAATTCAATCACTTTGAATGATCTGTTTTCAAAAAGGTATGGGTGGCGCAGCGGTCTAAGCGCTCATCACCAATGCAAGAGACACCGGTATCGAATCTGGCTGTCAGCGTTGCCTCCAGCTTGGCCGGCCGTCATACTGGCTCAATTGGCAGAGTCAGCGGGAGGGAAGCCGGTGGGTGGTATTCTGGTCATTGTAAACAGCGACTCCTACAGGTCGGTCAGGAAGCCTGCACAGCAAATAAGGGATATGTTGAAGGTAGTGTGACCTCCCACGCGTTACACTTCACCAATGAGAGTCCACGCTGGCAGGTGAAAAGAGGTTGCTGGCTGTCTCCTATGTGACGGAGGAAGCATCTGATAGACTCCCTAGACTGACCAGTGGGGGGCACATGCGAGCAACGACCAGGAAGGGGAGGGGGAAATTGGCATAACGACTCAATTGGGATGGGAGAAAATCAGAGAAAACAGGAGAAAAAGTGGATAAAAAAAAAGAAAGTATGGGGCCTCTATTTGTTTACCCCTCTCAAATTCACAAAAAAGGACCCACAGGGACATGTCCCAAACTATGGTTGTGCATAACATCGTCACCACTTTGCTCCCTAGAGGTAGCTCCTGCTCTATCATCAACATTGAAGAATGTGGATAGCCCTTGATAGAGCAGTAGGTCATGGATGATGCCAGATGAACTGGCACGGCAGAATGCCTTGAAGCCCTACTTGTCAGGTTTATTGGCAATGTACTGGCGGAGAGTGCCAGCCCTTGTGCCTTTATATGACAACATGACTTCATCCACACTGTGTTTGTAAGTGGATAGGATGAGGAGACAGTCACTGCTTACAAAGAATCTCAAAAAGGGGCCAGATTATGTAAAATTGGTCAGGACTGCCATCATACTGATAATTGATTATTCTTGTTTAATTTTATATGTTTGGATCCAGACCCCAGGAAGAATAGTCGCTGCTGAGGCAGTGACTAATGGGGATCTGAAATAAAGAAATAAAGAAATACTGCTGATTATCATTGAAGTGAATGTAGCGGCGTAACAGCATGAATCTCCTCTTCGGCATGATATCAGCTATCACGTTCATACATGATTCAGGATGCCAGTAGTCCTCGATGGCTGGTAAGTGGAAAACGCCCATCAAAAGCATAGCCAGGAAATCTTCAATCTCACCAGGGTTAGTCTTGACTGGATCCTCCAACTCCTGGGCAGAGTACAGATTGGTGTTGTGTAGGCTTGGGCGGTATAATTTTTTCATACCGTCATACCTTGCTGACATAATACCCCGGTATGGGTATTATGACGGTATGACTTTCATTTTCATCAGGGTGGGGGGGCGGGCGGAGCTAACAATATACTCGTTATCACCATACATAACGCTTATTGAAACACTTTGACATTAGGGCCGTTCTTTCAACCTAAAAGTGCACTTTCTTCAACCTCTAACCTAAATTCCTTAGCAACCCGTGTTACCAAGTAAACAAATCACAGAACGATAGCCACGTTAGTTAGCCAGCGCCAGCCAGGTACCAACGTTAGCTCTCAGAACGATAGCCAGTTAGTCAGCACCAGCCTAGTACTAACGTTAGCTCTCAGAACAATAGCCAGTTAGCCAGCACCAGCCAGGTACTAACGTTAGCTCACAGAACGATAGCCAGTTAGCCAGCACCAGCCTAGTACTAACGTTAGCTCTCAGAATGATAGCCAGTTAGCCAGCACCAGCCTAGTACCAACGTTAGCTCTCAGAACGATAGCCAGTTATCCAGCACCAGCCTAGTACTAACGTTAGCTCACAGAACGATAGCCAGTTAGCCAGCACCAGCCAGGCCCAGGTACCAACGTTAGCTCACAGAACGATAGCCAGTTAGCCAGCCCCAGCCTAGTACTAACGTTAGCTCTCAGAACGATAGCCAGTTAGCCAGCGCCAGCCAGGTACCAACGTTAGCTCCCAGAACGATAGCCAGTTAGCCAGCACCAGCCAGGTACCAACGTTAGCTCCCAGAATGATAGCCAGTTAGCCAGCACCAGCCAGGTACTAACGTTAGCTCACGGAACGATAGCCAGTTAGCCAGCGCCAGCCAGGTACCAACATTAGCTCCCAGAACGATAGCCAGTTAGCCAGCACCAGCCAGGTACCAACATTAGCTCTCAGAACGATAGCCAGTTAGCCAGCACCAGCCAGGTACCAACGTTAGCTCACAGAACGATAGCCAGTTAGCCAGCACCAGCCAGGTACTAACGTTATCTCACGGAACGATAGCCAGTTAGCCAGCGCCAGCCAGGTACCAACGTTAGCTCCCAGAACGATAGCCAGTTAGCCAGCACCAGCCAGGTACCAACATTAGCTCTCAGAACAATAGCCAGTTAGCCAGCACCAGCCAGGTACCAACGTTAGCTCACAGAATGATAGCCATGTAACCCTCTGCTGGCGCATACTGTGCACTACAATCAACTCTGTGTCAGTGTAATAGCAGTCTGTGACGTCACGGTATTGAGAATCATACCGGTGGGATTTTGAAATATCCTGGTATACTTTAATACCGTCATACCGCCCAAGCCTAGTGTGGTGAGCAATATGATGAATCATCTCATCAGTGAAGAGTGTTTTGAAGTACTGGAAGGGTGTCTTGACAGCATCTGGGGTGACAACTTGAGTCAGGAACCTGGAATTCCTCAATATCTATATGCTTCCAGATTCTCCTGGCCTCTTTTTCTTTCATTCATCATTTTCTTCTTCTTTGTGCCTGGGGGTGACCTTGGGTCAGGGGTGTCATTCGGCTCTTCCATGTTGACTGTGTTGTGCTTGTTGAGGGCATCTCCTCATCCATAGATTCAAAGGAAAGATCCCCAATCACCTCTGCTTGTTTGGGCAGATAATCAGGATCCCCTATTATGTCATCATAATCACTCAGATCAGCCTCAGTCTTTTTTTTTTTTATCCACTTTTTCTCCTTATTTTTCTATGTTTTCTCCCATCCCAATTTCGTGTTTCCAATTCTCCCCTCCCCTGTCTTGAACGTTGCTCGTATATGCCCCCCACTGGTCGGTTGTAGGGAGGATAGAAGCCTTGCATCACGTGTCCCCTCCGGTACACGAGGAGGTAGCCTGACACATATTTTCACCTGCCAGTGTGGACTCTCATTGGTGAGGTGTAACGTGTGGGAGGCTCACACTACCCCCGCTATTTCCTGTCTCTGCTGTGCAGGCGTCCCCAACCGACCTGTAGGAGTCGCTGTTCACATTGTCCAAATCCCCACCCATCGACTTCCACCCGCTGACTCTGCCAATTGAGTTAGTATGACAGCCGGCCCAAGCCGGAGGCAATGCTGACACCCGGATTCGAGACTGGAGTCTCTTGCATTGGTGACGAGCGCAATCTCCGCTGCGCCACCCAGCCGCCCCTGGATCAACCTCAGAGTCTTGAGGATCTTCTGGTACAAGGGCCAGAGAACCCTGTGGCCTTGAACCATAAAATAATTTAACATCCATCTATTATTTGTAAAACACAGAAACAGAAGGGGGAGAAAATCCACTATAATATATAAATGTCAGCATGTTTGTTACAAAAATCATACATAATCAGTATAATAACACTATGAATGTAACATATTAACAATAATGCATCAACAGAAGTGTTTTTATTCAATAGAAAATAGTCAATTTGAATGAGATTAGCATAACTTCACCAAACTGTTACCAAACGGTTGAGTTTTTTCTCCATGCAAAATATTACCATAAATTGTCCACTCAGCCGTCTGGTAGAGCATCTTTTAAAAAAAATATTTGACCCTTATAAAACATTTTTGTGTTGCATCAAGTTACATAATTATGAAGTAATGTGTTAGATGATATAATATGTTGAAAAAACTAAGCTTACCTTTGAAAATCCAGCCAAAAATAGTTCACATGTTAGGAGAGATTTTTTTGTTTCTAACTTGCTGGTAGCACACTGAGTGAGAAGGCTACTGTCAAAAAGCAGAGTGCCATCTAGTGGATTTTTTTGGCATAGCATACGTGAACCGAATGGTAGACATGGCTCAATAAGGCTCAGTTAAGTTTAACACATTTTTCAATGAGAGATAGTGACTAAAATGTGCTATTCCAAATGGTTGAGCAGACTATTAAAGGGTTTTGTGTTTATCTAAAGAACCAATGAAGGATAACCAGGCCTCTCCATTATAAAACATTTTAAATATGATTAAAATCAATTGGATAGATTTGATCTAAGAGTTAAATAAAGAGTACCAGCAACCTTTCTTTAGAGATAATGAATAAATGCAAATAATGTTTTTAGACAAGAGGCCGAGTCATGCCTCCTCTTCCCCAGAATAACATTGATGAGATATGTATATTGTGTGATTCTTTATTGGTATAAAGCATGTGTGTATATTCAATATAGTTAAATGATAACACTATATTGTTACATCCCACGATAAAATCAATAAAGACTAGCTGATGCTTTTTTCCCTTTTTTTTTAATCAACTTTTTCTCCCAATTTCTATTTTTTCTCCCATCCCAATTTCGTAGTGTCCAATTCTACCCTCCAGTCTCTCAAACGCTGTTAGGCCATGCCTCCCACTTAGCCGCCCTAGCTGATGCTTTTGTTGAGCTCACAGACAATCAAGGAGAACCCACTCAGATGGTCTTAGAGGAGGCGGAAATTAACATGTTTTTTGTGTTTACAGGAAGCAAGCAGACAATCAAGAGGCAGACTGATTTAAACTCAAATTGAATTACAGAGCATTGTTTAGACACTCAATTGTATCACAAAAGACATACCACAGTGAAACTCCAGTGATTTGCATGTTAACACAGACAGGACACAGACTGGTGATACCTGCTGTATATATATACGACGGGACATCAGGAAGGGCACAACTCTATCAGCTGAGTAACAATGTTCATGAAAGTGTTGAGTGCTACAGTGTAGGTTAGTTTATTAGGCAAGTGCATGACAGTAAGGTTAGTTAGGGTTAGATTTATTTTTATCAGTTGGAAGCAGGATAATAATTTACACAATGATTATCAAAATGCACAAGATCTATTAGAGAGTTTTTTTTTGTTTTTTGTTTCTTCTCTATGCTAATATCGTGACACAGAGAGACGTGTGAGGAAAGCCAAAACATCTTCCCACTGATGGTAATGCCAATGAGAGACTCAAGGAGGATAGGTATGTATGAAAACTTGCTCACCCTGAGGTAAGATCAACTCCAATTTGACATCACAAATTATACAAGTTTTGTCTGATTCCATGCAAAGATCAGATCCAGACGATATAAAATGCATGATGGTATTACAGTGAATTGAACTAATCTTAAATTATTTTCCTCTTTAGCAGAAAGGTGTTGAATTATGTATCTGAGGAGTTCTCTAAGGCAGTTTTTATCATCCTCAGATAATATTGGTGAGAGGACGTGACGAGAGAGAAGGAGTGACTTGTGAACAGCCTAACCAGGCAGAGAGGAACACAACCCAAAGACCTGAGCGACCCACAACAGCTGAACCACAAAGGACACAGCCAAGGAGCTGCGGACACAACCAGGGCAATGATAGCAACCGTGGGAGAGCCGCCATCCAACCCAGCCCACACGACACAGACGTCCCCAAAGGAAGGGGAGCAGAGACAGAAAGGACGACATGCAGCCTCACCCCGGCGGCCCACGGCAGACCAAACACATCACCTGGAGAAGGGAGCTAGAGCCCTGACCATCAAGGTGGATTACCATGACAGGATTATCATCCGTGTGAGGGAGAGCGTCCTACAGACAGGCTGCTACACCGGCAAACCCTCGCCCTCTGGTACCGCAATGACGGAGAGCGGGGGGACCGACCAGCACAGCACGTTCAAGAACACCCTACCGCCATGTCTCTGGGCCTGATGAAGGCCAAGTGTGAGCTCAGCGGCAGATGGAGAACAGCACAGGCTCCGGGAGGGGAATCTGCAGCGTCCCCGTGGACGGCCATCCCACTACTCCCAATAACCCTGTGACCTTTGACGAGGTACACAGCGAGTGGATGGCGACCTCCTGTAGGCCCCCTCTGAATGATGGAGGAGTGAATGTTCCCGACTGTATCGTCAAGAAGAGAGACATCATCAGAGACCTGTGGACCAAGAGGCGTCTGAACACGCGAGAAACGCCTAACACACATTGTCCAAATTGTTATGTATTTATTTACTTTTTACTGTCTTACTGTTTGGCCCTGCCACACGACAGATAGAGAAAATCTTGTCAACAGCAACGCGGTATCAGTCAGATTCATGCCTTCACAAACAGCAACTGTCAGATTCATGTGATGAAATACAATCAGTAAGATTGCATTAACCAATTTTATAATAACAAGCAAAAATGGATCACTAAAGGAAGGAATGATCACAGAGTCACATTGCATCACAGTTGAACAACCTTAAATTGACAAATTATATTGTTAAACAGGACAGAACCAGCTGGTTTGTTGTCTCATAAAAGAAGACAAAGTTTTGTTTTGACCATTGATAGGATGCACCACAACAATATACTAGAACAATGCATAACGGTTATCATAATCACCTTTTATATAATTTTTTTTTATATAAACCATATTATATTAAATGTTCTCTTTTATACATTAGCCACTATAGGTTAATGCCTATTTGTAAATCCTGTTCCTGATAATTATGCACACGATTTTGTGTTTTTACCCTGCACTCTGACCACACAGAGACAGTGTTCACATGTGTTTATTTTATGGGTATTACTATGTTTGTATGTGTGCGACCATGATTTTAGCTCCCTGTACATTGGAGGTGGTTGGGTGGGTGGGGTGGGCAGGGGCGTAGCTGTAGATTCTGGGGCCCATGAAATAATGTATTTGTAGGCCCCCAGTGAATGCAAGCGTGCGAGCCAAAAAATTATTTCGCCATTTATTTATTGATGAAAACGCATAATATGGTTTTTACCTATACATTCGGATCAGCAGTTCAGCACCTGCACTGTTGGTGGGTGAGCCTAGTAAAGGATGTCGCATTGCGTTCATCTTCAATGAATGGACCAATGCAATAGTCTACCAAAGCCCCCCCTCTCTCTCTATATATCTCACACACACACACACACACACACACACACACACACACACACACACACACACACACACACACACACACACACACACACACACACACACACACACACACACACACACACACACACAAACTTCAGAAACAAACATAGTATCAATGAGAGCATCAATAAATACACCTGAGTGATTTCTAGTTTTTATTTATTTTTGCCCCCCCCCCCCCCCCCCCAGTGCTGGGCCCTTGGAATCATCCTAAGTCGTCCCCCCCCCCCCCCCCCCCCCCAGCTACGCCCCTGGGTGGGGGGGTTGGGTAGCAGGGGTACAAGCAAAACTGTACATTGGAATATTGACAAAACCATACTTGGTAATTTACTGTACATTGGAGGGGGTTGGGTTGTAATGTTGAATAATCACTCGGTTGGTTTAGTAAACACTCTTTATTCAACATCAGGTATGGGTTGACTCGGAACACGACTGCATGCTTCGCCGGCTACTTGTGGGATGCTCCTGCGCATGCTCCGTCCTGTTGTAGGCTGACTCGTATTACACAGGTATCCTGCACAGCGTAATATAGTCCCTGATGTTACTAGACATAACATTACATCTTCCCTCCTTTGAGTAGCTTAACCTGAGGGAAGTAAACCAATTAAATTATCTAGCAGTCCATGGAACATGACTACAATATTAACCGTAGCTATTTTAATTAACATATTATTCTTATTATTAACGTTAGTGAATGCTTTTTTAGAGTTTCTTTTCAAACCCTGTCACATGAACCTGAACTAGACTCCCGGGTCGACTACAGGTTGCCCACATAGGTGCAGAGGATTATTCTGCCTCATTGGCTCCCTACACACTCACTATACAGTCTTTCAGGTGAAAAGGTCTTTCAGATGTGATGGCTTTTTAACCACTCTGCCTCTCAACGTGGTGACCGTGGCTGGTGTCTGGATTGGTGTCATCGTCTCTAGCTGTCGTTCGTCTGCTTCCTCCTCGATTACCCCGTCTGCTTCCTCTTCCTCCTCATGCTCGCGCTGGGGAAGTGGTGAAGTCAGCAGACGCAGGTGTCGCCTGTTCCTGCGAAGAACACCGCCTCCGGTGCGGATGAGGTATGACCTTGGGGCACTGCATTTGTCCAGGACAGTGGCAGTTGTAGTCCACCCTTTTCGACTGTCAAGTTTGACAGCAACAGGGTCACCCGGCTTGAGTAGGGGCAATGGGAGGCTTGAGTGACGTCTGTCATAGTGGTGTTTGTAGGCAGCCTTGGCTCTGGAGTCTGCTGCCCTCACCAGTCTGATGTCTGGCCACCGGGGAATAAGCTTTTCCTCCAATATGGGTACAGGAGTACCGATCTGGCGGCCCAGCATCAATTGGGCTGGACTGTATCCTGTTGCCTGGATGGGAGTTGCTCTGTAGCTGAGAAGAGCGAGTGCTGGATCCTTCTGTTTCAGAATGTGTTTAGCCGTCCTCACTGCTCGCTCAGCAGCTCCATTTGCTTGTGGGAAATGTGGGCTCGTTGTGACATGGTGAAAGTCATAGTCCTTGCAAACTGCTGAAACTGATGCCCACAGAACTGAGGCCCATTATCCGTCACCAGGGTCGTGGGACAGCCCCACCTTGCAAAGATGGCGCTGAGGCGAGACCTCACTGGCGCTTGTCATATCGACGAGGTCGATATACCTTGAGAAGTAGTTGACTACAACCAGGTAGTTTCTTTTGTCCACTTCGCAGATATCCACAGCCACTCTTGACCAGGGTCTGTCGGGTAGAGGCGTCGGCATGAGCGGCTCTCTGTTCTGGGTGGGTTTTGTCACCTGGCACTGTTTGCAGTGTTCAATCCACTTCTGCAGGGCTTTACCGACGCCCGGCCACCAGACGCTCTGCTTGGCGCGTTCACTCTACTATTCCACTATTACTGCCCTCATGCATTTGGGAATAACGATTCTGTCGCCATAGATGAGCAGGTTGCGGCATACTGAAAGGGAATCTTTTACTGCATAGTATGGCATGATGCTGCTTGGCACTTTGGATGCGTATCTTGGCCAGCCATTTCTCACAAACTGTATCACCATCTGTAGCTCTGGGTCTTCTTTTGTGCGCTCTTTAACCTCATCCAGACGTGAACTTGACATTGGCCATGCTGCCTGTGTGGCTTCCTCTAGAGCCGCTATGTCGTCTGACAGCTCAACCGTCTCCAGGTGCAGCGCTGCAGAAGGATGCCTTGAGAGCGTGTCTGCTACTACAAGCAGTTTGCCTGGGACATACACTGCTTTCACGTTGAATCGCATCATCCTCAGGAGCAGTCGTTGACAACGAAAGGGCACTGCATCAATGTCTTTGAGGTTGAAGAGTGGGACCAATGGCTTATGGTCTGTTTGAATAGTAAAGTTGTCCAGGCCGTATAGGTATTTGGAGAACTTTTCACATGCCCAGACTGCCGCCAGACACTCATTCTCAATCTGAGCATATCTTGTCTCAGCATCTGTCAAAGTGCGAGAACAGTATGCGACTGGCAATAATTGTCCACTGTGATTTTTGAAGGAGAACACCTCCTAATCCATAGCTGCTGGCGTCGGCACTTACAACTGTCGGCTTGCTGACATCATAGAAGGCTAGTATGGGCGCCTCTGTCAACATCTGCTTGACTTTAGTGAAAGCCTTGTCTTGTGCCGGGCCCCACACCCATGCTGTGTCAGCTTTCAGTAGGTCATTGAGTGGGTGTGTGACATCTGCTAGGTTGGGCAGATAACGTCCAAGATAGTGCACCAAGCCCATGACCCGCTTCAGATCTGTGGTGTTTCCAGGTGGCTGGATGTTTCTTATGGCCTCCATTTTTCCCATGTCAGGCCTGACACCACGCTTGTCAACGATGTGGCCTAAAAACTGGACCTGTGACTGTCTCAGTTTGCATTTTTCTTCGTTGAGCTTCAATCCAGCATCGCTTAGCGTTTTCAGTACCGTCTTCAGGCGTTGGTCATGCACCTCTGTGGTTTCTCCATAGAAGGCTGCTGCACCTGCGTGGTCCTTGAGAAGATTATTCATCTCCCTCTGAAAGATTTCTGGAGCCCTGGATATACCAAACGGAAGGCAGTGGAAGAAATATCTTCAGAATGGCGTGATGAACGTTGTTAATTTGGCACAGTCTTTTTCCAGAGGAATTTGCCAAAATCCTGTAGCAGCGTCCAGCAGTGAGAACATGCTTGAACCGGCCAGCTTGGGGAGTATATCATCTAGAGTCGGTAAGATATACTTCTCTCTCTGCACGGCTTCGTTGAGGCGATTTAGTCGCACACATATTCTCACTCGACCATTCTTTCGTGGCACAACCACCATCGGGGCACACCATTCAGTTGGTTCTGTTATTTCCTCAATAACTCCACATTTGACCATCCGCTGAAGCTCCTCCTTCACTTTAGGGAGTAAGGGTACAGAGACTCTGCGAGATGTGTGGACAGAGTAGGGTACTGCACCTTCTCTCAGTTTTATTTTCACTGGAGTTGTTTTTAAAAGTCCCACTGACTCGCTGGGTACCACTGACTCACTGGGCACATTTGTCACATTTTCCATTCTCTGTATGAGACCCATGGCTACTGACACTTCTCTGCTCAGTAGGTTGTTGACTGTGGGACCTTCCACAACATGTATGTCGAAGCAGTACTCTGTCCCTTTGTGACAAGTGAATGTTTTGAACTTGCCTTTGTTAATTAGTCTGCCCCCTTGACCATCCAAAACAGTATGTGTATACACCAGCTTTGGCCTTGTCACCAATGCGTCATAGGTGTGTTGAGAAATAACACTGGTGTCAGCTCCACTGTCTATCTTAAACTCAACCTCACCTTCCCGGAGTTGCAGTTTTATTGGCCATGGCTTATTAGAGTCCTGGCACAGTGATAGAGCCCAAGAAATAATAACCATCCGGTTCAGTTTGCTCTTCTGCATACACATCACTGACTTTGAGAGTGCGACACACAATAGCATAGTGGCCTCTCTTACCGCACTTGCGACACTCAGCACGTCTGGCTGCGCACATATCACTCTCGGCATGCAGTTGCCTTGAGCTTCATTTCTTGTGCCCGCGTGCTGCTGCTGCCTGGGGGGGGGGGGTCTGTAGCTGCCTCTCCTCTCTGGTTGAAATGCGCCTCTCGGCCGTGCGGAGTAGGCTCGTCTTTGTGTGTGCGTCACCTCACACAACTCTGTGGCTCCACTCTGTTCGGAAATCTGTCCTTTGATCTGTTCCGACTGCCTGGCGTGTCTGCATGCCCTCTCTAGGTTTAAATCCGACATCATTTGAAGCTTTTGTAACAATTCTTTATCCAATACTCCTATAACGAGTCTGTCCCTTACATTTTCATCTTTCACAGTTCCAAAGCTGCACGTGTTCGCCAACTCGTGTAAACAGCGGATGTATTCCTCCATGCTTTCTCCGTGCTTCTGTGCACGTGTGGTATAATTCCCTGCTCAAACTGTTATGAAATATGAGAATATAGGTGAAATCTTGATTCCCAGAAGGTCAAAGGTGGCGAGGAGAGGTGAACTCTGTAAAGGACCAGTGCACCACACACCTTAGATAGTTTCTATTTTCCCCCTAAAAGAAGATTATTAAGATACATATGTTCTAAAACTAACCATAACTAAAGATAATATTGATTACCTTATGTACTGGAGGAATAGCCAAAAGAGTCAGATAACTCTATGAGAGATACTGCAGGGTCTCCGTCTGTAAACACAGGATGGGTTGCGGTGAGCCTGATTGATTAAATCTAGTATACAGTGGTAACAGTAAACACAGACTTTGTCTTCTCCCCCCACGTTGGAACTTAGTAACAAAAGACTGAGCTGCTAGCTGGCTAAAAGTTAGCATCTGAATAGAGTGGTCTGTTGATCAAGCCAAAGTAGAACAAAGAGATGGCCCTTAGGCACTCAACACTGATACTACAAACAGGACATAACAGAGATGCAGCTGTCCTCCAGACAAGAATCTCTTTCTCACCCCCTTGGCAAACGGGGAGAGGGAGATAGGGATTCTAAACTATGCATTTTAGTTTTAAGTGGGTAAAAGACCACCAAAACCCTTTATTAATCCCATAAGGATAACTAGTCTCAACAGTTATAAAATAGTGTATTATTTAAGAAAAGACCAAACTAGACTCTTATTCACCTTTGCAAAGTATAATCAAGCCAGAAATATAGGTCAAATTAAGAAGAGATAGTAAACAAATGTGGAGGAAGTCAATAAGGGTTTACTTAGGCTGCAAACAATGCAGTGAGCCTATCAAACAGGGATGATTTAATATACATGGCCTATGATAAGCTGGGATTCACAAACTAGCTATTCTGGGTGATTGTTTATTAATGAAAGGAACATGTACACATTGGACCTGTAGAACTGGGCAAAATAGGGGTAAATACACTTAGAAAGGTAATTTAAAATGATAATGTTAAATGCAACAAGATTGTCTTAAAACCAAAAGGGACTAAATTAGACAATCATCTGGAGAAAACTATATTCAACTGAATATAGGTTTCTGTGATCCAATATTCTTGGTTAAAACCACCAATATGACTAAACATAGTTTTAAAGCTCCAAATAAAAGCAGGAAAAAGATAACATACGATCAAGTATAGTCATTACTCATTCTTAAACTGTTAGTCAGTAAAAATAGATACTGGAGTATAAAACGTTAACTAAGTGAAATATAACATATTCTCTTAGAGATATTAAGTCGGCCTCTCCAAGGTAGTCATATGTATCACCGGGCCTAATCAAAATGGCCGCGATATGTTTTAACCAATCAGGAAGTAGAGACACTCCCCTCTGACGTAGGAATCTGGCATATTCGAGAGGAGGAGTGTAAGCTTTAAAAATAGCCGGCAGGGTAGATAGAAAAAGACACACGCTTTTTGAAACCATCCATGCACAGGAGAAAACGGCCAGAGGAACTGCTTGAGCTGAGAACGAGAAAACGGATCTCTTTGTCTCTAGGGTCAACAGAGAAGATCGACGAGGCCCCGCCATCGAGGCTCCATTGAAGACCATTCTTTTTTATTGTATTTGATTAGTCTAGTATTAATGACAAACGGCATAGTGTTTGAATTCATTAATATTATTGCACAATTCATTTTCCATTGAACCAGACCATCCTTGTTCACTTTTTGCACTCTGAAATAAAAACGGATCTGAACAATAGCAACCTCTCTTCTCCTCATTGCTGCTTTTTCTTGGGGCGTCCTACTGACCGGGTTGGTCTTATTAGTAAATAGGGTTTAAGGTGAATACAGAACACAACGCAGAGTAGATTAGATAGAGGATTTTAAGGGAAAATCCTTATTCCCTGATTACGATACACGCTGGTGGAACTTTGCTCGCTCGTGTATGACGTTAACTTTCAGCACAAAATATTTGTCCAGTTTTTCCAGCACAATTGCATATACTTTTTCATCTCCGTCGGCTGTATAAACGAAGGTTTTGACGATCGATTCGGCTTCACTTCCGAGCGCGTACAGCAGAGTGCACACTTGCACTTCTTCCTCCTCCTTGTCTAATTTGGTCGCAATTCTGTACCTGTGAAATCTGCGTTTCCATTCAGGCCACTGCTCCGGATGGCTGAAGTCCAAACTGCTCAGCGGTGGGAACTTTGCCATGGTTGACTTCTGACACCATGTAATGTTGAATAATCACTTGGTTGGTTTAGTAAACACTCTTTATTCAACATCAGGTATGGGTTGACTCAGGACACGACTGCATGCTTGGCCTAGAAAAACTCTGCAATCATATTCAATTGCTTATGTTGTCAGACATTTATTTATGATATGATGGTTAGAATCACATTGTCTATTGAGTGTTTTCCTCATATACTGGTATATCCTCAATATCTTAACAATGAATGATCACCAAGATAAAACAAGTTTAAATAGGCCCTTTTTGAAAGGCACAGAGAGGGATTGAACCCATGATCTTCGGTTTACGAGACTGACGCCTTACCACTTGGCCACCATGCCTGCAAAATAAGTATTACAATTTTGTTTTCTATAGTTATAATTCTTCTGAACTTTGCCAAGCATTCTGTCTTTAGTAATGTAGGGGATGACTAAATAACCTAATTCATGTGAAGTTAGTTCTGTACTGGAGCCACTGATTTAAATTACCTGAGGGAGGCAAGGACCCCAACATTTAGGAGACCTAGAAATACTTTAATCATATTCAATTGCTTATGTTAACCTGTCACACATTTTCTTTATGATATGATGGTTATTGTCGAGTGTTTTTCTCATAGAATGGTATATCTTCAATAACTTCACAATGAATGATAACCAAGATGGACCAAGTTTAAATAGGCCATTCTTGAAAGGCACAGATGGGGATTGAACCCATGATCTTCGGTTTATGTGACCGACGCCTTACCACTTGGCCACCATGCCTGCAAAATAAGTATTACAATTTTGTTTTCTATAGTTATAATTCTTCTGAACTTTGCCAAGCATTCTGTCTTTAGTAATGTAGGGGATGACTAAATAGCCTAATTCATGTGAAGTTAGTTCTGTACTGGAGCCACTGATTTAAATTACCTGAGGGAGGCAAGGACCCCAACATTTAGGAGACCTAGAAATACTTTAATCATATTCAATTGCTTATGTTAACCTGTCACACATTTTCTTTATGATATGATGGTTATTGTCGAGTGTTTTTCTCATAGAATGGTATATCTTCAATAACTTCACAATGAATGATAACCAAGATGGACCAAGTTTAAATAGGCCATTCTTGAAATAGTCCAGTCATTATAGGCCAGAATTAGGCTAAACCTAGGACAAATTGCAACATTAGCAAACTCAACTGATTTTGTATCCTCAATATGTCTTTAGTGAGAGAAAAAAAGTCCCAAGGAATCCCATCATGGGAAATGTGTTTTTTTTTCAATGTACTTGATTGCTGGCAGGATCACTGACGACACTGTCTTTCAGAGATTGTGACGCGTTCAAATTTTGAGGTAGCTCAAAAGTAAAGATACCATTTGATTCTAGACAACCTCTGGTTTCCAATGAGACCAACCATGTCATGTTACCTCATTGGAAAGGGGGCTACATACCTAATTATTCAAAGTTAAGATGATTTTTTGGGGAGGGAAATATGGCCATCACCATTTTTCAAATGGTCCCTTGGCCTTCTACCTCAATATATGTTAATGGGAATGGGTTACATGGGTACCTACAAGCCTCCCCTATACAGACATACCAAATTCATGTTAAGCCCATGTAGTTTTGTGCAAGAATCATGTAGTGTTTTGCATGCTGTACAAATATGTAGTTTCCGCCTATTATAAAAACCCCCATCTCCATGGACCTATCCCCACGGACATAAACCCTTGAGCCCCATCCTCGTGAACTGAGCTCCACAGAGCCTATCTACTAATATTCCAAGAAGAAAAAAATGTCTTTATCAAATGTTTTGATTAGTTCTGGCGTGTATGCTAATTGGTGCATATCAAATAATATAATGTGTGATTTGCATGAGTAAACAGAATAATTCAATGAAGTTGTGATTGACTTTTTTTCTTGTTGTGAGGTTTTGTCCGCTGCTCACCCACTCGCTCTGTTCCTTTAAGATATTTCGGTTAATTAATTGCATTCTCCTCTCCACACGCTTCTTCCTGTAGATGCCGTTTGATTGGTGCTCCCCCAACCACACGCTTCTGGAGCAATGAACAATTCCATCCCGCAGCTGTCACAGCTTGTCATTAAGCACCCCTTGGCTTTATATACCCTGATTCCCCTATTATCAATGTTGGATCGTTCTGAAATATTCTCAGCATTTGCCGTTTCCTTCCGTCGCTGCTTTCCCTGTTCTTTGCCTTCCAGGACTCTCGAGAAATATTCCGTTTGGAGAACCTGCTTCCCCGTTACGAAGCGCTCGCCCTGTTTGATCCGCCCGCTTCACGCACAGCGCTCTGGTGAGTTTTTGTAAAGACAGTCTTTTGGATTCAATCGTTTTTGTGTGTGTTAAAGCACTGAAGAGATCCTGTTTTTCGTTCAGACTGTTCTCACCCTTTTTGCCTGTTTGGATATTCACTTTGGATTTATTATTGTTTGGACATTGCTCACTGTGTGTTTCACACCGAAGATTCTGTCACTTGGATTATTGTTTGGACATTGCTCACTGTGTGTTTCACACCGAAGATTCTGTCACTTGGATTTATTGTTTGGACATTGCTCACTGTGTGTTTCACACCGAAGATTCTGTCACTTGGATTTATCTGTTTGGACAAGTCACTTCACCTGTCACCTGTCAGTTTCCAATTGTGCACTGAGCTAACTCGGACTCTCTCTCTCCCTATCCGCCACCACCCCGGAGTATATGCTGGGAGGATTCTGCAGAGCGGCTCAGACGTCACAGACAGATTCCACAAACGTAACCCCCCGGGAGAAGCTGCAGAGCAGCAAACATTCCTCACATGCCTGTTTCCCAGTTTGTTCTGTTCTCCACCAAATTCTTTTTGTTTACTCAGTAAATAAACAAGCCCTTGATTTTGGCTAACTCAGAAACAACTCTCTCTGTGCCGTTTGCGTTTGGGGTCGGTGTCAAACCATAACACTTGTCTTTGTGTGTGTAATCAGCTTGTGAGTTTTTATAGTGATATCTAAAAGTAAAATTTTCACCACTATGTTATAACAGGCATTTTTCGATATGAATATATATAGGTCGTTTTCAAAACTTTCCCATGATGGGATTCCTTGGGACTTTTTTTCCCTCACTAAGGACATAATGAGGATACAAAATCAGTTGAGTTTGCTACTGTTGCCATTTGTCCTAGGTTTTTTCATATAATGACTGGACTAAATGGCACAGATGGGGATTGAACCCATGATCTTCGGTTTACGAGACCGACGCCTTACCACTTGGCCACCATGCCTACAAAATAACTATTACAATTTTGTTTTCTATAGTTATAATTCTTCTAAACTGTGCCAAGCATTCTGTCTTTAGTAATGTAGGGGATGACTAAATAACATAATTCATGTGAAGTTAGTTCTGGGCCCTGTTCCCCGTACCTGGTTCAACTAAGTCGATCAAGATGTCATTATCCAGATTCAGTTAACCCGATGTTTGAAGCCGGGATCTTCCTGTTCCTCGAAGGTGGATTCAGTCTTGTTAACTCAAACCAGACTTGAGACCCAGGATTAGTGCGCACGGCCGCTCCAGTTGAAAAGCCAGCACGTATCGATAGCAGAGATCCTGATTCTCTAGCGGCATTGATTGACTAATTGATTTAAAACTTTATTAACATATTGCAGTACGGCTCAATCGCCTCGCCGACAAGTTAAATGCGTTATCTATAGGCTAATTTTAAGTCCCTCATTACCTCAATCAATCAGATTATATTTCTTTAAACTTGCCTGCTGGATTGAATAATCAAATGAGATCTTGCTAGCGAAAATAATTAGTTAAACTGTTATACAGAATAACGATACGGCTCTCTTACCCATTGATTGATGTAAGGTCGATCTTTTACTTATCTCCACTGTGGTGTAACGGGTTCTTCTTTTGACTTTCACACAGACGACCGGGGTTCGAAACCTAGTCTTTCCCTTCTTTTTGCGATGTAGGAATAATTCAATTTGGTGCACGTTGAGAGCTATATAAAGAATGACATCCTCAATGCATGTAGATTTATAATATTTTAACTTAAAACTAGGCTACTTTGGCGTATAATCATTAATATTATATTCCAAAAAATTATATTGGAAACACGGGGTTTCAAACACCGGTCGCCGGGTTGCCAGGATGAGCACTACCGCTGCGCCACTGTGCCAGATGGGATAAATTCATTGTTTATACATTAATGAACGAGAGACCCGTGTTTAGAATATTCTTTATTTTGAATGAAGTTTTATCTCTTTATGCTCATTCATTAATGTGACGTCAACGGCTCATTCAATTTCTCAAATCCGTCAAACAGCGCATCTCATCAGACATCTTAATCCCAGTTACAATTAAAATAACCACATAATGTGTACATCGCACCGAGCGAGCGCCACGGTATATAACGTGCATTATTTAGGACAAAGTGAATTTAGTATCAGCATTTTGGGTCTATTTTACATTTCAAAAGACCCCTCTGGAAGAATGGAGCACAAAGACGTAATTCAGAATGGTATAACGCAGATCCTAGACTGTGGGAATAATTTCAGGAAACGCGCTGTCACTTCTTTGCGGGGGCGTGGCGATGGTTCATCCGGCTAACTTGAACTTAAACCCTGCTTTCGACCAGGCTCAAACTTTTGGATCTGTTGTCATGGTGATTTGGACAATCCAGGTTCGGGGAACCGGAAAGTCCGGCTTAAGTCAGACTTCACCGAAAGTTATCCGGCTAACTCAGTTATCCAGGTACGGGGAACGGGGCCCTGTACTGGTACCACTGATCTAGATTACCGGAGGGTGGTAAGGACGCCAACATTTAGGAGATCTAGAAATAGTCTGCAATAATATTAAATTGCTTATGTTGTCAGACATTTCTTTATGATATGATGGTTAGAATCACATTGTCTATTGAGTGTTTTCCTCATAGACTGGTATATCCTCAATATCTTAACAATGAATGATCACCAAGTTAAAACAAGTTTAAATAGGCCCTTTTTGAAAGGCACAGAGAGGGATTGAACCCATGATCTTCAGTTTACGAGACTGACACCTTACCACTTGGCCACCATGCCTGCAAAATAAGTATTACAATTTTGTTTTCTATAGTTATAATTCTTCTGAACTTTGCCAAGCATTCTGTCTTTAGTAATGTAGGGGATGACTAAATAACCTAATTCATGTGAAGTTAGTTCTGTACTGGAGCCACTGATTTAAATTACCTGAGGGAGGCAAGGACCCCAACATTTAGGAGACCTAGAAATACTTTAATCATATTCAATTGCTTATGTTAACCTGTCACACATTTTCTTTATGATATGATGGTTATTGTCGAGTGTTTTTCTCATAGAATGGTATATCTTCAATAACTTCACAATGAATGATAACCAAGATGGACCAAGTTTAAATAGGCCATTCTTGAAAGGCATAGATGGGGATTGAACCCATGATCTTCGGTTTATGTGACCGACGCCTTACCACTTGGCCACCATGCCTGCAAAATAAGTATTACAATTTTGTTTTCTATAGTTATAATTCTTCTGAACTTTGCCAAGCATTCTGTCTTTAGTAATGTAGGGGATGACTAAATAGCCTAATTCATGTGAAGTTAGTTCTGTACTGGAGCCACTGATTTAAATTACCTGAGGGAGGCAAGGACCCCAACATTTAGGAGACCTAGAAATACTTTAATCATATTCAATTGCTTATTTTAACCTGTCACACATTTTCTTTATGATATGATGGTTATTGTCGAGTGTTTTTCTCATAGAATGGTATATCTTCAATAACTTCACAAATAATGATAACCAAGATGGACCAAGTTTAAATAGGCCATTCTTGAAAGGCACGGATGGGGATTGAACCCATGATCTTCGGTTTACGAGACCTACGCCTTACCACTTGGCCACCATGCCTGCAAAATAACTATTACAATTTTGTTTTCTATAGTTATAATTCTTCTAAACTGTGCCAAGCATTCTGTCTTTAGTAATGTAGGGGATGACTAAATAACCTAATTCATGTGAAGTTAGTTCTGTACTGGAGCCACTGATTTAAATTACCTGAGGGAGGCAAAGACCCCAACATTTAGGAGACCTAGAAATACTTTAATCATATTCAATTGCTTATGTTATCCTGTCACACATTTTCTTTATGATATGATGGTTATTGTTGAGTGTTTTTCTCATAGAATGGTATATCTTCAATAACTTCACAAATAATGATAACCAAGATGGACCAAGTTTAAATAGGCCATTCTTGAAAGGCACGGATGGGGATTGAACCCATGATCTTCGGTTTACGAGACCTACGCCTTACCACTTGGCCACCATGCCTGCAAAATAACTATTACAATTTTGTTTTCTATAGTTATAATTCTTCTAAACTGTGCCAAGCATTCTGTCTTTAGTAATGTAGGGGATGACTAAATAACATAATTCATGTGAAGTTAGTTCTGTACTGGTACCACTGATCTAGATCAGGGGTTCCCAAACTTTTCAGGCCGGGGCCCAGAAAATAAGGCGTCAGAGAGCCGCGGCCCAATGCACATCGTCTGGCTTTTTTTTTTTTTTTTTTTGCCAGGCGACCGATTTTTTAAGCCAAATATCACTTCAATCCTATTAAGTTAGTTCAAGTTAGTTATTCATTTATATGTGCTATTTATGAGAGGGCTAACTTGTTGCAAAATAATAATGATAATAATAATAGCCTCATTAAAATACTATTGTTGCTTCGGTTGTTTTCAGCGTTTTATGTGCATAATCTGTTATTTAGTTTGAAATGTTGGTTGAAATAAGTAGATTTTTCGTTTTTGTTTATTTATTAAGTTAATATAAAACCATATAGTCACATTTTAGAATACAATAGAATAGAATTTTAGAATACAACTAGAAACACTGTCCTGGCCTGCTTCTAAGTTCAGTGGCCTGACAAAAAAAATTTAAATAAAAAAATTAAAAATTAAAAAATTAAAAATATATATATATATATATTTTTTTTTTTTTTTTTTTTTTTAAATCATCTCGCGGCCCACCCGTGGCTGCTCGCGGCCCACCTTTGGGTCGCGACCCCGACTTTGGGAACCACTGATCTAGATTACCGGAGGGTGGTAAGGACGCCAACATTTAGGAGATCTAGAAATAGTCTGCAATAATATTCAATTGCTTATGTTGTCAGACATTTCTTTATGATAAGATGGTTAGAATCACATTGTCTATTGAGTGTTTTCCTCATAGACTGGTATATCCTCAATATCTTAACAATGAATGATCACCAAGATAAAACAAGTTTAAATAGGCCCTTTTTGAAAGGCACAGAGAGGGATTGAACCCATGATCTTCGGTTTATGAGACTGACGCCTTACCACTTGGCCACCATGCCTGCAAAATAAGTATTACAATTTTGTTGTCTATAGTTATAATTCTTCTGAACTTTGCCAAGCATTCTGTCTTTAGTAATGTAGGGGATGACTAAATAACCTAATTCATGTGAAGTTAGTTCTGTACTGGAGCCACTGATTTAAATTACCTGAGGGAGGCAAGGACCCCAACATTTAGGAGACCTAGAAATACTTTAATCATATTCAATTGCTTATGTTATCCTGTCACACATTTTCTTTATGATATGATGGTTATTGTTGAGTGTTTTTCTCATAGAATGGTATATCTTCAATAACTTCACAATGAATGATCACCAAGATGGACCAAGTTTAAATAGGCCATTCTTCAAAGGCAAGGATGGGGATTGAACCCATGATCTTCGGTTTACGAGACCGACGCCTTACCACTTGGCCACCATGCCTGCAAATTAACTATTACAATTTTGTTTTCTATAGTTATAATTCTTCTAAACTGTGCCAAGCATTCTGTCTTTAGTAATGTAGGGGATGACTAAATAAAATAATTCATGTGAAGTTAGTTCTGTACTGGTACCACTGATCTAGATTACCGGAGGGTGGTAAGGACGCCAACATTTAGGAGATCTAGAAATAGTCTGCAATAATATTCAATTGCTTATGTTGTCAGACATTTCTTTATGATAAGATGGTTAGAATCACATTGTCTATTGAGTGTTTTCCTCATAGACTGATATATCCTCAATATCTTAACAATGAATGATCACCAAGATAAAACAAGTTTAAATAGGCCATTTTTGAAAGGCACAGAGAGGGATTGAACCCATGATCTTCGGTTTACGAGACTGACGCCTTACCACTTGGCCACCATGCCTGCAAAATAAGTATTACAATTTTGTTTTCTATAGTTATAATTCTTCTGAACTTTGCCAAGCATTCTGTCTTTAGTAATGTAGGGGATGACTAAATAACCTAATTCATGTGAAGTTAGTTCTGTACTGGAGCCACTGATTTAAATTACCTGAGGGAGGCAAGGACCCCAACATTTAGGAGACCTAGAAATACTTTAATCATATTCAATTGCTTATGTTATCCTGTCACACATTTTCTTTATGATATGATGGTTATTGTTGAGTGTTTTTCTCATAGAATGGTATATCTTCAATAACTTCACAATGAATGATCACCAAGATGGACCAAGTTTAAATAGGCCATTCTTGAAAGGCAAGGATGGGGATTGAACCCATGATCTTCGGTTTACGAGACCAACACCTTACCACTTGGCCACCATGCCTGCAAAATAACTATTACAATTTTGTTTTCTATAGTTATAATTCTTCTAAACTGTGCCAAGCATTCTGTCTTTAGTAATGTAGGGGATGACTAAATAAAATAATTCATGTGAAGTTAGTTCTGTACTGGTACCACTGATCTAGATTACCGGAGGGTGGTAAGGACGCCAACATTTAGGAGATCTAGAAATACTTTAATCATATTCAATTGCTTATGTTATCCTGTCACACATTTTCTTTATGATATGATGGTTATTGTTGAGTGTTTTTCTCATAGAATGGTATATCTTCAATAACTTCACAATGAATGATCACCAAGATGGAACTAGTTTAAATAGGCCATTCTTGAAAGGCAAGGATGGGGATTGAACCCATGATCTTCGGTTTCCGAGACCAACACCTTACCACTTGGCCACCATGCCTGCAAAATAGCTATTACAATTTTGTTTTCTATAGTTATAATTCTTCTAAACTGTGCCAAGCATTCTGTCTTTAGTAATGTAGGGGATGACTAAATAAAATAATTCATGTGAAGTTAGTTCTGTACTGGTACCACTGATCTAGATTACCGGAGGGTGGTAAGGACGCCAACATTTAGGAGATCTAGAAATAGTCTGCAATAATATTCAATTGCTTATGTTGTCAGACATTTCTTTATGATAAGATGGTTAGAATCACATTGTCTATTGAGTGTTTTCCTCATAGACTGGTATATCCTCAATATCTTAACAATGAATGATCACCAAGATAAAACAAGTTTAAATAGGCCCTTTTTGAAAGGCACAGAGAGGGATTGAACACATGATCTTCGGTTTATGAGACTGACGCCTTACCACTTGGCCACCATGCCTGCAAAATAAGTATTACAATTTTGTTGTCTATAGTTATAATTCTTCTGAACTTTGCCAAGCATTCTGTCTTTAGTAATGTAGGGGATGACTAAATAACCTAATTCATGTGAAGTTAGTTCTGTACTGGAGCCACTGATTTAAATTACCTGAGGGAGGCAAGGACCCCAACATTTAGGAGACCTAGAAATACTTTAATCATATTCAATTGCTTATGTTATCCTGTCACACATTTTCTTTATGATATGATGGTTATTGTTGAGTGTTTTTCTCATAGAATGGTATATCTTCAATAACTTCACAATGAATGATCACCAAGATGGACCAAGTTTAAATAGGCCATTCTTGAAAGGCAAGGATGGGGATTGAACCCATGATCTTCGGTTTACGAGACCGACGCCTTACCACTTGGCCACCATGCCTGCAAATTAACTATTACAATTTTGTTTTCTATAGTTATAATTCTTCTAAACTGTGCCAAGCATTCTGTCTTTAGTAATGTAGGGGATGACTAAATAAAATAATTCATGTGAAGTTAGTTCTGTACTGGTACCACTGATCTAGATTACCGGAGGGTGGTAAGGACGCCAACATTTAGGAGATCTAGAAATAGTCTGCAATAATATTCAATTGCTTATGTTGTCAGACATTTCTTTATAATATGATGGTTAGAATCACATTGTCTATTGAGTGTTTTCCTCATAGAGTGGTATATCCTCAATATCTTAACAATGAATGATCACCAAGATAAAACAAGTTTAAATAGGCCCTTTTTGAAAGGCACAGATGGGGATTGAACCCATGATCTTCGGTTTACGAGACCGACACCTTACCACTTGGCCACCATGCCTTCAAAATAACTATTACAATTTTGTTTTCTATAGTTATAATTCTTCTAAACTGTGCCAAGCATTCTGTCTTTAGTAATGTAGGGGATGACTAAATAACATAATTCATGTGAAGTTAGTTCTGTACTGGTACCACTGATCTAGATTACCGGAGGGTGGTAAGGACGCCAACATTTAGGAGATCTAGAAATAGTCTGCAATAATATTCAATTGCTTATGTTGTCAGACATTTCTTTATGATAAGATGGTTAGAATCACATTGTCTATTGAGTGTTTTCCTCATAGACTGATATATCCTCAATATCTTAACAATGAATGATCACCAAGATAAAACAAGTTTAAATAGGCCATTTTTGAAAGGCACAGAGAGGGATTGAACCCATGATCTTCGGTTTACGAGACTGACGCCTTACCACTTGGCCACCATGCCTGCAAAATAAGTATTACAATTTTGTTTTCTATAGTTATAATTCTTCTGAACTTTGCCAAGCATTCTGTCTTTAGTAATGTAGGGGATGACTAAATAACCTAATTCATGTGAAGTTAGTTCTGTACTGGAGCCACTGATTTAAATTACCTGAGGGAGGCAAGGACCCCAACATTTAGGAGACCTAGAAATACTTTAATCATATTCAATTGCTTATGTTATCCTGTCACACATTTTCTTTATGATATGATGGTTATTGTTGAGTGTTTTTCTCATAGAATGGTATATCTTCAATAACTTCACAATGAATGATCACCAAGATGGACCAAGTTTAAATAGGCCATTCTTGAAAGGCAAGGATGGGGATTGAACCCATGATCTTCGGTTTACGAGACCAACACCTTACCACTTGGCCACAATGCCTGCAAAATAACTATTACAATTTTGTTTTCTATAGTTATAATTCTTCTAAACTGTGCCAAGCATTCTGTCTTTAGTAATGTAGGGGATGACTAAATAAAATAATTCATGTGAAGTTAGTTCTGTACTGGTACCACTGATCTAGATTACCGGAGTGTGGTAAGGACGCCAACATTTAGGAGATCTAGAAATACTTTAATCATATTCAATTGCTTATGTTATCCTGTCACACATTTTCTTTATGATATGATGGTTATTGTTGAGTGTTTTTCTCATAGAATGGTATATCTTCAATAACTTCACAATGAATGATCACCAAGATGGACCAAGTTTAAATAGGCCATTCTTGAAAGGCAAGGATGGGGATTGAACCCATGATCTTCGGTTTACGAGACCAACACCTTACCACTTGGCCACCATGCCTGCAAAATAAGTATATTACAATTTTGTTTTCTATAGTTATAATTCTTCTGAACTTTGCCAAGCATTCTGTCTTTAGTAATGTAGGGGATGACTAAATAACCTAATTCATGTGAAGTTAGTTCTGTACTGGAGCCACTGATTTAAATTACCTGAGGGAGGCAAAGACCCCAACATTTAGGAGACCTAGAAATACTTTAATCATATTCAATTGCTTATGTTATCCTGTCACACATTTTCTTTATGATATGATGGTTATTGTTGAGTGTTTTTCTCATAGTATGGTATATCTTCAATAACTTCACAATGAATGATCACCAAGATGGACCAAGTTTAAATAGTCCATTCTTGAAAGGCAAGGATGGGGATTGAACCCATGATCTTCGGTTTACAAGACCGACGCCTTACCACTTGGCCACCATGCCTGCAAAATAACTATTACAATTTTGTTTTCTATAGTTATAATTCTTCTAAACTGTGCCAAGCATTCTGTCTTTAGTAATGTAGGGGATGACTAAATAAAATAATTCATGTGAAGTTAGTTCTGTACTGGTACCACTGATCTAGATTACCGGAGGGTGGTAAGGACGCCAACATTTAGGAGATCTAGAAATAGTCTGCAATAATATTCAATTGCTTATGTTGTCAGACATTTCTTTATAATATGATGGTTAGAATCACATTGTCTATTGAGTGTTTTCCTCATAGACTGGTATATCCTCAATATCTTAACAATGAATGTCACCAAGATAAAACAAGTTTAAATAGGCCCTTTTTGAAAGGCACAGAGAGGGATTGAACCCATGATCTTCGGTTTACAAGACTGACGCCTTACCACTTGGCCACCATGCCTGCAAAATAAGTATTACAATTTTGTTTTCTATAGTTATAATTCTTCTGAACTTTGCCAAGCATTCTGTCTTTAGTAATGTAGGGGATGACTAAATAACCTAATTCATGTGAAGTTAGTTCTGTACTGGAGCCACTGATTTAAATTACCTGATGGAAGCAAGGACCCCAACATTTAGGAGACCTAGAAATACTCTAATCATATTCAATTGCTTATGTTAACATGTCACAATTTTTTTTAATGATATGATGGTTATTGTCGAGTGTTTTTCTCATAGAATGGTATATCTTCAATAACTTCACAAATAATGATAACCAAGATGGACCAAGTTTAAATAGGCCATTCTTAAAAGGCACGGATGGGGATTGAACCCATGATCTTTGGTTTACGAGACCGACGTCTTACCACTTGGCCAACATGTCTGCAAAAAAAATATTACAATTTTGTTTTCTATAGTTATAATTCTTCTAAACTGTGCCAAGCATTCTGTCTTTAGTAATGTAGGGGATGACTAAATAACCTAATTCATGTGAAGTTAGTTCTGTACTGGAGCCACTGATTTAAATGACCTGATGGAAGCAAGGACCCCAACATTTAGGAGACCTAGAAATACTCTAATCATATTCAATTGCTTATGTTATCATGTCACAATTTTTTTTATGATATGATGGTTATTGTTGAGTGTTTTTCTCATAGAATGGTATATCTTCAATAACTTCACAAATAATGATAACCAAGATGGACCAAGTTTAAATAGGCCATTCTTGAAAGGCACGGATGGGGATTGAACCCATGATCTTCGGTTTATGAGACCGACGCCTTACCACTTGGCCACCATGCCTGCAATATAACTATTACAATTTTGTTTTCTATAGTTATAATTCTTCTAAACTGTGCCAAGCATTCTGTCTTTAGTAATGTAGGGGATGACTAAATAACATAATTCATGTGAAGTTAGTTCTGTACTGGTACCACTGATCTAGATTACCGGAGGGTGGTAAGGACGCCAACATTTAGGAGATCTAGAAATACTCTAATCATATTCAATTGCTTATGTTAACATGTCACACATTTTCTTTATGATATGATGGTTATTGTTGAGTGTTTTTCTCATAGAATGGTATATCTTCAATAACTTCACAATGAATGATCACCAAGATGGACCAAGTTTAAATAGGCCATTCTTGAAAGGCAAGGATGGGGATTGAACCCATGATCTTCGGTTTACGAGACCGATGCCTTACCACTTGGCCACCATGCCTGCAAAAAAACAATTACAATTTTGTTTTCTATAGTTATAATTCTTCTAAACTGTGCCAAGCATTCTGTCTTTAGTAATGTAGGGGATGACTAAATAACATAATTCATGTGAAGTTAGTTCTGTACTGGTACCACTGATCTAGATTACCGGAGGGTGGTAAGGACGCCAACATTTAGGAGATCTAGAAATAGTCTGCAATAATATTCAATTGCTTATGTTGTCAGACATTTCTTTATGATATGATGGTTAGAATCACATTGTCTATTGAGTGTTTTCCTCATAGACTGATATATCATCAATATCTTAAAAATAAATGATCACCAAGATAAAACAAGTTTAAATAGGCCCTTTTTGAAAGGCACAGAGAGGGATTGAACCCATGATCTTCGGTTTACGAGACTGACGCCTTACCACTTGGCCACCATGCCTGCAAAATAAGTATTACAATTTTGTTTTCTATAGTTATAATTATTCTGAACTTTGCCAAGCATTCTGTCTTTAGTAATGTAGGGGATGACTAAATAACCTAATTCATGTGAAGTTAGTTCTGTACTGGAGCCACTGATTTAAATTACCTGAGGGAGGCAAGGACCCCAACATTTAGGAGACCTAGAAATATTTAATCATATTCAATTGCTTATGTTAACCTGTCACACATTTTCTTTATGATATGATGGTTATTGTTGAGTGTTTTTCTCATAGAATGGTATAACTTCAATAACTTCACAATGAATGATCACCAAGATGGACCAAGTTTAAATAGGCCATTCTTGAAAGGCAAGGATGGGGATTGAACCCATGATCTTCGGTTTACGAGACCGACGCCTTACCACTTGGCCACCATGCCTGCAAAATAACTATTACAATTTTGTTTTCTATAGTTATAATTCTTCTAAACTGTGCCAATCATTCTGTCTTTAGTAATGTAGGGGATGACTAAATAACATAATTCATGTGAAGTTAGTTCTGTACTGGTACCACTGATCTAGATTACCGGAGGGTGGTAAGGATGCCAACATTTAGGAGATCTAGAAATAGTCTGCAATAATCTTCAATTGCTTATGTTGTCAGACATCTCTTTATGATATGATGGTTAGAATCACATTGTCTATTGAGTGTTTTCCCCATAGACTGGTATATCCTCAATATCTTAACAATGAATGATCACCAAGATAAAACAAGTTTAAATAGGCCCTTTTTGAAAGGCACAGAGAGGGATTGAACCCATGATCTTCGGTTTACGAGACTGACGCCTTACCACTTGGCCACCATGCCTGCAAAATAAGAATTACAATTTTGTTTTCTATAGTTATAATTCTTCTAAACTTTGCCAAGCATTCTGTCTTTAGTAATGTAGGGGATGACTAAATAACCTAATTCATGTGAAGTTAGTTCTGTACTGGAGCCACTGATTTAAATTACCTGAGGGAGGCAAGGACCCCAACATTTAGGAGACCTAGAAATACTTTAATCATATTCAATTGCTTATGTTAACCTGTCACACATTTTCTTTATGATATGATGGTTATTGTTGAGTGTTTTTCTCATAGAATGGTATATCTTCAATAACTTCACAATGAATGATCACCAAGATGGACCAAGTTTAAATAGGCCATTCTTGAAAGGCAAGGATGGGGATTGAACCCATGATCTTCGGTTTACGAGACCGACGCCTTACCACTTGGCCACCATGCCTGCAAAATAACTATTACAATTTTGTTTTCTATAGTTATAATTCTTCTAAACTGTGCCAATCATTCTGTCTTTAGTAATGTAGGGGATGACTAAATAACATAATTCATGTGAAGTTAGTTCTGTACTGGTACCACTGATCTAGATTACCGGAGGGTGGTAAGGATGCCAACATTTAGGAGATCTAGAAATAGTCTGCAATAATCTTCAATTGCTTATGTTGTCAGACATCTCTTTATGATATGATGGTTAGAATCACATTGTCTATTGAGTGTTTTCCTCATAGACTGGTATATCCTCAATATCTTAACAATGAATGATCACCAAGATAAAACAAGTTTAAATAGGCCCTTTTTGAAAGGCACAGAGAGGGATTGAACCCATGATCTTCGGTTTACGAGACTGACGCCTTACCACTTGGCCACCATGCCTGCAAAATAAGAATTACAATTTTGTTTTCTATAGTTATAATTCTTCTAAACTTTGCCAAGCATTCTGTCTTTAGTAATGTAGGGGATGACTAAATAACCTAATTCATGTGAAGTTAGTTCTGTACTGGAGCCACTGATTTAAATTACCTGAGGGAGGCAAGGACCCCAACATTTAGGAGACCTAGAAATACTTTAATCATATTCAATTGCTTATGTTAACCTGTCACACATTTTCTTTATGATATGATGGTTATTGTTGAGTGTTTTTCTCATAGAATGGTATATCTTCAATAACTTCACAATGAATGATCACCAAGATGGACCAAGTTTAAATAGGCCATTCTTGAAAGGCAAGGATGGGGATTGAACCCATGATCTTCGGTTTACGAGACCGACGCCTTACCACTTGGCCACCATGCCTGCAAAATAACTATTACAATTTTGTTTTCTATAGTTATAATTCTTCTAAACTGTGCCAAGCATTCTGTCTTTAGTAATGTAGGGGATGACTAAATAACATAATTCATGTGAAGTTAGTTCTGTACTGGTACCACTGATCTAGATTACCGGAGGGTGGTAAGGACGCCAACATTTAGGAGATCTAGAAATAGTCTGCAATAATATTCAATTGCTTATGTTGTCAGACATTTCTTTATGATATGATGGTTAGAATCACATTGTCTATTGAGTGTTTTCCTCATAGACTGATATATCGATAGGTTATGTAGATAACCTAGTTATATTAGTATTGGCTGAGCGTCCCGCTCTGAGCCTTACGAGATACTTCTATCTCCTGTGATACTTAATGTATCTCCCACGAATAAAAAACACATGCACCCCACCTGTATGGGGCCCCGCCCCTTATGGTGGCACCACCCATATAACCATGACTCTGGTCATGAAACACCCTTCCTCGCCAAAAACCCGTCCCAGGAAAAGATCCCTCAAGAGGGAACTCAGGGCGCGCAGAGCGGGACGCTCAGCCAATACTAATATAACTAGGTTATCTACATAACCTATCGTTATATTTCGTATTTGCATCGCGTCCCGCTCTGAGCCTTACGAGATAATGGGGAAGAGCGGGCGCGAGACCCGACAGATGTACCCCCAGAGGACCCGTAAGCCCACATCAAGGGGTGCGGGGAGCCCTGTCACCCCATCCTTCCTAACGAAGGGGGGGCGCAGTCAACTCCCCTCGCACAACCAAGGGGACAGGCGCTTCGTCGACAGTGCCTTACCAGCACAAGCCCCACCGTAACAGACAAAAAGCTGGTCGGTAACCCTGAAACCCTGAGTACGGCTGAGGTAAAACCCCAAAGCACGGACCGGACATGACAGGTGAAGGCCCGCATCCAACTCACTAGCGTGAGGAGGAGGACGAAAAGCCTGAACCACAATATCCCGGGAGCGGAAAGAACTCCGGATATTCTTAGGCACGAAAGCAGGATTAGGTCGCAGAGTGGCACCGCAATCGGTCCGAAAAGACAGGCACTCCGGACGTACCGAAAGAGCACAGAGCTCACCCACGCGTTTAGCGGAAGTGACAGCCAGCAGGAACGCGGTCTTGAAAGACAGCCGTCCCAACGGCGCCTGTTCGAGCGGCTCAAACGGGGCCAAAGACAACCGACCGAGGACCAATTGGAGATCCCAAGTCGGAGCCAAGGAGCGTCGCACCGGCTTAACGCGTCGAGCGCCAAGCAGGAAACGCTTCACAAGAGGGTGGCGGAACAAAACAATCCCCTCAAAACCCTCATGATAGGAGGATATAGCCGCCGCATATACCCTCACTGTCGAAGCCGACACCCTACCAAGAAGAGACTGGAAATAACCCAGAACAGCATCCAGGGGGCAGGAGACTGGGTCCCAGCCCCCCCCCTTACACCACTCTTGGAACGCACGCCACCTGCCCGCGTAAACCGCGACAGTGGAGGGAGCATGCGCACACCGGATGGTATCAACCACCGCGGGATCCATCCTCCCCAGACTCACCCCCCCACCAGCCACACCACCAGGCGTTGACCCAACACTGGAGGTTGGAAAAGCACTCCGTTGTGCTGCGAGAGGGCCGTCGCTGACCACGGAATGACCCAAGGAGGAGCGACCAGAAGCTGGATTAAGACCGGGAACCACACTGACGTGCCCCGGTCCGGCGCGACCAGGATCACCGTCCTGCACTCCCTCCGTATCCGCTCCAACAGCTGACTCAACAGCTGTACAGGAGGGAAGGCGTACAGAAGACCGGGCGGCCACGGAAAGGTCGAGAAGGCATCCACCCCCAAGGGGGGATGATCCGCTCGACTGAGCGAGAACCACAAGGGGCACTTGTGAGAACGTCGGCACGCAAACAGATCTACCGAGGCCTCCCCGAACCGATCCCAGATCTGTCTGACTATGTCGGGGCGGAGTTCCCACTCGTCGCGACGAGGACCGCCCCGAGACATTACATCCGCCGCCACATTTTCCGTACCAGGAACGTGGAGCGCCCGCAGACTGCGTAGCCTGCGGGATGCCCATAGCAACAGCTATGGGCCCTCTTACTGCTTATCTCTTACAGAATGACCTCCTAGACCCCAATCAGTCTGGCTTCCGGACTGGCCACTCCACAGAAACGGCCCTCATTGCGGTCACAGAGGCACTTCACTTAGCAAAAGCGAAAGGCCTCTCCTCTGTCCTGATTCTCCTAGATCTATCTGCAGCCTTCGACACAGTCAACCATCAGATCCTCCTCACGGCCCTTGCAGGAATGGGAGTGGCTGGATCTGCGCTGACATGGCTGACATCATACCTCAACGACCGCTCCTACCAAGTGTCATGGAGAGGGACTCTGTCGGCCACCCGCCCCCTCCGGACGGGTGTCCCCCAGGGCTCGGTCCTAGGACCCCTTCTCTTCTCCCTCTACACTAAATCACTGGGTAACATTATCACGTCTCATGGCTTCTCATATCATTGTTATGCCGATGATACTCAACTCTTCCTCTCCTTCCCTCCCTCAGATATCCACGTCTCTGAGCGGATCTCGGCCTGTCTGTCCGACATCTCCGCCTGGATGACGACCAACCACCTCAAACTGAACCTAAGCAAAACAGAATTGCTCCACCTGCCGGCCAAATCCTCCCCCCTGACCGACCTCTCCATCACAGTCGAGAATGCAGCTGTGACCGCGTCCCCGACCGCCAAGAACCTTGGTGTTGTCCTCGACGACCAGTTGAACTTCTCTACTCACATCGCAGCGACAACCAGAACCTGCAGATTCCTCCTGAGCAACGTCAGAAGGATACGCCCCTTCCTGACAAAAGAAGCCACCCAACTCCTCATCCAATCAACAGTCATCTCCCGCCTCGACTACTGCAACGCACTGCTAGCTGGCCTCCCGGCCACTGCCACCAAGCCTCTTCAACTCATTCAAAACGCAGCGGCCCGCCTGATATCAAACCTACCGAAGTCGGCCCATGTCACCCCACTTCTTAGGGACCTGCACTGGCTCCCCATTGCTGCACGTATCCGCTTCAAGGCCCTCGACCTAGCATACCGTGCAGCAAAGGGAACCGCTCCCGCCTACCTCCGGTCAATGGTCTCTAACTACACACCCTCAAGACCCCTACGCTCTGCATCTTCTGGCCGCCTCAGACCTACTCCTATCCAAGCTCCCGGAGGGTCATCAAAGAGAAGCCGCCTATTCTCAGTCCTTGCCCCACAATGGTGGAATGAACTACCCATCCCAGTTAGGACAGCCGAATCCCGTCCAATCTTTCGCCGTCGACTAAAGACTCACTTCTTCAACCATTATCTGAAATGATTAAAAAAAAAAAAAAAAAAAATCTAACCCTGACTAACCTTACTGTCATGCACTTGTCCTAATAAACTAACCTACACTGTAACACGCAACACTTGATGAACATTGTTACTCAGCTGATAGAGTTGTACCCTTCTTGCTGTCTTGTCGTACAGAACTTGTAAGTCGCTTTGGATAAAAGCGTCAGCTAAATGACTAAATGTAAATGTAAATGTAAACAGCTCGCGCGCCACCCCGAGCAGGCGGGCGGAACGAGTCCCACCCTGCCTGTTGATATACGCCGCCGCCGTCACATTGTCCGTCCTGACCAAAACGTTTCTGCCTACCACCAGGTGGCCGAGCCGTTTGAGGACCAGGAGAACCGCCTTCAATTCCAACACATTGATATGCAGGACAGCTGGGTCGGCATGACCCGTCCAGCTGCCCCCCACAGCATGGAACCGCAACGCCCCTCCCCAACCTGTGAGAGAGGCGTCGGTGAAAACCGTGACGTGGGAGCCCCTGCCGCCCATGGGGACCCCCGCAGAGAGGATACCCAGCCTCCCCCAGTGGGCGAGATCCCCCCATATCGACAAAGGAACCGTCAACCGTCTCCCTTTGCCCCACACCGGATCTATTCTCAAAGAGAGAAACCACCTCTGTATCCGCCTCATAAAAAGGAGGCCAAGAGGAACCACTGTGTGGGCCGCCGACATAAGGCCCAGAAGACGCATCACCTGCCGCGCCGTAACCGTCCCTCCCGGACGGAAACCCCCGAGCGTGTGACGGAGAACCCCCCGACGCTGCTCCGAGAGGGTCGCAAGCATGGGCTTCGACCTCAATGTCAAGCCCAAGTACTCCACCCGTTGACTGGGAAGAGGGGTACTCTTCTTCCAATTCACAGCAAAACCCAGGTTGGTGAGGAATTCCACCACCAGCCGAGTATGAGACCTGGCAACCTCCTCTGAACGGCTGAGGAGCAGAATGTCATCGAGATAAAACAGGACTCGTATCCCCCGACGACGTAAAGGCCCCAGAGCAGCCGCCACGCACTTGGTGAATGTGCGGGGAGCCAGAGAATAACCGAACGGCATTCTGTGGTACTCGTACGCTACGCCCTGAAACAGGAACCGTAGGAACTTCCTGTGAGGAGGGAAAATGGGTATGTGAAAATACGCATCCTTCAGGTCTATGGAGGTGAACCAGTCCCCCCTCCTGACAGCAAGCAGAAGGAGTCGGACGGTCAACATCCTGAACGGTCTCGCTACAATCAACCGATTGAACACGGACAGATTCAGTATAGGTCTGACCCCCCCAGTTTTCTTGGGCACCAGAAAATAACGGGAGTAGACGCCTGACATTGCGTCCTCTCTCGGGACCACAACGACGGCCTGCTTCGCCAACAGAGATTGGATCTCGTCGGCCAGGGCTGTCACTGCGTCTGACCCTGACAACAGGGTCGGCACCAAACCTGAGAACGGAGGATGGGGCCGCGCAAATTGCAAAACCAGCCCCGCCTCTAACGTTCTCCTCATCCACCGATTCAAGGGACATTCCCGTCGCCATATGTGAATATAATCCCACAGCGCCCCCGCCGTCAACTGACGCTGGGCCGCAAGGAACAGCAGATAATTGGCCCGGTCCCCCCCGTCGTGCAAAGCACCCAAGGGGGGACCCCGACAGAAAGGGCCGGTTTGATACGGGAGGAGCAGTCATCAAACTTGTGGACACACACTCACCCCCTGAACACCCCTCTAGCACACGCTAAGGAGTCGTTCCGCAGCCAGACACGCAAGGCCTGAGGACCCCATGGGCTCCTACACGCCGAAGCCCTGCAGTGATATTGCTACCACTCAAATCACGCCAGCCTCTCCTTTGCAGACCACTGCCGGTTTGACGGGAGTGGGAGGCAACAGCGCGATACCCCGCCTGGCGAGGGCGAAGCCGGGGTAACCCCTGCTGAGCATTCAACAGAAGAGGCACCGAGTCCCCCTGCTGACCACTGGAGCTAGTGGCAGCTGTAACACCAGGATCCACCCACCCACAACCTGCGGTGCAGGAACCACGCGACGACGGAACATTCTCACGGACAGACCCAGGCTCAGCCATCAACTGGGTGTCAGCCCCTGTCTCCATGAGAAGTGAAGAATGGGGCCGCATACGCTTCAAAGAAGGTTCGCGGCCCGCAGCCAAAGGAGAACACTCAGAGCCCCGCTTCTGAGGGTAACAGAAAGCGGACTGAACGGGGAGCGGGCTGCTTGCGGCAAAATGACGACGGGGTGGTTTACCAACCCCGAAATCACCCAAAATGGCCGATCCCTCGGCCGCCAAGACTGGCGGCCTCGCGATACCCTGTCGATTCTCCAACCAGGGCACCACTGGCGGGGGAAACATGGCCGCCTGTCGAGGATCTCGCCACAGTCGTTGACGAGACCGTGCTCCCACCCCTGGCTGCACAGCGTGAGGCGGTGTAGGACCCGAATCAAAAACCGCCTGCGCCTCCACAGAACGCCCAAAAAGACTATCTGTGGAAAAAGGAGTCGTGAGGAGAGAAAACCTATCCTCTTCCCCAAGAGGAGACTGCTCCAACCAAAGATGCCTAACAACCAAAGTCGATAGCATCCGAATCCTCCCCGCAGTTATAGCTTGCGACTGAGTCAAGATCTCTATAACACCACAAACATGAATCACGTTCATAGTGTCGGTCGGACCCAAAGACCTACAACCCGACGCCATCTTGGATAGGAAAGTAGCCAGCTGAGCCACAACACTGGCCGCCGCTAAATGCCATCCTGCAGCAGTATACCACTCATTCGTCCATACTGCCACCCTCCGAGCTGACATGCTATCAAGCAACGGCCGGGCGGAACGTCGTTCATCCCCGCCTGGGCACAAAAAAGAAGCTACCTGGCTACTTAGCCAAGGCACCCCCGGGCTGCACCCCGTCGTCAGCCCCTTCACCCGCAAAAAAGGTAAATAGAGCTCAGCGAACCCCCCCCCACCCACCACCGACTGACCTTCATCAATGAAGCTGGCAAGAGGAGGGAAAAGCGGAAACCCGCGGCGGGGATTATTAGACATTCCAGCGTCAACATCAGCGTTAGCAGAAAAAGCAGTAGTAGCATTAGCATTAGCAATAGCCTTAGCATTAGCGTCAACAGCATGTTCCAGGATCGCCAAGACATCGCCCACTACAGTGGAACGATCGCCAAGCCGCCCCGGCCCTGGTGCCGAAACATACTCCACAGCACGACCAACACCGACATTGACGCCTACCGACACAGACCTCACCTTTGTACAAGCCGACCCGTTAGCCAAACCTTGTACGCTGCCCCTCGGTCCGTCGTCGTCAGCCGAGGAACCACCAGCACAGGTCTCATGTGTCGCCGAAACAAGCTCCGGAGAATCCAGGGAAAAACAACTCTCCGGTAAACCCTCAACATTATTAATCTTCCTTAATCTTTTCATTCCGCTAGACTCGTATGGTGCACGCATCCAATAGGCTGGGACGAAAACAGAGGAAGGGTGTTTCATGACCAGAGTCATGGTTATATGGGTGGTGCCACCATAAGGGGCGGGGCCCCATACAGGTGGGGTGCATGTGTTTTTTATTTGTGGGAGATACATTAAGTATCACAGGAGATAGAAGTATCTCGTAAGGCTCAGAGCGGGACGCGATGCAAATACGAAATATAACATCAATATCTTAACAATAAATGATCACCAAGATAAAACAAGTTTAAATAGGCCCTTTTTGAAAGGCACAGAGAGGGATTGAACCCATGATCTTCGGTTTACGAGACTGACGCCTTACCACTTGGCCACCATGCCTGCAATATAAGTATTACAATTTTTTTTTCTATAGTTATAATTATTCTGAACTTTGCCATGCATTCTGTCTTTAGTAATGTAGGGGATGACTAAATAACCTAATTCATGTGAAGTTAGTTCTGTACTGGAGCCACTGATCTAGATTACCGGAGGGTGGTAAGGACGCCTATTGCTTAATGACATGTCATGAGTGCTGCTTTTGCTTCCGCGTTTTCCCTGATTGGCTGCGCCATGCCCCGCGGCAGGCGCGGCAACCGCAGAGCAGAGCGGCAGAGCGAGCGGAGCGACAGAGCGAGCGGAGCGGCAGAGCGCGAGCGGAATTAGGTAACCGCCGCAGGAATCCGCCATGATTTTCATTTGGCGCTTCAGCTAACCTGGCATAGCAGCAGTCCACGGTCCTGCAGTTCGTTGTTGACGAGTTCGAATCCCATGATTTTTTTTTTTTTAACGTGATTTTTTTTTTTAACATGTATTCTTTCACCGGTTAAGGTTAGGCATGGTTAAGGTTAAGGTTAAGGTTAGGCATTGTTTCGGAGTTGGTTAAGGTTAGAACGGTTAAGTTTAGGCGCTGTTAAGGAGCTGGTTAAGGTTAGAATTTGTCAAAGAGAATGGCAATATTCTTTCTATGGTTAAGGTTAGGCATGGTTAAGGTTAAGGTTAAGGTTAGGCATTGTTTCGGAGTTGGTTAAGGTTAGAACGGTTAAGTTTAGGCGCTGTTAAGGAGCTGGTTAAGGTTAGAGTTTGTCTTAGAGACAGCCTATTTCCGCACTGCCGCTCTCCCGCGTTGCCGCGGTCACATGGTCAAATTGTCACATTCTTGCACTCATGACCTGTCATAAAGCAACACGCGGTAAGGACGCCAACATTTAGGAGATCTAGAAATACTCTAATCATATTCAATTGCTTATGTTAACATGTCACACATTTTCTTTATGATATGATGGTTATTGTTGAGTGTTTTTCTCATAGAATGGTATATCTTCAATAACTTCACAATGAATGATCACCAAGATGGACCAAGTTTAAATAGGCCATTCTTGAAAGGCAAGGATGGGGATTGAACCCATGATCTTCGGTTTACGAGACCGACGCCTTACCACTTGGCCACCATGCCTGCAAAATAAGTATTACAATTTTGTTTTCTATAGTTATAATTATTCTGAACTTTGCCAAGCATTCTGTCTTTAGTAATGTAGGGGATGACTAAATAACCTAATTCATGTGAAGTTAGTTCTGTACTGGAGCCACTGATTTAAATTACCTGAGGGAGGCAAGGACCCCAACATTTAGGAGACCTAGAAATATTTAATCATATTCAATTGCTTATGTCACACATTTTCTTTATGATATGATGGTTATTGTTGAGTGTTTTTCTCATAGAATGGTATATCTTCAATAACTTCACAATGAATGATCACCAAGATGGACCAAGTTTAAATAGGCCATTCTTGAAAGGCAAGGATGGGGATTGAACCCATGATCTTCGGTTTACGAGACCGACGCCTTACCACTTGGCCACCATGCCTGCAAAATAACTATTACAATTTTGTTTTCTATAGTTATAATTCTTCTAAACTGTGCCAAGCATTCTGTCTTTAGTAATGTAGGGGATGACTAAATAACATAATTCATGTGAAGTTAGTTCTGTACTGGTACCACTGATCTAGATTACCGGAGGGTGGTAAGGACGCCAACATTTAGGAGATCTAGAAATAGTCTGCAATAATATTCAATTGCTTATGTTGTCAGACATTTCTTTATGATATGATGGTTAGAATCACATTGTCTATTGAGTGTTTTCCTCATAGACTGATATATCATCAATATCTTAACAATAAATGATCACCAAGATAAAACAAGTTTAAATAGGCCCTTTTTGAAAGGCACAGAGAGGGATTGAACCCATGATCTTCGGTTTACGAGACTGACGCCTTACCACTTGGCCACCATGCCTGCAAAATAAGTATTACAATTTTGTTTTCTATAGTTATAATTATTCTGAACTTTGCCAAGCATTCTGTCTTTAGTAATGTAGGGGATGACTAAATAACCTAATTCATGTGAAGTTAGTTCTGTACTGGAGCCACTGATTTAAATTACCTGAGGGAGGCAAGGACCCCAACATTTAGGAGACCTAGAAATATTTAATCATATTCAATTGCTTATGTTAACATGTCACAATTTTTTTTTATGATATGATGGTTATTGTCGAGTGTTTTTCTCATAGAATGGTATATCTTCAATAACTTTACAAATAATGATAACCAAGATAGACCAAGTTTAAATAGGCCATTCTTGAAAGGCACGGATGGGGATTGAACCCATGATCTTCGGTTTACGAGACTGACGCCTTACCACTTGGCCACCATGCCTGCAAAATAACTATTACAATTTTGTTTTCTATAGTTATAATTCTTCTAAACTGTGCCAAGCATTCTGTCTTTAGTAAAGTAGGGGATGACTAAATAACATAATTCATGTGAAGTTAGTTCTGTACTGGAGTCACTGATTTAAATTACCTGAGGGAGGCAAGGACCCCAACATTTAGGAGACCTAGAAATACTCTAATCATATTCAATTGCTTATGTTAACCTGTCACACATTTTCTTTATTATATGATGGTTATTGTCGAGTGTTTTTCTCATAGAATGGTATATCTTCAATAACTTCACAATGAATGATAACCAAGATGGACCAAGTTTAAATAGGCCATTCTTGAAAGGCACGGATGGGGATTGAACCCATGATCTTCGGTTTACGAGACCGACGCCTTACCACTTGGCCACCATGCCTACAAAAAAAGTATTACAATTTTGTTTTCTATACTTACTATTCTTCTGAACTTTGCCAAGCATTCTGTCTTTAGTAAAGTAGGGGATGACTAAATAACATAATTCATGTGAAGTTAGTTCTGTACTGGAGCCACTGATTTAAATTACCTGAGGGAGGCAAGGACCCCAACATTTAGGAGACCTAGAAATACTTTAATCATTTTCAATTGCTTATGTTAACCTGTCACACATTTTCTTTATGATATGATGGTTATTGTTGAGTGTTTTTCTCATAGAATGGTATATCTTCAATAACTTCACAATGAATGATCACCAAGATGGACCAAGTTTAAATAGGCCATTCTTGAAAGGCAAGGATGGGGATTGAACCCATGATCTTCGGTTTACGAGACCGACGCCTTACCACTTGGCCACAATGCCTGCAAAATAACTATTACAATTTTGTTTTCTATAGTTATAATTCTTCTAAACTGTGCCAAGCATTCTGTCTTTAGTAATGTAGGGGATGACTAAATAACATAATTCATGTGAAGTTAGTTCTGTACTGGTACCACTGATCTAGATTACCGGAGGGTGGTAAGGACGCCAACATTTAGGAGATCTAGAAATAGTCTGCAATAATATTCAATTGCTTATGTTGTCAGACATTTCTTTATGATATGATGGTTAGAATCACATTGTCTATTGAGTGTTTTCCTCATAGACTGATATATCATCAATATCTTAACAATAAATGATCACCAAGATAAAACAAGTTTAAATAGGCCCTTTTTGAAAGGCACAGAGAGGGATTGAACCCATGATCTTTGGTTTACGAGACTGACGCCTTACCACTTGGCCACCATGCCTGCAAAATAAGTATTACAATTTTGTTTTCTATAGTTATAATTATTCTGAACTTTGCCAAGCATTCTGTCTTTAGTAATGTAGGGGATGACTAAATAACCTAATTCATGTGAAGTTAGTTCTGTACTGGAGCCACTGATTTAAATTACCTGAGGGAGGCAAGGACCCCAACATTTAGGAGACCTAGAAATATTTAATCATATTCAATTGCTTATGTTAACATGTCACAATTTTTTTTTATGATATGATGGTTATTGTCGAGTGTTTTTCTCATAGAATGGTATATCTTCAATAACTTCACAAATAATGATAACCAAGATGGACCAAGTTTAAATAGGCCATTCTTGAAAGGCACGGATGGGAATTGAACCCATGATCTTCGGATTACGAGACTGACGCCTTACCACTTGGCCACCATGCCTGCAAAATAACTATTACAATTTTGTTTTCTATAGTTATAATTCTTCTAAACTGTGCCAAGCATTCTGTCTTTAGTAAAGTAGGGGATGACTAAATAACATAATTCATGTGAAGTTAGTTCTGTACTGGAGTCACTGATTTAAATTACCTGAGGGAGGCAAGGACCCCAACATTTAGGAGACCTAGAAATACTCTAATCATATTCAATTGCTTATGTTAACCTGTCACACATTTTCTTTATGATATGATGGTTATTGTTGAGTGTTTTTCTCATAGAATGGTATATCTTCAATAACTTCACAATGAATGATAACCAAGATGGACCAAGTTTAAATAGGCCATTCTTGAAAGGCACGGATGGGGATTGAACCCATGATCTTCGGTTTACGAGACCGCCGCCTTACCACTTGGCCACCATGCCTGCAAAATAACTATTACAATTTTGTTTTCTATAGTTATAATTCTTCTAAACTGTGCCAAGCATTCTGTCTTTAGTAATGTAGGGGATGACTAAATAAAATAATTCATGTGAAGTTAGTTCTGTACTGGTACCACTGATCTAGATTACCGGAGGGTGGTAAGGACGCCAACATTTAGGAGATCTAGAAATAGTCTGCAATAATATTCAATTGCTTATGTTGTCAGACATTTCTTTATAATATGATGGTTAGAATCACATTGTCTATTGAGTGTTTTCCTCATAGACTGGTATATCCTCAATATCTTAACAATGAATGATCACCAAGATAAAACAAGTTTAAATAGGCCCTTTTTGAAAGGCACGGATGGGGATTGAACCCATGATCTTCGGTTTACGAGACCGACGCCTTACCACTTGGCTACCATGCCTGCAAATTAACTATTACAATTTTGTTTTCTATAGTTATAATTCTTCTAAACTGTGCCAAGCATTCTGTCTTTAGTAATGTAGGGGATGACTAAATAACATAATTCATGTGAAGTTAGTTCTGTACTGGTACCACTGATCTAGATTACCGGAGGGTGGTAAGGACGCCAACAATTAGGAGATCTAGAAATAGTCTGCAATAATATTCAATTGCTTATGTTGTCAGACATTTCTTTATGATAAGATGGTTAGAATCACATTGTCTATTGAGTGTTTTCCTCATAGACTGGTATATCCTCAATATCTTAACAATGAATGATCACCAAGATAAAACAAGTTTAAATAGGCCCTTTTTGAAAGGCACAGAGAGGGATTGAACCCATGATCTTCGGTTTACGAGACTGACGCCTTACCACTTGGCCACCATGCCTGCAAAATAAGTATTACAATTTTGTTTTCTATAGTTATAATTCTTCTGAACTTTGCCAAGCATTCTGTCTTTAGTAATGTAGGGGATGACTAAATAACCTAATTCATGTGAAGTTAGTTCTGTACTGGAGCCACTGATTTAAATTACCTGAGGGAGGCAAGGACCCCAACATTTAGGAGACCTAGAAATATTTAATCATATTCAATTGCTTATGTTAACATGTCACAATTTTTTTTTATGATATGATGGTTATTGTCGAGTGTTTTTCTCATAGAATGGTATATCTTCAATAACTTCACAATGAATGATAACCAAGATGGACCAAGTTTAAATAGGCCATTCTTGAAAGGCACGGATGGGGATTGAACCCATGATCTTCGGTTTACTAGACCGACGCCTTACCACTTGGCCACCATGCCTGCAAAATAACTATTACAATTTTGTTTTCTATAGTTATAATTCTTCTAAACTGTGCCAAGCATTCTGTCTTTAGTAATGTAGGGGATGACTAAATAAAATAATTCATGTGAAGTTAGTTCTGTACTGGTACCACTGATCTAGATTACCGGAGGGTGGTAAGGACGCCAACATTTAGGAGATCTAGAAATAGTCTGCAATAATATTCAATTGCTTATGTTGTCAGACATTTCTTTATAATATGATGGTTAGAATCACATTGTCTATTGAGTGTTTTCCTCATAGACTGGTATATCCTCAATATCTTAACAATGAATGATCACCAAGATAAAACAAGTTTAAATAGGCCCTTTTTGAAAGGCACGGATGGGGATTGAACCCATGATCTTCGGTTTACGAGACCGACGCCTTACCACTTGGCTACCATGCCTGCAAATTAACTATTACAATTTTGTTTTCTATAGTTATAATTCTTCTAAACTGTGCCAAGCATTCTGTCTTTAGTAATGTAGGGGATGACTAAATAACATAATTCATGTGAAGTTAGTTCTGTACTGGTACCACTGATCTAGATTACCGGAGGGTGGTAAGGACGCCAACAATTAGGAGATCTAGAAATAGTCTGCAATAATATTCAATTGCTTATGTTGTCAGACATTTCTTTATGATAAGATGGTTAGAATCACATTGTCTATTGAGTGTTTTCCTCATAGACTGGTATATCCTCAATATCTTAACAATGAATGATCACCAAGATAAAACAAGTTTAAATAGGCCCTTTTTGAAAGGCACAGAGAGGGATTGAACCCATGATCTTCGGTTTACGAGACTGACGCCTTACCACTTGGCCACCATGCCTGCAAAATAAGTATTACAATTTTGTTTTCTATAGTTATAATTCTTCTGAACTTTGCCAAGCATTCTGTCTTTAGTAATGTAGGGGATGACTAAATAACCTAATTCATGTGAAGTTAGTTCTGTACTGGAGCCACTGATTTAAATTACCTGAGGGAGGCAAGGACCCCAACATTTAGGAGACCTAGAAATATTTAATCATATTCAATTGCTTATGTTAACATGTCACAATTTTTTTTTATGATATGATGGTTATTGTCGAGTGTTTTTCTCATAGAATGGTATATCTTCAATAACTTCACAATGAATGATAACCAAGATGGACCAAGTTTAAATAGGCCATTCTTGAAAGGCACGGATGGGGATTGAACCCATGATCTTCGGTTTACTAGACCGACGCCTTACCACTTGGCCACCATGCCTGCAAAATAACTATTACAATTTTGTTTTCTATAGTTATAATTCTTCTAAACTGTGCCAAGCATTCTGTCTTTAGTAATGTAGGGGATGACTAAATAAAATAATTCATGTGAAGTTAGTTCTGTACTGGTACCACTGATCTAGATTACCGGAGGGTGGTAAGGACGCCAACATTTAGGAGATCTAGAAATAGTCTGCAATAATATTCAATTGCTTATGTTGTCAGACATTTCTTTATAATATGATGGTTAGAATCACATTGTCTATTGAGTGTTTTCCTCATAGACTGGTATATCCTCAATATCTTAACAATGAATGATCACCAAGATAAAACAAGTTTAAATAGGCCCTTTTTGAAAGGCACGGATGGGGATTGAACCCATGATCTTCGGTTTACGAGACCGACGCCTTACCACTTGGCTACCATGCCTGCAAATTAACTATTACAATTTTGTTTTCTATAGTTATAATTCTTCTAAACTGTGCCAAGCATTCTGTCTTTAGTAATGTAGGGGATGACTAAATAACATAATTCATGTGAAGTTAGTTCTGTACTGGTACCACTGATCTAGATTACCGGAGGGTGGTAAGGACGCCAACAATTAGGAGATCTAGAAATAGTCTGCAATAATATTCAATTGCTTATGTTGTCAGACATTTCTTTATGATAAGATGGTTAGAATCACATTGTCTATTGAGTGTTTTCCTCATAGACTGGTATATCCTCAATATCTTAACAATGAATGATCACCAAGATAAAACAAGTTTAAATAGGCCCTTTTTGAAAGGCACAGAGAGGGATTGAACCCATGATCTTCAGTTTACGAGACTGACGCCTTACCACTTGGCCACCATGCCTGCAAAATAAGTATTACAATTTTGTTTTCTATAGTTATAATTCTTCTGAACTTTGCCAAGCATTCTGTCTTTAGTAATGTAGGGGATGACTAAATAACCTAATTCATGTGAAGTTAGTTCTGTACTGGAGCCACTGATTTAAATTACCTGAGGGAGGCAAGGACCCCAACATTTAGGAGACCTAGAAATACTCTAATCATATTCAATTGCTTATGTTAACCTGTCACACATTTTCTTTATGATATGATGGTTATTGTCGAGTGTTTTTCTCATAGAATGGTATATCTTCAATAACTTCACAATGAATGATAACCAAGATGGACCAGGTTTAAATAGGCCATTCTTGAAAGGCACGGATGGGGATTGAACCCATGATCTTCGGTTTACGAGACCGACGCCTTACCACTTGGCCACCATGCCTGCAAAATAACTATTACAATTTTGTTTTCTATAGTTATAATTCTTCTAAACTGTGCCAAGCATTCTGTCTTTAGTAATGTAGGGGATGACTAAATAAAATAATTCATGTGAAGTTAGTTCTGTACTGGTACCACTGATCTAGATTACCGGAGGGTGGTAAGGACGCCAACATTTAGGAGATCTAGAAATAGTCTGCAATAATATTCAATTGCTTATGTTGTCAGACATTTCTTTATAATATGATGGTTAGAATCAAATTGTCTATTGAGTGTTTTCCTCATAGACTGGTATATCCTCAATATCTTAACAATGAATGATCACCAAGATAAAACAAGTTTAAATAGGCCCTTTTTGAAAGGCACGGATGGGGATTGAACCCATGATCTTCAGTTTACGAGACCGACGCCTTACCACTTGGCCACCATGCCTGCAAAATAACTATTACAATTTTGTTTTCTATAGTTATAATTCTTCTAAACTGTGCCAAGCATTCTGTCTTTAGTAATGTAGGGGATGACTAAATAACATAATTCATGTGAAGTTAGTTCTGTACTGGAGTCACTGATTTAAATTACCTGAGGGAGGCAAGGACCCCAACATTTAGGAGACCTAGAAATACTCTAATCATATTCAATTGCTTATGTTAACCTGTCACACATTTTCTTTATGATATGATGGTTATTGTCGAGTGTTTTTCTCATAGAATGGTATATCTTCAATAACTTCACAATGAATGATAACCAAGATGGACCAAGTTTAAATAGGCCATTCTTGAAAGGCACGGATGGGGATTGAACCCATGATCTTCGGTTTACGAGACCGACGCCTTACCACTTGGCCACCATGCCTGCAAAAAAAGTATTACAATTTTGTTTTCTATACTTACTATTCTTCTGAACTTTGCCAAGCATTCTGTCTTTAGTAAAGTAGGGGATGACTAAATAACATAATTCATGTGAAGTTAGTTCTGTACTGGAGCCACTGATTTAAATTACCTGAGGGAGGCAAGGACCCCAACATTTAGGAGACCTAGAAATACTCTAATCATATTCAATTGCTTATGTTAACCTGTCACACATTTTCTTTATGATATGATGGTTATTGTCGAGTGTTTTTCTCATAGAATGGTATATCTTCAATAACTTCACAATGAATGATAACCAAGATGGACCAAGTTTAAATAGGCCATTCTTGAAAGGCACGGATGGGGATTGAACCCATGATCTTCGGTTTACGAGACCGACGCCTTACCACTTGGCCACCATGCCTGCAAAAAAAGTATTACAATTTTGTTTTCTATACTTACTATTCTTCTGAACTTTGCCAAGCATTCTGTCTTTAGTAAAGTAGGGGATGACTAAATAACATAATTCATGTGAAGTTAGTTCTGTACTGGAGCCACTGATTTAAATTACCTGAGGGAGGCAAGGACCCCAACATTTAGGAGACCTAGAAATACTTTAATCATATTCAATTGCTTATGTTAACCTGTCACACATTTTCTTTATGATATGATGGTTATTGTTGAGTGTTTTTCTCATAGAATGGTATATCTTCAATAACTTCACAATGAATGATCACCAAGATGGACCAAGTTTAAATAGGCCATTCTTGAAAGGCAAGGATGGGGATTGAACCCATGATCTTCGGTTTACGAGACCGACGCCTTACCACTTGGCCACAATGCCTGCAAAATAACTATTACAATTTTGTTTTCTATAGTTATAATTCTTCTAAACTGTGCCAAGCATTCTGTCTTTAGTAATGTAGGGGATGACTAAATAACATAATTCATGTGAAGTTAGTTCTGTACTGGTACCACTGATCTAGATTACCGGAGGGTGGTAAGGACGCCAACATTTAGGAGATCTAGAAATAGTCTGCAATAATATTCAATTGCTTATGTTGCCAGACATTTCTTTATGATATGATGGTTAGAATCACATTGTCTATTGAGTGTTTTCCTCATAGACTGATATATCATCAATATCTTAACAATAAATGATCACCAAGATAAAACAAGTTTAAATAGGCCCTTTTTGAAAGGCACAGAGAGGGATTGAACCCATGATCTTTGGTTTACGAGACTGACGCCTTACCACTTGGCCACCATGCCTGCAAAATAAGTATTACAATTTTGTTTTCTATAGTTATAATTATTCTGAACTTTGCCAAGCATTCTGTCTTTAGTAATGTAGGGGATGACTAAATAACCTAATTCAAGTGAAGTTAGTTCTGTACTGGAGCCACTGATTTAAATTACCTGAGGGAGGCAAGGACCCCAACATTTAGGAGACCTAGAAATATTTAATCATATTCAATTGCTTATGTTAACATGTCACAATTTTTTTTTATGATATGATGGTTATTGTCGAGTGTTTTTCTCATAGAATGGTATATCTTCAATAACTTCACAATGAATGATCACCAAGATGGACCAAGTTTAAATAGGCCATTCTTGAAAGGCAAGGATGGGGATTGAACCCATGATCTTCGGTTTACGAGACCGACGCCTTACCAGTTGGCCACCATGCCTGCAAAATAACTATTACAATTTTGTTTTCTATAGTTATAATTCTTCTAAACTGTGCCAAGCATTCTGTCTTTAGTAATGTAGGGGATGACTAAATAAAATAATTCATGTGAAGTTAGTTCTGTACTGGTACCACTGATCTAGATTACCGGAGGGTGGTAAGGACGCCAACATTTAGGAGATCTAGAAATAGTCTGCAATAATATTCAATTGCTTATGTTGTCAGACATTTCTTTATAATATGATGGTTAGAATCACATTGTCTATTGAGTGTTTTCCTCATAGACTGGTATATCCTCAATATCTTAACAATGAATGATCACCAAGATAAAACAAGTTTAAATAGGCCCTTTTTGAAAGGCACAGAGAGGGATTGAACCCATGATCTTCGGTTTACGAGACTGACGCCTTACCACTTGGCCACCATGCCTGCAAAATAAGTATTACAATTTTGTTTTCTATAGTTATAATTATTCTGAACTTTGCCAAGCATTCTGTCTTTAGTAATGTAGGGGATGACTAAATAACCTAATTCATGTGAAGTTAGTTCTGTACTGGAGCCACTGATTTAAATTACCTGAGGGAGGCAAGGACCCCAACATTTAGGAGACCTAGAAATATTTAATGATATTCAATTGCTTACGTTAACATGTCACAATTTTTTTTTATGATATGATGGTTATTGTCGAGTGTTTTTCTCATAGAATGGTGTATCTTCAATAACTTCACAATGAATGATAACCAAGATGGACCAAGTTTAAATAGGCCATTCTTGAAAGGCACGGATGGGGATTGAACTCATGATCTTCGGTTTACGAGACCGACGCCTTACCACTTGGCCACCATGCCTGCAAAATAACTATTACAATTTTGTTTTCTATAGTTATAATTCTTCTAAACTGTGCCAAGCATTCTGTCTTTAGTAATGTAGGGGATGACTAAATAAAATAATTCATGTGAAGTTAGTTCTGTACTGGTACCACTGATCTAGATTACCGGAGGGTGGTAAGGACGCCAACATTTAGGAGATCTAGAAATAGTCTGCAATAATATTCAATTGCTTATGTTGTCAGACATTTCTTTATAATATGGTGGTTAGAATCACATTGTCTATTGAGTGTTTTCCTCATAGACTGGTATATCCTCAATATCTTAACAATGAATGATCACCAAGATAAAACAAGTTTAAATAGGCCCTTTTTGAAAGGCACGGATGGGGATTGAACCCATGATCTTCGGTTTACGAGACTGACGCCTTACCACTTGGCCACCATGCCTGCAAAATAACTATTACAGTTTTGTTTTCTATAGTTATAATTCTTCTAAACTGTGCCAAGCATTCTGTCTTTAGTAATGTAGGGGATGACTAAATAACATAATTCATGTGAAGTTAGTTCTGTACTGGTACCACTGATCTAGATTACCGGAGGGTGGTAAGGACGCCAACATTTAGGAGATCTAGAAATAGTCTGCAATAATATTCAATTGCTTATGTTGTCAGACATTTCTTTATGATAAGATGGTTAGAATCACATTGTCTATTGAGTGTTTTCCTCATAGACTGGTATATCCTCAATATCTTAACAATGAATGATCACCAAGATAAAACAAGTTTAAATAGGCCCTTTTTGAAAGGCACAGAGAGGGATTGAACCCATGATCTTCGGTTTACGAGACTGACGCCTTACCACTTGGCCACCATGCCTGCAAAATAAGTATTACAATTTTGTTTTCTATAGTTATAATTCTTCTGAACTTTGCCAAGCATTCTGTCTTTAGTAATGTAGGGGATGACTAAATAACCTAATTCATGTGAAGTTAGTTCTGTACTGGAGCCACTGATTTAAATTACCTGAGGGAGGCAAGGACCCCAACATTTAGGAGACCTAGAAATACTCTAATCATATTCAATTGCTTTATGTTAACCTGTCACACATTTTCTTTATGATATGATGGTTATTGTCGAGTGTTTTTCTCATAGAATGGTATATCTTCAATAACTTCACAATGAATGATAACCAAGATGGACCAAGTTTAAATAGGCCATTCTTGAAAGGCACGGATGGGGATTGAACCCATGATCTTCGGTTTACGAGACCGACGCCTTACCACTTGGCCACCATGCCTGCAAAATAACTATTACAATTTTGTTTTCTATAGTTATAATTCTTCTAAACTGTGCCAAGCATTCTGTCTTTAGTAATGTAGGGGATGACTAAATAACATAATTCATGTGAAGTTAGTTCTGTACTGGTACCACTGATCTAGATTACCGGAGGGTGGTAAGGACGCCAACATTTAGGAGATCTAGAAATAGTCTGCAATAATATTCAATTGCTTATGTTGTCAGACATTTCTTTATGATAAGATGGTTAGAATCACATTGTCTATTGAGTGTTTTCCTCATAGACTGGTATATCCTCAATATCTTAACAATGAATGATCACCAAGATAAAACAAGTTTAAATAGGCCCTTTTTGAAAGGCACAGAGAGGGATTGAACCCATGATCTTCGGTTTACGAGACTGACGCCTTACCACTTGGCCACCATGCCTGCAAAATAAGTATTACAATTTTGTTTTCTATAGTTATAATTCTTCTGAACTTTGCCAAGCATTCTGTCTTTAGTAATGTAGGGGATGACTAAATAACCTAATTCATGTGAAGTTAGTTCTGTACTGGAGCCACTGATTTAAATTACCTGAGGGAGGCAAGGACCCCAACATTTAGGAGACCTAGAAATACTCTAATCATATTCAATTGCTTATGTTAACCTGTCACACATTTTCTTTATGATATGATGGTTATTGTCGAGTGTTTTTCTCATAGAATGGTATATCTTCAATAACTTCACAATGAATGATAACCAAGATGGACCAAGTTTAAATAGGCCATTCTTGAAAGGCACGGATGGGGATTGAACCCATGATCTTCGGTTTACGAGACCGACGCCTTACCACTTGGCCACCATGCCTGCAAAATAACTATTACAATTTTGTTTTCTATAGTTATAATTCTTCTAAACTGTGCCAAGCATTCTGTCTTTAGTAATGTAGGGGATGACTAAATAAAATAATTCATGTGAAGTTAGTTCTGTACTGGTACCACTGATCTAGATTACCGGAGGGTGGTAAGGACGCCAACATTTAGGAGATCTAGAAATAGTCTGCAATAATATTCAATTGCTTATGTTGTCAGACATTTCTTTATAATATGATGGTTAGAATCACATTGTCTATTGAGTGTTTTCCTCATAGACTGGTATATCCTCAATATCTTAACAATGAATGATCACCAAGATAAAACAAGTTTAAATAGGCCCTTTTTGAAAGGCACGGATGGGGATTGAACCCATGATCTTCAGTTTACGAGACCGACGCCTTACCACTTGGCCACCATGCCTGCAAAATAACTATTACAATTTTGTTTTCTATAGTTATAATTCTTCTAAACTGTGCCAAGCATTCTGTCTTTAGTAATGTAGGGGATGACTAAATAACATAATTCATGTGAAGTTAGTTCTGTACTGGAGTCACTGATTTAAATTACCTGAGGGAGGCAAGGACCCCAACATTTAGGAGACCTAGAAATACTCTAATAATATTCAATTGCTTATGTTAACCTGTCACACATTTTCTTTATGATATGATGGTTATTGTCGAGTGTTTTTCTCATAGAATGGTATATCTTCAATAACTTCACAATGAATGATAACCAAGATGGACCAAGTTTAAATAGGCCATTCTTGAAAGGCACGGATGGGGATTGAACCCATGATCTTCGGTTTACGAGACCGACGCCTTACCACTTGGCCACCATGCCTGCAAAAAAAGTATTACAATTTTGTTTTCTATACTTACTATTCTTCTGAACTTTGCCAAGCATTCTGTCTTTAGTAAAGTAGGGGATGACTAAATAACATAATTCATGTGAAGTTAGTTCTGTACTGGAGCCACTGATTTAAATTACCTGAGGGAGGCAAGGACCCCAACATTTAGGAGACCTAGAAATACTCTAATCATATTCAATTGCTTATGTTAACCTGTCACACATTTTCTTTATGATATGATGGTTATTGTCGAGTGTTTTTCTCATAGAATGGTATATCTTCAATAACTTCACAATGAATGATAACCAAGATGGACCAAGTTTAAATAGGCCATTCTTGAAAGGCACGGATGGGGATTGAACCCATGATCTTCGGTTTACGAGACCGACGCCTTACCACTTGGCCACCATGCCTGCAAAAAAAGTATTACAATTTTGTTTTCTATACTTACTATTCTTCTGAACTTTGCCAAGCATTCTGTCTTTAGTAAAGTAGGGGATGACTAAATAACATAATTCATGTGAAGTTAGTTCTGTACTGGAGCCACTGATTTAAATTACCTGAGGGAGGCAAGGACCCCAACATTTAGGAGACCTAGAAATACTTTAATCATATTCAATTGCTTATGTTAACCTGTCACACATTTTCTTTATGATATGATGGTTATTGTTGAGTGTTTTTCTCATAGAATGGTATATCTTCAATAACTTCACAATGAATGATCACCAAGATGGACCAAGTTTAAATAGGCCATTCTTGAAAGGCAAGGATGGGGATTGAACCCATGATCTTCGGTTTACGAGACCGACGCCTTACCACTTGGCCACAATGCCTGCAAAATAACTATTACAATTTTGTTTTCTATAGTTATAATTCTTCTAAACTGTGCCAAGCATTCTGTCTTTAGTAATGTAGGGGATGACTAAATAACATAATTCATGTGAAGTTAGTTCTGTACTGGTACCACTGATCTAGATTACCGGAGGGTGGTAAGGACGCCAACATTTAGGAGATCTAGAAATAGTCTGCAATAATATTCAATTGCTTATGTTGCCAGACATTTCTTTATGATATGATGGTTAGAATCACATTGTCTATTGAGTGTTTTCCTCATAGACTGATATATCATCAATATCTTAACAATAAATGATCACCAAGATAAAACAAGTTTAAATAGGCCCTTTTTGAAAGGCACAGAGAGGGATTGAACCCATGATCTTTGGTTTACGAGACTGACGCCTTACCACTTGGCCACCATGCCTGCAAAATAAGTATTACAATTTTGTTTTCTATAGTTATAATTATTCTGAACTTTGCCAAGCATTCTGTCTTTAGTAATGTAGGGGATGACTAAATAACCTAATTCATGTGAAGTTAGTTCTGTACTGGAGCCACTGATTTAAATTACCTGAGGGAGGCAAGGACCCCAACATTTAGGAGACCTAGAAATATTTAATCATATTCAATTGCTTATGTTAACATGTCACAATATTTTTTTATGATATGATGGTTATTGTCGAGTGTTTTTCTCATAGAATGGTATATCTTCAATAACTTCACAATGAATGATCACCAAGATGGACCAAGTTTAAATAGGCCATTCTTGAAAGGCAAGGATGGGGATTGAACCCATGATCTTCGGTTTACGAGACCGACGCCTTACCAGTTGGCCACCATGCCTGCAAAATAACTATTACAATTTTGTTTTCTATAGTTATAATTCTTCTAAACTGTGCCAAGCATTCTGTCTTTAGTAATGTAGGGGATGACTAAATAAAATAATTCATGTGAAGTTAGTTCTGTACTGGTACCACTGATCTAGATTACCGGAGGGTGGTAAGGACGCCAACATTTAGGAGATCTAGAAATAGTCTGCAATAATATTCAATTGCTTATGTTGTCAGACATTTCTTTATAATATGATGGTTAGAATCACATTGTCTATTGAGTGTTTTCCTCATAGACTGGTATATCCTCAATATCTTAACAATGAATGATCACCAAGATAAAACAAGTTTAAATAGGCCCTTTTTGAAAGGCACGGATGGGGATTGAACCCATGATCTTCAGTTTACGAGACCGACGCCTTACCACTTGGCCACCATGCCTGCAAAATAACTATTACAATTTTGTTTTCTATAGTTATAATTCTTCTAAACTGTGCCAAGCATTCTGTCTTTAGTAATGTAGGGGATGACTAAATAACATAATTCATGTGAAGTTAGTTCTGTACTGGAGTCACTGATTTAAATTACCTGAGGGAGGCAAGGACCCCAACATTTAGGAGACCTAGAAATACTCTAATAATATTCAATTGCTTATGTTAACCTGTCACACATTTTCTTTATGATATGATGGTTATTGTCGAGTGTTTTTCTCATAGAATGGTATATCTTCAATAACTTCACAATGAATGATAACCAAGATGGACCAAGTTTAAATAGGCCATTCTTGAAAGGCACGGATGGGGATTGAACCCATGATCTTCGGTTTACGAGACCGACGCCTTACCACTTGGCCACCATGCCTGCAAAAAAAGTATTACAATTTTGTTTTCTATACTTACTATTCTTCTGAACTTTGCCAAGCATTCTGTCTTTAGTAAAGTAGGGGATGACTAAATAACATAATTCATGTGAAGTTAGTTCTGTACTGGAGCCACTGATTTAAATTACCTGAGGGAGGCAAGGACCCCAACATTTAGGAGACCTAGAAATACTCTAATCATATTCAATTGCTTATGTTAACCTGTCACACATTTTCTTTATGATATGATGGTTATTGTCGAGTGTTTTTCTCATAGAATGGTATATCTTCAATAACTTCACAATGAATGATAACCAAGATGGACCAAGTTTAAATAGGCCATTCTTGAAAGGCACGGATGGGGATTGAACCCATGATCTTCGGTTTACGAGACCGACGCCTTACCACTTGGCCACCATGCCTGCAAAAAAAGTATTACAATTTTGTTTTCTATACTTACTATTCTTCTGAACTTTGCCAAGCATTCTGTCTTTAGTAAAGTAGGGGATGACTAAATAACATAATTCATGTGAAGTTAGTTCTGTACTGGAGCCACTGATTTAAATTACCTGAGGGAGGCAAGGACCCCAACATTTAGGAGACCTAGAAATACTTTAATCATATTCAATTGCTTATGTTAACCTGTCACACATTTTCTTTATGATATGATGGTTATTGTTGAGTGTTTTTCTCATAGAATGGTATATCTTCAATAACTTCACAATGAATGATCACCAAGATGGACCAAGTTTAAATAGGCCATTCTTGAAAGGCAAGGATGGGGATTGAACCCATGATCTTCGGTTTACGAGACCGACGCCTTACCACTTGGCCACAATGCCTGCAAAATAACTATTACAATTTTGTTTTCTATAGTTATAATTCTTCTAAACTGTGCCAAGCATTCTGTCTTTAGTAATGTAGGGGATGACTAAATAACATAATTCATGTGAAGTTAGTTCTGTACTGGTACCACTGATCTAGATTACCGGAGGGTGGTAAGGACGCCAACATTTAGGAGATCTAGAAATAGTCTGCAATAATATTCAATTGCTTATGTTGCCAGACATTTCTTTATGATATGATGGTTAGAATCACATTGTCTATTGAGTGTTTTCCTCATAGACTGATATATCATCAATATCTTAACAATAAATGATCACCAAGATAAAACAAGTTTAAATAGGCCCTTTTTGAAAGGCACAGAGAGGGATTGAACCCATGATCTTTGGTTTACGAGACTGACGCCTTACCACTTGGCCACCATGCCTGCAAAATAAGTATTACAATTTTGTTTTCTATAGTTATAATTATTCTGAACTTTGCCAAGCATTCTGTCTTTAGTAATGTAGGGGATGACTAAATAACCTAATTCATGTGAAGTTAGTTCTGTACTGGAGCCACTGATTTAAATTACCTGAGGGAGGCAAGGACCCCAACATTTAGGAGACCTAGAAATATTTAATCATATTCAATTGCTTATGTTAACATGTCACAATATTTTTTTATGATATGATGGTTATTGTCGAGTGTTTTTCTCATAGAATGGTATATCTTCAATAACTTCACAATGAATGATCACCAAGATGGACCAAGTTTAAATAGGCCATTCTTGAAAGGCAAGGATGGGGATTGAACCCATGATCTTCGGTTTACGAGACCGACGCCTTACCAGTTGGCCACCATGCCTGCAAAATAACTATTACAATTTTGTTTTCTATAGTTATAATTCTTCTAAACTGTGCCAAGCATTCTGTCTTTAGTAATGTAGGGGATGACTAAATAAAATAATTCATGTGAAGTTAGTTCTGTACTGGTACCACTGATCTAGATTACCGGAGGGTGGTAAGGACGCCAACATTTAGGAGATCTAGAAATAGTCTGCAATAATATTCAATTGCTTATGTTGTCAGCCATTTCTTTATAATATGATGGTTAGAATCACATTGTCTATTGAGTGTTTTCCTCATAGACTGGTATATCCTCAATATCTTAACAATGAATGATCACCAAGATAAAACAAGTTTAAATAGGCCCTTTTTGAAAGGCACAGAGAGGGATTGAACCCATGATCTTCGGTTTACGAGACTGACGCCTTACCACTTGGCCACCATGCCTGCAAAAAAAGTATTACAATTTTGTTTTCTATAGTTATAATTATTCTGAACTTTGCCAAGCATTCTGTCTTTAGTAATGTAGGGGATGACTAAATAACCTAATTCATGTGAAGTTAGTTCTGTACTGGAGCCACTGATTTAAATTACCTGAGGGAGGCAAGGACCCCAACATTTAGGAGACCTAGAAATATTTAATGATATTCTGTCAGAGTGAGAAACAGAGTGGCGCTACGTTGATACAAAACAGAACCCAGCTGACGTCATCACCCGGGGAATGCCCCTAGATGACCTCACCCGTCGCAATGTCTACAGCGCGCAGCCCAGCATACCAAGGATGGCTGACCTTCCTCCATGTCGCCTCCGAATCGGTGACAAGCCATTCCACTCAACGGGTATGGACTGCTTTGGCCCGCTGCACATAAAGAAAGGAAGAGGAACCGAGAAGCGGTGGGGTATTGTATTCAAATGCATGACCACCAGAGCGATACACATCGAGCTTCTCCCGACCATGAGCACAGACTCATTCCTTATGGCCTTCCGTAGATTCACATCACGGAAAGGAAGACCGTCTACACTATTGTCCGATCATGGGACAAACTTCAAAGGCGGCGAAAGAGAGCTGAGAGAGAGCTTCCAAGCTATGGGCACAGAACTTAAGACCCACCTCGCTCCAGCACAGATTGACTTCCAATTCAACCCCCCAAATGCACCCCACTTCGGTGGTACTTGGGAACGGGAAGTGCGTTCCATAAAGACAGCCCTGTACGCAGTACTTGGGGCCCAGACTGTGGCGGAAGAAGTCCTAATGACAGTCCTCACGGAGATTGAGGGAGTATTGAACTCTAAGCCCCTCGGCTACGTCTCCAGCGATGTGGCGGATATCGACCCAGTTACCCCCAACACACTCCTGATGGGGCGGCTAGATCCCGCGTTACCCCAGACAATGTACCGGCCTGAAGAAGCGAACGGCCGACGAATGTGGAGGTACAGCCAAGTATTAGCCGACAAGTTTTGGAGCAGTTTCCTACTGCACTACCTACCGTCTCTACAGACCCGCCAGAAGTGGGTAAAGAAGAGAGACAATTTGACAGAAGGAACAGTCGTCATGATTATTGATCAATCACTGCCCAGAGCTATGTGGCCGGCCGGCCGCGTAAGCAAAGTGATCACCGGTGCCGACGGCAAGGTCCAAGCAGCTGAAGTGCTTGTCCAGGGTCGCACTTACACCCGTCCCGTGGCGAGGCTCATAGAACTGCCCCGACTCCCAGACACAATCGATGATGACCATGACCCTATAACCCTATGACTTTGTGAAGTTGACTGACCCCTACAGCAAACCCTTATGTGTAAATAGACAACGCGATTAATCTGTCTCTGCTTAACTGATTAGGTCTGGGACCAATCAGGGGGTGGCTGTTGTGAAGGGCCAGATTAAACCGAATATATATATTTATTTATATATATATATTTAATTGTATTTGTATATTCTCTAATATTCCCTGATATCCCTTGTATATTCCTTGTACAATATGCATTGAATATCCATTCTAGCCTACTGAACATCCCATAATAGTCTCCATTCTACTATGGTTATTGTCGAGTGTTTTTCTCATAGAATGGTATATCTTCAATAACTTCACAAATAATGATAACCAAGATGGACCAAGTTTAAATAGGCCATTCTTAAAAGGCACGGATGGGGATTGAACCCATGATCTTCGGTTTACGAGACCGACGTCTTACCACTTGGCCACCATGCCTGCAAAAAAAGTATTACAATTTTGTTTTCTATAGTTATAATTCTTCTAAACTGTGCCAAGCATTCTGTCTTTAGTAATGTAGGGGATGACTAAATAACCTAATTCATGTGAAGTTAGTTCTGTACTGGAGCCACTGATTTAAATTACCTGATGGAAGCAAGGACCCCAACATTTAGGAGACCTAGAAATACTCTAATCATATTCAATTGCTTATGTTAACATGTCACAATTTTTTTTATGATATGATGGTTATTGTCGAGTGTTTTTCTCATAGAATGGTATATCTTCAATAACTTCACAATGAATGATCACCAAGATGGACCAAGTTTAAATAGGCCATTCTTGAAAGGCAAGGATGGGGATTGAACCCATGATCTTCGGTTTACGAGACCGACGCCTTACCACTTGGCCACCATGCCTGCAAAAAAACAATTACAATTTTGTTTTCTATAGTTATAATTCTTCTAAACTGTGCCAAGCATTCTGTCTTTAGTAATGTAGGGGATGACTAAATAACATAATTCATGTGAAGTTAGTTCTGTACTGGTACCACTGATCTAGATTACCGGAGGGTGGTAAGGACGCCAACATTTAGGAGATCTAGAAATAGTCTGCAATAATATTCAATTGCTTATGTTGTCAGACATTTCTTTATGATATGATGGTTAGAATCACATTGTCTATTGAGTGTTTTCCTCATAGACTGATATATCATCAATATCTTAACAATAAATGATCACCAAGATAAAACAAGTTTAAATAGGCCCTTTTTGAAAGGCACAGAGAGGGATTGAACCCATGATCTTCGGTTTACGAGACTGACGCCTTACCACTTGGCCACCATGCCTGCAAAATAAGTATTACAATTTTGTTTTCTATAGTTATAATTATTCTGAACTTTGCCAAGCATTCTGTCTTTAGTAATGCAGGGGATGACTAAATAACCTAATTCATGTGAAGTTAGTTCTGTACTGGAGCCACTGATTTAAATTACCTGAGGGAGGCAAGGACCCCAACATTTAGGAGACCTAGAAATATTTAATCATATTCAATTGCTTATGTTAACCTGTCACACATTTTCTTTATGATATGATGGTTATTGTTGAGTGTTTTTCTCATAGAATGGTATAACTTCAATAACTTCACAATGAATGATCACCAAGATGGACCAAGTTTAAATAGGCCATTCTTGAAAGGCAAGGATGGGGATTGAACCCATGATCTTCGGTTTACGAGACCGACGCCTTACCACTTGGCCACCATGCCTGCAAAATAACTATTACAATTTTGTTTTCTATAGTTATAATTCTTCTAAACTGTGCCAATCATTCTGTCTTTAGTAATGTAGGGGATGACTAAATAACATAATTCATGTGAAGTTAGTTCTGTACTGGTACCACTGATCTAGATTACCGGAGGGTGGTAAGGACGCCAACATTTAGGAGATCTAGAAATAGTCTGCAATAATATTCAATTGCTTATGTTGTCAGACATTTCTTTATAATATGATGGTTAGAATCACATTGTCTATTGAGTGTTTTCCTCATAGACTGGTATATCCTCAATATCTTAACAATGAATGATCACCAAGATAAAACAAGTTTAAATAGGCCCTTTTTGAAAGGCACGGATGGGGATTGAACCCATGATCTTCGGTTTACGAGACCGACGCCTTACCACTTGGCCACCATGCCTGCAAAATAACTATTACAATTTTGTTTTCTATAGTTATAATTCTTCTAAACTGTGCCAAGCATTCTGTCTTTAGTAATGTAGGGGATGACTAAATAAAATAATTCATGTGAAGTTAGTTCTGTACTGGTACCACTGATCTAGATTACCGGAGGGTGGTAAGGACGCCAACATTTAGGAGATCTAGAAATAGTCTGCAATAATATTCAATTGCTTATGTTGTCAGACATTTCTTTATGATAAGATGGTTAGAATCACATTGTCTATTGAGTGTTTTCCTCATAGACTGGTATATCCTCAATATCTTAACAATGAATGATCACCAAGATAAAACAAGTTTAAATAGGCCCTTTTTGAAAGGCACAGAGAGGGATTGAACCCATGATCTTCGGTTTACGAGACTGACGCCTTACCACTTGGCCACCATGCCGGCAAAATAAGTATCACAATTTTGTTTTCTATAGTTATAATTCTTCTGAACTTTGCCAAGCATTCTGTCTTTAGTAATGTAGGGGATGACTAAATAACCTAATTCATGTGAAGTTAGTTCTGTACTGGAGCCACTGATTTAAATTACCTGAGGGAGGCAAGGACCCCAACATTTAGGAGACCTAGAAATACTTTAATCATATTCAATTGCTTATGTTATCCTGTCACACATTTTCTTTATGATATGATGGTTATTGTTGAGTGTTTTTCTCATAGAATGGTATATCTTCAATAACTTCACAATGAATGATCACCAAGATGGACCAAGTTTAAATAGGCCATTCTTGAAAGGCAAGGATGGGGATTGAACCCATGATCTTCGGTTTACGAGACCGACGCCTTACCACTTGGCCACCATGCCTGCAAAATAACTATTACAATTTTGTTTTCTATAGTTATAATTCTTCTAAACTGTGCCAAGCATTCTGTCTTTAGTAATGTAGGGGATGACTAAATAAAATAATTCATGTGAAGTTAGTTCTGTACTGGTACCACTGATCTAGATTACCGGAGGGTGGTAAGGACGCCAACATTTAGGAGATCTAGAAATAGTCTGCAATAATATTCAATTGCTTATGTTGTCAGACATTTCTTTATAATATGATGGTTAGAATCACATTGTCTATTGAGTGTTTTCCTCATAGACTGGTATATCCTCAATATCTTAACAATGAATGATCACCAAGATAAAACAAGTTTAAATAGGCCCTTTTTGAAAGGCACAGAGAGGGATTGAACCCATGATCTTCGGTTTACAAGACTGACGCCTTACCACTTGGCCACCATGCCTGCAAAATAAGTATTACAATTTTGTTTTCTATAGTTATAATTCTTCTGAACTTTGCCAAGCATTCTGTCTTTAGTAATGTAGGGGATGACTAAATAACCTAATTCATGTGAAGTTAGTTCTGTACTGGAGCCACTGATTTAAATTACCTGATGGAAGCAAGGACCCCAACATTTAGGAGACCTAGAAATACTCTAATCATATTCAATTGCTTATGTTAACATGTCACAATTTTTTTTTATGATATGATGGTTATTGTCGAGTGTTTTTCTCATAGAATGGTATATCTTCAATAACTTCACAAATAATGATAACCAAGATGGACCAAGTTTAAATAGGCCATTCTTAAAAGGCACGGATGGGGATTGAACCCATGATCTTCGGTTTACGAGACCGACGTCTTACCACTTGGCCACCATGCCTGCAAAAAAAGTATTACAATTTTGTTTTCTATAGTTATAATTCTTCTAAACTGTGCCAAGCATTCTGTCTTTAGTAATGTAGGGGATGACTAAATAACCTAATTCATGTGTGTTACAAAGGATCAGATTAAACCGAATATATATATTTATTGATTGATATATATTGCATAGTATTTGTATATCGTTTGATATCCCTTGTATATTCCTTGTACATATACACATAATATCCCTTTAGTGCAGACCATAATATTTCATTCTCCTATTGGACAGCGGTCCACAGGCGCCAGAGCCATGCCTCCGGAGTCAGGTTCAAAGTCACCGTCAAGACATGTCTGTGCATGCCCGGCCTTGCCCAGGGCTACGAGACAGAAATGAGGTTGGCACTAGTTTGTTCGCCGTGCGTATAAATATGGCGCAGGTGAATACAGAAGCACTTAATCAGAAGTCAAGAGTTACCCAATAAGTTGAAGCCTCACCCACGATACTCCGTGCGGTGAAGTATGGCCTGTTTGGCCCCAAAATAGAGCATTGAGACCGCGTGCGAATTAATAACTGAATTGTCAGAGTTTGGCGCTATACCGTCGAGTGCGACATATTTCTATTAAGTCAGTAATAGTCTATTTGTGTATAGTGTATCGTGCGGCTAAAGTTCTACAGTGACCAGCATCACCAACGCTTCCTCGTATCAGCTAGAGTGCTTATCCAGGCTGGGCTGCTTTCATGGCGCTTTCACCCGAGGAGACCTAGACGAGAACCGTGTGGACATGTACACTGGATTAATCTACCCGACGACTACATAGCCCTTTGCGGCTGGATTATATTTGTTTTGGTCCTGTGATTTATGGAGCGGAGAATCGCCGACGCCTACACGTGTTGGATTTACCCTGTGAGGAGCCAAGTCGAGTCCGCGCCTCAGAGAGCCTGAGGCCGGCTAGCTTTCTTCACTGTGGAGCTACAGTCTACGGAGAACAGCTGTATTCGTCTGTGGATCAAGAGACTATTGCACCGTCTCCTGTACTTGGAGTCTCCTTAGTCATCGTTGACCAGACTCTCTACTACCGACAGATCCTCTACCCCTGCTGGCTTACAACCGGGGGGACCCTTCCAGTATCTCCCGCTATATATTACTAGTGTACCATAGATATAATTCCCTAAGATTCAGGTTGTATAATTACCTCCTGCGTAACCAGAAAATGGACATTCATTATTGATTTGCCTACGCACATTCCTTTGCCTTATAAGCGCATCCAAAGTAAATAGAGAAGTATCGTATGTACCTTTTGCTGCAATAAATACTTAATTACCATTTGGTGTGGAACCGGTTCATTGTGGGAAGTGTTCATCATATTTATATATCATGTACTGTATGGCCAGTAATTAAAGTACATAAAGCGGTAGTGGTTTAATGATACCATACTTATCAATACAGTCAGGGAATTGTACCCCTCAGTTACAATGTGAAGTTAGTTCTGTACTGGAGCCACTGATTTAAATTACCTGATGGAAGCAAGGACCCCAACATTTAGGAGACCTAGAAATACTCTAATCATATTCAATTGCTTATGTTAACATGTCACAATTTTTTTTTATGATATGATGCTTATTGTCGAGTGTTTTTCTCATAGAATGGTATATCTTCAATAACTTCACAAATAATGATAACCAAGATGGACCAAGTTTAAATACGCCATTCTTGAAAGGCACGGATGGGGATTGAACCCATGATCTTCGGTTTACGAGACCGACGCCTTACCACTTGGCCACCATGCGTATAATATAATTATTACAATTTTGTTTTCTATAGTTATAATTCTTCTAAACTGTGCCAAGCATTCTGTCTTTAGTAATGTAGGGGATGACTAAATAACCTAATTCATGTGAAGTTAGTTCTGTACTGGAGCCACTGATTTAAATTACCTGAGGGAGGCAAGGACCCCAACATTTAGGAGACCTAGAAATACTTTAATCATATTCAATTGCTTATGTTATCCTGTCACACATTTTCTTTATGACATGATGGTTATTGTTGAGTGTTTTTCTCATAGAATGGTATATCTTCAATAACTTCACAATGAATGATCACCAAGATGGACCAAGTTTTAATAGGCCATTCTTGAAAGGCAAGGATGGGGATTGAACCCATGATCTTCGGTTTACGAGACCGACGCCTTACGACTTGGCCACCATGCCTGCAAAATAAGTATTACAATTTTGTTTTCTATAGTTATAATTCTTCTGAACTTTGCCAAGCATTCTGTCTTTAGTAATGTAGGGGATGACTAAATAACCTAATTCATGTGAAGTTAGTTCTGTACTGGAGCCACTGATTTAAATTACCTGAGGGAGGCAAGGACCCCAACATTTAGGAGACCTAGAAATACTTTAATCATATTCAATTGCTTATGTTAACCTGTCACACATTTTCTTTATGATATGATGGTTATTGTTGAGTGTTTTTCTCATAGAATGGTATATCTTCAATAACTTCACAATGAATGATCACCAAGATGGACCAAGTTTAAATAGGCCATTCTTGAAAGGCAAGGATGGGGATTGAACCCATGATCTTCGGTTTACGAGACCGACGCCTCACCACTTGGCCACCATGCCTGCAAAGTAACTATTACAATTTTGTTTTCTATAGTTATAATTCTTCTAAACTGTGCCAAGCATTCTGTCTTTAGTAATGTAGGGGATGACTAAATAAAATAATTCATGTGAAGTTAGTTCTGTACTGGTACCACTGATCTAGATTACCGGAGGGTGGTAAGGACGCCAACATTTAGGAGATCTAGAAATAGTCTGCAATAATATTCAATTGCTTATGTTGTCAGACATTTCTTTATAATATGATGGTTAGAATACCATTGTCTATTGAGTGTTTTCCTCATAGACTGGTATATCCTCAATATCTTAACAATGAATGATCACCAAGATAAAACAAGTTTAAATAGGCCCTTTTTGAAAGGCACAGAGAGGGATTGAACCCATGATCTTCGGTTTACAAGACTGACGCCTTACCACTTGGCCACCATGCCTGCAAAATTACTATTACAATTTTGATTTCTATAGTTATAATTCTTCTGAACTTTGCCAAGCATTCTGTCTTTAGTAATGTAGGGGATGACTAAATAACCTAATTCATGTGAAGTTAGTTCTGTACTGGAGCCACTGATTTAAATTACCTGATGGAAGCAAGGACCCCAACATTTAGGAGACCTAGAAATACTCTAATCATATTCAATTGCTTATGTTAACATGTCACAATCTTTTTTTATGATATGATGGTTATTGTCGAGTGTTTTTCTCATAGAATGGTATATCTTCAATACCTTCATAAATAATGATAACCAAGATGGACCAAGTTTAAATAGGCCATTCTTGAAAGGCACGGATGGGGATTGAACCCATGATCTTCGGTTTACAAGACCGACGTCTTACCACTTGGCCACCATGCCTGCAAAATAACTATTACAATTTTGTTTTCTATAGTTATAATTCTTCTAAACTGTGCCAAGCATTCTGTCTTTAGTAATGTAGGGGATGACTAAATAAAATAATTCATGTGAAGTTAGTTCTGTACTGGTACCACTGATCTAGATTACCGGAGGGTGGTAAGGACGCCAACATTTAGGAGATCTAGAAATAGTCTGCAATAATATTCAATTGCTTATGTTGTCAGACATTTCTTTATAATATGATGGTTAGAATACCATTGTCTATTGAGTGTTTTCCTCATAGACTGGTATATCCTCAATATCTTAACAATGAATGATCACCAAGATAAAACAAGTTTAAATAGGCCCTTTTTGAAAGGCACAGAGAGGGATTGAACCCATGATCTTCGGTTTACAAGACTGACGCCTTACCACTTGGCCACCATGCCTGCAAAATTACTATTACAATTTTGATTTCTATAGTTATAATTCTTCTGAACTTTGCCAAGCATTCTGTCTTTAGTAATGTAGGGGATGACTAAATAACCTAATTCATGTGAAGTTAGTTCTGTACTGGAGCCACTGATTTAAATTACCTGATGGAAGCAAGGACCCCAACATTTAGGAGACCTAGAAATACTCTAATCATATTCAATTGCTTATGTTAACATGTCACAATCTTTTTTTATGATATGATGGTTATTGTCGAGTGTTTTTCTCATAGAATGGTATATCTTCAATACCTTCATAAATAATGATAACCAAGATGGACCAAGTTTAAATAGGCCATTCTTGAAAGGCACGGATGGGGATTGAACCCATGATCTTCGGTTTACAAGACCGACGTCTTACCACTTGGCCACCATGCCTGCAAAATAACTATTACAATTTTGTTTTCTATAGTTATAATTCTTCTAAACTGTGCCAAGCATTCTGTCTTTAGTAATGTAGGGGATGACTAAATAACATAATTCATGTGAAGTTAGTTCTGTACTGGTACCACTGATCTAGATTACCGGAGGGTGGTAAGGACGCCAACATTTAGGAGATCTAGAAATACTCTGCAATCATATTCAATTGCTTATGTTAACCTGTCACACATTTTCTTTATGATATGATGGTTAGAATCACATTGTCTATTGAGTGTTTTCCTCATAGACTGGTATATCCTCAATATCTTAACAATGAATGATCACCAAGATAAAACAAGTTTAAATAGGCCCTTTTTGAAAGGCACAGAGAGGGATTGAACCCATGATCTTCGGTTTACAAGACTGACGCCTTACCACTTGGCCACCATGGCTGCAAAATAAGCATTACAATTTTGTTTTGTATAGTTATAATTCTTCTGAACTTTGCCAAGCATTCTGTCTTTAGTAATGTAGGGGATGACTAAATAACCTAATTCATGTGAAGTTAGTTCTGTACTGGAGCCACTGATTTAAATGACCTGATGGAAGCAAGGACCCCAACATTTAGGAGACCTAGAAATACTCAAATCATATTCAATTGCTTATGTTAACATGTCACAATTTTTTTTTATGATATGATGGTTATTGTCGAGTGTTTTTCTCATAGAATGGTATATCTTCAATAACTTCACAAATAATGATAACCAAGATGGACCAAGTTTAAATAGGCAATTCTTGAAAGGCACGGATGGGGATTGAACCCATGATCTTCGGTTTACGAGACCGACGCCTTACCACTTGGCCACCATGCCTGCAAAATATCTATTACAATTTTGTTTTCTATAGTTATAATTCTTCTAAACTGTGCCAAGCATTCTGTCTTTAGTAAAGTAGGGGATGACTAAATAACATAATTCATGTGAAGTTAGTTCTGTACTGGAGTCACTGATTTAAATTACCTGAGGGAGGCAAGGACCCCAACATTTAGGAGACCTAGAAATACTCTAATTGTTACAAAGGGTCAGATTAAACCGAATATATATATTTATTGCTTGAGATCCCTTGTATAATATTTGTATATCGTTTGATATCCCTTGTATATTCTTTGTATATATACATGGAATATCCCTTTACCTGGGTACAAACCAGACCATAATATTCGCTCTCCTATTGGACAGCGACCCCTAGGCGCCAACGACCATACCCCCAACGGCAAGTTCAAAGGCAACGCCAAGGCATGTCTCAACATGTCCAGGTTTGCGCAGTAATACGAGACAGAACTGAGGTTGGCACTAGATAATTTACCTTACGTATAAATACGGCGCAGGTGTACACAGCAGCACTTATTCGTTCATTACTAGTAAAGCCTTCACCACGAGACAACGTACAGTGAAGTGGGCAACTTTGCCTCTGAATAGAGCCTTGAGAACCGCGTGCGAATAGATTGCTAAAGTGTCAGAGTTTAACGCAGTACCGTTGAGTTCGACTTATTCTAATGTGAAGTAATAGTCTATCATTTATAGTGTATCGTGCGGCTACCGTTCTTCAGTGACCAGCATTACCACCGGTTCGTCGTGTATATAGCTAGTGCACTTATCCAGGCTGGGCGGCCTAAACTCCTGCCCCCACCCGAGGAGTCCTAGACGAGAACCGTTGGATATGTACACCGGAGAACCTACACCGGCGACTGCAGAACCTTTTCTGGTTGGATTATATTGCTTTGGTACCGTGACTGCTGGAGCAGAGAACCGTCTACCCCACTATCGTGTGGGATCTACCCCCCGTGAGGAGCATCACTCGAGCCCGCCTCTAGGAAGAGGCTGGCTAGCTTTCATCCATGCTGTCGAGCATACTGGATTATAGCTGTTGCTTTGTCTACCGATCAAGGGAGTACTGCACTGGCTCCTGTATCTGGAGCCTCGTTATTCCGCGTTGACCCAGACTTTGCACCCGAACATTCCTCTACCCTGCCGGCCTTACACCCGGAGGGAACCCCCCAGTGTCTCCAGCTGGTACTAGTGTGCCTTATGTAATTGCTATGCCACAGGTGGCGTCAGTTTAGACCCATTTTACTATTCTCATTGACTTACGCTCTTGACCTACTTTACGTGTGTTCTTCGCCTTACAAGCGCGAGTATAATTCTCAATCTGTAACCTAACGTTGCTTGCTCTGATAATAATAAATACCCTCCAAATAGAACTTTATGTGTCATTGCCGTGTTCTTGTGTGGGTGTTCACCTTATATATTCATGTACTGTATGGCCAGTAATAAAAGTACATAACTAAGTAGTGGTTTAATATACCATACTCAATACAGTCAGGGAATTGTACCCCTCAGTTACAATTGGTCCTTCGAGCCGGAGGGTATCAGTGTAATATCTAATATAATATTGATATTAACCATGGCCAGCGGTGAACACTCCCCAAGCGGCTCTCCCAAGCTAGAACGCCCGCAGCGCAGACGTCAGCCACCTCCCTATCTGGAGGAATACGCTGTCAGTCTAATACCTAGCTTTAAACAGACGTTAAATGCGGATAAAGCGGATAGTCAAAGCATGTCAAATCCTACCGACCAGGCGACCCTGCCAGTAGAGACCCTAGTGGGTTCTAACGAAACTGACCAAGCTCACGGGGGGGACCAGGGGGGACATGACATGACTATACCCCCAGACAACGTCAACGGTATAATCCCCGGAGAGCTCCAGGATAAAGAAAGCGCTCCAGGGACAGAACCCGACACACGACCACAAGAGAAGCGCGCCCAGGAGATGGACCTCAGGGCGCGCCAAGAGAACAGATCTCCAACGAGCACTGTCAGAAGCCGATCACCCCCGTCAGTGTCATCCCCCAGCGAAGCGGACCAGATGCTGGCGCAGGCATTCATCGCCACCCTGGCAGCCTCCACTGCACGCGATCGACTCCAAGCACAGACGCTTAGTGAGCGCGAACATTCTTCCATGGAACAAGAGCGCCTCCGGGCGCAACAATTAAGTGAGCGCGAACACTCTACCATGGAAAGAGAACGCCTTCAGGCTCAACAGACGAGCGAGCGCGAACAATCTGCAGACCAACGAGAGCGCCTTCACGCGCAACTCCAAGCGCAAGCCCTTAGTGAACGCGAACACTCTGCAACCCAGCGAGAGCGCTTCCAGGCGCAACAAAGGAGTGAAGACGACCGCATACGACTGGAGACCAGACGCCTCCAGACGGAAGAGAACATTGAAAGAGACCGCGCCGATGCACAGCGCGCCGCCGCCAATGCACAGCGCGACGCAGCCCATGCCCAGCGCGAAGCAGAGCGCGACGCAGCCCACGCCCAGCGCGAAGCAGAGCGCGACCGGCTGCAGGCGCAGATAATAGAACAATTGATTGCCAGGGCGACACCCCCTCTCTCCGCACGGAGCTCCAGGACATCATCACGACAAGGGTCTAGGGCACCTTCCCCTACCCGACCAAGTGACCCGGAACCCGGCCAACAGAAGGATCCTATCTACGTCTCCGAACCCCCTCCCCGACCGGTCCATACGAGACCCAGCAACCGGGAAGAACCGGCCTACGCCGCCGAGAGACTGAATAGAAGACTTCAAGACCTAGAAGACCTAGAAGAGGAAGAGGAAGAGGAGGAAGGTCAAGCCCACCAGCAGCAACGTACTCAGGACCAGGAGGCCCAGTACAGCCCAGACTTCACCCCCGAGTCACTGCGCTACAAACCCCCGACTCAACTCACGGCTGAGTTTGACGCACAGTCAGCACAGAGGAACAGCACCTGGGTACACGGCCTCTGGTACCCACCAAGTACCAGCCCACGACAACACGTACGGGGAGACTCGCCCAGGAGGCCACTTCCCCAACGCTCACCGATGTGCCAGCCATCCATGGCATCGTACCTTGGCACACCGACGTTCCCAGACTTTACGCATGAGGACAGAGCACAGTACACGGAATTACGGATGTGCTTAGAGACTATGATGTCCGACGTCCCTGATGAGTCGTACAAATATGCCATCCTCCTCAAGCATCTCAAGGTGCCCAGAGCGCATAATATAGCGCTGGCATATTCCAACTCAAGCACCCCATACTCCGCGGCTCTAGTGGCCCTCGACCAGCGTTATGGACGCATATGGGACTACGTGATACAAGAAATAAGAAATATTGACCGTCTCCCCCCAGCCAAAGACAATAGAGCATTGGATGACCTCTCTATCAAGGTACAATCCCTGGTAGGGATGCTGGGGTCCCAAAAGGAAAAATGCCATAACCCTCCTCGAGCAGAGGACAAAGAGAGTCGAGGTCAATGGAGTGATGAGATACGCAACTCCACTCTTGAGGCGAGAGGGTATGCCCACCCTCCGCGCCTCAAAAGAAGCGACGGAGCGATATCTACTGAACACCGAGCGGCGTCTAGCCAAAGACCCCACTCAAGCCACTGTGTACCGCGCTGAGATTGACAAGCTAATCACAGCGGGACACATAAAGAAAATTGACATTCAAGAGGCCGACCAGACGACCGAATCATGGTACGTGCCCCACCACAAGGTCCACCACAACGGCAAGATCGTATTGTGTTCAACTGCAGCTACCAGATCGGACTACAGAATCTGAATAAAGAACTCTTGCCCGGCCCAACACTCGGCCCCTCTCTACTAGGCGTGTTGCTACGTTTCCGCCAAGACAAGGTGGCCATCAGCGGCGACATCAAAGGGATGTTCCTGCAGGTGCGACTAGTGGAAGAGGACAAGCCCCTGCTGCGGTTCTTATGGAGAGAGAGGATCGGGGATGAGCAACCATCCATCTACCAATGGGAGGTCCTCCCTTTCGGAACCACATGCAGCCCATGCTGTGCTACGTTCGCACTGCAAAAACATGTCGCAGAGGACCCAGCAGCTGACGAGGAGGTCAGACAAAGTGTAGAGAGGAGTTTCTACGTGGACAACTGTCTGCAAAGCGTCTCGACGCCAGAAGAAGCCGAAGCCCTCCTACTCAAGCTCCGCGCCTCCCTGATCAAAGGCGGCTTTGATCTCCGGCAGTGGGCCAGCAGCGACCCTCAAGTACTACGCAGCCTCTCCCCAGAGAACAAGGCAGCAAGCAGCGAGACCTGGATGGCGACCATCCCAGGTGAAGCCCAAGAAATGACATTAGGACTAGTCTGGCGCTTCAAAACAGACTCGCTCCATTACAGATACACACCCCTGACCACGGAGCAGGGAAGGTCGACTTCTCTACCGACCACCAGACGGAGTGTATACAGAACACTCGCCAGACAATGTGACCCGTTGGGATGTATCCTACCTTACACCACCAGGGCAAAAATGATTGTACGAGAGCTGTGGGACAAGGAACAGGGCTGGGACGACCCCATACCCGACCACCTCGCTTCCACCTGGAGAGAGTGGGAAAAAGAACTCAACTCGCTCCCAAATGTGAACATACGCCGCAGCTACTTCCCACCCACAGTGCGGCTGGAGACGTGCCAGATGGACCTGCACGTCTTCAGCGACGCCTCAGAAGTAGCCTACGGCTCGGTGGCCTACTTGCGGGCCCGAGAGAAGGGAGGAGAAATAAACACAGCCTTCATCCTGGCTCGCTCAAGGATAGCCCCCCGCAAGCAACAATCGATCCCGCGTCTAGAGCTCTGCGCAGCCCTGGTAGGCGCGCAACTCGCCACGTTAATCCAACGTGAACTCACCATCCCGGTGCAAAGAACAATCCTGTGGTCAGACTCCATGACCGTACTCACATGGATCCAGTCCGATTCGTGTAGATACAAGGTCTTCGTGGGAGTCAGAATCACAGAGATCCAAGACTTAACAGAATCAGCATGCTGGAGGTACGTGGACACGAAACAGAACCCAGCAGATGTCATCACACGGGGGATGTCCCTAGATGACCTCACATGTCACAATATCTACAGTGACGGTCCCGAGTTCCTCAAGCTCCCGGAAGAAGAGTGGCCTAACCCCACCCCACGGGAGGCTAGTCAAGAGGAGGCAGAGATGAAGAAATCTATGTTCTGTGGGTTGACGCACACACCAGTCCCCACCGACCCTAACATAGACGACTGCCCCACCCTTGAGAGTGCGCAGTTGGAGACATTCCTGTGGCACCACCCTGAGGTTCCCTCCACTACTGACATTAACGCCGCTAACTACGAAGAAGCAGAACTCCTTCTGCTACAGCGAGCCCAAAGAGACTCATTCCCCGAGGAGCTAGACTGTCTGCAGGGATCAAAGCCAGTCCCGTCAGACAGCAGACTGCTCCACCTGGCTCCTGAGCGCGACGCCCATGACCTCATCAGAGTGGGTGGTCGTCTGAGACGAGCCCCGGACTTAACGGATGACGTCAAGTTCCCTATAGTCCTCAACAGCCGACACAAGGTCAACGAGCTCATCATAAAGAAATACGACGAGGATGTGCACCACGCTGGGGCAGAGAGAGTCTTCGCTGAGATCCGACGTCGCTATTGGATACTGAATGGAAGAGAAGCAGTACGACGCTTCCAGCTGACCTGTCTAGACTGTCGCAAGTGGCGAGCACAGCCCAGTATACCCAGGATGGCTGATCTGCCTCCCTGTCGCCTCCGACTTGGCGACAAGCCCTTTCACTTCACCGGCATGGACTGCTTCGGCCCGCTTTATGTGAAGAAAGGAAGAGGGACGGAGAAGAGGTGGGGCATTGTATTCAAATGCATGACCACCCGAGCAATACACATAGAACTCCTTCCGACCATGAGTACGGACTCATTCCTCATGGCCTTCCGGAGATTCACAGCGCGAAAAGGAAAACCGTCTATATTATTGTCTGATCACGGGACAAACTTCAAAGGCGGAGAAAGAGAGCTGAGAGAGAGCTTCCAAGCCATGGGCCCAGAACTTAAGACCCACCTCGCTCCCTCTCAGATTGACTTCCAGTTTAACCCCCCGAACGCCCCTCACTTCGGGGGAACCTGGGAACGAGAAGTACGTTCAATAAAGACAGCCCTGTACGCCGTGCTTGGGGCCCAGACCGTGGCTGAAGAAGTCCTCACGACAGTCCTCACAGAGATCGAGGGAGTATTGAACTCAAAGCCCCTCGGTTACGTCTCAAGTGATGTAGCTGATGTCGACCCAGTCACCCCCAACACTCTCTTGATGGGGCGGCTGGACCCCGCGCTCCCACAGACGGTGTACAGACCTGAAGAAGTGAACGGCCGAAGAATGTGGAGGTACAGTCAAGTATTGGCTGACAAGTTTTGGGACAGTTTCCTCCTCCACTACCTACCGTCTCTACAAACCCGCCAGAAATGGGTAAAAGATAGAGACAACTTGACGGAGGACACAGTCGTCATGATCGTGGACCAGTCACAACCCCGAGCTATGTGGCCGGCCAGCCGCGTAAGCAAAGTGATCACTGGTGCCGACGGAAAGGTCAGAGCGGCAGAAGTTCTTGTCCAGGGACGGACATACACCCGACCCGTGGCGAGGCTGATAGAGTTGCCAAGGCTCCCTGACTCCCTTGATGACGATCATGACCCACTGACTTTGTGAATTGCCCTACTCCCCACAACAGACATTGAGTAGTTGACAAGACGATTAATCTGTCTTTGCTTTATCTAATTAGGTGTGGACTAATTAGGAGGCGGCTGTTACAAAGGGTCAGATTAAACCGAATATATATATTTATTGCTTGAGATCCCTTGTATAATATTTGTATATCGTTTGATATCCCTTGTATATTCTTTGTATATATACACGGAATATCCCTTTACCTGGGTACAAACCAGACCATAATATTCGCTCTCCTATTGGACAGCGACCCCTAGGCGCCAACGACCATACCCCCAACGGCAAGTTCAAAGGCAACGCCAAGGCATGTCTCAACATGTCCAGGTTTGCGCAGTAATACGAGACAGAACTGAGGTTGGCACTAGATAATTCACCTTACGTATAAATACGGCGCAGGTGTACACAGCAGCACTTATTCGTTCCTTACTAGTAAAGCCTTCACCACGAGACAACGTGCAGTGAAGTGGGCAACTTTGCCTCTGAATAGAGCCTTGAGAACCGCGTGCGAATAGATTGCTAAAGTGTCAGAGTTTAACGCAGTACCGTTGAGTTCGACTTATTCTAATGTGAAGTAATAGTCTATCATTTATAGTGTATCGTGCGGCTACCGTTCTTCAGTGACCAGCATTACCACCGGTTCGTCGTGTATATAGCTAGTGCACTTATCCAGGCTGGGCGGCCTAAACCCGTGCCCCCACCCGAGGAGTCCTAGACGAGAACCGTTGGATATGTACACCGGAGAACCTACACCGGCGACTGCAGAACCTTTTCTGGTTGGATTATATTGCTTTGGTACCGTGACTGCTGGAGCAGAGAACCGTCTACCCCACTATCGTGTGGGATCTACCCCCCGTGAGGAGCATCACTCGAGCCCGCCTCTAGGAAGAGGCTGGCTAGCTTTCATCCATGCTGTCGAGCATACTGGATTATAGCTGTTGCTTTGTCTACCGATCAAGGGAGTACTGCACTGGCTCCTGTATCTGGAGCCTCGTTATTCCGCGTTGACCCAGACTTTGCACCCGAACATTCCTCTACCCTGCTGGCCTTACACCCGGAGGGAACCCCCCAGTGTCTCCAGCTGGTACTAGTGTGCCTTATGTAATTGCTATGCCACAGGTGGCGTCAGTTTAGACCCATCTTACTATTCTCATTGACTTACGCTCTTGACCTACTTTACGTGTGTTCTTCGCCTTACAAGCGCGAGTATAATTCTCAATCTGTAACCTAACGTTGCTTGCTCTGATAATAATAAATACCCTCCAAATCGAACTTTATGTGTCATTGCCGTGTTCTTGTGTGGGTGTTCACCATATATATTCATGTACTGTATGGCCAGTAATTAAAGTACATAACTAAGTAGTGGTTTAATATACCATACTCTCAATACAGTCAGGGAATTGTACCCCTCAGTTACACTAATCATATTCAATTGCTTATGTTAACCTGTCACACATTTACTTTATGATATGATGGTTATTGTCGAGTGTTTTTCTCATAGAATGGTATATCTTCAATAACTTCACAATGAATGATAACCAAGATGGACCAAGTTTAAATGGGCCATTCTTGAAAGGCACGGATGGGGATTGAACCCATGAGCTTCGGTTTACGAGACCGACGCCTTACCACTTGGCCACCATAACTGCAAAAAAAAGTATTACAATTTTGTTTTCTATAGTTATAATTCTTCTAAACTGTGCCAAGCATTCTGTCTTTAGTAATGTAGGGGATGACTAAATAACCTAATTCATGTGAAGTTAGTTCTGTACTGGTACCACTGATCTAGATTACCGGAGGGTGGTAAGGACGCCAACATTTAGGAGATCTAGAAATACTCTGCAATAATATTCAATTGCTTATGTTGTCAGACATTTCTTTATGATATGATGGTTAGAATCACATTGTCTATTGAGTGTTTTCCTCATAGACTGGTATATCCTCAATATCTTAACAATGAATGATCACCAAGATAAAACAAGTTTAAATAGGCCCTTTTTGAAAGGCACAGAGAGGGATTGAACCCATGATTTTTGGTTTACGAGACCGACGCCTTAACACTTGGCCACCATGCCTGCAAGACAAGTATTACAATTTTGTTTTCTATACTTACTATTCTTCTGAACTTTGCCAAGCATTCTGTCTTTAGTAAAGTAGGGGATGACTAAATAACATAATTCATGTGAAGTTAGTTCTGTACTGGAGCCACTGATTTAAATTACCTGAGGGAGGCAAGGACCCCAACATTTAGGAGACCTAGAAATACTTTAATCATATTCAATTGCTTATGTTAACCTGTCTCACATTTTCTTTATGATATGATGGTTATTGTTGAGTGTTTTTCTCATAGAATGGTATATCTTCAATAACTTCACAATGAATGATCACCAAGATGGACCAAGTTTAAATAGGCCATTCTTGAAAGGCAAGGATGGGGATTGAACCCATGATCTTCGGTTTACGAGACCAACGCCTTACCACTTGGCCACCATGCCTGCAAAAAAACAATTTCAATTTTGTTTTCTATAGTTATAATTCTTCTAAACTGTGCCAAGCATTCTGTCTTTAGTAATGTAGGGGATGACTAAATAACATAATTCATGTGAAGTTAGTTCTGTACTGGTACCACTGATCTAGATTACCGGAGGGTGGTAAGGACGCCAACATTTAGGAGATCTAGAAATAGTATGCAATAATATTCAATTGCTTATGTTGTCAGACATTTCTTTATGATATGATGGTTAGAATCACATTGTCTATTGAGTGTTTTCCTCATAGACTGATATATCATCAATATCTTAACAATAAATGATCACCAAGATAAAACAAGTTTAAATAGGCCCTTTTTGAAAGGCACAGAGAGGGATTGAACCCATGATGTTCGGTTTACGAGACTGACGCCTTACCACTTGGCCACCATGCCTGCAAAATAAGTATTACAATTTTGTTTTCTATAGTTATAAATAATTCTTCTGAACTTTGCCAAGCATTCTGTCTTTAGTAATGTAGGGGATGACTAAATAACCTAATTCATGTGAAGTTAGTTCTGTACTGGAGCCACTGATTTAAATTACCTGAGGGAGGCAAGGACCCCAACATTTAGGAGACCTAGAAATACTTTAATCATATTCAATTGCTTATGTTAACCTGTCACACATTTTCTTTATGATATGATGGTTATTGTTGAGTGTTTTTCTCATAGAATGGTATATCTTCAATAACTTCACAATGAATGATCACCAAGATGGACCAAGTTTAAATAGGCCATTCTTGAAAGGCAAGGATGGGGATTGAACCCATGATCTTCGGTTTACGAGGCCGACGCCTTTCCACTTGGCCACCATGCCTGCAAAATAACTATTACAATTTTGTTTTCTATAGTTATAATTCTTCTAAACTGTGCCAAGCATTCTGTCTTTAGTAATGTAGGGGATGACTAAATAACATAATTCGTGTGAAGTTAGTTCTGTACTGGTACCACTGATCTAGATTACCGGAGGGTGGTAAGGACGCCAACATTTAGGAGATCTAGAAATAGTCTGCAATAATATTCAATTGCTTATGTTGTCAGACATTTCTTTATGATATGATGGTTAGAATCACATTGTCTATTGAGTGTTTTCCTCATAGACTGGTATATCCTCAATATCCTAACAATGAATGATCACCAAGATAAAACAATTTTAAATAGGCCCTTTTTGAAAGGCACAGAGAGGGATTGAACCCATGATCTTCGGTTTACGAGACTGACGCCTTACCACTTGGCCACCATGCCTGCAAAGTAAGTATTACAATTTTGTTTTCTATAGTTATAATTCTTCTGAACTTTGCCAAAAATTCTGTCTTTAGTAATGAAGGGGATGACTAAATAACATAATTCATGTGAAGTTAGTTCTGTACTGGAGCCACTGATTTAAATTACCTGAGGGAGGCAAGGACCCCAACATTTAGGATACCTAGAAATATTTAATCATATTCAATTGCTTATATTAACCTGTCACACATTTTCTTTATGATATGATGGTTATTGTTGAGTGTTTTTCTCATAGAATGGTATATCTTCAATAACTTCACAATGAATGATCACCAAGATGGACCAAGTTTAAATAGGCCATTCTTGAAAGGCAAGGATGGGGATTGAACCCATGATCTTCGGTTTACGAGGCCGACGCCTTTCCACTTGGCCACCATGCCTGCAAAATAACTATTACAATTTTGTTTTCTATAGTTATAATTCTTCTAAACTGTGCCAAGCATTCTGTCTTTAGTAATGTAGGGGATGACTAAATAACATAATTCGTGTGAAGTTAGTTCTGTACTGGTACCACTGATCTAGATTACCGGAGGGTGGTAAGGACGCCAACATTTAGGAGATCTAGAAATAGTCTGCAATAATATTCAATTGCTTATGTTGTCAGACATTTCTTTATGATATGATGGTTAGAATCACATTGTCTATTGAGTGTTTTCCTCATAGACTGGTATATCCTCAATATCTTAACAATGAATGATCACCAAGATAAAACAAGTTTAAATAGGCCCTTTTTGAAAGGCACAGAGAGGGATTGAACCCATGATCTTCGGTTTACAAGACTGACGCCTTACCACTTGGCCACCATGCCTGCAAAATAAGTATTACAATTTTGTTTTCTATAGTTATAATTCTTCTGAACTTTGCCAAGGATTCTGTCTTTAGTAATGTAGGGGATGACTAAATAACCTAATTCATGTGAAGTTAGTTCTGTACTGGAGCCACTGATTTAAATTACCTGAGGGAGGCAAGGACCCCAACATTTAGGAGACCTAGAAATACTTTAATCATATTCAATTGCTTATGTTAACCTGTCACACATTTTCTTTATGATATGATGGTTATTGTTGAGTGTTTTTCTCATAGAATGGTATATCTTCAATAACTTCACAATGAATGATCACCAAGATGGACCAAGTTTAAATAGGCCATTCTTGAAAGGCAAGGATGGGGATTGAACCCATGATCTTCGGTTTACGAGACCGACGCCTTACCACTTGGCCACAAAGCCTGCAAAATAACTATTACAATTTTGTTTTCTATAGTTATAATTCTTCTAAACTGTGCCAAGCATTCTGTCTTTAGTAATGTAGGGGATGACTAAATAACATAATTCATGTGAAGTTAGTTCTGTACTGGTACCACTGATCTAGATTACCGGAGGGTGGTAAGGACGCCAACATTTAGGAGATCTAGAAATAGTCTGCAATAATATTCAATTGCTTATGTTGTCAGACATTTCTTTATAATATGATGGTTAGAATCACATTGTCTATTGAGTGTTTTCCTCATAGACTGGTATATCCTCAATATCTTAACAATGAATGATCACCAAGATAAAACAAGTTTAAATAGGCCCTTTTTGAAAGGCACAGAGAGGGATTGAACCCATGATCTTCGGTTTACGAGACCGACGCCTTAACACTTGGCCACCATGCCTGCAAGACAATATTATTACAATTTTGTTTTCTATACTTACTATTCTTCTGAACTTTGCCAAGCGTTCTGTCTTTAGTAAAGTAGGGGATGACTAAATAACATAATTCATGTGAAGTTAGTTCTGTACTGGAGTCACTGATTTAAATTACATGAGGGAGGCAAGGACCCCAACATTTAGGAGACCTAGAAATACTCTAATCATATTCAATTGCTTATGTTAACCTGTCACACATTTTCTTTATGATATGATGGTTATTGTCGAGTGTTTTTCTCATAGAATGGTATATCTTCAATAACTTCACAATGAATGATAACCAAGATGGACCAAGTTTAAATAGGCCATTCTTGAAAGGCACGGATGGGGATTGAACCCATGATCTTCGGTTTACGAGACCGACGCCTTACCACTTGGCCACCATGCCTGCAAAAATAGTATTACAATTTTGTTTTCTATAGTTATAATTCTTCTAAACTGTGCCAAGCATTCTGTCTTTAGTAATGTAGGGGATGACTAAATAACCTAATTCATGTGAAGTTAGTTCTGTTCTGGAGCCACTGATTTAAATGACCTGATGGAAGCAAGTGTAACTGGTCTAAGGCCACCCTCTGTGTCGTCGTCGTGCATTGGAAGTGATGAGACAGTTGTAGCCAGTCATTGTGTTTTATTTCACCTGGAGAAGACATTCCACAGGCACATATCAACACTTGGCCAGCAGATGGCGTCAACAAACTTGCATAGGCTCCTTCCTCATTCAGCCAGACTGAACATTTTGAATGATACATTGAAATATCCATTAAAGTAAAACAACACAATGAAATAATACAAAATAACCAATAAGATATCTCCAATTACCTGGAGAAGACATTCCACAGGCACATATCAACACTTGGCCAGCAGATGGCGTCAACAAACTTGCATAGGCTACAGTGGGGGAGAAATGTCACGCTATCAGAACGAGGCCTACACGCATTGTTCAGCCATTACCACAAACTCAGTCAGCATGTGTCATACAATAGTTCGCCACCACAGCTAAACCACATTACAAAAAGTGCAGAATTGTTCACATTAACACAGTTACCACTATATACAACTCCGGTTCATTGCCCGGCAACTTATTTACAATAGTACGTTCTTTTAAACCATTAATAAGTTCTGGGGACATGGGACAGTTCTTACCTCCTTCCTCATTCAGCCAGACTGAACGGAAGGAGGCGGGCGACAAAGTAAGTACGTCACTTCGGCAGGAAGTGACGACGGCCTCAAAATAAAAGACTATGAGAGTAAAATAATAATAAACAATTAAAATAAAACGTTAGGGAGGGATCTTTGTGGAATACAACATTAGTATATTTTATATACCTGCTACATACTCCCCCCCTGAATTCCGCTAAAATCCCGAACCTACAGGACACACTAACTGGGACCTCCAACACTACGTCAGAACCGGCACGGGTTTACCTGAAGATACACATCTTCAAAATCAACTATAAGTTACCTGTCACACAGGTTCAGAGAAAACAAAAAGATGATCGGTCCTATGTTCCTCCTAGAATCACTCGGTGCCTTGTACACCAAACCACCCGGCCTACTCGAATCCCTTACCTCATCTGTGAGCACATGTGGTAAATACGCCACCTACAGTGTCACAGTGCAAGATAAAAAAAATAAAAATCAATGAAACAAAAAAAACTGAAAGAGATAGCACAGAAAGCCTAGGACAGAGTTAGAAGAGACTGGGAACTCCTACCAACCGAACGGCCTCTGAACCATCGTCTCTATCAAACGGTTGACTCCTCTAACCACCCTGCCAGCCCGTGTCCTGACTACACCCTCTGTGCCCCTCAGTGTAGGTGCACGGCAGTCTCGGTCCCGCTCTACAATGGCCGGAATGACTACCGGAATAACGGTCGGGGCCCTCAGCACTGTGTCTGATGTGTCAACTGTAGACACTGGTCTGGAGGACTGGATACTACTTGCATCAACCACCGACACTGTCTCCATATCAGACTGATCTTCGTCCACATCAGCTACGTCACAGGAGCCATGACTGGTAGCCTCTTCAGCCCCACTCAACACCCAAGCCTCCGTCCTATCCTCTGAACCCCTCTCGCCCTCCAGAGAGTTGACGAGACCCATCTGAGACCCGTCCTCTGATCCTCTCTCTTCCTCCAGAGAGTTGATGAGGCCCATCTGAGACCCATCCTCTGATCCTCTCTCTTCCTCCAGAGAGTTGATGAGGCCCATCTGAGACCCATCCTCTGATCCTCTCTCTTCCTCCAGAGAGTTGATGAGGCCCATCTGAGACCCATCCTCTGATCCTCCAAGACTGTCTTCAGTCCCCGGCGCGTTCCCATCAGCAGTCTCTATGGGTAGGAAGCTGATATCCAAAATCAGGTTGCGATGCACCACTCTCGTCTTCCCCTTGTCATCTTCCAACTTGTAGACATGAGTCTGTGGGTTGCTGTCCATGACAGTATAGACTGTTGGTTCCCACTTGTCCGCAAGTTTCTTCTTCCCCCTCTCACCTTTGTTTGCGAGGAGCACCCTGTCTCCCACATTCAAGCAGATCCCCTTGACTTTACGGTTATAACCCCTGGCTTGCTTGTCTTGCTCCTTGACAGCATGTCTCCGAGCAACGTCTGCTGCTTCATGGAGGTGGGACATAAGCGTTGTCGCGTAACTGCTGTAGTCAACAACCACTGGGTCATGCAGAACCTGTCTGAACATCACATCAACAGGGAGCCTCGGAACCCGCCCAAACATTAGGTGGAAAGGTGCATACCCAGTTGTCTCATGCACCGTCGCATTGTATGCAAATGTCAGAGTCTGTATTTGCTGAGGCCACCTGGCCTTCTCCCTCAGCGGCAGCGAACGGATCATGCCTCCCAGGGTTCTGTTAAACCTCTCGGTCCCTCCGTTCCCCATGGGATGGTAGGCGGTAGTGTGTGACTTGGAGACTCCCGACAGTCTAAGCAGTTCCGCAATGAGCTCGCTCTCGAAGTTGGCTCCTTGATCCGTATGTATGCGCTTCGCAAATCCATACACACAGAACACGTGATCCCACAACTTCCTCGCAACTTGCTTCGCTTGTTGATTCGAGCAGGGAAAGGCATGTGCCAACTTCGTGAAATGATCCGTCAGGACAAGGACATCTACTGAACGCTGATTGTTATCCTCTGCACTCCAGAAGTCCAAACACACTAGTTCCATGGGAGCGGAGGTCCTTATACTCTCAAGTGGAGCCCTGGCAGACGGATCTGGAGTCTTGGCCAAAATGCACCTCTGGCAGCACTTCACATAGTCCTTAACTTGGCGCTCCATCCTCGGCCAAAAGAAGCGTTGTCTTGTCAGGTAGATCGTCCTTGCCTGCCCTTGATGTCCGGCTAGGTCATGCACGCCCCGCAAGGCCTTGTCCACTAGACTCCGGGGTAAGACGAACTGAAGCCTCCTCTGCTTGCTCAACGGATCTTTGGTGACTCTATAGAGCACTCCGTCAGTGACCTTCAGTCTCTCCCATTGTCTGATCAGCACCAGAGCACTCGCGCCCAGACCGTCTCTCTCTCGCCTCGATGGCCTCCTCTGTCGAGTCAGAAAAGACGTGACCTTTGAGATGTCAGGGTCACTCTCTTGGCTCCTCTGAAGCTCTGTCAGGGAAAAGGCAGGCAGCGAATCCTGTCCCGGCGGAGCAAGGTGTTGAACGGTCTGGACCAACTCTGTTGCCCTGGACTCTGCAGCTGCATCCCAATGGTCATGAGAATCAAGGACCGCCTTCACAGCGCTGTTACACAGGGGCGGCGAACACTGGGACTGCATCACAGCGACGCTCTCTGACCTCTCCTACACTGGACCCTCAAACGGAAGGCATCTTGTACTCCGTTCACTCCAACCTCACCCGCTTCGGCGAGCAGATTGCCGTAGGACTCAGTGACCAGCCGGCGCCCAACCGTCCTGGCAAACGGATCCCGACTGAGAGCATCAGCCACCACATTCTTGACTCCTGCGATGTGCTTCAGGCTGAACGTATAAGGAGCGAGCTTCGCGACCCACCGTTGTTCACAAGCGTCGAGCTTAGGCTTTGTCATTATATAGGTGAGTGGATTGTTGTCCGTCCATACAGTGAAGGAGTTGCCCTTCAGCCAATGGCTGAACTTGTCACACACACTCCACTTCAGTGCCAAAAACTCGAGCCAATGGGCTGGGTAATTCTTCTGAGAACTGCTCAGGGTCTTGCTTGCGAAAGCTATGGGGCGCGCTTTACTTTCACCAGCTGGTACTTGTGACAACACCGCCCCGAGCCCGTCCAATGAAGCATCGGTCGACAGAATCAAGGGACGTGAGAAATCAGGATGCGCCAGAACCACACAGTCCAGCAGACTCTCTCTTAGACTGACGAAGGCGACGTCACACTCCGAAGTCCAGTCATCGGGTCCCAGTCTCCTGAATGTTCCTGCCTTCACCTTCACCTTCGTCCTTCCTTTCCTCTTCTGTCCCCCAGTCAGGGCGAACAGCGGTTTGGCGATGGAAGAGCAATTAGGGATGAAGTGCTGATAGAAGAAGACCATTCCCAGATAGGACTTGATCCTCCGTACTGAGGGCGTGCACCCGTCTTCCTCCATCAGATCTGTCCTAGACATGCTGGATATGACCTCCACCTTCGCAGGATCCACAGCCACTCCGTTACCATCTATGATATGGCCCAGAAACTTGACAGACGACCTCATCAGATGACACTTTTTCGGGCTCAACTTGAGGTTGTGGTCTCGCAGTCGCTGGAAGACGACCTCCAGTCTTTGTAACGCCTCCTCTTCCGTCGATCCGAAGACCAGTAGGTCGTCCAGATAGCATAACAGGCTGCTGAAGTTCATGTCCCCGAATATACTCAGCATCATGCGCATAAATGAGGCAGGACTATTGCACAGTCCCTGCGGCATTCTATTATACTCATGCAGGCCTATCGGTGTAGTGAACGCCGTGTATCTCTTATCCTCTTCAGCCATGGGAACGTTGTAGAAGCCGGACGTCAAGTCCATCGTGCTGAAGAAGGTGTTCCCCCCCAAGGCGGCCAGACAGTCCGACTGATGTGGAAGAGGATGGGCGTCTTTCAGTGTTCTTGCATTCAACCATCGGAAATCGGTGCAGATCCTCAGATTACCGTCCTTTTTCCATACCATCACCAGCGGTGAAGCATAATCACTCACTGATTTTCGGATTATCCCTTGCTGCTCCATGTCTGTCAAGACCTGTCGTAGTTTCTGGTAGTGAGCAGGGGGTACTCTCCGGTAAGGAAGGCGGAATGGACGATCATCGGTCAGTCGAATGCGGTGGACGAAACCCTTTGCCTCACCACAGTCCATCTCATGCTTGGAGAAGATGTCGGTGTAAGACTCGAGCAGCTGGACCAACTTCTCCTTTCCTGCGTTGCTGGTATGACAGGGTTGGATATCGAGTTTGTCAAGACCAACATCACGTAGCCTCTGCTCGAAGTCAGAGGGACTGGTTGCCGTATGGTGCTCAGTAGCGGGAGCGCTGTCGATCCGACTACAGCCTTGGAGTAGCTCCAAATCCTCCACAGCTAAGCAGGGAGACACATCTGCCAGCTTACAGTTCCTCTTCAGCGTAACAGGTCTGTCAGACAGGTTGGTGACCTTCATGGGGACCCACCCATCACCCCACAGAGGTGTCACGACCCGACCAACCATGATATTACGTGGCATGGACCTTGATGAAGTCGGCTCCACTATCACGGTGCTTCCCGGCAACATGACGGTATTCTTGGGTAGCTTACCCCAGACGAGGTGTTCTTGCATCGCCAGAAGAGTGATTGACTGCTTGAGCTTGACCGTGCCGATCTTATCCGGTACCTTCTCACCCCTCCATCGGGACGTATTCGCCATGAGGTCCAAGAACTGTTCACACCCTGGGGATGAGGATGGACTGCAGACGGAGATGAGCCGCCAGTAATCGTCACTGTCCTTCAACTTGTGCATGAGGAACTTGATCACATTCGTGCCGATGATGAGATCATCCCTCTGACCCGGCACCACAAGGACTGGTACGATGCAGCTCACTCCATATACTTTCAGTTCAACTTCGTACACACACTTCGGTTTAGTGAGTTTTCCTCCACACCCCACTAAAACCACGTCCTCAGTCATCAGTCTTTGTTCTTGCAATACTTTTCCTTTCAACATCCTTTCCTCTGCATCTTCACTGAAAGTACAGGCCATGGAGCCTGAGTCGAGCATCCCTTGCATCTGAAACATATTATTCACATTGACTGGAGCATAGAACAGCTCATCATACGGCTCAACTCTTTGCGTGTTCTGTGCTATGATCTTCACACCAGCCGGTGCTGCACTGCACTCTTTCACATAACACTGTTCATGTTCACTTTCAGCACTGAGGGTCTGACTGTCCTCACCCACACGTTCCCTCCTCCAATGCGGGTTAGTCAGTTTAAAGACTGCTGCTCTCTGGGTGAGCGCGCGCCCTGACCTCTCTGTCTGGGAGGGGAACTGCGACAGTCTCTGTGGATATGGCCAGGTTTAAAGCAACCCAAACACAGGTGCTCCCGCATGCAGTGTGCCACAGTGGAGTGCTCCGCCGATCTGCATATCTTGCAGTCAAACCGTTGTCGTCCATACATTGGCTGGTTGTTCTGAGCCATCGGCTGGTAGCTCTGAGGGATCGGCAGAATGTTCTGAGCCATCGGCTGGTAGCTCTGAGGGATCGGCAGAATGTTCTGAGCCATCGGCTGGTAGCTCTGAGGGATCGGCAGAATGTTCTGAGCCATCGGCTGGTAGCTCTGAGAGATCGGCTGATTGTTCTGAGCCATCGGTCGGTCGTTCTGAGCCATCGCTTGACTGTTCTGGGAGAGTGTCCGGTCAAGCAGGCCAATCAAAGTCATCAGACAGTTCCCATCTATCTGGGGAGCAGACGTGACACTCGCTCCCACCTGGACAGGGGGCGACTCTGGAAGGTTAGGCGTAGACAACCCCTCGAACACAGGTGTCTGGACATGAACTGTTAAAGGTCTCCCCAGACCTGCACGGTTTGTTCTGGCGTCCCGCTGTCCTCTCATGCTGATCTGATGATGGTCAACATGCTCCTGTATTTCACCAGCTGTCCACTTCTCTGGCGCTTTGAACCGCAAGATTGCAGCAAGGGAACGATCAGGGCAATACTTTACGATACTTTTCAATATGTCGCCCATGCCTGCTCAGGCCCTCCTCTGCTGCATCAACAGCCTTGTTAAGTCGGATCCAATACTCGACAGGGTCCTCCCCTGACACAGGCACAGTGTTATAGAAATCCGCAAGAGGCATACTTGAGCATGACACGCCACCGAAATGTTGTTTCAGTATGTCAGTCACAACCAGTGATGCCGGTAACGCGTTACTAAGTAACGCGTTATTGTAATCTGATTACTTTTCCCCGAAAATAGTAATCTAACGCGTTAATCTTTAAAAGCCAGTAATCTGATTGCAGTTACTTGTCCAAGTGGCTGTGCATTACTATTTCGTTACTATCTCATCATAAATTCATAATGCAGGCGGAATGCAGTATTTTATTTCGTTTTCGACAGTCAAAAATACATTTTTGAGCTGTTTTTCTTATTTGGGAGTGACGTGGTGTGGCAGTGAAAGGGTTACACAAGAATGTGGCCCGCGGCGTGACTGGACTCTCTGTCTGTGAGTGACTCTGCTTTGGCCCAATCACATTCCCCATCCACAGTCTGCGAATCAGAGGCAGAGTAGGGCGGGTCTTCACAGCACGTCATGTGACATATGCGCCAATCGTGTGACAGCAGGGCTCCGTTGCATTCGTCTGAGAATTCCACCCCAAAACGCTTACAGGAAGAAAAAACGCGGCTTATTATTATTACCGAGGCGCGCGGCTTATTATATTATTAAAACAGCTACTTGTGGGCACTCATAAAAACACTGTGGTCTATAAGTTGTTTAGCGAGAGGATGGTGGTAATGTGCTTCAATAGAACAATGGATCAATGCCATGTCAAAACTCGGCTCCGCTGATCTGAAGTGAAGGGCTCCGCAGTACACACACAGACACACACACACGCGCGCGCGCACACACGGGATCGCAGCAGCCACACACACATTTCCACTGTCCAATAGACAAGCGCCCTTTTCGACCGCGTGACATTGTTCAGATGTTTCAACTTCACCCCCAGAACCGCACTGAGTCCACCAAAACTGTGTGAAAAAAATGTGAAAGCGACCTAAACGTAAATACTGTCTACCGCTAAAAACAGCACATCCAATTGCATTGAAAGCATCTGGAATCACAACACTACGACGCTTCGACTAGGTACAGGAGGACTCGGAGGCCAGCCAAACAGCAAAAGAGAGAGATTGTTTCTTTCCCTATTGATTAATGTATATTTGATGGTGGCAGAGCAAAAGCTCTTATTTGCCAGATTTACAGTTAATTTACATGTTAAAGAGAGACTGATTGTATGTTTATAGAGAGACATTTATAAAAACAATTTAATAGTTACAGTTGATATAATTGAATAGTTCAGCCTGCATTTGTTAGATGTGAATGGATACACTGGTTTTGTAAAACCACTGGCTGGCTGCTCTAATGCTGTGAGCATCATAGACTGTTGCTTTACCATACTTGATGGTACAGAAGCTGAAGCACTAGTTTAACAATTTACGTTATGTGCAGAGAAACAAGTTAAAAACAATTTATGCACTTTCAATAAAGCGTTTTAAAAAAACTGTTGGGGGAACGACGACGACTTCGTAACCTAGTTACTTTCAAAGTAACTAAGTTACTCTGATAATCAAGTAATCAGTAAAGTAACTTGGATTACTTTTTAAAGGAGTAATCAGTAATCAGTAATCGGATTACTTTTACAAGTAATCTGTGGCATCACTGGTCACAACCCTCGGGTTCTCTTGAGGGTTTAGTAACGGGTTGCTACGGAGCGTTATCTTTACAATGTCTCTGGCTCTGCCCATCAGTCTGGACAACATCTCTTGATGCTGCTCGTCCACTCCTATACCTCTCTTCCTCAGGTAGGTGTCCATGAGCTCCTCCCACTCATGCACTGAGAGCTTGTCAGACCCATCTCCTCTGTACACTGGAGGCTCCCTCACATCCGACTGCATGACCAGCTTTACACCAGTCAGGTTGAGTGTGGAGTCGACGCGTGGTTGGCTCCCACCCGGGTATTGAACCCGCTCTTGACTGCCTTCATTCGCCCGGCTCTCTCCCCTCATCTGAGCCGATATTGACTGTCCCACCTGCTGGGCGATGTGTGATATCAGGTCACTCAATGCTGGGTCGTTCCTGTCGGGGATGGCCGTAGGTGAAAAGGTAGGCCTGTGGGCAAAGGGTGTGTGGCTCGGTAGATGGGTTGAGGTGAAGACTGGTGAACCTTCATTGCCCGGGGCACTAACCTGCTGGGTCTGACTGGGCGCTCGTGACCTCGCCTCACCACCCTGCCAGCCCAGTGAGTTAAATCGAGCCAACAGCTGTGCCCCCCTCCCGGACGCAAAATCACTAGGGCCCTGAACCACCCTCTCCTCAATGGCTCCCCCCTCTACAACAGACCCGCTCTCTGAGACGGCCTCCACCTCTACATTATCGTGATCCATTCTATTTTATTTTCTCAAATGGGCTATCAACAAAGAAGGAGAAAAAAATTTTAATATTCTCTGCGGATCACAATATGTTTACCTTGGCCATTACCAATACTATGCCAAAAGAGTGGAGAAATATTTGATTACAATATTTTTCTTGGCTATTCCACTATAAAAGAGGAGAAGAAAATATATAATTAGGTCACTATATTTCTCAATTGGCTATTCCACCACAAAAGGAGAAGAAAAATATATTTAATTATGTCACTATATTTTTCAATTGGCTATTCCACCACAAAAGGAGAAGAAAAATATATTTAATTATGTCACTATATTTTTTAATTGGCTATTCCACCACAAAAGAGGAGAAGAAAATATATAATTATGTCACTATATTTTTCAATTGGCTATTCCACCACAAAAGAGGAGAAGAAAATATATAATTATGTCACTATATTTTTCTAGAAACCAGAAATCAGAAATCAAGGAGAAGAAAAAAAATTCACTTCGACGACTCTTCCCGGCGACCAATCTGGCGTTGGTTCTTGTGTTGTCCTGGTCATCGGCACCACTGTAACTGGTCTAAGGCCACCCTCTGTGTCGTCGTCGTGCATTGGAAGTGATGAGACAGTTGTAGCCAGTCATTGTGTTTTATTTCACCTGGAGAAGACATTCCACAGGCACATATCAGCACTTGGCCAGCAGATGGCGTCAACAAACTTGCATAGGCTACAGTGGGGGAGAAATGTCACGCTATCAGAACGAGGCCTACACGCATTGTTCAGCCATTACCACAAACTCAGTCAGCATGTGTCATACAATATTTCGCCACCACAGCTAAACCACATTACAAAAAGTGCAGAATTGTTCACATTAACACAGTTACCACTATATACAACTCCGGTTCATTGCCCGGCAACTTATTTACAATAGTACGTTCTTTTAAACCATTAATAAGTTCTGGGGACATGGGACAGTTCTTACCTCCTTCCTCATTCAGCCAGACTGAACGGAAGGAGGCGGGCGACAAAGTAAGTACGTCACTTCGGCAGGAAGTGACGACGGCCTCAAAATAAAAGACTATGAGAGTAAAATAATAATAAACAATTAAAATAAAACGTTAGGGAGGGATCTTTGTGGAATACAACATTAGTATATTTTATATACCTGCTACACAAGGACCCCAACATTTAGGAGACCTAGAAATACTCTAATCATATTCAATTGCTTATGTTAACATGTCACAATTTTTTTTTATGATATGATGGTTATTGTCGAGTGTTTTTCTCATAGAATGGTATATCTTCAATAACTTCACAATGAATGATCACCAAGATGGACCAAGTTTAAATAGGCCATTCTTGAAAGGCAAGGATGGGGATTGAACCCATGATCTTCGGTTTACGAGGCCGACGCCTTTCCACTTGGCCACCATGCCTGCAAAATAACTATTACAATTTTGTTTTCTATAGTTATAATTCTTCTAAACTGTGCCAAGCATTCTGTCTTTAGTAATGTAGGGGATGACTAAATAACATAATTCATGTGAAGTTAGTTCTGTACTGGTACCACTGATCTAGATTACCGGAGGGTGGTAAGGACGCCAACATTTAGGAGATCTAGAAATACTCTGCAATAATATTCAATTGCTTATGTTGTCAGACATTTCTTTATGATATGATGGTTAGAATCACATTGTCTATTGAGTGTTTTCCTCATAGACTGGTATATCCTCAATATCTTAACAATGAATGATCACCAAGATAAAACAAGTTTAAATAGGCCCTTTTTGAAAGGCACAGAGAGGGATTGAACCCATGATATTTGGTTTACGAGACAGACGCCTTAACACTTGGCCACCATGCCTGCAAGACAATATTACAATTTTGTTTTCTATACTTACTATTCTTCTGAACTTTGCCAAGCATTCTGTCTTTAGTAATGTAGGGGATGACTAAATAACATAATTCATGTGAAGTTAGTTCTGTACTGGTACCACTGATCTAGATTACCTGAGGGAGGCAAGGACCCCAACATTTAGGAGACCTAGAAATACTTTAATCATATTCAATTGCTTATGTTAACCTGTCACACATTTTCTTTATGATATGATGGTTATTGTTGAGTGTTTTTCTCATAGAATGGTATATCTTCAATAACTTCACAATGAATGATCACCAAGATGGACCAAGTTTAAATAGGCCATTCTTGAAAGGCAAGGATGGGGATTGAACCCATGATCTTCGGTTTACGAGGCCGACGCCTTTCCACTTGGCCACCATGCCTGCAAAATAACTATTACAATTTTGTTTTCTATAGTTATAATTCTTCTAAACTGTGCCAAGCATTCTGTCTTTAGTAATGTAGGGGATGACTAAATAACATAATTCATGTGAAGTTAGTTCTGTACTGGTACCACTGATCTAGATTACCGGAGGGTGGTAAGGACGCCAACATTTAGGAGATCTAGAAATAGTCTGCAATAATATTCAATTGCTTATGTTGTCAGACATTTCTTTATAATATGATGGTTAGAATCACATTGTCTATTGAGTGTTTTCCTCATAGACTGGTATATCCTCAATATCTTAACAATGAATGATCACCAAGATAAAACAAGTTTAAATAGGCCCTTTTTGAAAGGCACAGAGAGGGATTGAACCCATGATCTTCGGTTTACGAGACCGACGCCTTAACACTTGGCCACCATGCCTGCAAGACAATATTATTACAATTTTGTTTTCTATACTTACTATTCTTCTGAACTTTGCCAAGCGTTCTGTCTTTAGTAAAGTAGGGGATGACTAAATAACATAATTCATGTGAAGTTAGTTCTGTACTGGAGTCACTGATTTAAATTACCTGAGGGAGGCAAGGACCCCAACATTTAGGAGACCTAGAAATACTCTAATCATATTCAATTGCTTATGTTAACATGCCACACAGTTTCTTTATGATATCGCTGCTGTCGGGACAAAACCTCATAACTCCATTTTTTGAATATTTTTTTTATTATATAAATCAACTCCGTAGATCATCCTCCATATGTGTGTGTGGGTTTTACAAAGTTTAAACAATGGGAAAGCATTAAACCGATCATCTGTCTAAACCTCCTAACTCTATTCACCCTCAAATCTGTGTTAGTTTTTTTCATCTGCTGAAAAGTTGGGTTTTTGGAGTTATGAGGTTTTGTCCCGACAGCAGCGATATGATGGTTATTGTCGAGTGTTTTTCTCATAGAATGGTATATCTTCAATAACTTCACAATGAATGATAACCAAGATGGACCAAGTTTAAATAGGCCATTCTTGAAAGGCACGGATGGGGATTGAACCCATGATCTTCGGTTTACGAGACCAACGCCTTACCACTTGGCCACCATGCCTGCAAAATAACTATTACAATTTTGTTTTCTATAGTTATAATTCTTCTAAACTGTGCCAAGCATTCTGTCTTTAGTAATGTAGGGGATGACTAAATAACATAATTCATGTGAAGTTAGTTCTGTACTGGAGCCACTGATTTAAATTACCTGATGGAAGCAAGGACCCCAACATTTAGGAGACCTAGAAATACTCTAATCATATTCAATTGCTTATGATAACATGTCACAATTTTTTTTTACGATATTATGATGGTTATTGTCGAGTGTTTTTCTCATAGAATGGTATATCTTCAATAACTTCACAAATAATGATAACCAAGATGGACCAAGTTTAAATAGGCCATTCTTGAAAGGCACGGATGGGGATTGAACCCATGATCTTCGGTTTACGAGACCGACGCCTTACCACTTGGCCACCATGCCTGCAAAATATCTATTACAATTTTGTTTTCTATAGTTATAATTCTTCTAAACTGTGCCAAGCATTCTGTCTTTAGTAATGTAGGGGATGACTAAATAACATAATTCATGTGAAGTTAGTTCTGTACTGGTACCACTGATCTAGATTACCGGAGGGTGGTAAGGACGCCAACATTTAGGAGATCTAGAAATACTCTGCAATAATATTCAATTGCTTATGTTGTCAGACATTTCTTTATGATATGATGGTTAGAATCACATTGTCTATTGAGTGTTTTCCTCATAGACTGGTATATCCTCAATATCTTAACAATGAATGATCACCAAGATAAAACAAGTTTAAATAGGCCCTTTTTGAAAGGCACAGAGAGGGATTGAACCCATGATCTTTGGTTTACGAGACCGACGCCTTAACACTTGGCCACCATGCCTGCAAGACAAGTATTACAATTTTGTTTTCTATACTTAGTATTCTTCTGAACTTTGCCAAGCATTATGTCTTTAGTAAAGTAGGGGATGACTAAATAACATAATTCATGTGAAGTTAGTTCTGTACTGGAGTCACTGATTTAAATTACCTGAGGGAGGCAAGGACCCCAACATTTAGGAGACCTAGAAATACTTTAATCATATTCAATTGCTTATGTTAACCTGTCACACATTTTCTTTATGATATGATGATTATTGTCGAGTGTTTTTCTCATAGAATGGTATATCTTCAATAACTTCACAATGAATTATAACCAAGATGGACCAAGTTTAAATAGGCCATTCTTGAAAGGCAAGGATGGGGATTGAACCCATGATCTTCGGTTTACGAGACCGACGCCTTACCACTTGGCCACCATGCCTGCAAAATGAGTATTACAATTTTGTTTTCTATAGTTATAATTCTTCTAAACTGTGCCAAGCATTCTGTCTTTAGTAATGTAGGGGATGACTAAATAACCTAATTCATGTGAAGTTAGTTCTGTACTGGAGCCACTGATTTAAATTACCTGATGGAAGCAAGGACCCCAACATTTAGGAGACCTAGAAATACTCTAATCATATTCAATTGCTTATGTTAACATGTCACAATTTTTTTTTATGATGGTTATTGTCGAGTGTTTTTCTCATAGAATGGTATAACTTCTATAACTTCACAAATAATGTTAACCAAGATGGACCAAGTTTAAATAGGCCATTCTTGAAAGGCACAGAGAGGGATTGAACCCATGATCTTTGGTTTACGTGACCGACGCCTTACCACTTGGCCACCATGCCTGCAAAATAACTATTACAATTTTGTTTTCTATAGTTATAATTCTTCTGAACTTTGCCAAGCACTCTGGCTTTGGTAAAGTAGGGGATGACTAAATAACATAATTCATGTGAAGTTAGTTCTGTACTGGAGCCACTGATTTAAATTACCTGATGGAAGCAAGGACCCCAACATTTAGGAGACCTAGAAATACTTTAATCATATTCAATTGCTTATGTTAACCTGTCACACATTTTCTTTATGATATGATGATTATTGTCGAGTGTTTTTCTCATAGAATGGTATATCTTCAATAACTTCACAATGAATTATAACCAAGATGGACCAAGTTTAAATAGGCCATTCTTGAAAGGCAAGGATGGGGATTGAACCCATGATCTTCGGTTTACGAGACCGACGCCTTACCACTTGGCCACCATGCCTGCAAAAAAGTATTACAATTTTGTTTTCTATAGTTATAATTCTTCTAAACTGTGCCAAGCATTCTGTCTTTAGTAATGTAGGGGATGACTAAATAACCTAATTCATGTGAAGTTAGTTCTGTACTGGAGCCACTGATTTAAATTACCTGATGGAAGCAAGGACCCCAACATTTAGGAGACCTAGAAATACTCTAATCATATTCAATTGCTTATGTTACAATTTTTTTTATGATGGTTATTGTCGAGTGTTTTTCTCATAGAATGGTATATCTTCAATAACTTCACAAATAATGATAACCAAGATGGACCAAGTTTAAATAGGCCATTCTTGAAAGGCAAGGATGGGGATTGAACCCATGATCTTCGGTTTACGAGACCGACGCCTTACCACTTGGCCACCATGCCTGCAAAAAAGTATTACAATTTTGTTTTCTATAGTTATAATTCTTCTAAACTGTGCCAAGCATTCTGTCTTTAGTAATGTAGGGGATGACTAAATAACCTAATTCATGTGAAGTTAGTTCTGTACTGGAGCCACTGATTTAAATTACCTGATGGAAGCAAGGACCCCAACATTTAGGAGACCTAGAAATACTCTAATCATATTCAATTGCTTATGTTAACATGTCACAATTTTTTTTTATGATGGTTATTGTCGAGTGTTTTTCTCATAGAATGGTATATCTTCAATAACTTCACAAATAATGATAACCAAGATGGACCAAGTTTAAATAGGCCATTCTTGAAAGGCACGGATGGGGATTGAACCCATGATCTTCGGTTTACGAGACCGACGCCTTACCACTTGGCCACCATGCCTGCAAAATAACTATCACAATTTTGTTTTCTATAGTTATAATTCTTATAAACTGTGCCAAGCATTCTGTCTTTAGTAATGTAGAGGATGACTAAATAACATAATTCATGTGAAGTTAGTTCTGTACTGGTACCACTGATCTAGTTTACCAGAGGGTGGTAAGGACGCCAACATTTAGGAGATCTAGAAATACTCTGCAATAATATTCAATTGCTTATGTTGTCAGACATTTCTTTATGATATGATGGTTAGAATCACATTGTCTATTGAGTGTTTTCCTCATAGACTGGTATATCCTCAATATCTTAACAATGAATGATCACCAAGATAAAACAAGTTTAAATAGGGCCTTTTTGAAAGGCACAGAGAGGGATTGAACCCATGATCTTTGGTTTACGAGACCGACGCCTTAACACTTGGCCACCATGCCTGCAAGACAAGTATGACAATTTTGTTTTCTATACTTAGTATTCTTCTGAACTTTGCCAAGCATTCTGTCTTTAGTAAAGTAGGGGATGACTAAATAACATAATTCATGTGAAGTTAGTTCTGTACTGGAGTCACTGATTTAAATTACCTGAGGGAGGCAAGGACCCCAACATTTAGGAGACCTAGAAATACTTTAATCATATTCAATTGCTTATGTTAACCTGTCACACATTTTCTTTATGATATGATGGTTATTGTTGAGTGTTTTTCTCATAGAATGGTATATCTTCAATAACTTCACAATGAATTATAACCAAGATGGACCAAGTTTAAATAGGCCATTCTTGAAAGGCAAGGATGGGGATTGAACCCATGATCTTCGGTTTACGAGACCGACGCCTTACCACTTGGCCACCATGCCTGCAAAATAAGTATTACAATTTTGTTTTCTATAGTTATAATTCTTCTGAACTTTGCCAAGCATTCTGTCTTTAGTAATGTAGGGGATGACTAAATAACCTAATTCATGTGAAGTTAGTTCTGTACTGGAGCCACTGATTTAAATTACCTGATGGAAGCAAGGACCCCAACATTTAGGAGACCTAGAAATACTCTAATCATATTCAATTGCTTATGTTAACATGTCACAAATTTTTTTTATGATATGATGGTTATTGTCGAGTGTTTTTCTCATAGAATGGTATAACTTCTATAACTTCACAAATAATGTTAACCAAGATGGACCAAGTTTAAATAGGCCATTCTTGAAAGGCACAGAGAGGGATTGAACACATGATCTTTGGTTTACGTGACCGACGCCTTACCACTTGGCCACCATGCCTGCAAAATAAGTATTACAATTTTGTTTTCTATAGTTATAATTCTTCTGAACTTTGCCAAGCATTCTGGCTTTGGTAAAGTAGGGGATGACTAAATAACATAATTCATGTGAAGTTAGTTCTGTACTGGAGCCACTGATTTAAATTACCTGAGGGAAGCAAGGACCCCAACATTTAGGAGACCTAGAAATACTCTAATCATATTCAATTGCTTATGTTAACATGTCACAAATTTTTTTTATGATATGATGGTTATTGTCGAGTGTTTTTCTCATAGAATGGTATATCTTCAATAACTTCACAAATAATGATAACCAAGATGGACCAAGGTTAAATAGGCCATTCTTGAAAGGCACGGATGGGGATTGAACCCATGATCTTCGGTTTACGAGACCGACCCCTTACCACTTGGCCACCATGCCTGCAAAATAACTATTACAATTTTGTTTTCTATAGTTATAATTCTTCTAAACTGTGCCAAGGATTCTGTCTTTAGTAATGTAGGGGATGACTAAATAACATAATTCATGTGAAGTTAGTTCTGTACTGGTACCACTGATCTAGATTACCGGAGGGTGGTAAGGACGCCAACATTTAGGAGATCTAGAAATACTCTGCGATAATATTCAATTGCTTATGTTGTCAGACATTTCTTTATGATATGATGGTTAGAATCACATTGTCTATTGAGTGTTTTCCTCATAGACTGGTATATCCTCAATATCTTAACAATGAATGATCACCAAGATAAAACAAGTTTAAATAGGCCCTTTTTGAAAGGCACAGAGAGGGATTGAACCCATGATCTTTGGTTTACGAGACAGACACCTTAACACTTGGCCACCATGCCTGCAAGACAATATTACAATTTTGTTTTCTATACTTACTATTCTTCTGAACTTTGCCAAGCATTCTGTCTTTAGTAATGTAGGGGATGACTAAATAACATAATTCATGTGAAGTTAGTTCTGTACTGGTACCACTGATCTAGATTACCTGAGGGAGGCAAGGACCCCAACATTTAGGAGACCTAGAAATACTTTAATCATATTCAATTGCTTATGTTAACCTGTCACACATTTTCTTTATGATATGATGGTTATTGTTGAGTGTTTTTCTCATAGAATGGTATATCTTCAATAACTTCACAATGAATGATCACCAAGATGGACCAAGTTTAAATAGGCCATTCTTGAAAGGCAAGGATGGGGATTGAACCCATGATCTTCGGTTTACGAGGCCGACGCCTTTCCACTTGGCCACCATGCCTGCAAAATAACTATTACAATTTTGTTTTCTATAGTTATAATTCTTCTAAACTGTGCCAAGCATTCTGTCTTTAGTAATGTAGGGGATGACTAAATAACATAATTCATGTGAAGTTAGTTCTGTACTGGTACCACTGATCTAGATTACCGGAGGGTGGTAAGGACGCCAACATTTAGGAGATCTAGAAATACTCTAATCATATTCAATTGCTTATGTTAACCTGTCACACAGTTTCTTTATGATATGATGGTTATTGTCGAGTGTTTTTCTCATAGAATGGTATATCGAAATACTCTAATCATATTCAATTGCTTATGATAACATGTCACAATTTTTTTTTATGATATTATGATGGTTATTGTCGAGTGTTTTTCTCATAGAATGGTATATCTTCAATAACTTCACAAATAATGATAACCAAGATGGACCAAGTTTAAATAGGCCATTCTTGAAAGGCACGGATGGGGATTGAACCCATGATCTTCGGTTTACGAGACCGACGCCTTACCACTTGGCCACCATGCCTGCAAAATATCTATTACAATTTTGTTTTCTATAGTTATAATTCTTCTAAACTGTGCCAAGCATTCTGTCTTTAGTAATGTAGGGGATGACTAAATAACATAATTCATGTGAAGTTAGTTCTGTACTGGTACCACTGATCTAGATTACCGGAGGGTGGTAAGGACGCCAACATTTAGGAGATCTAGAAATACTCTGCAATAATATTCAATTGCTTATGTTGTCAGACATTTCTTTATGATATGATGGTTAGAATCACATTGTCTATTGAGTGTTTTCCTCATAGACTGGTATATCCTCAATATCTTAACAATGAATGATCACCAAGATAAAACAAGTTTAAATAGGCCCTTTTTGAAAGGCACAGAGAGGGATTGAACCCATGATCTTTGGTTTACGAGACCGACGCCTTAACACTTGGCCACCATGCCTGCAAGACAAGTATTACAATTTTGTTTTCTATACTTAGTATTCTTCTGAACTTTGCCAAGCATTATGTCTTTAGTAAAGTAGGGGATGACTAAATAACATAATTCATGTGAAGTTAGTTCTGTACTGGAGTCACTGATTTAAATTACCTGAGGGAGGCAAGGACCCCAACATTTAGGAGACCTAGAAATACTTTAATCATATTCAATTGCTTATGTTAACCTGTCACACATTTTCTTTATGATATGATGATTATTGTCGAGTGTTTTTCTCATAGAATGGTATATCTTCAATAACTTCACAATGAATTATAACCAAGATGGACCAAGTTTAAATAGGCCATTCTTGAAAGGCAAGGATGGGGATTGAACCCATGATCTTCGGTTTACGAGACCGACGCCTTACCACTTGGCCACCATGCCTGCAAAATAAGTATTACAATTTTGTTTTCTATAGTTATAATTCTTCTAAACTGTGCCAAGCATTCTGTCTTTAGTAATGTAGGGGATGACTAAATAACCTAATTCATGTGAAGTGAGTTCTGTACTGGAGCCACTGATTTAAATTACCTGATGGAAGCAAGGACCCCAACATTTAGGAGACCTAGAAATACTCTAATCATATTCAATTGCTTATGTTAACATGTCACAATTTTTTTTTATGATGGTTATTGTCAAGTGTTTTTCTCATAGAATGGTATAACTTCTATAACTTCACAAATAATGTTAACCAAGATGGACCAAGTTTAAATAGGCCATTCTTGAAAGGCACAGAGAGGGATTGAACCCATGATCTTTGGTTTACGTGACCGACGCCTTACCACTTGGCCACCATGCCTGCAAAATAAGTATTACAATTTTGTTTTCTATAGTTATAATTCTTCTGAACTTTGCCAAGCATTCTGGCTTTGGTAAAGTAGGGGATGACTAAATAACATAATTCATGTGAAGTTAGTTCTGTACTGGAGCCACTGATTTAAATTACCTGATGGATGCAAGGACCCCAACATTTAGGAGACCTAGAAATACTTTAATCATATTCAATTGCTTATGTTAACCTGTCACACATTTTCTTTATGATATGATGATTATTGTCGAGTGTTTTTCTCATAGAATGGTATATCTTCAATAACTTCACAAATAATGATAACCAAGATGCACCAAGTTTAAATAGGCCATTCTTGAAAGGCACGGATGGGGATTGAACCCATGATCTTCGGTTTACGAGACCGACGCCTTACCACTTGGCCACCATGCCTGCAAAATATCTATTACAATTTTGTTTTCTATAGTTATAATTCTTCTAAACTGTGCCAAGCATTCTGTCTTTAGTAATGTAGGGGATGACTAAATAACATAATTCATGTGAAGTTAGTTCTGTACTGGTACCACTGATCTAGATTACCGGAGGGTGGTAAGGACGCCAACATTTAGGAGATCTAGAAATACTCTGCAATAATATTCAATTGCTTATGTTGTCAGACATTTCTTTATGATATGATGGTTAGAATCACATTGTCTATTGAGTGTTTTCCTCATAGACTGGTATATCCTCAATATCTTAACAATGAATGATCATCAAGATAAAACAAGTTTAAATAGGCCCTTTTTGAAAGGCACAGAGAGGGATTGAACCCATGATCTTTGGTTTACGAGACCGACGCCTTAACACTTGGCTACCATGCCTGCAAGACAAGTATTACAATTTTGTTTTCTATACTTAGTATTCTTCTGAACTTTGCCAAGCATTATGTCTTTAGTAAAGTAGGGGATGACTAAATAACATAATTCATGTGAAGTTAGTTCTGTACTGGAGTCACTGATTTAAATTACCTGAGGGAGGCAAGGACCCCAACATTTAGGAGACCTAGAAATACTTTAATCATATTCAATTGCTTATGTTAACCTGTCACACATTTTCTTTATCATATGATGATTATTGTCGAGTGTTTTTCTCATAGAATGGTATATCTTCAATAACTTCACAATGAATTATAACCAAGATGGACCAAGTTTAAATAGGCCATTCTTGAAAGGCAAGGATGGGGATTGAACCCATGATCTTCGGTTTACGAGACCGACGCCTTACCACTTGGCCACCATGCCTGCAAAATAAGTATTACAATTTTGTTTTCTATAGTTATAATTCTTCTAAACTGTGCCAAGCATTCTGTCTTTAGTAATGTAGGGGATGACTAAATAACCTAATTCATGTGAAGTTAGTTCTGTACTGGAGCCACTGATTTAAATTACCTGATGGAAGCAAGGACCCCAACATTTAGGAGACCTAGAAATACTCTAATCATATTCAATTGCTTATGTTAACATGTCACAATTTTTTTTTATGATGGTTATTGTCGAGTGTTTTTCTCATAGAATGGTATAACTTCTATAACTTCACAAATAATGTTAACCAAGATGGACCAAGTTTAAATAGGCCATTCTTGAAAGGCACAGAGAGGGATTGAACCCATGATCTTTGGTTTACGTGACCGACGCCTTACCACTTGGCCACCATGCCTGCAAAATAAGTATTACAATTTTGTTTTCTATAGTTATAATTCTTCTGAACTTTGCCAAGCATTCTGGCTTTGGTAAAGTAGGGGATGACTAAATAACATAATTCATGTGAAGTTAGTTCTGTACTGGAGCCACTGATTTAAATTACCTGATGGATGCAAGGACCCCAACATTTAGGAGACCTAGAAATACTTTAATCATATTCAATTGCTTATGTTAACCTGTCACACATTTTCTTTATGATATGATGATTATTGTCGAGTGTTTTTCTCATAGAATGGTATATCTTCAATAACTTCACAATGAATTATAACCAAGATGGACCAAGTTTAAATAGGCCATTCTTGAAAGGCAAGGATGGGGATTGAACCCATGATCTTCGGTTTACGAGACCGACGCCTTACCACTTGGCCACCATGCCTGCAAAAAAAGTATTACAATTTTGTTTTCTATAGTTATAATTCTTCTAAACTGTGCCAAGCATTCTGTCTTTAGTAATGTAGGGGATGACTAAATAACCTAATTCATGTGAAGTTAGTTCTGTACTGGAGCCACTGATTTAAATTACCTGATGGAAGCAAGGACCCCAACATTTAGGAGACCTAGAAATACTCTAATCATATTCAATTGCTTATGTTAACATGTCACAATTTTTTTATGATGGTTATTGTCGAGTGTTTTTCTCATAGAATGGTATATCTTCAATAACTTCACAAATAATGATAACCAAGATGGACCAAGTTTAAATAGGCCATTCTTGAAGGGCACGGATGGGGATTGAACCCATGATCTTCGGTTTACGAGACCGACGCCTTACCACTTGGCCACCATGCCTGCAAAATAACTATTACAATTTTGTTTTCTATAGTTATAATTCTTATAAACTGTGCCAAGCATTCTGTCTTTAGTAATGTCGAGGATGACTAAATAACATAATTCATGTGAAGTTAGTTCTGTACTGGTACCACTGATCTAGATTACCAGAGGGTGGTAAGGACGCCAACATTTAGGAGATCTAGAAATACTCTGCAATAATATTCAATTGCTTATGTTGTCAGACATTTCTTTATGATATGATGGTTAGAATCACATTGTCTATTGAGTGTTTTCCTCATAGACTGGTATATCCTCAATATCTTAACAATGAATGATCACCAAGATAAAACAAGTTTAAATAGGGCCTTTTTGAAAGGCACAGAGAGGGATTGAACCCATGATCTTTGGTTTACGAGACCGACGCCTTAACACTTGGCCACCATGCCTGCAAGACAAGTATGACAATTTTGTTTTCTATACTTAGTATTCTTCTGAACTTTGCCAAGCATTCTGTCTTTAGTAAAGTAGGGGATGACTAAATAACATAATTCATGTGAAGTTAGTTCTGTACTGGAGTCACTGATTTAAATTACCTGAGGGAGGCAAGGACCCCAACATTTAGGAGACCTAGAAATACTTTAATCATATTCAATTGCTTATGTTAACCTGTCACACATTTTCTTTATGATATGATGGTTATTGTTGAGTGTTTTTCTCATAGAATGGTATATCTTCAATAACTTCACAATGAATTATAACCAAGATGGACCAAGTTTAAATAGGCCATTCTTGAAAGGCAAGGATGGGGATTGAACCCATGATCTTCGGTTTACGAGACCGACGCCTTACCACTTGGCCACCATGCCTGCAAAAAAAGTATTACAATTTTGTTTTCTATAGTTATAATTCTTCTAAACTGTGCCAAGCATTCTGTCTTTAGTAATGTAGGGGATGACTAAATAACCTAATTCATGTGAAGTTAGTTCTGTACTGGAGCCACTGATTTAAATTACCTGATGGAAGCAAGGACCCCAACATTTAGGAGACCTAGAAATACTCTAATCATATTCAATTGCTTATGTTAACATGTCACAATTTTTTTATGATGGTTATTGTCGAGTGTTTTTCTCATAGAATGGTATATCTTCAATAACTTCACAAATAATGATAACCAAGATGGACCAAGTTTAAATAGGCCATTCTTGAAGGGCACGGATGGGGATTGAACCCATGATCTTCGGTTTACGAGACCGACGCCTTACCACTTGGCCACCATGCCTGCAAAATAACTATTACAATTTTGTTTTCTATAGTTATAATTCTTATAAACTGTGCCAAGCATTCTGTCTTTAGTAATGTCGAGGATGACTAAATAACATAATTCATGTGAAGTTAGTTCTGTACTGGTACCACTGATCTAGATTACCAGAGGGTGGTAAGGACGCCAACATTTAGGAGATCTAGAAATACTCTGCAATAATATTCAATTGCTTATGTTGTCAGACATTTCTTTATGATATGATGGTTAGAATCACATTGTCTATTGAGTGTTTTCCTCATAGACTGGTATATCCTCAATATCTTAACAATGAATGATCACCAAGATAAAACAAGTTTAAATAGGGCCTTTTTGAAAGGCACAGAGAGGGATTGAACCCATGATCTTTGGTTTACGAGACCGACGCCTTAACACTTGGCCACCATGCCTGCAAGACAAGTATGACAATTTTGTTTTCTATACTTAGTATTCTTCTGAACTTTGCCAAGCATTCTGTCTTTAGTAAAGTAGGGGATGACTAAATAACATAATTCATGTGAAGTTAGTTCTGTACTGGAGTCACTGATTTAAATTACCTGAGGGAGGCAAGGACCCCAACATTTAGGAGACCTAGAAATACTTTAATCATATTCAATTGCTTATGTTAACCTGTCACACATTTTCTTTATGATATGATGGTTATTGTTGAGTGTTTTTCTCATAGAATGGTATATCTTCAATAACTTCACAATGAATTATAACCAAGATGGACCAAGTTTAAATAGGCCATTCTTGAAAGGCAAGGATGGGGATTGAACCCATGATCTTCGGTTTACGAGACCGACGCCTTACCACTTGGCCACCATGCCAGCAAAATAAGTATTACAATTTTGTTTTCTATAGTTATAATTCTTCTGAACTTTGCCAAGCATTCTGTCTTTAGTAATGTAGGGGATGACTAAATAACCTAATTCATGTGAAGTTAGTTCTGTACTGGAGCCACTGATTTAAATTACCTGATGGAAGCAAGGACCCCAACATTTAGGAGACCTAGAAATACTCTAATCATATTCAATTGCTTATGTTAACATGTCACAAAAAATTTTTATGATATGATGGTTATTGTCGAGTGTTTTTCTCATAGAATGGTATAACTTCTATAACTTCACAAATAATGTTAACCAAGATGGACCAAGTTTAAATAGGCCATTCTTGAAAGGCACAGAGAGGGATTGAACCCATGATCTTTGGTTTACGTGACCGACGCCTTACCACTTGGCCACCATGCCTGCAAAATAAGTATTACAATTTTGTTTTCTATAGTTATAATTCTTCTGAACTTTGCCAAGCATTCTGTCTTTGGTAAAGTAGGGGATGACTAAATAACATAATTCATGTGAAGTTAGTTCTGTACTGGAGCCACTGATTTAAATTACCTGAGGGAAGCAAGGACCCCAACATTTAGGAGACCTAGAAATACTCTAATCATATTCAATTGCTTATGTTAACATGTCACAATTTTTTTTATGATATGATGGTTATTGTCGAGTGTTTTTCTCATAGAATGGTATATCTTCAATAACTTCACAAATAATGATAACCAAGATGGACCTAGGTTAAATAGGCCATTCTTGAAAGGCACGGATGGGGATTGAACCCATGATCTTCGGTTTACGAGACCGACCCCTTACCACTTGGCCACCATGCCTGCAAAATAACTATTACAATTTTGTTTTCTATAGTTATAATTCTTCTAAACTGTGCCAAGGATTCTGTCTTTAGTAATGTAGGGGATGACTAAATAACATAATTCATGTGAAGTTAGTTCTGTACTGGTACCACTGATTTAAATTACCTGAGGGAGGCAAGGACCCCAACATTTAGGAGACATAGAAATACTTTAATCATATTAAATTGCTTATGTTAACCTGTCACACATTTTCTTTATGATATGATGGTTATTGTTGAGTGTTTTCTCATAGAATGGTATATCTTCAATAACTTCACAATGAATTATAACCCAGATGGACCAAGTTTAAATAGGCCATTCTTGAAAGGCAAGGACGGCGATTGAACCCATGATCTTCGGTTTACGAGACCGACGCCTTACCACTTGGCCACCATGCCTGGAAAAAAAGTGAGTTTTCTATAGTTATAATTCTTATAAACTGTGCCAAGCATTCGGTCTTTAGTAATGTAGGGGATGACTAAATAACATAATTCATGTGAAGTTAGTTCTGTACTGGTACCACTGATCTAGATTACCAGAGGGTGGTAAGGACGCCAACATTTAGGAGATCTAGAAATACTCTGCAATAATATTCAATTGCTTATGTTGTCAGACATTTCTTTATGATATGATGGTTAGAATCACATTGTCTATTGAGTGTTTTCCTCATAGACTGGTATATCCTCAATATCTTAACAATGAATGATCACCAAGATAAAACAAGTTTAAATAGGGCCTTTTTGAAAGGCACAGAGAGGGATTGAACCCATGATCTTTGGTTTACGAGACCGACGCCTTAACACTTGGCCACCATGCCTGCAAGACAAGTATGACAATTTTGTTTTCTATACTTAGTATTCTTCTGAACTTTGCCAAGCATTCTGTCTTTAGTAAAGTAGGGGATGACTAAATAACATAATTCATGTGAAGTTAGTTCTGTACTGGAGTCACTGATTTAAATTACCTGAGGGAGGCAAGGACCCCAACATTTAGGAGACCTAGAAATACTTTAATCATGTTCAATTGCTTATGTTAACCTGTCACACAGTTTCTTTATGATATGATGGTTATTGTTGAGTGTTTTTCTCATAGAATGGTATATCTTCAATAACTTCACAATGAATTATAACCAAGATGGACCAAGTTTAAATAGGCCATTCTTGAAAGGCAAGGATGGGGATTGAACCCATGATCTTCGGTTTACGAGACCGACGCCTTACCACTTGGCCACCATGACTGCAAAATAAGTATTACAATTTTGTTTTCTATAGTTATAATTCTTCTGAACTTTGCCAAGCATTCTGTCTTTAGTAATGTAGGGGATGACTAAATAACCTAATTCATGTGAAGTTAGTTCTGTACTGGAGCCACTGATTTAAATTACCTGATGGAAGCAAGGACCCCAACATTTAGGAGACCTAGAAATACTCTAATCATATTCAATTGCTTATGTTAACATGTCACACATTTTTTTTATGATATGATGGTTATTGTCGAGTGTTTTTCTCATAGAATGGTATAACTTCTATAACTTCACAAATAATGTTAACCAAGATGGACCAAGTTTAAATAGGCCATTCTTGAAAGGCACAGAGTGGGATTGAACCCATGATCTTTGGTTTACGTGACCGACGCCTTACCACTTGGCCACCATGCCTGCAAAATAAGTATTACAATTTTGTTTTCTATAGTTATAATTCTTCTGAACTTTGCCAAGCATTCTGGCTTTGGTAAAGTAGGGGATGACTAAATAACATAATTCATGTGAAGTTAGTTCTGTACTGGAGCCACTGATTTAAATTACCTGAGGGAAGCAAGGACCCCAACATTTAGGAGACCTAGAAATACTCTAATCATATTCAATTGCTTATGTTAACATGTCACAATTTTTTTTATGATATGATGGTTATTGTCGAGTGTTTTTCTCATAGAATGGTATATCTTCAATAACTTCACAAATAATGATAACCAAGATGGACCAAGGTTAAATAGGCCATTCTTGAAAGGCACGGATGGGGATTGAACCCATGATCTTCGGTTTACGAGACCGACCCCTTACCACTTGGCCACCATGCCTGCAAAATAACTATTACAATTTTGTTTTCTATAGTTATAATTCTTCTAAACTGTGCCAAGGATTCTGTCTTTAGTAATGTAGGGGATGACTAAATAACATAATTCATGTGAAGTTAGTTCTGTACTGGTACCACTGATTTAAATTACCTGAGGGAGGCAAGGACCCCAACATTTAGGAGACATAGAAATACTTTAATCATATTAAATTGCTTATGTTAACCTGTCACACATTTTCTTTATGATATGATGGTTATTGTTGAGTGTTTTCTCATAGAATGGTATATCTTCAATAACTTCACAATGAATTATAACCCAGATGGACCAAGTTTAAATAGGCCATTCTTGAAAGGCAAGGACGGCGATTGAACCCATGATCTTCGGTTTACGAGACCGACGCCTTACCACTTGGCCACCATGCCTGCAAAAAAAGTGAGTTTTCTATAGTTATAATTCTTATAAACTGTGCCAAGCATTCTGTCTTTAGTAATGTAGGGGATGACTAAATAACATAATTCATGTGAAGTTAGTTCTGTACTGGTACCACTGATCTAGATTACCAGAGGGTGGTAAGGACGCCAACATTTAGGAGATCTAGAAATACTCTGCAATAATATTCAATTGCTTATGTTGTCAGACATTTCTTTATGATATGATGGTTAGAATCACATTGTCTATTGAGTGTTTTCCTCATAGACTGGTATATCCTCAATATCTTAACAATGAATGATCACCAAGATAAAACAAGTTTAAATAGGGCCTTTTTGAAAGGCACAGAGAGGGATTGAACCCATGATCTTTGGTTTACGAGACCGACGCCTTAACACTTGGCCACCATGCCTGCAAGACAAGCATGACAATTTTGTTTTCTATACTTAGTATTCTTCTGAACTTTGCCAAGCATTCTGTCTTTAGTAAAGTAGGGGATGACTAAATAACATAATTCATGTGAAGTTAGTTCTGTACTGGAGTCACTGATTTAAATTACCTGAGGGAGGCAAGGACCCCAACATTTAGGAGACCTAGAAATACTTTAATCATGTTCAATTGCTTATGTTAACCTGTCACACAGTTTCTTTATGATATGATGGTTATTGTTGAGTGTTTTTCTCATAGAATGGTATATCTTCAATAACTTCACAATGAATTATAACCAAGATGGACCAAGTTTAAATAGGCCATTCTTGAAAGGCAAGGATGGGGATTGAACCCATGATCTTCGGTTTACGAGACCGACGCCTTACCACTTGGCCACCATGACTGCAAAATAAGTATTACAATTTTGTTTTCTATAGTTATAATTCTTCTGAACTTTGCCAAGCATTCTGTCTTTAGTAATGTAGGGGATGACTAAATAACCTAATTCATGTGAAGTTAGTTCTGTACTGGAGCCACTGATTTAAATTACCTGATGGAAGCAAGGACCCCAACATTTAGGAGACCTAGAAATACTCTAATCATATTCAATTGCTTATGTTAACATGTCACACATTTTTTTTATGATATGATGGTTATTGTCGAGTGTTTTTCTCATAGAATGGTATAACTTCTATAACTTCACAAATAATGTTAACCAAGATGGACCAAGTTTAAATAGGCCATTCTTGAAAGGCACAGAGTGGGATTGAACCCATGATCTTTGGTTTACGTGACCGACGCCTTACCACTTGGCCACCATGCCTGCAAAATAAGTATTACAATTTTGTTTTCTATAGTTATAATTCTTCTGAACTTTGCCAAGCATTCTGGCTTTGGTAAAGTAGGGGATGACTAAATAACATAATTCATGTGAAGTTAGTTCTGTACTGGAGCCACTGATTTAAATTACCTGAGGGAAGCAAGGACCCCAACATTTAGGAGACCTAGAAATACTCTAATCATATTCAATTGCTTATGTTAACATGTCACAATTTTTTTTTATGATATGATGGTTATTGTCGAGTGTTTTTCTCATAGAATGGTATATCTTCAATAACTTCACAAATAATGATAACCAAGATGGACCAAGGTTAAATAGGCCATTCTTGAAAGTCACGGATGGGGATTGAACCCATGATCTTCGGTTTACGAGACCGACCCCTTACCACTTGGCCACCATGCCTGCAAAATAACTATTACAATTTTGTTTTCTATAGTTATAATTCTTCCAAACTGTGCCAAGGATTCTGTCTTTAGTAATGTAGGGGATGACTAAATAACATAATTCATGTGAAGTTAGTTCTGTACTGGTACCACTGATTTAAATTACCTGAGGGAGGCAAGGACCCCAACATTTAGGAGACATAGAAATACTTTAATCATATTCAATTGCTTATGTTAACCTGTCACACATTTTCTTTATGATATGATGGTTATTGTTGAGTGTTTTTCTCCTAGAATGGTATATCTTCAATAACTTCACAATGAATTATAACCCAGATGGACCAAGTTTAAATAGGCCATTCTTGAAAGGCAAGGACGGCGATTGAACCCATGATCTTCGGTTTACGAGACCGACCCCTTACCACTTGGCCACCATGCCTGCAAAATAACTATTACAATTTTGTTTTCTATAGTTATAATTCTTCTAAACTGTGCCAAGGATTCTGTCTTTAGTAATGTAGGGGATGACTAAATAACATAATTCATGTGAAGTTAGTTCTGTACTGGTACCACTGATTTAAATTACCTGAGGGAGGCAAGGACCCCAATATTTAGGAGACATAGAAATACTTTAATCATATTCAATTGCTTATGTTAACCTGTCACACATTTTCTTTATGAAATGATGGTTATTGTTGAGTGTTTTTCTCATAGAATGGTATATCTTCAATAACTTCACAATGAATTATAACCCAGATGGACCAAGTTTAAATAGGCCATTCTTGAAAGGCAAGGACGGCGATTGAACCCATGATCTTCTGTTTACGAGACCGATGCCTTACCACTTGGCCACCATGCCTGCAAAATAAGTATTACAATTTTGTTTTCTATAGTTATAATTCTTCTGAACTTTGCCAAGCATTCTGTCTTTAGTAATGTAGGGGATGACTAAATAACCTAATTCATGTGAAGTTAGTTCTGTACTGGAGCCACTGATTTAAATTACCTGAGGGAAGCAAGGACCCCAACATTTAGGAGACCTAGAAATATTTAATTATATTCAATTGCTTATGTTAACCTGTCACACATTTTCTTTATGATATGATGGTTATTGTTGAGTGTTTTTCTCATAGAATGGTATATCTTCAATAACTTCACAATGAATGATCACCAAGATGGACCAAGTTTAAATAGGCCATTCTTGAAAGGCAAGGATGGGGACTGAACCCATGATCTTCGGTTTACGAGACCGACGCCTTTCCACTTGGCCACCATGCCTGCAAAATAACTATTACAATTTTGTTTTCTATAGTTATAATTCTTCTAAACTGTGCCAAGCATTCTGTCTTTAGTAATGTAGGGGATGACTAAATAACATAATTCGTGTGAAGTTAGTTCTGTACTGGTACCACTGATCTAGATTACCGGAGGGTGGTAAGGACGCCAACATTTAGGAGATCTAGAAATAGTCTGCAATAATATTCAATTGCTTATGTTGTCAGACATTTCTTTATAATATGATGGTTAGAATCACATTGTCTATTGAGTGTTTTCCTCATAGACTGGTATATCCTCAATATCTTAACAATGAATGATCACCAAGATAAAACAAGTTTAAATAGGCCCTTTTTGAAAGGCACAGAGAGGGATTGAACCCATGATCTTCGGTTTACAAGACTGACGCCTTACCACTTGGCCACCATGCCTGCAAAATAAGTATTACAATTTTGTTTTCTATAGTTATAATTCTTCCAAACTGTGCCAAGGATTCTGTCTTTAGTAATGTAGGGGATGACTAAATAACATAATTCATGTGAAGTTAGTTCTGTACTGGTACCACTGATTTAAATTACCTGAGGGAGGCAAGGACCCCAACATTTAGGAGACATAGAAATACTTTAATCATATTCAATTGCTTATGTTAACCTGTCACACATTTTCTTTATGATATGATGGTTATTGTTGAGTGTTTTTCTCCTAGAATGGTATATCTTCAATAACTTCACAATGAATTATAACCCAGATGGACCAAGTTTAAATAGGCCATTCTTGAAAGGCAAGGACGGCGATTGAACCCATGATCTTCGGTTTACGAGACCGACCCCTTACCACTTGGCCACCATGCCTGCAAAATAACTATTACAATTTTGTTTTCTATAGTTATAATTCTTCTAAACTGTGCCAAGGATTCTGTCTTTAGTAATGTAGGGGATGACTAAATAACATAATTCATGTGAAGTTAGTTCTGTACTGGTACCACTGATTTAAATTACCTGAGGGAGGCAAGGACCCCAACATTTAGGAGACATAGAAATACTTTAATCATATTCAATTGCTTATGTTAACCTGTCACACATTTTCTTTATGATATGATGGTTATTGTTGAGTGTTTTTCTCATAGAATGGTATATCTTCAATAACTTCACAATGAATTATAACCCAGATGGACCAAGTTTAAATAGGCCATTCTTGAAAGGCAAGGACGGCGATTGAACCCATGATATTCTGTTTACGAGACCGATGCCTTACCACTTGGCCACCATGCCTGCAAAATAAGTATTACAATTTTGTTTTCTATAGTTATAATTCTTCTGAACTTTGCCAAGCATTCTGTCTTTAGTAATGTAGGGGATGACTAAATAACCTAATTCATGTGAAGTTAGTTCTGTACTGGAGCCACTGATTTAAATTACCTGAGGGAAGCAAGGACCCCAACATTTAGGAGACCTAGAAATATTTAATTATATTCAATTGCTTATGTTAACCTGTCACACATTTTCTTTATGATATGATGGTTATTGTTGAGTGTTTTTCTCATAGAATGGTATATCTTCAATAACTTCACAATGAATGATCACCAAGATGGACCAAGTTTAAATAGGCCATTCTTGAAAGGCAAGGATGGGGACTGAACCCATGATCTTCGGTTTACGAGACCGACGCCTTTCCACTTGGCCACCATGCCTGCAAAATAACTATTACAATTTTGTTTTCTATAGTTATAATTCTTCTAAACTGTGCCAAGCATTCTGTCTTTAGTAATGTAGGGGATGACTAAATAACATAATTCGTGTGAAGTTAGTTCTGTACTGGTACCACTGATCTAGATTACCGGAGGGTGGTAAGGACGCCAACATTTAGGAGATCTAGAAATAGTCTGCAATAATATTCAATTGCTTATGTTGTCAGACATTTCTTTATAATATGATGGTTAGAATCACATTGTCTATTGAGTGTTTTCCTCATAGACTGGTATATCCTCAATATCTTAACAATGAATGATCACCAAGATAAAACAAGTTTAAATAGGCCCTTTTTGAAAGGCACAGAGAGGGATTGAACCCATGATCTTCGGTTTACAAGACTGACGCCTTACCACTTGGCCACCATGCCTGCAAAATAAGTATTACAATTTTGTTTTCTATAGTTATAATTCTTCTAAACTGTGCCAAGCATTCTGTCTTTAGTAATGTAGGGGATGACTAAATAACCTAATTCATGTGAAGTTAGTTCTGTACTGGAGCCACTGATTTAAATTACCTGAGGGAGGCAAGGACCCCAACATTTAGGAGACCTAGAAATACTTTAATCATATTCAATTGCTTATGTTAACCTGTCACACATTTTTTTTATGATATGATGGTTATTGTCGAGTGTTTTTCTCATAGAATGGTATAACTTCTATAACTTCACAAATAATGTTAACCAAGATGGACCAAGTTTAAATAGGCCATTCTTGAAAGGCACAGAGTGGGATTGAACCCATGATCTTTGGTTTACGTGACCGACGCCTTACCACTTGGCCACCATGCCTGCAAAATAAGTATTACAATTTTGTTTTCTATAGTTATAATTCTTCCAAACTGTGCCAAGGATTCTGTCTTTAGTAATGTAGGGGATGACTAAATAACATAATTCATGTGAAGTTAGTTCTGTACTGGTACCACTGATTTAAATTACCTGAGGGAGGCAAGGACCCCAACATTTAGGAGACATAGAAATACTTTAATCATATTCAATTGCTTATGTTAACCTGTCACACATTTTCTTTATGATATGATGGTTATTGTTGAGTGTTTTTCTCCTAGAATGGTATATCTTCAATAACTTCACAATGAATTATAACCCAGATGGACCAAGTTTAAATAGGCCATTCTTGAAAGGCAAGGACGGCGATTGAACCCATGATCTTCGGTTTACGAGACCGACCCCTTACCACTTGGCCACCATGCCTGCAAAATAACTATTACAATTTTGTTTTCTATAGTTATAATTCTTCTAAACTGTGCCAAGGATTCTGTCTTTAGTAATGTAGGGGATGACTAAATAACATAATTCATGTGAAGTTAGTTCTGTACTGGTACCACTGATTTAAATTACCTGAGGGAGGCAAGGACCCCAACATTTAGGAGACATAGAAATACTTTAATCATATTCAATTGCTTATGTTAACCTGTCACACATTTTCTTTATGATATGATGGTTATTGTTGAGTGTTTTTCTCATAGAATGGTATATCTTCAATAACTTCACAATTAATTATAACCCAGATGGACCAAGTTTAAATAGGCCATTCTTGAAAGGCAAGGACGGCGATTGAACCCATGATCTTCTGTTTACGAGACCGATGCCTTACCACTTGGCCACCATGCCTGCAAAATAAGTATTACAATTTTGTTTTCTATAGTTATAATTCTTCTGAACTTTGCCAAGCATTCTGTCTTTAGTAATGTAGGGGATGACTAAATAACCTAATTCATGTGAAGTTAGTTCTGTACTGGAGCCACTGATTTAAATTACCTGAGGGAAGCAAGGACCCCAACATTTAGGAGACCTAGAAATATTTAATTATATTCAATTGCTTATGTTAACCTGTCACACATTTTCTTTATGATATGATGGTTATTGTTGAGTGTTTTTATCATAGAATGGTATATCTTCAATAACTTCACAATGAATGATCACCAAGATGGACCAAGTTTAAATAGGCCATTCTTGAAAGGCAAGGATGGGGACTGAACCCATGATCTTCGGTTTACGAGACCGACGCCTTTCCACTTGGCCACCATGCCTGCAAAATAACTATTACAATTTTGTTTTCTATAGTTATAATTCTTCTAAACTGTGCCAAGCATTCTGTCTTTAGTAATGTAGGGGATGACTAAATAACATAATTCGTGTGAAGTTAGTTCTGTACTGGTACCACTGATCTAGATTACCGGAGGGTGGTAAGGACGCCAACATTTAGGAGATCTAGAAATAGTCTGCAATAATATTCAATTGCTTATGTTGTCAGACATTTCTTTATAATATGATGGTTAGAATCACATTGTCTATTGAGTGTTTTCCTCATAGACTGGTATATCCTCAATATCTTAACAATGAATGATCACCAAGATAAAACAAGTTTAAATAGGCCCTTTTTGAAAGGCACAGAGAGGGATTGAACCCATGATCTTCGGTTTACAAGACTGACGCCTTACCACTTGGCCACCATGCCTGCAAAATAAGTATTACAATTTTGTTTTCTATAGTTATAATTCTTCTAAACTGTGCCAAGCATTCTGTCTTTAGTAATGTAGGGGATGACTAAATAACCTAATTCATGTGAAGTTAGTTCTGTACTGGAGCCACTGATTTAAATTACCTGAGGGAGGCAAGGACCCCAACATTTAGGAGACCTAGAAATACTTTAATCATATTCAATTGCTTATGTTAACCTGTCACACATTTTTTTTATGATATGATGGTTATTGTCGAGTGTTTTTCTCATAGAATGGTATAACTTCTATAACTTCACAAATAATGTTAACCAAGATGGACCAAGTTTAAATAGGCCATTCTTGAAAGGCACAGAGTGGGATTGAACCCATGATCTTTGGTTTACGTGACCGACGCCTTACCACTTGGCCACCATGCCTGCAAAATAAGTATTGCAATTTTGTTTTCTATAGTTATAATTCTTCTGAACTTTGCCAAGCATTCTGGCTTTGGTAAAGTAGGGGATGACTAAATAACATAATTCATGTGAAGTTAGTTCTGTACTGGAGCCACTGATTTAAATTTCCTGAGGGAAGCAAGGACCCCAACATTTAGGAGACCTAGAAATACTCTAATCATATTCAATTGCTTATGTTAACATGTCACAATTTTTTTTTATGATATGATGGTTATTGTCGAGTGTTTTTCTCATAGAATGGTATATCTTCAATAACTTCACAAATAATGATAACCAAGATGAACCAAGGTTAAATAGGCCATTCTTGAAAGTCACGGATGGGGATAGAACCCATGATCTTCGGTTTACGAGACCGACCCCTTACCACTTGGCCACCATGCCTGCAAAATAACTATTACAATTTTGTTTTCTATAGTTATAATTCTTCCAAACTGTGCCAAGGATTCTGTCTTTAGTAATGTAGGGGATGACTAAATAACATAATTCATGTGAAGTTAGTTCTGTACTGGTACCACTGATTTAAATTACCTGAGGGAGGCAAGGACCCCAACATTTAGGAGACATAGAAATACTTTAATCATATTCAATTGCTTATGTTAACCTGGCACACATTTTCTTTATGATATGATGGTTATTGTTGAGTGTTTTTCTCCTAGAATGGTATATCTTCAATAACTTCACAATGAATTATAACCCAGATGGACCAAGTTTAAATAGGCCATTCTTGAAAGGCAAGGACGGCGATTGAACCCATGATCTTCGGTTTATGAGACCGACCCCTTACCACTTGGCCACCATGCCTGCAAAATAACTATTACAATTTTGTTTTCTATAGTTATAATTCTTCTAAACTGTGCCAAGGATTCTGTCTTTAGTAATGTAGGGGATGACTAAATAACATAATTCATGTGAAGTTAGTTCTGTACTGGTACCACTGATTTAAATTACCTGAGGGAGGCAAGGACCCCAACATTTAGGAGACATAGAAATACTTTAATCATATTCAATTGCTTATGTTAACCTGTCACACATTTTCTTTATGATATGATGGTTATTGTTGAGTGTTTTTCTCATGGAATGGTATATCTTCAATAACTTCACAATGAATTATAACCCAGATGGACCAAGTTTAAATAGGCCATTCTTGAAAGGCAAGGACGGCGATTGAATCCATGATATTCTGTTTACGAGACCGATGCCTTACCACTTGGCCACCATGCCTGCAAAATAAGTATTACAATTTTGTTTTCTATAGTTATAATTCTTCTGAACTTTGCCAAGCATTCTGTCTTTAGTAATGTAGGGGATGACTAAATAACCTAATTCATGTGAAGTTAGTTCTGTACTGGAGCCACTGATTTAAATTACCTGAGGAAAGCAAGGACCCCAACATTTAGGAGACCTAGAAATATTTAATTATATTCAATTGCTTATGTTAACCTGTCACACATTTTCTTTATGATATGATGGTTATTGTTGAGTGTTTTTCTCATAGAATGGTATATCTTCAATAACTTCACAATGAATGATCACCAAGATGGACCAAGTTTAAATAGGCCATTCTTGAAAGGCAAGGATGGGGACTGAACCCATGATCTTCGGTTTACGAGACCGACGCCTTTCCACTTGGCCACCATGCCTGCAAAATAACTATTACAATTTTGTTTTCTATAGTTATAATTCTTCTAAACTGTGCCAAGCATTCTGTCTTTAGTAATGTAGGGGATGACTAAATAACATAATTCGTGTGAAGTTAGTTCTGTACTGGTACCACTGATCTAGATTACCGGAGGGTGGTAAGGACGCCAACATTTAGGAGATCTAGAAATAGTCTGCAATAATATTCAATTGCTTATGTTGTCAGACATTTCTTTATAATATGATGGTTAGAATCACATTGTCTATTGAGTGTTTTCCTCATAGACTGGTATATCCTCAATATCTTAACAATGAATGATCACCAAGATAAAACAAGTTTAAATAGGGCCTTTTTGAAAGGCACAGAGAGGGATTGAACCCATGATCTTCGGTTTACAAGACTGACGCCTTACCACTTGGCCACCATGCCTGCAAAATAAGTATTACAATTTTGTTTTCTATAGTTATAATTCTTCTAAACTGTGCCAAGCATTCTGTCTTTAGTAATGTAGGGGATGACTAAATAACCTAATTCATGTGAAGTTAGTTCTGTACTGGAGCCACTGATTTAAATTACCTGATGGAAGCAAGGACTCCCACATTTAGGAGACCTAGAAATACTCTAATCATATTCAATTGCTTATGTTAACATGTCACAATTTTTTTTATGATGGTTTTTGTCGAGTGTTTTTCTCATAGAATGGTATATCTTCAATAACTTCACAAATAATGATAACCAAGATGGACCAAGTTTAAATAGGCAATTCTTGAAAGGCAGGGATGGGGATTGAACCCATGATCTTCGGTTTACGAGACCGACGCCTTACCACTTGGCCACCATGCCTGCAAAATAACTATTACAATTTTGTTTTCTATAGTTATAATTCTTTTAAACTGTGCCAAGCATTCTGTCTTTAGTAATGTAGGGGATGACTAAATAACATAATTCATGTGAAGTTAGTTCTGTATTGGTACCACTGATCTAGATTACCAGAGGGTGGTAAGGACGCCAACATTTAGGAGATCTAGAAATACTCTGCAATAATATTCAATTGCTTATGTTGTCAGAAATTTCTTTATGATATGATGGTTAGAATCACATTGTCTATTGAGTGTTTTCCTCATAGACTGGTATATCCTCAATATCTTAACAATGAATGATCACCAAGATAAAACAAGTTTAAATAGGGCCTTTTTGAAAGGCACAGAGAGGGATTGAACCCATGATCTTTGGTTTACGAGACCGACGCCTTAACACTTGGCCACCATGCCTGCAAGACAAGTATGACAATTTGTTTTCTATACTTAGTATTCTTCTGAACTTTGCCAAGCATTGTGTCTTTAGTAAAGTAGGGGATGACTAAATAACATAATTCATGTGAAGTTAGTTCTGTACTGGAGTCACTGATTTAAATCACCTGAGGGAGGCAAGGACCCCAACATTTAGGAGACCTAGAAATACTTTAATCATATTCAATTGCTTATGTTAACCTGTCACACATTTTCTTTATGATATGATGGTTATTGTTGAGTGTTTTTCTCATAGAATGGTATATCTTCAATAACTTCACAATGAATTATAACCAAGATGGACCAAGTTTAAATAGGCCATTCTTGAAAGGCACAGAGAGGGATTGAACCCATGATCTTCGGTTTACGAGACCGACGCCTTACCACTTGGCCACCATGCCTGCAAAATAAGTATTACAATTTTGTTTTCTATAGTTATAATTCTTCTGAACTTTGCCAAGCATTCTGTCTTTAGTAATGTAGGGGATGACTAAATAACCTAATTCATGTGAAGTTAGTTCTGTACTGGAGCCACTGATTTAAATTACCTGATGGAAGCAAGGACCCCAACATTTAGGAGACCTAGAAATACTCTAATCATATTCAATTGCTTATGTTAACATGTCACACATTTTTTTTATGATATGATGGTTATTGTCGAGTGTTTTTCTCATAGAATGGTATAACTTCTATAACTTCACAAATAATGTTAACCAAGATGGACCAAGTTTAAATAGGCCATTCTTGAAAGGCACAGAGAGGGATTGAACCCATGGTCTTTGGTTTACGAGACCGACGCCTTACCACTTGGCCACCATGCCTGCACAATAAGTATTACAATTTTGTTTTCTATAGTTATAATTCTTCTGAACTTTGCCAAGCATTCTGGCTTTAGTAAAGTAGGGGATGACTAAATAACATAATTCATGTGAAGTTAGTTCTGTACTGGAGCCACTGATTTAAATTACCTGAGGGAAGCAAGGACCCCAACATTTAGGAGACCTAGAAATACTCTAATCATATTCAATTGCTTATGTTAACATGTCACAATTTTTTTTTATGATATGATGGTTATTGTCTAGTGTTTTTCTCATAGAATGGTATATCTTCAATAACTTCACAAATAATGATAACCAAGATGGACCAAGGTTAAATAGGCCATTCTTGAAAGGCACGGATGGGGATTGAACCCATGATCTTCGGTTTACGAGACCGACCCCTTACCACTTGGCCACCATGCCTGCAAAATAACTATTACAATTTTGTTTTCTATAGTTATAATTCTTCTAAACTGTGCCAAGGATTCTGTCTTTAGTAATGTAGGGGATGACTAAATAACATAATTCATGTGAAGTTAGTTCTGTACTGGAGCCACTGATTTAAATTACCTGAGGGAAGCAAGGACCCCAACATTTAGGAGACCTAGAAATATTTAATTATATTCAATTGCTTATGTTAACCTGTCACACATTTTCTTTATGATATGATGGTTATTGTTGAGTGTTTTTCTCATAGAATGGTATATCTTCAATAACTTCACAATGAATGATCACCAAGATGGACCAAGTTTAAATAGGCCATTCTTGAAATGCAAGGATGGGGACTGAACCCATGATCTTCGGTTTACGAGACCGACGCCTTTCCACTTGGCCACCATGACTGCAAAATAACTATTACAATTTTGTTTTCTATAGTTATAATTCTTCTAAACTGTGCCAAGCATTCTCTCTTTAGTAATGTAGGGGATGACTAAATAACATAATCCGTGTGAAGTTAGTTCTGTACTGGTACCACTGATCTAGATTACTGGAGGGTGGTAAGGACGCCAACATCTAGGAGATCTAGAAATAGTCTGCAATAATATTCAATTGCTTATGTTGTCAGACATTTCTTTATAATATGATGGTTAGAATCACATTGTCTATTGAGTGTTTTCCTCATAGACTGGTATATCCTCAATATCTTAACAATGAATGATCACCAAGATAAAACAAGTTTAAATAGGCCCTTTTTGAAAGGCACAGAGAGGGATTGAACCCATGATCTTCGGTTTACAAGACTGACGCCTTACCACTTGGCCACCATGCCTGCAAAATAAGTATTACAATTTTGTTTTCTATAGTTATAATTCTTCTAAACTGTGCCAAGCATTCTGTCTTTAGTAATGTAGGGGATGACTAAATAACCTAATTCATGTGAAGTTAGTTCTGTACTGGAGCCACTGATTTAAATTACCTGATGGAAGCAAGGACCCCAACATTTAGGAGACCTAGAAATACTCTAATCATATTCAATTGCTTATGTTAACATGTCACAATTTTTTTTTATGATATGATGGTTATTGTCGAGTGTTTTTCTTATAGAATGGTATATCTTCAATAACTTCACAAATAATGATAACCAAGATGGACCAAGGTTAAATAGGCCATTCTTGAAAGGCACGGATGGGGATTGAACCCATGATCTTCGGTTTACGAGACCGACCCCTTACCACTTGGCCACCATGCCTGCAAAATAACTATTACAATTTTGTTTTCTATAGTTATAATTCTTCTAAACTGTGCCAAGGATTCTGTCTTTAGTAATGTAGGGGATGACTAAATAACATAATTCATGTGAAGTTAGTTCTGTACTGGAGCCACTGATTTAAATTACCTGAGGGAAGCAAGGACCCCAACATTTAGGAGACCTAGAAATATTTAATTATATTCAATTGCTTATGTTAACCTGTCACACATTTTCTTTATGATATGATGGTTATTGTTGAGTGTTTTTCTCATAGAATGGTATATCTTCAATAACTTCACAATGAATGATCACCAAGATGGACCAAGTTTAAATAGGCCATTCTTGAAAGGCAAGGATGGGGACTGAACCCATGATCTTCGGTTTACGAGACCGACGCCTTTCCACTTGGCCACCATGCCTGCAAAATAACTATTACAATTTTGTTTTCTATAGTTATAATTCTTCTAAACTGTGCCAAGCATTCTCTCTTTAGTAATGTAGGGGATGACTAAATAACATAATCCGTGTGAAGTTAGTTCTGTACTGGTACCACTGATCTAGATTACTGGAGGGTGGTAAGGACGCCAACATTTAGGAGATCTAGAAATAGTCTGCAATAATATTCAATTGCTTATGTTGTCAGACATTTCTTTATAATATGATGGTTAGAATCACATTGTCTATTGAGTGTTTTCCTCATAGACTGGTATATCCTCAATATCTTAACAATGAATGATCACCAAGATAAAACAAGTTTAAATAGGCCCTTTTTGAAAGGCACAGAGAGGGATTGAACCCATGATCTTCGGTTTACAAGACTGACGCCTTACCACTTGGCCACCATGCGTGCAAAATAAGTATTACAATTTTGTTTTCTATAGTTATAATTCTTCTAAACTGTGCCAAGCATTCTGTCTTTAGTAATGTAGGGGATGACTAAATAACCTAATTCATGTGAAGTTAGTTCTGTACTGGAGCCACTGATTTAAATTACCTGATGGAAGCAAGGACCCCAACATTTAGGAGACCTAGAAATACTCTAATCATATTCAATTGCTTATGTTAACATGTCACAATTTTTTTTTATGATATGATGGTTATTGTCAAGTGTTTTTCTCATATAATGGTATATCTTCAATAACTTCACAAATAATGATAACCAAGATGGACCAAGTTTAAATAGGCCATTCTTGAAAGGCACGGATGGGGATTGAACCCATGATCTTCGGTTTACGAGACCGACGCCTTACCACTTGGCCACCACGCCTGTAAAATATCTATTACAATTTTGTTTTCTATAGTTATAATTCTTCTAAACTGTGCCAAGCATTCTGTCTTTAGTAATGTAGGGGATGACTAAATAACATAATTCATGTGAAGTTAGTTCTGTACTGGTACCACTGATCTAGATTACCGGAGGGTGGTAAGGACGCCAACATTTAGGAGATCTAGAAATACTCTGCAATAATATTCAATTGCTTATGTTGTCAGACATTTCTTTATGATATGATGGTTAGAATCACATTGTCTATTGAGTGTTTTCCTCATAGACTGGTATAACCTCAATATCTTAACAATGAATGATCACCAAGATAATACAAGTTTAAATAGGCCCTTTTTGAAAGGCACAGAGAGGGATTGAACCCATGATCTTTGGTTTACGAGACCGACGCCTTAACACTTGGCCACCATGCCTGCAAGACAAGTATTAGAATTTTGTTTTCTATACTTAGTATTCTTCTGAACTTTGCCAAGCATTCTGTCTTTAGTAAAGTAGGGGATGACTAAATAACATAATTCATGTGAACTCGAAACTGGCCCCTGTAAATGTCCGAACACAACCCCCGCCAATGTACAGTAAATTACCAAGTATGGTCTTGTCAATAATCCAATGTACAGTGTTGTTTGTACAGTTGTACAGTGTCCCCCACCCACCCCTCCTACCCACCCCCCCCCCACCCACCCAACCACCTCCAATGTACAGTCCAATGTACAGTCCCATAATCCAATGTACAGTGTTGTTTGTACAGTTATACAGTGTCCCCCACCCACCCCTCCTACCCAACCCCCCCCCCCCCACTCCTACCCCCCCCCCCCCCCCCCCCAACCACCTCCAATGTACAGTCCCACCCCCACCTACCCAATCCAATGTACAGTTTCTACGCCTAATGTATATACTCTTTTCTTTCTGGACTCTTTTTGTATCACAAATACAGTACTGTAATTGCAAATCTGGTATGTCATAAATGTATAGATGTAGCAGTACTGTCTATCTGTATGTCATGTATGTCATATATGTTACGATGAATTGGAAATGGGGGACCCTGGTGGAAACAAGACGAAAGTCTTTCTCTGGTCTGCATCCCCTTAACAATTGTATGTATTGAGCTGTACTGCACTGTACCCATTCTGCAATCTGTTAATAAAGTTTTCATTCATTCATTCATTCAAGTTAGTTCTGTACTGGAGTCACTGATTTAAATTACCTGAGGGAGGCAAGGACCCCAACATTTAGGAGACCTAGAAATACTTTAATCATATTCAATTGCTTATGTTAACCTGTCACATATTTTCTTTATGATATGATGGTTATTGTTGAGTGTTTTTCTCATAGAATGGTATATCTTCAATAACTTCACAATGAATTATAACCAAGATGGACCAAGTTTAAATAGGCCATTCTTGAAAGGCAAGGATGGGGATTGAACCCATGATCTTCGGTTTACGAGACCGACGCCGTACCACTTGGCCACCATGCCTGCAAAATAAGTATTACAATTTTGTTTTCTATAGTTATAATTCTTCTGAACTTTGCCAAGCATTCTGTCTTTAGTAATGTAGGGGATGACTAAATAACCTAATTCATGTGAAGTTAGTTCTGTACTGGAGCCACTGATTTAAATGTCCTGATGGAAGCAAGGACCCCAACATTTAGGAGACCTAGAAATACTCTAATCATATTCAATTGCTTATGTTAACCTGTCACACATTTTCTTTATGATATGATGGTTATTGTTGAGTGTTTTTCTCATAGAATGGTATATCTTCAATAACTTCACAATGAATTATAACCAAGATGGACCAAGTTTAAATAGGCCATTCTTGAAAGGCACAGAGAGGGATTGAACCCATGATCTTCGGTTTACGAGACCGACGCCTTACCACTTGGCCACCATGCCTGCAAAATAAGTACTACAATTTTGTTTTCTATAGTTATAATTCTTCTGAACTTTGCCAAGCATTCTGTCTTTAGTAATGTAGGGGATGACTAAATAACCTAATTCATGTGAAGTTAGTTCTGTACTGGAGCCACTGATTTAAATTACCTGATGGAAGCAAGGACCCCAACATTTAGGAGACCTAGAAATACTCTAATCATATTCAATTGCTTATGTTAACATGTCACACATTTTTTTTATGATATGATGGTTATTGTCGAGTGTTTTTCTCATAGAATGGTATAACTTCTATAACTTCACAAATAATGTTAACCAAGATGGACCAAGTTTAAATAGGCCATTCTTGAAAGGCACAGAGAGGGATTGAACCCATGATCTTTGGTTTACGAGACCGACGCCTTACCACTTGGCCACCATGCCTGCACAATAAGTATTACAATTTTGTTTTCTATAGTTATAATTCTTCTGAACTTTGCCAAGCATTCTGGCTTTAGTAAAGTAGGGGATGACTAAATAACATAATTCATGTAAAGTTAGTTCTGTACTGGAGCCACTGATTTAAATTACCTGAGGGAAGCAAGGACCCCAACATTTAGGAGACCTAGAAATACTCTAATCATATTCAATTGCTTATGTTAACATGTCACAATTTTTTTTATGATATGATGGTTATTGTCTAGTGTTTTTCTCATAGAATGGTATATCTTCAATAACTTCACAAATAATGATAACCAAGATGGACCAAGGTTAAATAGGCCATTCTTGAAAGGCACGGATGGGGATTGAACCCATGATCTTCGGTTTACGAGACCGACCCCTTACCACTTGGCCACCATGCCTGCAAAATAACTATTACAATTTTGTTTTCTATAGTTATAATTCTTCTAAACTGTGCCAAGGATTCTGTCTTTAGTAATGTAGGGGATGACTAAATAACATAATTCATGTGAAGTTAGTTCTGTACTGGAGCCACTGATTTAAATTACCTGAGGGAAGCAAGGACCCCAACATTTAGGAGACCTAGAAATATTTAATTATATTCAATTGCTTATGTTAACCTGTCACACATTTTCTTTATGATATGATGGTTATTGTTGAGTGTTTTTCTCATAGAATGGTATATCTTCAATAACTTCACAATGAATGATCACCAAGATGGACCAAGTTTAAATAGGCCATTCTTGAAAGGCAAGGATGGGGACTGAACCCATGATCTTCGGTTTACGAGACCGACGCCTTTCCACTTGGCCACCATGCCTGCAAAATAACTATTACAATTTTGTTTTCTATAGTTATAATTCTTCTAAACTGTGCCAAGCATTCTCTCTTTAGTAATGTAGGGGATGACTAAATAACATAATCCGTGTGAAGTTAGTTCTGTACTGGTACCACTGATCTAGATTACTGGAGGGTGGTAAGGACGCCAACATTTAGGAGATCTAGAAATAGTCTGCAATAATATTCAATTGCTTATGTTGTCAGACATTTCTTTATAATATGATGGTTAGAATCACATTGTCTATTGAGTGTTTTCCTCATAGACTGGTATATCCTCAATATCTTAACAATGAATGATCACCAAGATAAAACAAGTTTAAATAGGCCCTTTTTGAAAGGCACAGAGAGGGATTGAACCCATGATCTTCGGTTTACAAGACTGACGCCTTACCACTTGGCCACCATGCCTGCAAAATAAGTATTACAATTTTGTTTTCTATAGTTATAATTCTTCTAAACTGTGCCAAGCATTCTGTCTTTAGTAATGTAGGGGATGACTAAATAACCTAATTCATGTGAAGTTAGTTCTGTACTGGAGCCACTGATTTAAATTACCTGATGGAAGCAAGGACCCCAACATTTAGGAGACCTAGAAATACTCTAATCATATTCAATTGCTTATGTTAACATGTCACAATTTTTTTTTATGATATGATGGTTATTGTCGAGTGTTTTTCTTATAGAATGGTATATCTTCAATAACTTCACAAATAATGATAACCAAGATGGACCAAGGTTAAATAGGCCATTCTTGAAAGGCACGGATGGGGATTGAACCCATGATCTTCGGTTTACGAGACCGACCCCTTACCACTTGGCCACCATGCCTGCAAAATAACTATTACAATTTTGTTTTCTATAGTTATAATTCTTCTAAACTGTGCCAAGGATTCTGTCTTTAGTAATGTAGGGGATGACTAAATAACATAATTCATGTGAAGTTAGTTCTGTACTGGAGCCACTGATTTAAATTACCTGAGGGAAGCAAGGACCCCAACATTTAGGAGACCTAGAAATATTTAATTATATTCAATTGCTTATGTTAACCTGTCACACATTTTCTTTATGATATGATGGTTATTGTTGAGTGTTTTTCTCATAGAATGGTATATCTTCAATAACTTCACAATGAATGATCACCAAGATGGACCAAGTTTAAATAGGCCATTCTTGAAAGGCAAGGATGGGGACTGAACCCATGATCTTCGGTTTACGAGACCGACGCCTTTCCACTTGGCCACCATGCCTGCAAAATAACTATTACAATTTTGTTTTCTATAGTTATAATTCTTCTAAACTGTGCCAAGCATTCTCTCTTTAGTAATGTAGGGGATGACTAAATAACATAATCCGTGTGAAGTTAGTTCTGTACTGGTACCACTGATCTAGATTACTGGAGGGTGGTAAGGACGCCAACATTTAGGAGATCTAGAAATAGTCTGCAATAATATTCAATTGCTTATGTTGTCAGACATTTCTTTATAATATGATGGTTAGAATCACATTGTCTATTGAGTGTTTTCCTCATAGACTGGTATATCCTCAATATCTTAACAATGAATGATCACCAAGATAAAACAAGTTTAAATAGGCCCTTTTTGAAAGGCACAGAGAGGGATTGAACCCATGATCTTCGGTTTACAAGACTGACGCCTTACCACTTGGCCACCATGCCTGCAAAATAAGTATTACAATTTTGTTTTCTATAGTTATAATTCTTCTAAACTGTGCCAAGCATTCTGTCTTTAGTAATGTAGGGGATGACTAAATAACCTAATTCATGTGAAGTTAGTTCTGTACTGGAGCCACTGATTTAAATTACCTGATGGAAGCAAGGACCCCAACATTTAGGAGACCTAGAAATACTCTAATCATATTCAATTGCTTATGTTAACATGTCACAATTTTTTTTTATGATATGATGGTTATTGTCAAGTGTTTTTCTCATATAATGGTATATCTTCAATAACTTCACAAATAATGATAACCAAGATGGACCAAGTTTAAATAGGCCATTCTTGAAAGGCACGGATGGGGATTGAACCCATGATCTTCGGTTTACGAGACCGACGCCTTACCACTTGGCCACCATGCCTGTAAAATATCTATTACAATTTTGTTTTCTATAGTTATAATTCTTCTAAACTGTGCCAAGCATTCTGTCTTTAGTAATGTAGGGGATGACTAAATAACATAATTCATGTGAAGTTAGTTCTGTACTGGTACCACTGATCTAGATTACCGGAGGGTGGTAAGGACGCCAACATTTAGGAGATCTAGAAATACTCTGCAATAATATTCAATTGCTTATGTTGTCAGACATTTCTTTATGATATGATGGTTAGAATCACATTGTCTATTGAGTGTTTTCCTCATAGACTGGTATATCCTCAATATCTTAACAATGAATGATCACCAAGATAAAACAAGTTTAAATAGGCCCTTTTTGAAAGGCACAGAGAGGGATTGAACCCATGATCTTTGGTTTACGAGACCGACGCCTTAACACTTGGCCACCATGCCTGCAAGACAAGTATTAGAATTTTGTTTTCTATACTTAGTATTCTTCTGAACTTTGCCAAGCATTCTGTCTTTAGTAAAGTAGGGGATGACTAAATAACATAATTCATGTGAACTCGAAACTGGCCCCTGTAAATGTCCGAACACAACCCCCGCCAATGTACAGTAAATTACCAAGTATGGTCTTGTCAATAATCCAATGTACAGTGTTGTTTGTACAGTGTCCCCCACCCACCCCTCCTACCCACCCCCCCCCCACCCACCCAACCACCTCCAATGTACAGTCCAATGTACAGTCCCATAATCCAATGTACAGTGTTGTTTGTACAGTTATACAGTGTCCCCCACCCACCCCTCCTACCCAACCCCCCCCCCCCCACTCCTACCCCCCCCCCCCCCCACTCCTACCCCCCCCCCCCCCCCCCCCCCAACCACCTCCAATGTACAGTCCCACCCCCACCTACCCAATCCAATGTACAGTTTCTACGCCTAATGTATATACTCTTTTCTTTCTGGACTCTTTTTGTATCACAAATACAGTACTGTAATTGCAAATCTGGTATGTCATAAATGTATAGATGTAGCAGTACTGTCTATCTGTATGTCATGTATGTCATATATGTTACGATGAATTGGAAATGGGGGACCCTGGTGGAAACAAGACGAAAGTCTTTCTCTGGTCTGCATCCCCTTAACAATTGTATGTATTGAGCTGTACTGCACTGTACCCATTCTGCAATCTGTTAATAAAGTTTTCATTCATTCATTCATTCAAGTTAGTTCTGTACTGGAGTCACTGATTTAAATTACCTGAGGGAGGCAAGGACCCCAACATTTAGGAGACCTAGAAATACTTTAATCATATTCAATTGCTTATGTTAACCTGTCACATATTTTCTTTATGATATGATGGTTATTGTTGAGTGTTTTTCTCATAGAATGGTATATCTTCAATAACTTCACAATGAATTATAACCAAGATGGACCAAGTTTAAATAGGCCATTCTTGAAAGGCAAGGATGGGGATTGAACCCATGATCTTCGGTTTACGAGACCGACGCCGTACCACTTGGCCACCATGCCTGCAAAATAAGTATTACAATTTTGTTTTCTATAGTTATAATTCTTCTGAACTTTGCCAAGCATTCTGTCTTTAGTAATGTAGGGGATGACTAAATAACCTAATTCATGTGAAGTTAGTTCTGTACTGGAGCCACTGATTTAAATGTCCTGATGGAAGCAAGGACCCCAACATTTAGGAGACCTAGAAATACTCTAATCATATTCAATTGCTTATGTTAACCTGTCACACATTTTCTTTATGATATGATGGTTATTGTTGAGTGTTTTTCTCATAGAATGGTATATCTTCAATAACTTCACAATGAATTATAACCAAGATGGACCAAGTTTAAATAGGCCATTCTTGAAAGGCACAGAGAGGGATTGAACCCATGATCTTCGGTTTACGAGACCGACGCCTTACCACTTGGCCACCATGCCTGCAAAATAAGTATTACAATTTTGTTTTCTATAGTTATAATTCTTCTGAACTTTGCCAAGCATTCTGTCTTTAGTAATGTAGGGGATGACTAAATAACCTAATTCATGTGAAGTTAGTTCTGTACTGGAGCCACTGATTTAAATTACCTGATGGAAGCAAGGACCCCAACATTTAGGAGACCTAGAAATACTCTAATCATATTCAATTGCTTATGTTAACATGTCACACATTTTTTTTATGATATGATGGTTATTGTCGAGTGTTTTTCTCATAGATCAAATCAAATCAAATCAAATCAAATCAAATTTATTTATAGGGCCCGACAACACACGTTAATGTCCCCATGGGCCGTACAGGTCTTCTTTAAACAAGTCAAGAAGACAACATAACAATAAGTCAAGAACAGAACAAGAACACTAGATGAATGCAAATAAATGAAAGAATGCAAGCACTCCCAGACATACCCCACGCGAAGGTAAGGAAAAACTCACTAAAACCTAACAATAGGGAAAAAAAGCTCCACAGGCAATGTGGAGGAGAGAAACCTTAGAAGGGCCGTTCAAGGGGGGATCTCCCTTCTTAGATGTCGGTGATAGTAGTGTTGCAGACGGACAGTTGGTAAGCATGCACTCATGTGTGTGGTGAAACACAGATGAGTGCATGCAATAGCAACTGTACATTTTGAAAAATTAAAGATAGAGCTAATAGCGATAGCAACTGAACATTTTGAAAGATTAAAGATAGAGTTGATAGCGGATCTATTTGAGGCACAGGGGCGGCGCAAGAGGGTCACGTCCTCCCCGTCTTAGTCACGGGACATTCAACACTCCGGTCGTTGCTCAGGGACAGCCGGAGACAGGGGGAAGGGGGGTGGCGCAGAGAGGGTCGCGAACTCCCCGACATCATCGCGGGACATCCGGCACTCCGGTCACCACTACGAGACCTCCGAAGACAGGGGGGCACGCAGAGGGGGTCGCAATCTCCCGGCCTTCGTCACGGGACGTCCAACACTCCGGTCAACACTCCAGGACAGCAAGTCATAGGAAGACAGGGAGACGGGACAGGCGTTAGACAGCTCATGAGATTGTAGTAGGCGGACATAGCAATAGATACAAGTGGTAGGCATATATGTGAGTGGAGTAGATATATGAAGTAAGCGTATTATGTGAATAGAATAGAAGTACTTAACCCAGCAATGAAACCGCGTTGACTGTTAATCTGTTAACAGTCTGTTAATCAGTTGACAGGACCACGGACAGACGGCGGTGAATAACTGATCCAATGCCTCGGAGGTGCATGTAGAGCAGTCACTACAAGCTTGGCCAAGACCCCGAGGCATCCATCACCTTGGTCAGCGCCAGGAGACGGGTACTCAGAGAGAAGAGGGAGGGAGGGGGGGGGGGGGGGGGAGAGGGGGGGGGGGAAGAGTTAGAGAGTTCCCATGTTTGTGGTGCTGCAAAGGAGCAGACATGTAGTACCCTGTAGTGCCATGTAGTACCCCGTAGTGCCATGTAGTACCCTATAGTACCCCATAGTGCCATGTAGTACCCCGTAGTATCCTGTAGTACCCTGTAGTGCCATGTAGTACCCTGTGGTGCCATGTAGAGCTATGTAAGCCATGTAGTACCCTGTAATGCCATGCAGTACCAAGTAGTACTCTGTGGTACCATGTAGTACCCTGTACCCTAACTAAACTACCCTATAGTAAACTACCCAGTGGTACCATGTAATACCCTGTACCATAACTAAACTACACAGATTAATCTAAAGGTCAGTCCCCGACCAGGTGAGATCAAGGTAGGTTGAAGGAGAGAGAGAAAAGATGAGTCTTAAGCAGGGATTTAAAAGCTTCGACAGAGCAGGCGCCCCTGATGACGGCAGGTAATTTGTTCCACAGGTAGGGAGCGCGGTAGACAAAGGCTCTGTGGCCGGCGGATTTCTTTTTAACCCTAGGGGTCGATAGAAGCCCCGCATTTTGTGAGCGCAGAGCACGAGCGGGCGAGTATCGGGAGATGAGATCAGATAGATAGAGCGGTGCAAGCCCATTTAAAATTTTGTAGGTGAGGAGTAGCACTTTAAAGTCAGAGCGGGCTTGGATAGGAAGCCAATGTAGGGCGGACAAAACTGGTGTGATGTGATCAAATTTTCTAGTTCTAGTTAGTATCCGTGCAGCCGCATTTTGCACGAGTTGAAGATTTTTGATGCTTGAATTAGGTAAGCCTGAAAAAAGTGCATTACAGTAGTCCAGACGTGATGAGACAAAAGCATGAATCAGGGTTTCAGCATCAGCCAGAGTTAAAATGGGGCGTATTTTTGCGATATTACGAAGATGGAAGAATGCAATTTTGGTGACATTTTTTATATGTGCATTAAATGAGAGGGAGGAATCAAAAATGACTCCGAGGTTTTTTATGGTGGAGCTCTGGGATACATGACAGGTATCAAAGTTGAGGGAGATGTCCTGAAACAGGCCTCTGTGGTTTGGGGGGCCAACAATTAACATCTCAGTTTTATCTGCATTAAGGAGTAGAAAGTTTTGCGACATCCATTTTTTGACGGCAAGCAAGCAGGCCTCAAGGTTTTGTAGTTGGGAGGAATCATTTGGCTTAATAGGTATATATAATTGGGTGTCATCAGCGTAAAAATGAAAGTTTATGCCAAATTTGCGTATGATATCGCCGAGGGGTAGCATGTAAATCGAAAATAGCAAAGGGCCCAGGACAGAGCCTTGTGGGACACCACATTGCACTGGGAGGGTCTCAGATGTTAAATCATTATAGACCACGCAGTGTGTTCTATCAGTTAAATAGGATTTAAACCAAGCTAGTGCGAGAATATAGAATGGTATAACTTCTATAACTTCACAAATAATGTTAACCAAGATGGACCAAGTTTAAATAGGCCATTCTTGAAAGGCACAGAGAGGGATTGAACCCATGATCTTTGGTTTACGAGACCGACGCCTTACCACTTGGCCACCATGCCTGCACAATAAGTATTACAATTTTGTTTTCTATAGTTATAATTCTTCTGAACTTTGCCAAGCATTCTGGCTTTAGTAAAGTAGGGGATGACTAAATAACATAATTCATGTGAAGTTAGTTCTGTACTGGAGCCACTGATTTAAATTACCTGAGGGAAGCAAGGACCCCAACATTTAGGAGACCTAGAAATACTCTAATCATATTCAATTGCTTATGTTAACATGTCACAATTTTTTTTTATGATATGATGGTTATTGTCTAGTGTTTTTCTCATAGAATGGTATATCTTCAATAACTTCACAAATAATGATAACCAAGATGGACCAAGGTTAAATAGGCCATTCTTGAAAGGCACGGATGGGGATTGAACCCATGATCTTCGGTTTACGAGACCGACCCCTTACCACTTGGCCACCATGCCTGCAAAATAACTATTACAATTTTGTTTTCTATAGTTATAATTCTTCTAAACTGTGCCAAGGATTCTGTCTTTAGTAATGTAGGGGATGACTAAATAACATAATTCATGTGAAGTTAGTTCTGTACTGGAGCCACTGATTTAAATTACCTGAGGGAAGCAAGGACCCCAACATTTAGGAGACCTAGAAATATTTAATTATATTCAATTGCTTATGTTAACCTGTCACACATTTTCTTTATGATATGATGGTTATTGTTGAGTGTTTTTCTCATAGAATGGTATATCTTCAATAACTTCACAATGAATGATCACCAAGATGGACCAAGTTTAAATAGGCCATTCTTGAAAGGCAAGGATGGGGACTGAACCCATGATCTTCGGTTTACGAGACCGACGCCTTTCCACTTGGCCACCATGCCTGCAAAATAACTATTACAATTTTGTTTTCTATAGTTATAATTCTTCTAAACTGTGCCAAGCATTCTCTCTTTAGTAATGTAGGGGATGACTAAATAACATAATCCGTGTGAAGTTAGTTCTGTACTGGTACCACTGATCTAGATTACTGGAGGGTGGTAAGGACGCCAACATTTAGGAGATCTAGAAATAGTCTGCAATAATATTCAATTGCTTATGTTGTCAGACATTTCTTTATAATATGATGGTTAGAATCACATTGTCTATTGAGTGTTTTCCTCATAGACTGGTATATCCTCAATATCTTAACAATGAATGATCACCAAGATAAAACAAGTTTAAATAGGCCCTTTTTGAAAGGCACAGAGAGGGATTGAACCCATGATCTTCGGTTTACAAGACTGACGCCTTACCACTTGGCCACCATGCCTGCAAAATAAGTATTACAATTTTGTTTTCTATAGTTATAATTCTTCTAAACTGTGCCAAGCATTCTGTCTTTAGTAATGTAGGGGATGACTAAATAACCTAATTCATGTGAAGTTAGTTCTGTACTGGAGCCACTGATTTAAATTACCTGATGGAAGCAAGGACCCCAACATTTAGGAGACCTAGAAATACTCTAATCATATTCAATTGCTTATGTTAACATGTCACAATTTTTTTTTATGATATGATGGTTATTGTCGAGTGTTTTTCTTATAGAATGGTATATCTTCAATAACTTCACAAATAATGATAACCAAGATGGACCAAGGTTAAATAGGCCATTCTTGAAAGGCACGGATGGGGATTGAACCCATGATCTTCGGTTTACGAGACCGACCCCTTACCACTTGGCCACCATGCCTGCAAAATAACTATTACAATTTTGTTTTCTATAGTTATAATTCTTCTAAACTGTGCCAAGGATTCTGTCTTTAGTAATGTAGGGGATGACTAAATAACATAATTCATGTGAAGTTAGTTCTGTACTGGAGCCACTGATTTAAATTACCTGAGGGAAGCAAGGACCCCAACATTTAGGAGACCTAGAAATATTTAATTATATTCAATTGCTTATGTTAACCTGTCACACATTTTCTTTATGATATGATGGTTATTGTTGAGTGTTTTTCTCATAGAATGGTATATCTTCAATAACTTCACAATGAATGATCACCAAGATGGACCAAGTTTAAATAGGCCATTCTTGAAAGGCAAGGATGGGGACTGAACCCATGATCTTCGGTTTACGAGACCGACGCCTTTCCACTTGGCCACCATGCCTGCAAAATAACTATTACAATTTTGTTTTCTATAGTTATAATTCTTCTAAACTGTGCCAAGCATTCTCTCTTTAGTAATGTAGGGGATGACTAAATAACATAATCCGTGTGAAGTTAGTTCTGTACTGGTACCACTGATCTAGATTACTGGAGGGTGGTAAGGACGCCAACATTTAGGAGATCTAGAAATAGTCTGCAATAATATTCAATTGCTTATGTTGTCAGACATTTCTTTATAATATGATGGTTAGAATCACATTGTCTATTGAGTGTTTTCCTCATAGACTGGTATATCCTCAATATCTTAACAATGAATGATCACCAAGATAAAACAAGTTTAAATAGGCCCTTTTTGAAAGGCACAGAGAGGGATTGAACCCATGATCTTCGGTTTACAAGACTGACGCCTTACCACTTGGCCACCATGCCTGCAAAATAAGTATTACAATTTTGTTTTCTATAGTTATAATTCTTCTAAACTGTGCCAAGCATTCTGTCTTTAGTAATGTAGGGGATGACTAAATAACCTAATTCATGTGAAGTTAGTTCTGTACTGGAGCCACTGATTTAAATTACCTGATGGAAGCAAGGACCCCAACATTTAGGAGACCTAGAAATACTCTAATCATATTCAATTGCTTATGTTAACATGTCACAATTTTTTTTTATGATATGATGGTTATTGTCAAGTGTTTTTCTCATATAATGGTATATCTTCAATAACTTCACAAATAATGATAACCAAGATGGACCAAGTTTAAATAGGCCATTCTTGAAAGGCACGGATGGGGATTGAACCCATGATCTTCGGTTTACGAGACCGACGCCTTACCACTTGGCCACCATGCCTGTAAAATATCTATTACAATTTTGTTTTCTATAGTTATAATTCTTCTAAACTGTGCCAAGCATTCTGTCTTTAGTAATGTAGGGGATGACTAAATAACATAATTCATGTGAAGTTAGTTCTGTACTGGTACCACTGATCTAGATTACCGGAGGGTGGTAAGGACGCCAACATTTAGGAGATCTAGAAATACTCTGCAATAATATTCAATTGCTTATGTTGTCAGACATTTCTTTATGATATGATGGTTAGAATCACATTGTCTATTGAGTGTTTTCCTCATAGACTGGTATATCCTCAATATCTTAACAATGAATGATCACCAAGATAAAACAAGTTTAAATAGGCCCTTTTTGAAAGGCACAGAGAGGGATTGAACCCATGATCTTTGGTTTACGAGACCGACGCCTTAACACTTGGCCACCATGCCTGCAAGACAAGTATTAGAATTTTGTTTTCTATACTTAGTATTCTTCTGAACTTTGCCAAGCATTCTGTCTTTAGTAAAGTAGGGGATGACTAAATAACATAATTCATGTGAAGTTAGTTCTGTACTGGAGTCACTGATTTAAATTACCTGAGGGAGGCAAGGACCCCAACATTTAGGTGACCTAGAAATACTTTAATCATATTCAATTGCTTATGTTAACCTGTCACATATTTTCTTTATGATATGATGGTTATTGTTGAGTGTTTTTCTCATAGAATGGTATATCTTCAATAACTTCACAATGAATTATAACCAAGATGGACCAAGTTTAAATAGGCCATTCTTGAAAGGCAAGGATGGGGATTGAACCCATGATCTTCGGTTTACGAGACCGACGCCGTACCACTTGGCCACCATGCCTGCAAAATAAGTATTACAATTTTGTTTTCTATAGTTATAATTCTTCTGAACTTTGCCAAGCATTCTGTCTTTAGTAATGTAGGGGATGACTAAATAACCTAATTCATGTGAAGTTAGTTCTGTACTGGAGCCACTGATTTAAATGTCCTGATGGAAGCAAGGACCCCAACATTTAGGAGACCTAGAAATACTCTAATCATATTCAATTGCTTATGTTAACATGTCACACATTTTTTTTATGATATGATGGTTATTGTCGAGTGTTTTTCTCATAGAATGGTATAACTTCAATAACTTCACAAATAATGATAACCAAGATGGACCAAGTTTAAATAGGCCATTCTTGAAAGGCACAGAGAGGGATTGAACCCATGATCTTTGGTTTACGAGACCGACGCCTTACCACTTGGCCACCATGCCTGCAAAATAAGTATTACAATTTTGTTTTCTATAGTTATAATTCTTCTGAACTTTGCCAAGCATTCTGTCTTTAGTAATGTAGGGGATGACTAAATAACCTAATTCATGTGAAGTTAGTTCTGTACTGGAGCCACTGATTTAAATTACCTGAGGGAGGCAAGGACCCCAACATTTAGGAGACCTAGAAATACTTTAATCATATTCAATTGCTTATGTTAACCTGTCACACATTTTCTTTATGATATGATGGTTATTGTTGAGTGTTTTTCTCATAGAATGGTATATCTTCAATAACTTCACAATGAATGATAACCAAGATGGACCAAGTTTAAATAGGCCATTCTTGAAAGGCACGGATGGGGATTGAACCCATGATCTTCGGTTACGAGACCGACGCCTTACCACTTGGCCACCATGCCTGCAAAATAACTATTACAATTTTGTTTTCTATAAATTCTTCTAAACTGTGCCAAGCATTCTGTCTTTAGTAATGTAGGGGATGACTAAATAACATAATTTGTGTGAAGTTAGTTCTGTACTGGTACCACTGATCTAGATTACCGGAGGGTGGTAAGGACGCCAACATTTAGGAGATCTAGAAATAGTCTGCAATAATATTCAATTGCTTATGTTGTCAGACATTTCTTTATAATATGATGGTTAGAATACCATTGTCTATTGAGTGTTTTCCTCATAGACTGGTATATCCTCAATATCTTAACAATGAATGATCACCAAGATAAAACAAGTTTAAATAGGCCCTTTTTGAAAGGCACAGAGAGGGATTGAACCCATGATCTTCGGTTTACAAGACTGACGCCTTACCACTTGGCCACCATGCCTGCAAAATAAGTATTACAATTTTGTTTTCTATAGTTATAATTCTTCTGAACTTTGCCAAGCATTCTGTCTTTAGTAATGTAGGGGATGACTAAATAACCTAATTCATGTGAAGTTAGTTCTGTACTGGAGCCACTGATTTAAATTACCTGAGGGAGGCAAGGACCCCAACATTTAGGAGACCTAGAAATACTTTAATCATATTCCGTTGCTTATGTTAACCTGTCACACATTTTCTTTATGATATGATGGTTATTGTTGAGTGTTTTTCTCATAGAATGGTATATCTTCAATAACTTCACAATGAATGATAACCAAGATGGACCAAGTTTAAATAGGCCATTCTTGAAAGGCACGGATGGGGATTGAACCCATGATCTTCGGTTTACGAGACCGACGCCTTACCACTTGGCCACCATGCCTGCAAAAAAACTATTACAATTTTGTTTTCTATAGTTATAATTCTTCTAAACTGTGCCAAGCATTCTGTCTTTAGTAATGTAGGGGATGACAAAATAACATAATTCATGTGAAGTTAGTTCTGTACTGGTACCACTGATCTAGATTACCGGAGGGTGGTAAGGACGCCAACATTTAGGAGATCTAGAAATAGTCTGCAATAATATTCAATTGCTTATGTTGTCAGACATTTCTTTATGATATGATGGTTAGAATCACATTGTCTATTGAGTGTTTTCATCATAGACTGGTATATCCTCAATATCTTAACAATGAATGATCACCAAGATAAAACAAGTTTAAATAGGCCCTTTTTGAAAGGCACAGAGAGGGATTGAACCCATGATCTTTGGTTTACGAGAGCGACGCCTTAACTCTTGGCCACCATGCCTGCAAGACAATATTACAATATTACAATTTTGTTTTCTATACTTACTATTCTTCTGAACTTTGCCAAGCGTTCTGTCTTTAGTAAAGTAGGGGATGACTAAATAACATAATTCATGTGAAGTTAGTTCTGTACTGGTACCACTGATTTAAATTACCTGAGGGAGGCAAGGACCCCAACATTTAGGAGACATAGAAATACTTTAATCATATTCAATTGCTTATGTTAACCTGTCACACATTTTCTTTATGATATGATGGTTATTGTTGAGTGTTTTTCTCATAGAATGGTATATCTTCAATAACTTCACAATGAATTATAACCCAGATGGACCAAGTTTAAATAGGCCATTCTTGAAAGGCAAGGACGGCGATTGAACCCATGATCTTCTGTTTACGAGACCGATGCCTTACCACTTGGCCACCATGCCTGCAAAATAAGTATTACAATTTTGTTTTCTATAGTTATAATTCTTCTGAACTTTGCCAAGCATTCTGTCTTTAGTAATGTAGGGGATGACTAAATAACCTAATTCATGTGAAGTTAGTTCTGTACTGGAGCCACTGATTTAAATTACCTGAGGGAAGCAAGGACCCCAACATTTAGGAGACCTAGAAATATTTAATTATATTCAATTGCTTATGTTAACCTGTCACACATTTTCTTTATGATATGATGGTTATTGTTGAGTGTTTTTCTCATAGAATGGTATATCTTCAATAACTTCACAATGAATGATCACCAAGATGGACCAAGTTTAAATAGGCCATTCTTGAAAGGCAAGGATGGGGACTGAACCCATGATCTTCGGTTTACGAGACCGACGCCTTTCCACTTGGCCACCATGCCTGCAAAATAACTATGACAATTTTGTTTTCTATAGTTATAATTCTTCTAAACTGTGCCAAGCATTCTGTCTTTAGTAATGTAGGGGATGACTAAATAACATAATTCGTGTGAAGTTAGTTCTGTACTGGTACCACTGATCTAGATTACCGGAGGGTGGTAAGGACGCCAACATTTAGGAGATCTAGAAATAGTCTGCAATAATATTCAATTGCTTATGTTGTCAGACATTTCTTTATAATATGATGGTTAGAATCACATTGTCTATTGAGTGTTTTCCTCATAGACTGGTATATCCTCAATATCTTAACAATGAATGATCACCAAGATAAAACAAGTTTAAATAGGCCCTTTTTGAAAGGCACAGAGAGGGATTGAACCCATGATCTTCTGTTTACAAGACTGACGCCTTACCACTTGGCCACCATGCCTGCAAAATAAGTATTACAATTTTGTTTTCTATAGTTATAATTCTTCCAAACTGTGCCAAGGATTTGTCTTTAGTAATGTAGGGGATGACTAAATAACATAATTCATGTGAAGTTAGTTCTGTACTGGTACCACTGATTTAAATTACCTGAGGGAGGCAAGGACCCCAACATTTAGGAGACATAGAAATACTTTAATCATATTCAATTGCTTATGTTAACCTGTCACACATTTTCTTTATGATATGATGGTTATTGTTGAGTGTTTTTCTCCTAGAATGGTATATCTTCAATAACTTCACAATGAATTATAACCCAGATGGACCAAGTTTAAATAGGCCATTCTTGAAAGGCACAGAGAGGGATTGAACCCATGATCTTCGGTTTACAAGACTGACGCCTTACCACTTGGCCACCATGCCTGCAAAATAAGTATTACAATTTTGTTTTCTATAGTTATAATTCTTCTAAACTGTGCCAAGCATTCTGTCTTTAGTAATGTAGGGGATGACTAAATAACCTAATTCATGTGAAGTTAGTTCTGTACTGGAGCCACTGATTTAAATTACCTGAGGGAGGCAAGGACCCCAACATTTAGGAGACCTAGAAATACTTTAATCATATTCAATTGCTTATGTTAACCTGTCACACATTTTTTTTATGATATGATGGTTATTGTCGAGTGTTTTTCTCATAGAATGGTATAACTTCTATAACTTCACAAATAATGTTAACCAAGATGGACCAAGTTTAAATAGGCCATTCTTGAAAGGCACAGAGTGGGATTGAACCCATGATCTTTGGTTTACGTGACCGACGCCTTACCACTTGGCCACCATGCCTGCAAAATTAGTATTACAATTTTGTTTTCTATAGTTATAATTCTTCCAAACTGTGCCAAGGATTCTGTCTTTAGTAATGTAGGGGATGACTAAATAACATAATTCATGTGAAGTTAGTTCTGTACTGGAGCCACTGATTTAAATTACCTGAGGGAGGCAAGGACCCCAACATTTAGGAGACCTAGAAATACTTTAATCATATTCAATTGCTTATGTTAACCTGTCACACATTTTTTTTATGATATGATGGTTATTGTCGAGTGTTTTTCTCATAGAATGGTATAACTTCTATAACTTCACAAATAATGTTAACCAAGATGGACCAAGTTTAAATAGGCCATTCTTGAAAGGCACAGAGTGGGATTGAACCCATGATCTTTGGTTTACGTGACCGACGCCTTACCACTTGGCCACCATGCCTGCAAAATAAGTATTACAATTTTGTTTTCTATAGTTATAATTCTTCCAAACTGTGCCAAGGATTCTGTCTTTAGTAATGTAGGGGATGACTAAATAACATAATTCATGTGAAGTTAGTTCTGTACTGGTACCACTGATTTAAATTACCTGAGGGAGGCAAGGACCCCAACATTTAGGAGACATAGAAATACTTTAATCATATTCAATTGCTTATGTTAACCTGTCACACATTTTCTTTATGATATGATGGTTATTGTTGAGTGTTTTTCTCCTAGAATGGTATATCTTCAATAACTTCACAATGAATTATAACCCAGATGGACCAAGTTTAAATAGGCCATTCTTGAAAGGCAAGGACGGCGATTGAACCCATGATCTTCGGTTTACGAGACCGACCCCTTACCACTTGGCCACCATGCCTGCAAAATAACTATTACAATTTTGTTTTCTATAGTTATAATTCTTCTAAACTGTGCCAAGGATTCTGTCTTTAGTAATGTAGGGGATGACTAAATAACATAATTCATGTGAAGTTAGTTCTGTACTGGTACCACTGATTTAAATTACCTGAGGGAGGCAAGGACCCCAACATTTAGGAGACATAGAAATACTTTAATCATATTCAATTGCTTATGTTAACCTGTCACACATTTTCTTTATGATATGATGGTTATTGTTGAGTGTTTTTCTCATAGAATGGTATATCTTCAATAACTTCACAATGAATTATAACCCAGATGGACCAAGTTTAAATAGGCCATTCTTGAAAGGCAAGGACGGCGATTGAACCCATGATCTTCTGTTTACGAGACCGATGCCTTACCACTTGGCCACCATGCCTGCAAAATAAGTATTACAATTTTGTTTTCTATAGTTATAATTCTTCTGAACTTTGCCAAGCATTCTGTCTTTAGTAATGTAGGGGATGACTAAATAACCTAATTCATGTGAAGTTAGTTCTGTACTGGAGCCACTGATTTAAATTACCTGAGGGAAGCAAGGACCCCAACATTTAGGAGACCTAGAAATATTTAATTATATTCAATTGCTTATGTTAACCTGTCACACATTTTCTTTATGATATGATGGTTATTGTTGAGTGTTTTTCTCATAGAATGGTATATCTTCAATAACTTCACAATGAATGATCACCAAGATGGACCAAGTTTAAATAGGCCATTCTTGAAAGGCAAGGATGGGGACTGAACCCATGATCTTCGGTTTACGAGACCGACGCCTTTCCACTTGGCCACCATGCCTGCAAAATAACTATTACAATTTTGTTTTCTATAGTTATAATTCTTCTAAACTGTGCCAAGCATTCTGTCTTTAGTAATGTAGGGGATGACTAAATAACATAATTCGTGTGAAGTTAGTTCTGTACTGGTACCACTGATCTAGATTACTGGAGGGTGGTAAGGACGCCAACATTTAGGAGATCTAGAAATAGTCTGCAATAATATTCAATTGCTTATGTTGTCAGACATTTCTTTATAATATGATGGTTAGAATCACATTGTCTATTGAGTGTTTTCCTCATAGACTGGTATATCCTCAATATCTTAACAATGAATGATCACCAAGATAAAACAAGTTTAAATAGGCCCTTTTTGAAAGGCACAGAGAGGGATTGAACCCATGATCTTCGGTTTACAAGACTGACGCCTTACCACTTGGCCACCATGCCTGCAAAATAAGTATTACAATTTTGTTTTCTATAGTTATAATTCTTCTAAACTGTGCCAAGCATTCTGTCTTTAGTAATGTAGGGGATGACTAAATAACCTAATTCATGTGAAGTTAGTTCTGTACTGGAGCCACTGATTTAAATTGCCTGAGGGAGGCAAGGACCCCAACATTTAGGAGACCTAGAAATACTTTAATCATATTCAATTGCTTATGTTAACCTGTCACACATTTTTTTTATGATATGATGGTTATTGTCGAGTGTTTTTCTCATAGAATGGTATAACTTCTATAACTTCACAAATAATGTTAACCAAGATGGACCAAGTTTAAATAGGCCATTCTTGAAAGGCACAGAGTGGGATTGAACCCATGATCTTTGGTTTACGTGACCGACGCCTTACCACTTGGCCACCATGCCTGCAAAATAAGTATTACAATTTTGTTTTCTATAGTTATAATTCTTCTGAACTTTGCCAAGCATTCTGGCTTTGGTAAAGTAGGGGATGACTAAATAACATAATTCATGTGAAGTTAGTTCTGTACTGGAGCCACTGATTTAAATTACCTGAGGGAAGCAAGGACCCCAACATTTAGGAGACCTAGAAATACTCTAATCATATTCAATTGCTTATGTTAACATGTCACAAATTTTTTTTATGATATGATGGTTATTGTCGAGTGTTTTTCTCATAGAATGGTATATCTTCAATAACTTCACAAATAATGATAACCAAGATGGACCAAGGTTAAATAGGCCATTCTTGAAAGTCACGGATGGGGATTGAACCCATGATCTTCGGTTTACGAGACCGACCCCTTACCACTTGGCCACCATGCCTGCAAAATAACTATTACAATTTTGTTTTCTATAGTTATAATTCTTCCAAACTGTGCCAAGGATTCTGTCTTTAGTAATGTAGGGGATGACTAAATAACATAATTCATGTGAAGTTAGTTCTGTACTGGTACCACTGATTTAAATTACCTGAGGGAGGCAAGGACCCCAACATTTAGGAGACATAGAAATACTTTAATCATATTCAATTGCTTATGTTAACCTGTCACACATTTTCTTTATGATATGATGGTTATTGTTGAGTGTTTTTCTCCTAGAATGGTATATCTTCAATAACTTCACAATGAATTATAACCCAGATGGACCAAGTTTAAATAGGCCATTCTTGAAAGGCAAGGACGGCGATTGAACCCATGATCTTCGGTTTACGAGACCGACCCCTTACCACTTGGCCACCATGCCTGCAAAATAACTATTACAATTTTGTTTTCTATAGTTATAATTCTTCTAAACTGTGCCAAGGATTCTGTCTTTAGTAATGTAGGGGATGACTAAATAACATAATTCATGTGAAGTTAGTTCTGTACTGGTACCACTGATTTAAATTACCTGAGGGAGGCAAGGACCCCAACATTTAGGAGACATAGAAATACTTTAATCATATTCAATTGCTTATGTTAACCTGTCACACATTTTCTTTATGATATGATGGTTATTGTTGAGTGTTTTCTCATAGAATGGTATATCTTCAATAACTTCACAATGAATTATAACGCAGATGGACCAAGTTTAAATAGGCCATTCTTGAAAGGCAAGGACGGCGATTGAACCCATGATCTTCTGTTTACGAGACCGATGCCTTACCACTTGGCCACCATGCCTGCAAAATAAGTATTACAATTTTGTTTTCTATAGTTATAATTCTTCTGAACTTTGCCAAGCATTCTGTCTTTAGTAATGTAGGGGATGACTAAATAACCTAATTCATGTGAAGTTAGTTCTGTACTGGAGCCACTGATTTAAATTACCTGAGGGAAGCAAGGACCCCAACATTTAGGAGACCTAGAAATATTTAATTATATTCAATTGCTTATGTTAACCTGTCACACATTTTCTTTATGATATGATGGTTATTGTTGAGTGTTTTTCTCATAGAATGGTATATCTTCAATAACTTCACAATGAATGATCACCAAGATGGACCAAGTTTAAATAGGCCATTCTTGAAAGGCAAGGATGGGGACTGAACCCATGATCTTCGGTTTACGAGACCGACGCCTTACCACTTGGCCACCATGCCTGCAAAATAACTATTACAATTTTGTTTTCTATAGTTATAATTCTTTTAAACTGTGCCAAGCATTCTGTCTTTAGTAATGTAGGGGATGACTAAATAACATAATTCATGTGAAGTTAGTTCTGTATTGGTACCACTGATCTAGATTACCGGAGGGTGGTAAGGACGCCAACATTTAGGAGATCTAGAAATAGTCTGCAATAATATTCAATTGCTTATGTTGTCAGAAATTTCTTTATGATATGATGGTTAGAATCACATTGTCTATTGAGTGTTTTCCTCATAGACTGGTATATCCTCAATATCTTAACAATGAATGATCACCAAGATAAAACAAGTTTAAATAGGGCCTTTTTGAAAGGCACAGAGAGGGATTGAACCCATGATCTTTGGTTTACGAGACCGACGCCTTAACACTTGGCCACCATGCCTGCAAGACAAGTATGACAATTTGTTTTCTATACTTAGTATTCTTCTGAACTTTGCCAAGCATTCTGTCTTTAGTAAAGTAGGGGATGACTAAATAACATAATTCATGTGAAGTTAGTTCTGTACTGGAGTCACTGATTTAAATCACCTGAGGGAGGCAAGGAACCCAACATTTAGGAGACCTAGAAATACTTTAATCATATTCAATTGCTTATGTTAACCTGTCACACATTTTCTTTATGATATGATGGTTATTGTTGAGTGTTTTTCTCATAGAATGGTATATCTTCAATAACTTCACAATGAATTATAACCAAGATGGACCAAGTTTAAATAGGCCATTCTTGAAAGGCACAGAGAGGGATTGAACCCATGATCTTCGGTTTACGAGACCGACGCCTTACCACTTGGCCACCATGCCTGCAAAATAAGTATTACAATTTTGTTTTCTATAGTTATAATTCTTCTGAACTTTGCCAAGCATTCTGTCTTTAGTAATGTAGGGGATGACTAAATAACCTAATTCATGTGAAGTTAGTTCTGTACTGGAGCCACTGATTTAAATTACCTGATGGAAGCAAGGACCCCAACATTTAGGAGACCTAGAAATACTCTAATCATATTCAATTGCTTATGTTAACATGTCACACATTTTTTTTATGATATGATGGTTATTGTCGAGTGTTTTTCTCATAGAATGGTATAACTTCTATAACTTCACAAATAATGTTAACCAAGATGGACCAAGTTTAAATAGGGCATTCTTGAAAGGCACAGAGAGGGATTGAACCCATGATCTTTGGTTTACGAGACCGACGCCTTACCACTTGGCCACCATGCCTGCACAATAAGTATTACAATTTTGTTTTCTATAGTTATAATTCTTCTGAACTTTGCCAAGCATTCTGGCTTTAGTAAAGTAGGGGATGACTAAATAACATAATTCATGTGAAGTTAGTTCTGTACTGGAGCCACTGATTTAAATTACCTGAGGGAAGCAAGGACCCCAACATTTAGGAGACCTAGAAATACTCTAATCATATTCAATTGCTTATGTTAACATGTCACAATTCTTTTTTATGATATGATGGTTATTGTCGAGTGTTTTTCTCATAGAATGGTATATCTTCAATAAATTCACAAATAATGATAACCAAGATGGACCAAGGTTAAATAGGCCATTCTTGAAAGGCACGGATGGGGATTGAACCCATGATCTTCGGTTTACGAGACCGACCCCTTACCACTTGGCCACCATGCCTGCAAAATAACTATTACAATTTTGTTTTCTATAGTTATAATTCTTCTAAACTGTGCCAAGGATTCTGTCTTTAGTAATGTAGGGGATGACTAAATAACATAATCCGTGTGAAGTTAGTTCTGTACTGGTACCACTGATCTAGATTACTGGAGGGTGGTAAGGACGCCAACATTTAGGAGATCTAGAAATAGTCTGCAATAATATTCAATTGCTTATGTTGTCAGACATTTCTTTATAATATGATGGTTAGAATCACATTGTCTATTGAGTGTTTTCCTCATAGACTGGTATATCCTCAATATCTTTACAATGAATGATCACCAAGATAAAACAAGTTTAAATAGGCCCTTTTTGAAAGGCACAGAGAGGGATTGAACCCATGATCTTCGGTTTACAAGACTGACGCCTTACCACTTGGCCACCATGCCTGCAAAATAAGTATTACAATTTTGTTTTCTATAGTTATAATTCTTCTAAACTGTGCCAAGCATTCTGTCTTTAGTAATGTAGGGGATGACTAAATAACCTAATTCATGTGAAGTTAGTTCTGTACTGGAGCCACTGATTTAAATTACCTGATGGAAGCAAGGACCCCAACATTTAGGAGACCTAGAAATACTCTAATCATATTCAATTGCTTATGTTAACATGTCACAATTTTTTTTTATGATATGATGGTTATTGTCAAGTGTTTTTCTCATATAATGGTATATCTTCAATAACTTCACAAATAATGATAACCAAGATGGACCAAGTTTAAATAGGCCATTCTTGAAAGGCACGGATGGGGATTGAACCCATGATCTTCGGTTTACGAGACCGACGCCTTACCACTTGGCCACCATGCCTGCAAAATAAGTATTACAATTTTGTTTTCTATAGTTATAATTCTTCTAAACTGTGATAAGCATTCTGTCTTTAGTAATGTAGGGGATGACTAAATAACCTAATTCATGTGAAGTTAGTTCTGTACTGGAGCCACTGATTTAAATTACCTGAGGGAGGCAAGGACCCCAACATTTAGGAGACCTAGAAATACTTTAATCATATTCAATTGCTTATGTTAACCTGTCACACATTTTTTTTATGATATGATGGTTATTGTCGAGTGTTTTTCTCATAGAATGGTATAACTTCTATAACTTCACAAATAATGTTAACCAAGATGGACCAAGTTTAAATAGGCCATTCTTGAAAGGCACAGAGTGGGATTGAACCCATGATCTTTGGTTTACGTGACCGACGCCTTACCACTTGGCCACCATGCCTGCAAAATAAGTATTACAATTTTGTTTTCTATAGTTATAATTCTTCCAAACTGTGCCAAGGATTCTGTCTTTAGTAATGTAGGGGATGACTAAATAACATAATTCATGTGAAGTTAGTTCTGTACTGGTACCACTGATTTAAATTACCTGAGGGAGGCAAGGACCCCAACATTTAGGAGACATAGAAATACTTTAATCATATTCAATTGCTTATGTTAACCTGTCACACATTTTCTTTATGATATGATGGTTATTGTTGAGTGTTTTTCTCCTAGAATGGTATATCTTCAATAACTTCACAATGAATTATAACCCAGATGGACCAAGTTTAAATAGGCCATTCTTAAAAGGCAAGGACGGCGATTGAACCCATGATCTTCGGTTTACGAGACCGACCCCTTACCACTTGGCCACCATGCCTGCAAAATAACTATTACAATTTTGTTTTCTATAGTTATAATTCTTCTAAACTGTGCCAAGGATTCTGTCTTTAGTAATGTAGGGGATGACTAAATAACATAATTCATGTGAAGTTAGTTCTGTACTGGTACCACTGATTTAAATTACCTGAGGGAGGCAAGGACCCCAACATTTAGGAGACATAGAAATACTTTAATCATATTCAATTGCTTATGTTAACCTGTCACACATTTTCTTTATGATATGATGGTTATTGTTGAGTGTTTTTCTCATAGAATGGTATATCTTCAATAACTTCACAATGAATTATAACCCAGATGGACCAAGTTTAAATAGGCCATTCTTGAAAGGCAAGGACGGCGATTGAACCCATGATCTTCTGTTTACGAGACCGATGCCTTACCACTTGGCCACCATGCCTGCAAAATAAGTATTACAATTTTTGTTTTCTATAGTTATAATTCTTCTGAACTTTGCCAAGCATTCTGTCTTTAGTAATGTAGGGGATGACTAAATAACCTAATTCATGTGAAGTTAGTTCTGTACTGGAGCCACTGATTTAAATTACCTGAGGGAGGCAAGGACCCCAACATTTAGGAGACCTAGAAATACTTTAATCATATTCAATTGCTTATGTTAACCTGTCACACATTTTTTTTATGATATGATGGTTATTGTCGAGTGTTTTTCTCATAGAATGGTATAACTTCTATAACTTCACAAATAATGTTAACCAAGATGGACCAAGTTTAAATAGGCCATTCTTGAAAGGCACAGAGTGGGATTGAACGCATGATCTTTGGTTTACGTGACCGACGCCTTACCACTTGGCCACCATGCCTGCAAAATAAGTATTACAATTTTGTTTTCTATAGTTATAATTCTTCTGAACTTTGCCAAGCATTCTGGCTTTGGTAAAGTAGGGGATGACTAAATAACATAATTCATGTGAAGTTAGTTCTGTACTGGAGCCACTGATTTAAATTACCTGAGGGAAGCAAGGACCCCAACATTTAGGAGACCTAGAAATACTCTAATCATATTCAATTGCTTATGTTAACATGTCACAAATTTTTTTTATGATATGATGGTTATTGTCGAGTGTTTTTCTCCTAGAATGGTATATCTTCAATAACTTCACAATGAATTATAACCCAGATGGACCAAGTTTAAATAGGCCATTCTTGAAAGGCAAGGACGGCGATTGAACCCATGATCTTCGGTTTACGAGACCGACCCCTTACCACTTGGCCACCATGCCTGCAAAATAACTATTACAATTTTGTTTTCTATAGTTATAATTCTTCTAAACTGTGCCAAGGATTCTGTCTTTAGTAATGTAGGGGATGACTAAATAACATAATTCATGTGAAGTTAGTTCTGTACTGGTACCACTGATTTAAATTACCTGAGGGAGGCAAGGACCCCAACATTTAGGAGACATAGAAATACTTTAATCATATTCAATTGCTTATGTTAACCTGTCACACATTTTCTTTATGATATGATGGTTATTGTTGAGTGTTTTTCTCATAGAATGGTATATCTTCAATAACTTCACAATGAATTATAACCCAGATGGACCAAGTTTAAATAGGCCATTCTTGAAAGGCAAGGACGGCGATTGAACCCATGATCTTCTGTTTACGAGACCGATGCCTTACCACTTGGCCACCATGCCTGCAAAATAAGTATTACAATTTTGTTTTCTATAGTTATAATTCTTCTAAACTGTGCCAAGCATTCTGTCTTTAGTAATGTAGGGGATGACTAAATAACCTAATTCATGTGAAGTTAGTTCTGTACTGGAGCCACTGATTTAAATTACCTGATGGAAGCAAGGACCCCAACATTTAGGAGACCTAGAAATACTCTAATCATATTCAATTGCTTATGTTAACATGTCACAATTTTTTTTATGATGGTTATTGTCGAGTGTTTTTCTCATAGAATGGTATATCTTCAATAACTTCACAAATAATGATAACCAAGATGGACCAAGTTTAAATAGGCCATTCTTGAAAGGCAGGGATGGGGATTGAACCCATGATCTTCGGTTTACGAGACCGACGCCTTACCACTTGGCCACCATGCCTGCAAAATAACTATTACAATTTTGTTTTCTATAGTTATAATTCTTTTAAACTGTGCCACGCATTCTGTCTTTAGTAATGTAGGGGATGACTAAATAACATAATTCATGTGAAGTTAGTTCTGTATTGGTACCACTGATCTAGATTACCAGAGGGTGGTAAGGACGCCAACATTTAGGAGATCTAGAAATACTCTGCAATAATATTCAATTGCTTATGTTGTCAGAAATTTCTTTATGATATGATGGTTAGAATCACATTGTCTATTGAGTGTTTTCCTCATAGACTGGTATATCCTCAATATCTTAACAATGAATGATCACCAAGATAAAATAAGTTTAAATAGGGCCTTTTTGAAAGGCACAGAGAGGGATTGAACCCATGATCTTTGGTTTACGAGACCGACGCCTTAACACTTGGCCACCATGCCTGCAAGACAAGTATGACAATTTGTTTTCTATACTTAGTATTCTTCTGAACTTTGCCAAGCATTCTGTCTTTAGTAAAGTAGGGGATGACTAAATAACATAATTCATGTGAAGTTAGTTCTGTACTGGAGTCACTGATTTAAATCACCTGAGGGAGGCAAGGACCCCAACATTTAGGAGACCTAGAAATACTTTAATCATATTCAATTGCTTATGTTAACCTGTCACACATTTTCTTTATGATATGATGGTTATTGTTGAGTGTTTTTCTCATAGAATGGTATATCTTCAATAACTTCACAATGAATTATAACCAAGATGGACCAAGTTTAAATAGGCCATTCTTGAAAGGCACAGAGAGGGATTGAACCCATGATCTTCGGTTTACGAGACCGACGCCTTACCACTTGGCCACCATGCCTGCAAAATAAGTATTACAATTTTGTTTTCTATAGTTATAATTCTTCTGAACTTTGCCAAGCATTCTGTCTTTAGTAATGTAGGGGATGACTAAATAACCTAATTCATGTGAAGTTAGTTCTGTACTGGAGCCACTGATTTAAATTACCTGATGGAAGCAAGGACCCCAACATTTAGGATACCTAGAAATACTCTAATCATATTCAATTGCTTATGTTAACATGTCACACATTTTTTTTATGATATGATGGTTATTGTCGAGTGTTTTTCTCATAGAATGGTATAACTTCTATAACTTCACAAATAATGTTAACCAAGATGGACCAAGTTTAAATAGGGAATTCTTGAAAGGCACAGAGAGGGATTGAACCCATGATCTTTGGTTTACGAGACCGACGCCTTACCACTTGGCCACCATGCCTGCACAATAAGTATTACAATTTTGTTTTCTATAGTTATAATTCTTCTGAACTTTGCCAAGCATTCTGGCTTTAGTAAAGTAGGGGATGACTAAATAACATAATTCATGTGAAGTTAGTTCTGTACTGGAGCCACTGATTTAAATTACCTGAGGGAAGCAAGGACCCCAACATTTAGGAGACCTAGAAATACTCTAATCATATTCAATTGCTTATGTTAACATGTCACAATTCTTTTTTATGATATGATGGTTATTGTCGAGTGTTTTTCTCATAGAATGGTATATCTTCAATAAATTCACAAATAATGATAACCAAGATGGACCAAGGTTAAATAGGCCATTCTTGAAAGGCACGGATGGGGATTGAACCCATGATCTTCGGTTTACGAGACCGACGCCTTACCACTTGGCCACCATGCCTGCAAAATAAGTATTACAATTTTGTTTTCTATAGTTATAATTCTTCTAAACTGTGCCAAGCATTCTGTCTTTAGTAATGTAGGGGATGACTAAATAACCTAATTCATGTGAAGTTAGTTCTGTACTGGAGCCACTGATTTAAATTACCTGAGGGAGGCAAGGACCCCAACATTTAGGAGACCTAGAAATACTTTAATCATATTCAATTGCTTATGTTAACCTGTCACACATTTTTTTTATGATATGATGGTTATTGTCGAGTGTTTTTCTCATAGAATGGTATAACTTCTATAACTTCACAAATAATGTTAACCAAGATGGACCAAGTTTAAATAGGCCATTCTTGAAAGGCACAGAGTGGGATTGAACCCATGATCTTTGGTTTACGTGACCGACGCCTTACCACTTGGCCACCATGCCTGCAAAATAAGTATTACAATTTTGTTTTCTATAGTTATAATTCTTCCAAACTGTGCCAAGGATTCTGTCTTTAGTAATGTAGGGGATGACTAAATAACATAATTCATGTGAAGTTAGTTCTGTACTGGTACCACTGATTTAAATTACCTGAGGGAGGCAAGGACCCCAACATTTAGGAGACATAGAAATACTTTAATCATATTCAATTGCTTATGTTAACCTGTCACACATTTTCTTTATGATATGATGGTTATTGTTGAGTGTTTTTCTCCTAGAATGGTATATCTTCAATAACTTCACAATGAATTATAACCCAGATGGACCAAGTTTAGATAGGCCATTCTTAAAAGGCAAGGACGGCGATTGAACCCATGATCTTCGGTTTACGAGACCGACCCCTTACCACTTGGCCACCATGCCTGCAAAATAACTATTACAATTTTGTTTTCTATAGTTATAATTCTTCTAAACTGTGCCAAGGATTCTGTCTTTAGTAATGTAGGGGATGACTAAATAACATAATTCATGTGAAGTTAGTTCTGTACTGGTACCACTGATTTAAATTACCTGAGGGAGGCAAGGACCCCAACATTTAGGAGACATAGAAATACTTTAATCATATTCAATTGCTTATGTTAACCTGTCACACATTTTCTTTATGATATGATGGTTATTGTTGAGTGTTTTTCTCATAGAATGGTATATCTTCAATAACTTCACAATGAATTATAACCCAGATGGACCAAGTTTAAATAGGCCATTCTTGAAAGGCAAGGACGGCGATTGAACCTTCTGTTTACGAGACCGATGCCTTACCACTTGGCCACCATGCCTGCAAAATAAGTATTACAATTTTTGTTTTCTATAGTTATAATTCTTCTGAACTTTGCCAAGCATTCTGTCTTTAGTAATGTAGGGGATGACTAAATAACCTAATTCATGTGAAGTTAGTTCTGTACTGGAGCCACTGATTTAAATTACCTGAGGGAAGCAAGGACCCCAACATTTAGGAGACCTAGAAATATTTAATTATATTCAATTGCTTATGTTAACCTGTCACACATTTTCTTTATGATATGATGGTTATTGTTGAGTGTTTTTCTCATAGAATGGTATATCTTCAATAACTTCACAATGAATGATCACCAAGATGGACCAAGTTTAAATAGGCCATTCTTGAAAGGCAAGGATGGGGACTGAACCCATGATCTTCGGTTTACGAGACCGACGCCTTTCCACTTGGCCACCATGCCTGCAAAATAACTATTACAATTTTGTTTTCTATAGTTATAATTCTTCTAAACTGTGCCAAGCATTCTGTCTTTAGTAATGTAGGGGATGACTAAATAACATAATTCGTGTGAAGTTAGTTCTGTACTGGTACCACTGATCTAGATTACCGGAGGGTGGTAAGGACGCCAACATTTAGGAGATCTAGAAATAGTCTGCAATAATATTCAATTGCTTATGTTGTCAGACATTTCTTTATAATATGATGGTTAGAATCACATTGTCTATTGAGTGTTTTCCTCATAGACTGGTATATCCTCAATATCTTAACACTTTGGGTGCCGGCCAAAAATCCGGAAAATGACTGTGGGTTGCCAGGATTCCTGGACGATTCTAGCATATCTCATGATCTTAGCGGAGCTATTTCTATATTTTATATTATAACTATGGGGAAATGGTTGGGCTCATTTGAAGACGACAAGTTGATGTACACAATGCAAAAAACCGTTTGTTTCTGCATGTCTTCGTTCGTTCACAATTACAAGTTAAAAAACGTCAACAAAAGATAAAAGTGGAGGTAAATTATTTAGAACAGAAGTTACAGGCACTTTTATGAAAGGTGTGCCGGCGGGGTGATAATAGGTACTGAACGTGTTATAAAGCAATTTAGACTGGGATGGATGGATGGATGGTTTGATTGATTGATTGTTTGACAGATTGTTTTATTGGTTTGATTGATAGAATGTTTTATTGTTTTGTTGATAGTTTGATTCATAGATTGATTTGTTTGATTGATTGATTACTTTGTTGGTCATTTGATTGATAGAATGTTTGATTGTTTTGTTGATAGTTTGATTCATAGATTGATTTGTTTGATTGATTGATTACTTTGTTGGTCATTTGATTGATAGAATGTTTGATTGTTTTGTTGATAGTTTGATTCATAGATTGATTTGTTTGATTGATTGATTACTTTGTTGGTCATTTGATTGATAGAATGTTTGATTGTTTTGTTGATAGTTTGCTTGATAGAATGTTTGATTGTTTTGTTGATAGTTTGATTCATAGATTGATTTGTTTGATTGATTGATTACTTTGTTGGTAATTTGCTTGATAGAATGTTTGATTGTTTTGTTGATAGTTTGATTCATAGATTGATTGGTTTGATTGATTGATTACTTTGTTGGTCATTTGATTGATAGAATGTTTGATTGTTTTGTTGATAGTTTGATTCATAGATTGATTTGTTTGATTGATTGATTACTTTGTTGGTCATTTGATTGATAGAATGTTTGATTGTTTTGTTGATAGTTTGCTTGATAGAATGTTTGATTGTTTTGTTGATAGTTTGATTCATAGATTGATTGGTTTGATTGATTGATTACTTTGTTGGTCATTTGATTGATAGAATGTTTGATTGTTTTGTTGATAGTTTGATTCATAGATTGATTGGTTTGATTGATTGATTACTTTGTTGGTCATTTGATTGATAGAATGTTTGATTGTTTTGTTGATAGTTTGATTCATAGATTGATTTGTTTGATTGATTGATTACTTTGTTGGTCATTTGATTGATAGAATGTTTGATTGTTTTGTTGGTAATTTGCTTGATAGAATGTTTTATTGTTTTGTTGATAGTTTGATTCATAGATTGATTGGTTTGATTGATTGATTACTTTGTTGGTCATTTGATTGATAGAATGTTTGATTGTTTTGTTGATAGTTTGATTCATAGATTGATTTGTTTGATTGATTACTTTGTTGGTCATTTGCTTGATAGAATGTTTGATTGTTTTGTTGATAGTTTGATTCATAGATTGATTTGTTTGATTGATTGATTACTTTGTTGGTCATTTGATTGATATGCCTGGCGCTAATGAACAAGTACGTTTTATAACTACTGGTGTAGGTCCAGACAACATTATTATAAAATACAGAATACTTTACAATGCAAAAAACTTGAAACTTTGATGCCATGAACATTTTTATTGTAAAATATGTTCAATAAACTGGGTGACAAGTCATCAGTACCAACCATTGTTGCTGTGCATTATATGCTGGTAACATTCACAGTATAGGATTATGGTAATTTACCAAGACAATACCTTATAAAAAGTGAACACTGGAGGATAATCAACCATTGTTTCAGTGCATTTAGGAGTTTGTTGGTAACATTCACAGTATAGGATTATGGTAATTTACCAATACAATACCTTATAAAAAGTGAACACTGGAGGATAATCAACCATTGTTTCAGTGCATTTAGGAGTTTGTTGGTAACATTCACAGTATAGGATTATGGTAATTTACCAAGACAATACCTTATAAAAAGTGAACACTGTGATGATAACCAACCATTGTTTCAGTGCATTTAGGAGTTTGTTGGTAACATTCACAGTATAGGATTATGGTAATTTACCAAGACAATACCTTATAAAAAGTGAACACTGGAGGATAATCAACCATTGTTTCAGTGCATTTAGGAGTTTGTTGGTAACATTCACAGTATAGGATTATGGTAATTTACCAAGACAATACCTTATAAAAAGTGAACACTGGAGGATAATCAACCATTGTTTCAGTGCATTTAGGAGTTTGTTGGTAACATTCACAGTATAGGATTATGGTAATTTACCAATACAATACCTTATAAAAAGTGAACACTGGAGGATAATCAACCATTGTTTCAGTGCATTTAGGAGTTTGTTGGTAACATTCACAGTATAGGATTATGGTAATTTACCAAGACAATACCTTATAAAAAGTGAACACTGGCTGATGATAACCAACCATTGTGTCAGTGCATTTAGGAGTTTGTTGGTAACATTCACAGTATAGGATTATGGTAATTTACAAAGACAATACCTTATAAAAAGTGAACACTGGAGGATAACCAACCATTGTTTCAGTGCATTTAGGAGTTTGTTGGTAACATTCACAGTATAGGATTATGGTAATTTACCAAGACAATACCTTATAAAAAGTGAACACTGGAGGATAATCAACCATTGTTTCAGTGCATTTAGGAGTTTGTTGGTAACATTCACAGTATAGGATTATGGTAATTTACCAAGACAATACCTTATAAAAAGTGAACACTGGAGGATAATCAACCATTGTTTCAGTGCATTTAGGAGTTTGTTGGTAACATTCACAGTATAGGATTATGGTAATTTACCAAGACAATACCTTATAAAAAGTGAACACTGTGATGATAACCAACCATTGTTTCAGTGCATTTAGGAGTTTGTTGGTAACATTCACAGTATAGGATTATGGTAATTTACCAAGACAATACCTTATAAAAAGTGAACACTGTGATGATAACCAACCATTGTTTCAGTGCATTTAGGAGTTTGTTGGTAACATTCACAGTATAGGATTATGGTAATTTACCAAGACAATACCTTATAAAAAGTGAACACTGTGATGATAACCAACCATTGTTTCAGTGCATTTAGGAGTTTGTTGGTAACATTCACAGTATAGGATTATGGTAATTTACCAAGACAATACCTTATAAAAAGTGAACACTGTGATGATAACCAACCATTGTTTCAGTGCATTTAGGAGTTTGTTGGTAACATTCACAGTATAGGATTATGGTAATTTACCAAGACAATACCTTATAAAAAGTGAACACTGGCTGATGATAACCAACCATTGTGTCAGTGCATTTAGGAGTTTGTTGGTAACATTCACAGTATAGGATTATGGTAATTTACAAAGACAATACCTTATAAAAAGTGAACACTGGAGGATAACCAACCATTGTTTCAGTGCATTTAGAAGTTTGCTGGTAACATTCACGTCACATGAACTACAGGGCATATCTTACTTGGTCTCTCGCATCGATGACTGCATTGTCCATTGATAAATGGATGAAGCGCCAGATGATCTGTGGACCAAAAAATATCCAATACATGCTTCCAAAGTATATAAATAATAGGCCAATGGACTGCATTAGAAAAGTGTGGTATGTTACCTACAGTATATACTTTTTTAAACTGGGTGACTGTCAGCAACCATTGGTTCTGTGCAAACGGTAAAAATGAGGGGGGAAAAAGATAAATAAAAAAAAACTATATACACACACAATGCAAATTATGAATGGAGTCGATACAGCTAGATCGCTAACATAACGTCTCATCTGCAAGTGGTCCAAACATGCCTATGCAATATCGACAACCGTGGCCCAAATACATGTGTTCAACGCATTTGTCTTGTACAGAAAACAGTGCAACTACCCATACACTATACTATACTATACTATACTACAATATACTATACTATACTATACTACACTATACTATACTACACTCAGCTAGCTATACTATGTACCGGTACACATGGTTCTGTCTGTATCACACAATGATGGATTATTTAGAAGTAATCTGTACTTCTGTGTGCCGGATTATTTAGAAGTAGTCTGTACTTCTGTATGACAACTAATAAAGAAACTATTTAGAGAAATCCCTCTTTGTGTGGTACAGAGCGAAGCATTTGTCACGATGCAGGGGGACTTTGCACGATGTGCAAAAATATCTGGTCTCACTCCTGATGCCACGCCTACTGCAGACACGACATTTCCTACACGGTAGCTTTCTCTTCGGGGTGGCTTTGTATGCAACCATTACATGCTTCACAAAGCCACCCACTAATCTGCTCTGCGGGTCCCCCAGTGGGGCCCTAGGGTCGACACGCCCCACCTGCTCAGCCCCTGCCTCCTCCTCATCCCCACCCCCTGCCTCCTCCCCTGCCTCCTCCCCTGCCTCCGCCTCCGCCTCCATCTCCGCTGTCACCCCAGGAATCTTCTTCTCCTTACCGTCTGTGTAGGTCCGCGCCACAGCCCTGGTGAACCGGAAGAGGTTGGAGTAATGCCCTTGTGGGTGCTTTTTTTTGTACAAGACAAACGCGTTGAAGATACATATTTGGATCAGATACATCACAAACTTTTTGGTCCACTTTCCAGTCTTACGTGTAACCGGATAGTACGATATATTCTGATCCAGCTGATCGACGCCGTTCATGAATTTATTGTACTCCAGGATTGATGATGGCTTGAGCATCTCCACCCTCAGCGCTTTGCCCTTCTTCTGCTTCTTCCACACCATCGCCTTTTCCATAGTGTCCTCGTGGAAGCTGCTGATGGTCTTCACAATTCTCTTATCGCGCCATGCCACGATCAGGACCTCCTTGTTGTTGACCGCAATGCGCTCCCCCACACCGATGTCACGTTTGGTAATGTTCTTGATGATGGCTGGCTCGCCCCGGTGCTTCCTGAGGGTACCACAGACGTCGGTCCTCAACTGTCGGAGCCTGGCGGACATACGTACCGAGTTGTAGAAGTTGTCCATGTAGAGCGTATAGCCGGCCCCAGACAGACGTCCAAGCAGACCGACGACCGTGTCCCCCAGGAGCGAGCCTTCCCGACAATATGGCTTAAATGAAAAGCAATATCCTGTGCGTGATTCGCACAGGAAGTAGGACTTGATGCCATAGCGGGTGGGCTTGTTGGGGTTGTAGACCCGGAAGGTCAGGCGGCCTCGCCATGCCATCACCCCCTCGTCAATGGCGAGCTCGCGTTCAGGCTGGTACAGCTCCTTGCACCTCGTGTTTACATGGTCGACTACAGGGCGTACTTTGCACAATTTGTCTCTAACCTCCAGGGAAGTATTGTCCGCAAAGTGGAGGAATCGCCAGATCAATTGGAACCTGTTGCGTGGCATGGTATCAGAGTAGTACGGTGTGTACATCATGTCGTCAGTGGTCCACATCTGGTCCACGCGAGGCTTCCGCAGGACACTGCTAAGGAAATGGAGTCCGAGGAACTTCTTCAGCTCCTTCAATGTGAGGGGCTTCCAAAGCAGTGCCCTGCTACTGGTTAGCGTGGGGTCCAGCCGGGCAATGGACTGCTCAGCGTAGAGGTTGGACTGGGCAACAATAGAGTTCAGAAAAGCATCTGTCAGGAACAGATCCATCCATTTCGCAGGCCGGTAAGATCTGAGTGCCTTGGCGTCCTGGAGCAACCCCGGTTGGGCTGTGAAGGGGATCCTTTGAGGCACCCAGCCCTCACGAGACCAGGCATTCTCCTCTTCCTGACGGATCGCAGCCCTGCTCTTCGCTCCTCCACGACCTGTCAATTATACAAATATACTATAACACCCCTACTGTAGACATTCATATGCCACGTAGTTACAAACTGTGTGAGTGAATGAGTGAGTGTGTGTGGGGTTCAGATGTCAGAGCTGGACGTGGTGTGGGGGTCAGAGGTCAGAGCTGGAAGTGGTGTGCAGAGTGAGGCCAACTTACCGCTCTTAGATGTGTGTTTCCGCCCTGCAACAGGTTCCGGCATGTCCAGACTAGCATCCAGTTCTAGAATCACATGATGTAATACATTACACTAGGGCAACGCATTGTCATTGTATTTACCACCATCACCACCAGACCAGGCCCTGCAGCAGCCAGTCACCACCAGGCCCAGGCCCTGCAGCAGCCAGTCACCACCAGGCCCAGGCCCTGCAGCAGCCAGTCACCACCAGGCCCAGGCTCTAGCAGCAGCCAGTCACCACCAGGCCCAGGCTCTAGCAGCAGCCAGCTACCACCAGGCCCAGGCTCTAGCAGCAGCCAGTCACCACCATGTACAATTACCTGCAGGAGTAGAATGTGATCCTATGTCGTTGCCAGTCTCAGCGTCACTATCTGCAGGGTCTGCGCCAGAATCTGAATTGGATTAAATTCATTCAGTAAGTAAGTCTCACAAAACACAATAGTAATACATTTACACATACATAAATGTAGTTAGTACATACCCAAGCATGTTGGTGTATTGGCCCCGGATTCGGTTTCGGAGTGTTCTGCTGTGTGAACACAAAATAAATCAGCGGCCATCAAAGCATGTACATGTGTGTGTGTTGTAATCAATGGAATTTTACATATGCTACACAACCATGCATTTAAATATAGGCCTCGCCATGTGTCCATGCCATTGTGTATGTGTGTGCTGTAATCAATGGAATTTGCATATAGAGGCTGCGAAGTTCAAAGGTGTTGGAGAGGATGCATGTCTTTTGATCTTGTGTGTGTGTGTGTGTACACACACTGCACACACACACACACACATACACACACACATCAAATGGCATGGGGTGAGGCATCTACACACACACACACACACACATCCATGTAACTAAATGTAGTGGCCTGTACATGCCTACTATATCCTATATCATTCAACTATCGATTTGAACATGCACAAAACAATATTCACATTGCAACATACCAATTACCACGTCGACCACCACCACCACGTCGTATCATGCCCAGCATGCAACTATTATCACTTACATGATAGCTACACACTTCAAAGAGCCACTTCAAAGGGCGTGCACATGCACACACACACACACACACGCACACAAGACAACCTAACTGTAGCACATGGTAGCGTGGCCTGTACTGCATGCCTACTATATCCTATATCATTCAACTATCGATTTGAACATGCACAAAACAATATTCACATTGCAACATACCAATTACCACGTCGACCACCACCACCACGTCGTATCATGCCCAGCATGCAACTATTATCACTTACATGATAGCTACACACTTCAAAGAGCCACTTCAAAGGGCGTGCACATGCACACACACACACACACACACACGCACACAAGACAACCTAACTGTAGCACATGGTAGCGTGGCCTGTACTGCATGCCTACTATATCCTATATCATTCAACTATCGATTTGAACATGCACAAAACAATATTCACATTGCAACATACCAATTACCACGTCGACCACCACCACCACGTCGTATCATGCCCAGCATGCAACTATTATCACTTACATGATAGCTACACACTTCAAAGAGCCACTTCAAAGGGCGTGCACATGCACACACACACACACACGCACACAAGACAACCTAACTGTAGCACATGGTCGTGTGGCCTGTACTCTACATCCCTACTATATCCTATATCATTCAACTATCGATTTGAACATGCACAAAACAATATTCACATTGCATTAGTAAACATGACGTACCGTTGCCCCGTCGACCACCACCGTGTCCGACTCCCACGTCTGAATCGTGCGATGAATCAGACTCATACCTCCGACCCAAGCCGAGATCATCGTCAGATGATTCCGGAGCTAGAATATAATAAATGCATATCAGCGTTAGGTTTGGCAAACTAACGTTACATAGTCACAGAATAAGCAGTAGGTAAATCATCAAATACACGTTTCACACACACACAATCACATGCATATCGCCGGCGTTGGTTTGTCGAACTAACGTTACATAGACAGTCACAGTATGTAAATCATCAAATACACGTTTCACACACACACACAATCACATGCATATCGCCGTTGGTTTGTCGAACTAACGTTACATAGTCACAGTATGTAAATCATCAAATACACGTTTCACACACACACATATATATATATATATATATAAGACCGTGTAATTACCTGGTGGTTCCCAATCGGCGCTCCCATCAGATTCGTGGGCGGTCGAATCGCTGTCCCCTGACTCGCATGAAGAAGCTATGACCACAGCGGCAGCCTTCCTCTTCCTCGAACTGCGTCGGGTAGAGCCGCTCCCGGTCCCGGGGAGAGACGCGTTACTGGGCCCAGCAACGGTCTCACGGCTCTCTCCGATCGGAGCTACCAAAGACGTTGGTGCTGTTGGTGCTGCTGCTGCTTGAACAACCGCGGGTCCAAACGCCAGCTTCGTCTGAACAAAGCGACCCGCCGCCGGATTGTCCCCTCGCTTTCCTACACTACGTCTCTTCATACTGATCTAAATGAAACTACTAACTGATCAAACTACTATTACTACTACTGAAATATACTACCTAGACTACACACTAATCCCTCGAATAGTACTACTACTTAGCACGACTAAGTACTTTCTAAAGCACAGCTGAAACCTTACAATTAGTCTGATACTACCACTATACTGTATAACACTATAAATATAGACTATAGGCTGATCTCAATTCAAATCTCTCTCTCAATCTCTCTCTCTCTCTCTCTATCGCTCTATCTATCTCTCTCTCTCTCTCTCCTCCAAAACCTCGTAGATTCTGGGATCGCGCTAACGTTTTATACCTGTGGTTACATTGGCCAGGTATGCTGGCCAATCAAATGCCAGATTCATTGTGGGGTACAATATTCCCCCTATTGTGATAGTGTTAGAAAATAGGGGGACACTGCCACCTAGTGAAATTTGAGAGGAAATGCAGTTTTCGGTTAAAATTTTCTTCCAAAAGCTCGGCGGTGAAGTTCAGACGGGGAAAATCGAAAAAAGATGTAAACAGATCAAAGACGCTGTACAGCGTCCTCGGCACCTTGAGCATGGCCGGGAAAGACGCTGTAAAGCGTTTCCCGGCACCCAAAGTGTTAACAATGAATGATCACCAAGATAAAACAAGTTTAAATAGGCCCTTTTTGAAAGGCACAGAGAGGGATTGAACCCATGATCTTCGGTTTACAAGACTGACGCCTTACCACTTGGCCACCATGCCTGCAAAATAAGTATTACAATTTTGTTTTCTATAGTTATAATTCTTCTAAACTGTGCCAAGCATTCTGTCTTTAGTAATGTAGGGGATGACTAAATAACCTAATTCATGTGAAGTTAGTTCTGTACTGGAGCCACTGATTTAAATTACCTGAGGGAGGCAAGGACCCCAACATTTAGGAGACCTAGAAATACTTTAATCATATTCAATTGCTTATGTTAACCTGTCACACATTTTTTTTATGATATGATGGTTATTGTCGAGTGTTTTTCTCATAGAATGGTATAACTTCTATAACTTCACAAATAATGTTAACCAAGATGGACCAAGTTTAAATAGGGAATTCTTGAAAGGCACAGAGAGGGATTGAACCCATGATCTTTGGTTTACGAGACCGACGCCTTACCACTTGGCCACCATGCCTGCACAATAAGTATTACAATTTTGTTTTCTATAGTTATAATTCTTCTGAACTTTGCCAAGCATTCTGGCTTTAGTAAAGTAGGGGATGACTAAATAACATAATTCATGTGAAGTTAGTTCTGTACTGGAGCCACTGATTTAAATTACCTGAGGGAAGCAAGGACCCCAACATTTAGGAGACCTAGAAATACTCTAATCATATTCAATTGCTTATGTTAACATGTCACAATTCTTTTTTATGATATGATGGTTATTGTCGAGTGTTTTTCTCATAGAATGGTATATCTTCAATAAATTCACAAATAATGATAACCAAGATGGACCAAGGTTAAATAGGCCATTCTTGAAAGGCACGGATGGGGATTGAACCCATGATCTTCGGTTTACGAGACCGACCCCTTACCACTTGGCCACCATGCCTGCAAAATAACTATTACAATTTTGTTTTCTATAGTTATAATTCTTCTAAACTGTGCCAAGGATTCTGTCTTTAGTAATGTAGGGGATGACTAAATAACATAATCCGTGTGAAGTTAGTTCTGTACTGGTACCACTGATCTAGATTACTGGAGGGTGGTAAGGACGCCAACATTTAGGAGATCTAGAAATAGTCTGCAATAATATTCAATTGCTTATGTTGTCAGACATTTCTTTATAATATGATGGTTAGAATCACATTGTCTATTGAGTGTTTTCCTCATAGACTGGTATATCCTCAATATCTTTACAATGAATGATCACCAAGATAAAACAAGTTTAAATAGGCCCTTTTTGAAAGGCACAGAGAGGGATTGAACCCATGATCTTCGGTTTACAAGACTGACGCCTTACCACTTGGCCACCATGCCTGCAAAATAAGTATTACAATTTTGTTTTCTATAGTTATAATTCTTCTAAACTGTGCCAAGCATTCTGTCTTTAGTAATGTAGGGGATGACTAAATAACCTAATTCATGTGAAGTTAGTTCTGTACTGGAGCCACTGATTTAAATTACCTGATGGAAGCAAGGACCCCAACATTTAGGAGACCTAGAAATACTCTAATCATATTCAATTGCTTATGTTAACATGTCACAATTTTTTTTTATGATATGATGGTTATTGTCAAGTGTTTTTCTCATATAATGGTATATCTTCAATAACTTCACAAATAATGATAACCAAGATGGACCAAGTTTAAATAGGCCATTCTTGAAAGGCACGGATGGGGATTGAACCCATGATCTTCGGTTTACGAGACCGACGCCTTACCACTTGGCCACCATGCCTGCAAAATAAGTATTACAATTTTGTTTTCTATAGTTATAATTCTTCTAAACTGTGCCAAGCATTCTGTCTTTAGTAATGTAGGGGATGACTAAATAACCTAATTCATGTGAAGTTAGTTCTGTACTGGAGCCACTGATTTAAATTACCTGAGGGAGGCAAGGACCCCAACATTTAGGAGACCTAGAAATACTTTAATCATATTCAATTGCTTATGTTAACCTGTCACACATTTTTTTTATGATATGATGGTTATTGTCGAGTGTTTTTCTCATAGAATGGTATAACTTCTATAACTTCACAAATAATGTTAACCAAGATGGACCAAGTTTAAATAGGCCATTCTTGAAAGGCACAGAGTGGGATTGAACCCATGATCTTTGGTTTACGTGACCGACGCCTTACCACTTGGCCACCATGCCTGCAAAATAAGTATTACAATTTTGTTTTCTATAGTTATAATTCTTCCAAACTGTGCCAAGGATTCTGTCTTTAGTAATGTAGGGGATGACTAAATAACATAATTCATGTGAAGTTAGTTCTGTACTGGTACCACTGATTTAAATTACCTGAGGGAGGCAAGGACCCCAACATTTAGGAGACATAGAAATACTTTAATCATATTCAATTGCTTATGTTAACCTGTCACACATTTTCTTTATGATATGATGGTTATTGTTGAGTGTTTTTCTCCTAGAATGGTATATCTTCAATAACTTCACAATGAATTATAACCCAGATGGACCAAGTTTAAATAGGCCATTCTTAAAAGGCAAGGACGGCGATTGAACCCATGATCTTCGGTTTACGAGACCGACCCCTTACCACTTGGCCACCATGCCTGCAAAATAACTATTACAATTTTGTTTTCTATAGTTATAATTCTTCTAAACTGTGCCAAGGATTCTGTCTTTAGTAATGTAGGGGATGACTAAATAACATAATTCATGTGAAGTTAGTTCTGTACTGGTACCACTGATTTAAATTACCTGAGGGAGGCAAGGACCCCAACATTTAGGAGACATAGAAATACTTTAATCATATTCAATTGCTTATGTTAACCTGTCACACATTTTCTTTATGATATGATGGTTATTGTTGAGTGTTTTTCTCATAGAATGGTATATCTTCAATAACTTCACAATGAATTATAACCCAGATGGACCAAGTTTAAATAGGCCATTCTTGAAAGGCAAGGACGGCGATTGAACCTTCTGTTTACGAGACCGATGCCTTACCACTTGGCCACCATGCCTGCAAAATAAGTATTACAATTTTTGTTTTCTATAGTTATAATTCTTCTGAACTTTGCCAAGCATTCTGTCTTTAGTAATGTAGGGGATGACTAAATAACCTAATTCATGTGAAGTTAGTTCTGTACTGGAGCCACTGATTTAAATTACCTGAGGGAAGCAAGGACCCCAACATTTAGGAGACCTAGAAATATTTAATTATATTCAATTGCTTATGTTAACCTGTCACACATTTTCTTTATGATATGATGGTTATTGTTGAGTGTTTTTCTCATAGAATGGTATATCTTCAATAACTTCACAATGAATGATCACCAAGATGGACCAAGTTTAAATAGGCCATTCTTGAAAGGCAAGGATGGGGACTGAACCCATGATCTTCGGTTTACGAGACCGACGCCTTTCCACTTGGCCACCATGCCTGCAAAATAACTATTACAATTTTGTTTTCTATAGTTATAATTCTTCTAAACTGTGCCAAGCATTCTGTCTTTAGTAATGTAGGGGATGACTAAATAACATAATTCGTGTGAAGTTAGTTCTGTACTGGTACCACTGATCTAGATTACCGGAGGGTGGTAAGGACGCCAACATTTAGGAGATCTAGAAATAGTCTGCAATAATATTCAATTGCTTATGTTGTCAGACATTTCTTTATAATATGATGGTTAGAATCACATTGTCTATTGAGTGTTTTCCTCATAGACTGGTATATCCTCAATATCTTAACACTTTGGGTGCCGGCCAAAAATCCGGAAAATGACTGTGGGTTGCCAGGATTCCTGGACGATTCTAGCATATCTCATGATCTTAGCGGAGCTATTTCTATATTTTATATTATAACTATGGGGAAATGGTTGGGCTCATTTGAAGACGACAAGTTGATGTACACAATGCAAAAAACCGTTTGTTTCTGCATGTCTTCGTTCGTTCACAATTACAAGTTAAAAAACGTCAACAAAAGATAAAAGTGGAGGTAAATTATTTAGAACAGAAGTTACAGGCACTTTTATGAAAGGTGTGCCGGCGGGGTGATAATAGGTACTGAACGTGTTATAAAGCAATTTAGTCTGGGATGGATGGATGGATGGTTTGATTGATTGATTGTTTGACAGATTGTTTTATTGGTTTGATTGATAGAATGTTTTATTGTTTTGTTGATAGTTTGATTCATAGATTGATTTGTTTGATTGATTGATTACTTTGTTGGTCATTTGATTGATAGAATGTTTGATTGTTTTGTTTATAGTTTGATTCATAGATTGATTTGTTTGATTGATTGATTACTTTGTTGGTCATTTGATTGATAGAATGTTTGATTGTTTTGTTGATAGTTTGATTCATAGATTGATTTGTTTGATTGATTGATTACTTTGTTGGTCATTTGATTGATAGAATGTTTGATTGTTTTGTTGATAGTTTGCTTGATAGAATGTTTGATTGTTTTGTTGATAGTTTGATTCATAGATTGATTTGTTTGATTGATTGATTACTTTGTTGGTAATTTGCTTGATAGAATGTTTGATTGTTTTGTTGATAGTTTGATTCATAGATTGATTGGTTTGATTGATTGATTACTTTGTTGGTCATTTGATTGATAGAATGTTTGATTGTTTTGTTGATAGTTTGATTCATAGATTGATTTGTTTGATTGATTGATTACTTTGTTGGTCATTTGATTGATAGAATGTTTGATTGTTTTGTTGATAGTTTGCTTGATAGAATGTTTGATTGTTTTGTTGATAGTTTGATTCATAGATTGATTGGTTTGATTGATTGATTACTTTGTTGGTCATTTGATTGATAGAATGTTTGATTGTTTTGTTGATAGTTTGATTCATAGATTGATTGGTTTGATTGATTGATTACTTTGTTGGTCATTTGATTGATAGAATGTTTGATTGTTTTGTTGATAGTTTGATTCATAGATTGATTGGTTTGATTGATTGATTACTTTGTTGGTCATTTGATTGATAGAATGTTTGATTGTTTTGTTGGTAATTTGCTTGATAGAATGTTTTATTGTTTTGTTGATAGTTTGATTCATAGATTGATTGGTTTGATTGATTGATTACTTTGTTGGTCATTTGATTGATAGAATGTTTGATTGTTTTGTTGATAGTTTGATTCATAGATTGATTTGTTTGATTGATTACTTTGTTGGTCATTTGCTTGATAGAATGTTTGATTGTTTTGTTGATAGTTTGATTCATAGATTGATTTGTTTGATTGATTGATTACTTTGTTGGTCATTTGATTGATATGCCTGGCGCTAATGAACAAGTAAGTTTTATAACTACTGGTGTAGGTCCAGACAACATTATTATAAAATACAGAATACTTTACAATGCAAAAAACTTGAAACTTTGATGCCATGAACATTTTTATTGTAAAATATGTTCAATAAACTGGGTGACAAGTCATCAGTACCAACCATTGTTGCTGTGCATTATATGCTGGTAACATTCACAGTATAGGATTATGGTAATTTACCAAGACAATACCTTATAAAAAGTGAACACTGGAGGATAATCAACCATTGTTTCAGTGCATTTAGGAGTTTGTTGGTAACATTCACAGTATAGGATTATGGTAATTTACCAATACAATACCTTATAAAAAGTGAACACTGGAGGATAATCAACCATTGTTTCAGTGCATTTAGGAGTTTGTTGGTAACATTCACAGTATAGGATTATGGTAATTTACCAAGACAATACCTTATAAAAAGTGAACACTGTGATGATAACCAACCATTGTTTCAGTGCATTTAGGAGTTTGTTGGTAACATTCACAGTATAGGATTATGGTAATTTACCAAGACAATACCTTATAAAAAGTGAACACTGGAGGATAATCAACCATTGTTTCAGTGCATTTAGGAGTTTGTTGGTAACATTCACAGTATAGGATTATGGTAATTTACCAAGACAATACCTTATAAAAAGTGAACACTGGAGGATAATCAACCATTGTTTCAGTGCATTTAGGAGTTTGTTGGTAACATTCACAGTATAGGATTATGGTAATTTACCAATACAATACCTTATAAAAAGTGAACACTGGAGGATAATCAACCATTGTTTCAGTGCATTTAGGAGTTTGTTGGTAACATTCACAGTATAGGATTATGGTAATTTACCAAGACAATACCTTATAAAAAGTGAACACTGGCTGATGATAACCAACCATTGTGTCAGTGCATTTAGGAGTTTGTTGGTAACATTCACAGTATAGGATTATGGTAATTTACAAAGACAATACCTTATAAAAAGTGAACACTGGAGGATAACCAACCATTGTTTCAGTGCATTTAGGAGTTTGTTGGTAACATTCACAGTATAGGATTATGGTAATTTACCAAGACAATACCTTATAAAAAGTGAACACTGGAGGATAATCAACCATTGTTTCAGTGCATTTAGGAGTTTGTTGGTAACATTCACAGTATAGGATTATGGTAATTTACCAAGACAATACCTTATAAAAAGTGAACACTGGAGGATAATCAACCATTGTTTCAGTGCATTTAGGAGTTTGTTGGTAACATTCACAGTATAGGATTATGGTAATTTACCAAGACAATACCTTATAAAAAGTGAACACTGTGATGATAACCAACCATTGTTTCAGTGCATTTAGGAGTTTGTTGGTAACATTCACAGTATAGGATTATGGTAATTTACCAAGACAATACCTTATAAAAAGTGAACACTGTGATGATAACCAACCATTGTTTCAGTGCATTTAGGAGTTTGTTGGTAACATTCACAGTATAGGATTATGGTAATTTACCAAGACAATACCTTATAAAAAGTGAACACTGTGATGATAACCAACCATTGTTTCAGTGCATTTAGGAGTTTGTTGGTAACATTCACAGTATAGGATTATGGTAATTTACCAAGACAATACCTTATAAAAAGTGAACACTGTGATGATAACCAACCATTGTTTCAGTGCATTTAGGAGTTTGTTGGTAACATTCACAGTATAGGATTATGGTAATTTACCAAGACAATACCTTATAAAAAGTGAACACTGGCTGATGATAACCAACCATTGTGTCAGTGCATTTAGGAGTTTGTTGGTAACATTCACAGTATAGGATTATGGTAATTTACAAAGACAATACCTTATAAAAAGTGAACACTGGAGGATAACCAACCATTGTTTCAGTGCATTTAGAAGTTTGCTGGTAACATTCACGTCACATGAACTACAGGGCATATCTTACTTGGTCTCTCGCATCGATGACTGCATTGTCCATTGATAAATGGATGAAGCGCCAGATGATCTGTGGACCAAAAAATATCCAATACATGCTTCCAAAGTATATAAATAATAGGCCAATGGACTGCATTAGAAAAGTGTGGTATGTTACCTACAGTATATACTTTTTTAAACTGGGTGACTGTCAGCAACCATTGGTTCTGTGCAAACGGTAAAAATGAGGGGGGAAAAAGATAAATAAAAAAAAACTATATACACACACAATGCAAATTATGAATGGAGTCGATACAGCTAGATCGCTAACATAACGTCTCATCTGCAAGTGGTCCAAACATGCCTATGCAATATCGACAACCGTGGCCCAAATACATGTGTTCAACGCATTTGTCTTGTACAGAAAACAGTGCAACTACCCATACACTATACTATACTATACTATACTACAATATACTATACTATACTATACTACACTATACTATACTACACTCAGCTAGCTATACTATGTACCGGTACACATGGTTCTGTCTGTATCACACAATGATGGATTATTTAGAAGTAATCTGTACTTCTGTGTGCCGGATTATTTAGAAGTAGTCTGTACTTCTGTATGACAACTAATAAAGAAACTATTTAGAGAAATCCCTCTTTGTGTGGTACAGAGCGAAGCATTTGTCACGATGCAGGGGGACTTTGCACGATGTGCAAAAATATCTGGTCTCACTCCTGATGCCACGCCTACTGCAGACACGACATTTCCTACACGGTAGCTTTCTCTTCGGGGTGGCTTTGTATGCAACCATTACATGCTTCACAAAGCCACCCACTAATCTGCTCTGCGGGTCCCCCAGTGGGGCCCTAGGGTCGACACGCCCCACCTGCTCAGCCCCTGCCTCCTCCTCATCCCCACCCCCTGCCTCCTCCCCTGCCTCCTCCCCTGCCTCCGCCTCCGCCTCCATCTCCGCTGTCACCCCAGGAATCTTCTTCTCCTTACCGTCTGTGTAGGTCCGCGCCACAGCCCTGGTGAACCGGAAGAGGTTGGAGTAATGCCCTTGTGGGTGCTTTTTTTTGTACAAGACAAACGCGTTGAAGATACATATTTGGATCAGATACATCACAAACTTTTTGGTCCACTTTCCAGTCTTACGTGTAACCGGATAGTACGATATATTCTGATCCAGCTGATCGACGCCGTTCATGAATTTATTGTACTCCAGGATTGATGATGGCTTGAGCATCTCCACCCTCAGCGCTTTGCCCTTCTTCTGCTTCTTCCACACCATCGCCTTTTCCATAGTGTCCTCGTGGAAGCTGCTGATGGTCTTCACGATTCTCTTATCGCGCCATGCCACGATCAGGACCTCCTTGTTGTTGACCGCAATGCGCTCCCCCACACCGATGTCACGTTTGGTAATGTTCTTGATGATGGCTGGCTCGCCCCGGTGCTTCCTGAGGGTACCACAGACGTCGGTCCTCAACTGTCGGAGCCTGGCGGACATACGTACCGAGTTGTAGAAGTTGTCCATGTAGAGCGTATAGCCGGCCCCAGACAGACGTCCAAGCAGACCGACGACCGTGTCCCCCAGGAGCGAGCCTTCCCGACAATATGGCTTAAATGAAAAGCAATATCCTGTGCGTGATTCGCACAGGAAGTAGGACTTGATGCCATAGCGGGTGGGCTTGTTGGGGTTGTAGACCCGGAAGGTCAGGCGGCCTCGCCATGCCATCACCCCCTCGTCAATGGCGAGCTCGCGTTCAGGCTGGTACAGCTCCTTGCACCTCGTGTTTACATGGTCGACTACAGGGCGTACTTTGCACAATTTGTCTCTAACCTCCAGGGAAGTATTGTCCGCAAAGTGGAGGAATCGCCAGATCAATTGGAACCTGTTGCGTGGCATGGTATCAGAGTAGTACGGTGTGTACATCATGTCGTCAGTGGTCCACATCTGGTCCACGCGAGGCTTCCGCAGGACACTGCTAAGGAAATGGAGTCCGAGGAACTTCTTCAGCTCCTTCAATGTGAGGGGCTTCCAAAGCAGTGCCCTGCTACTGGTTAGCGTGGGGTCCAGCCGGGCAATGGACTGCTCAGCGTAGAGGTTGGACTGGGCAACAATAGAGTTCAGAAAAGCATCTGTCAGGAACAGATCCATCCATTTCGCAGGCCGGTAAGATCTGAGTGCCTTGGCGTCCTGGAGCAACCCCGGTTGGGCTGTGAAGGGGATCCTTTGAGGCACCCAGCCCTCACGAGACCAGGCATTCTCCTCTTCCTGACGGATCGCAGCCCTGCTCTTCGCTCCTCCACGACCTGTCAATTATACAAATATACTATAACACCCCTACTGTAGACATTCATATGCCACGTAGTTACAAACTGTGTGAGTGAATGAGTGAGTGTGTGTGGGGTTCAGATGTCAGAGCTGGACGTGGTGTGGGGGTCAGAGGTCAGAGCTGGAAGTGGTGTGCAGAGTGAGGCCAACTTACCGCTCTTAGATGTGCGTTTCCGCCCTGCAACAGGTTCCGGCATGTCCAGACTAGCATCCAGTTCTAGAATCACATGATGTAATACATTACACTAGGGCAACGCATTGTCATTGTATTTACCACCATCACCACCAGACCAGGCCCTGCAGCAGCCAGTCACCACCAGGCCCAGGCCCTGCAGCAGCCAGTCACCACCAGGCCCAGGCCCTGCAGCAGCCAGTCACCACCAGGCCCAGGCTCTAGCAGCAGCCAGTCACCACCAGGCCCAGGCTCTAGCAGCAGCCAGCTACCACCAGGCCCAGGCTCTAGCAGCAGCCAGTCACCACCATGTACAATTACCTGCAGGAGTAGAATGTGATCCTATGTCGTTGCCAGTCTCAGCGTCACTATCTGCAGGGTCTGCGCCAGAATCTGAATTGGATTAAATTCATTCAGTAAGTAAGTCTCACAAAACACAATAGTAATACATTTACACATACATAAATGTAGTTAGTACATACCCAAGCATGTTGGTGTATTGGCCCCGGATTCGGTTTCGGAGTGTTCTGCTGTGTGAACACAAAATAAATCAGCGGCCATCAAAGCATGTACATGTGTGTGTGTTGTAATCAATGGAATTTTACATATGCTACACAACCATGCATTTAAATATAGGCCTCGCCATGTGTCCATGCCATTGTGTATGTGTGTGCTGTAATCAATGGAATTTGCATATAGAGGCTGCGAAGTTCAAAGGTGTTGGAGAGGATGCATGTCTTTTGATCTTGTGTGTGTGTGTGTGTACACACACTGCACACACACACACACACATACACACACACATCAAATGGCATGGGGTGAGGCATCTACACACACACACACACACACATCCATGTAACTAAATGTAGTGGCCTGTACATGCCTACTATATCCTATATCATTCAACTATCGATTTGAACATGCACAAAACAATATTCACATTGCAACATACCAATTACCACGTCGACCACCACCACCACGTCGTATCATGCCCAGCATGCAACTATTATCACTTACATGATAGCTACACACTTCAAAGAGCCACTTCAAAGGGCGTGCACATGCACACACACACACACACACGCACACAAGACAACCTAACTGTAGCACATGGTAGCGTGGCCTGTACTGCATGCCTACTATATCCTATATCATTCAACTATCGATTTGAACATGCACAAAACAATATTCACATTGCAACATACCAATTACCACGTCGACCACCACCACCACGTCGTATCATGCCCAGCATGCAACTATTATCACTTACATGATAGCTACACACTTCAAAGAGCCACTTCAAAGGGCGTGCACATGCACACACACACACACACACACACGCACACAAGACAACCTAACTGTAGCACATGGTAGCGTGGCCTGTACTGCATGCCTACTATATCCTATATCATTCAACTATCGATTTGAACATGCACAAAACAATATTCACATTGCAACATACCAATTACCACGTCGACCACCACCACCACGTCGTATCATGCCCAGCATGCAACTATTATCACTTACATGATAGCTACACACTTCAAAGAGCCACTTCAAAGGGCGTGCACATGCACACACACACACACACGCACACAAGACAACCTAACTGTAGCACATGGTCGTGTGGCCTGTACTCTACATCCCTACTATATCCTATATCATTCAACTATCGATTTGAACATGCACAAAACAATATTCACATTGCATTAGTAAACATGACGTACCGTTGCCCCGTCGACCACCACCGTGTCCGACTCCCACGTCTGAATCGTGCGATGAATCAGACTCATACCTCCGACCCAAGCCGAGATCATCGTCAGATGATTCCGGAGCTAGAATATAATAAATGCATATCAGCGTTAGGTTTGGCAAACTAACGTTACATAGTCACAGAATAAGCAGTAGGTAAATCATCAAATACACGTTTCACACACACACAATCACATGCATATCGCCGGCGTTGGTTTGTCGAACTAACGTTACATAGACAGTCACAGTATGTAAATCATCAAATACACGTTTCACACACACACACAATCACATGCATATCGCCGTTGGTTTGTCGAACTAACGTTACATAGTCACAGTATGTAAATCATCAAATACACGTTTCACACACACACATATATATATATATATATATATAAGACCGTGTAATTACCTGGTGGTTCCCAATCGGCGCTCCCATCAGATTCGTGGGCGGTCGAATCGCTGTCCCCTGACTCGCATGAAGAAGCTATGACCACAGCGGCAGCCTTCCTCTTCCTCGAACTGCGTCGGGTAGAGCCGCTCCCGGTCCCGGGGAGAGACGCGTTACTGGGCCCAGCAACGGTCTCACGGCTCTCTCCGATCGGAGCTACCAAAGACGTTGGTGCTGTTGGTGCTGCTGCTGCTTGAACAACCGCGGGTCCAAACGCCAGCTTCGTCTGAACAAAGCGACCCGCCGCCGGATTGTCCCCTCGCTTTCCTACACTACGTCTCTTCATACTGATCTAAATGAAACTACTAACTGATCAAACTACTATTACTACTACTGAAATATACTACCTAGACTACACACTAATCCCTCGAATAGTACTACTACTTAGCACGACTAAGTACTTTCTAAAGCACAGCTGAAACCTTACAATTAGTCTGATACTACCACTATACTGTATAACACTATAAATATAGACTATAGGCTGATCTCAATTCAAATCTCTCTCTCAATCTCTCTCTCTCTCTCTCTATCGCTCTATCTATCTCTCTCTCTCTCTCTCCTCCAAAACCTCGTAGATTCTGGGATCGCGCTAACGTTTTATACCTGTGGTTACATTGGCCAGGTATGCTGGCCAATCAAATGCCAGATTCATTGTGGGGTACAATATTCCCCCTATTGTGATAGTGTTAGAAAATAGGGGGACACTGCCACCTAGTGAAATTTGAGAGGAAATGCAGTTTTCGGTTAAAATTTTCTTCCAAAAGCTCGGCGGTGAAGTTCAGACGGGGAAAATCGAAAAAAGATGTAAACAGATCAAAGACGCTGTACAGCGTCCTCGGCACCTTGAGCATGGCCGGGAAAGACGCTGTAAAGCGTTTCCCGGCACCCAAAGTGTTAACAATGAATGATCACCAAGATAAAACAAGTTTAAATAGGCCCTTTTTGAAAGGCACAGAGAGGGATTGAACCCATGATCTTCGGTTTACAAGACTGACGCCTTACCACTTGGCCACCATGCCTGCAAAATAAGTATTACAATTTTGTTTTCTATAGTTATAATTCTTCTAAACTGTGCCAAGCATTCTGTCTTTAGTAATGTAGGGGATGACTAAATAACCTAATTCATGTGAAGTTAGTTCTGTACTGGAGCCACTGATTTAAATTACCTGAGGGAGGCAAGGACCCCAACATTTAGGAGACCTAGAAATACTTTAATCATATTCAATTGCTTATGTTAACCTGTCACACATTTTTTTTATGATATGATGGTTATTGTCGAGTGTTTTTCTCATAGAATGGTATAACTTCTATAACTTCACAAATAATGTTAACCAAGATGGACCAAGTTTAAATAGGCCATTCTTGAAAGGCACAGAGTGGGATTGAACCCATGATCTTTGGTTTACGTGACCGACGCCTTACCACTTGGCCAACATGCCTGCAAAATAAGTATTACAATTTTGTTTTCTATAGTTATAATTCTTCTGAACTTTGCCAAGCATTCTGGCTTTGGTAAAGTAGGGGATGACTAAATAACATAATTCATGTGAAGTTAGTTCTGTACTGGAGCCACTGATTTAAATTACCTGAGGGAAGCAAGGACCCCAACATTTAGGAGACATAGAAATACTTTAATCATATTCAATTGCTTATGTTAACCTGTCACACATTTTCTTTATGATATGATGGTTATTGTTGAGTGTTTTTCTCCTAGAATGGTATATCTTCAATAACTTCACAATGAATTATAACCCAGATGGACCAAGTTTAAATAGGCCATTCTTGAAAGGCAAGGACGGCGATTGAACCCATGATCTTCGGTTTACGAGACCGACCCCTTACCACTTGGCCACCATGCCTGCAAAATAACTATTACAATTTTGTTTTCTATAGTTATAATTCTTCTAAACTGTGCCAAGGATTCTGTCTTTAGTAATGTAGGGGATGACTAAATAACATAATTCATGTGAAGTTAGTTCTGTACTGGTACCACTGATTTAAATTACCTGAGGGAGGCAAGGACCCCAACATTTAGGAGACATAGAAATACTTTAATCATATTCAATTGCTTATGTTAACCTGTCACACATTTTCTTTATGATATGATGGTTATTGTTGAGTGTTTTTCTCATAGAATGGTATATCTTCAATAACTTCACAATGAATTATAACCCAGATGGACCAAGTTTAAATAGGCCATTCTTGAAAGGCAAGGACGGCGATTGAACCCATGATCTTCTGTTTACGAGACCGATGCCTTACCACTTGGCCACCATGCCTGCAAAATAAGTATTACAATTTTGTTTTCTATAGTTATAATTCTTCTGAACTTTGCCAAGCATTCTGTCTTTAGTAATGTAGGGGATGACTAAATAACCTAATTCATGTGAAGTTAGTTCTGTACTGGAGCCACTGATTTAAATTACCTGAGGGAAGCAAGGACCCCAACATTTAGGAGACCTAGAAATATTTAATTATATTCAATTGCTTATGTTAACCTGTCACACATTTTCTTTATGATATGATGGTTATTGTTGAGTGTTTTTCTCATAGAATGGTATATCTTCAATAACTTCACAATGAATGATCACCAAGATGGACCAAGTTTAAATAGGCCATTCTTGAAAGGCAAGGATGGGGACTGAACCCATGATCTTCGGTTTACGAGACCGACGCCTTTCCACTTGGCCACCATGCCTGCAAAATAACTATTACAATTTTGTTTTCTATAGTTATAATTCTTCTAAACTGTGCCAAGCATTCTGTCTTTAGTAATGTAGGGGATGACTAAATAACATAATTCGTGTGAAGTTAGTTCTGTACTGGTACCACTGATCTAGATTACCGGAGGGTGGTAAGGACGCCAACATTTAGGAGATCTAGAAATAGTCTGCAATAATATTCAATTGCTTATGTTGTCAGACATTTCTTTATAATATGATGGTTAGAATCACATTGTCTATTGAGTGTTTTCCTCATAGACTGGTATATCCTCAATATCTTAACAATGAATGATCACCAAGATAAAACAAGTTTAAATAGGGCCTTTTTGAAAGGCACAGTGAGGGATTGAACCCATGATCTTCGGTTTACAAGACTGACGCCTTACCACTTGGCCACCATGCCTGCAAAATAAGTATTACAATTTTGTTTTCTATAGTTATAATTCTTCTAAACTGTGCCAAGCATTCTGTCTTTAGTAATGTAGGGGATGACTAAATAACCTAATTCATGTGAAGTTAGTTCTGTACTGGAGCCACTGATTTAAATTACCTGATGGAAGCAAGGACCCCAACATTTAGGAGACCTAGAAATACTCTAATCATATTCAATTGCTTATGTTAACATGTCACAATTTTTTTTATGGTGGTTATTGTCGAGTGTTTTTCTCATAGAATGGTATATCTTCAATAACTTCACAAATAATGATAACCAAGATGGACCAAGTTTAAATAGGCCATTCTTGAAAGGCAGGGATGGGGATTGAACCCATGATCTTCGGTTTACGAGACCGACGCCTTACCACTTGGCCACCATGCCTGCAAAATAACTATTACAATTTTGTTTTCTATAGTTATAATTCTTTTAAACTGTGCCAAGCATTCTGTCTTTAGTAATGTAGGGGATGACTAAATAACATAATTCATGTGAAGTTAGTTCTGTATTGGTACCACTGATCTAGATTACCAGAGGGTGGTAAGGACGCCAACATTTAGGAGATCTAGAAATACTCTGCAATAATATTCAATTGCTTATGTTGTCAGAAATTTCTTTATGATATGATGGTTAGAATCACATTGTCTATTGAGTGTTTTCCTCATAGACTGGTATATCCTCAATATCTTAACAATGAATGATCACCAAGATAAAACAAGTTTAAATAGGGCCTTTTTGAAAGGCACAGAGAGGGATTGAACCCATGATCTTTGGTTTACGAGACCGACGCCTTAACACTTGGCCACCATGCCTGCAAGACAAGTATGACAATTTGTTTTCTATACTTAGTATTCTTCTGAACTTTGCCAAGCATTCTGTCTTTAGTAAAGTAGGGGATGACTAAATAACATAATTCATGTGAAGTTAGTTCTGTACTGGAGTCACTGATTTAAATCACCTGAGGGAGGCAAGGACCCCAACATTTAGGAGACCTAGAAATACTTTAATCATATTCAATTGCTTATGTTAACCTGTCACACATTTTCTTTATGATATGATGGTTATTGTTGAGTGTTTTTCTCATAGAATGGTATATCTTCAATAACTTCACAATGAATTATAACCAAGATGGACCAAGTTTAAATAGGCCATTCTTGAAAGGCACAGAGAGGGATTGAACCCATGATATTCGGTTTACGAGACCGACGCCTTACCACTTGGCCACCATGCCTGCAAAATAAGTATTACAATTTTGTTTTCTATAGTTATAATTCTTCTGAACTTTGCCAAGCATTCTGTCTTTAGTAATGTAGGGGATGACTAAATAACCTAATTCATGTGAAGTTAGTTCTGTACTGGAGCCACTGATTTAAATTACCTGATGGAAGCAAGGACCCCAACATTTAGGAGACCTAGAAATACTCTAATCATATTCAATTGCTTATGTTAACATGTCACACATTTTTTTATGATATGATGGTTATTGTCGAGTGTTTTTCTCATAGAATGGTATAACTTCTATAACTTCACAAATAATGTTAACCAAGATGGACCAAGTTTAAATAGGCCATTCTTGAAAGGCACAGAGAGGGATTGAACCCATGATCTTTGGTTTACGAGACCGACGCCTTACCACTTGGCCACCATGCCTGCACTATAAGTATTACAATTTTGTTTTCTATAGTTATAATTCTTCTGAACTTTGCCAAGCATTCTGGCTTTAGTAAAGTAGGGGATGACTAAATAACATAATTCATGTGAAGTTAGTTCTGTACTGGAGCCACTGATTTAAATTACCTGAGGGAAGCAAGGACCCCAACATTTAGGAGACCTAGAAATACTCTAATCATATTCAATTGCTTATGTTAACATGTCACAATTTTTTTTTATGATATGATGGTTATTGTCGAGTGTTTTTCTCATAGAATGGTATATCTTCAATAACTTCACAAATAATGATAACCAAGATGGACCAAGGTTAAATACGCCATTCTTGAAAGGCACGGATGGGGATTGAACCCATGATCTTCGGTTTACGAGACCGACCCCTTACCACTTGGCCACCATGCCTGCAAAATAACTATTACAATTTTGTTTTCTATAGTTATAATTCTTCTAAACTGTGCCAAGGATTCTGTCTTTAGTAATGTAGGGGATGACTAAATAACATAATTCATGTGAAGTTAGTTCTGTACTGGAGCCACTGATTTAAATTACCTGAGGGAAGCAAGGACCCCAACATTTAGGAGACCTAGAAATATTTAATTATATTCAATTGCTTATGTTAACCTGTCACACATTTTCTTTATGATATGATGGTTATTGTTGAGTGTTTTTCTCATAGAATGGTATATCTTCAATAACTTCACAATGAATGATCACCAAGATGGACCAAGTTTAAATAGGCCATTCTTGAAAGGCAAGGATGGGGACTGAACCCATGATCTTCGGTTTACGAGACCGACGCCTTTCCACTTGGCCACCATGCCTGCAAAATAACTATTACAATTTTGTTTTCTATAGTTATAATTCTTCTAAACTGTGCCAAGCATTCTCTCTTTAGTAATGTAGGGGATGACTAAATAACATAATCCGTGTGAAGTTAGTTCTGTACTGGTACCACTGATCTAGATTACTGGAGGGTGGTAAGGACGCCAACATTTAGGAGATCTAGAAATAGTCTGCAATAATATTCAATTGCTTATGTTGTCAGACATTTCTTTATAATATGATGGTTAGAATCACATTGTCTATTGAGTGTTTTCCTCATAGACTGGTATATCCTCAATATCTTAACAATGAATGATCACCAAGATAAAACAAGTTTAAATAGGCCCTTTTTGAAAGGCACAGAGAGGGATTGAACCCATGATCTTCGGTTTACAAGACTGACGCCTTACCACTTGGCCACCATGCCTGCAAAATAAGTATTACAATTTTGTTTTCTATAGTTATAATTCTTCTAAACTGTGCCAAGCATTCTGTCTTTAGTAATGTAGGGGATGACTAAATAACCTAATTCATGTGAAGTTAGTTCTGTACTGGAGCCACTGATTTAAATTACCTGATGGAAGCAAGGACCCCAACATTTAGGAGACCTAGAAATACTCTAATCATATTCAATTGCTTATGTTAACATGTCACAATTTTTTTTTATGATATGATGGTTATTGTCAAGTGTTTTTCTCATATAATGGTATATCTTCAATAACTTCACAAATAATGATAACCAAGATGGACCAAGTTTAAATAGGCCATTCTTGAAAGGCACGGATGGGGATTGAACCCATGATCTTCGGTTTACGAGACCGACGCCTTACCACTTGGCCACCATGCCTGTAAAATATCTATTACAATTTTGTTTTCTATAGTTATAATTCTTCTAAACTGTGCCAAGCATTCTGTCTTTAGTAATGTAGGGGATGACTAAATAACATAATTCATGTGAAGTTAGTTCTGTACTGGTACCACTGATCTAGATTACCGGAGGGTGGTAAGGACGCCAACATTTAGGAGATCTAGAAATACTCTGCAATAATATTCAATTGCTTATGTTGTCAGACATTTCTTTATGATATGATGGTTAGAATCACATTGTCTATTGAGTGTTTTCCTCATAGACTGGTATATCCTCAATATCTTAACAATGAATGATCACCAAGATAAAACAAGTTTAAATAGGCCCTTTTTGAAAGGCACAGAGAGGGATTGAACCCATGATCTTTGGTTTACGAGACCGACGCCTTAACACTTGGCCACCATGCCTGCAAGACAAGTATTAGAATTTTGTTTTCTATACTTAGTATTCTTCTGAACTTTGCCAAGCATTCTGTCTTTAGTAAAGTAGGTGATGACTAAATAACATAATTCATGTGAAGTTAGTTCTGTACTGGAGTCACTGATTTAAATTACCTGAGGGAGGCAAGGACCCCAACATTTAGGAGACCTAGAAATACTTTAATCATATTCAATTGCTTATGTTAACCTGTCACATATTTTCTTTATGATATGATGGTTATTGTTGAGTGTTTTTCTCATAGAATGGTATATCTTCAATAACTTCACAATGAATTATAACCAAGATGGACCAAGTTTAAATAGGCCATTCTTGAAAGGCAAGGATGGGGATTGAACCCATGATCTTCGGTTTACGAGACCGACGCCGTACCACTTGGCCACCATGCCTGCAAAATAAGTATTACAATTTTGTTTTCTATAGTTATAATTCTTCTGAACTTTGCCAAGCATTCTGTCTTTAGTAATGTAGGGGATGACTAAATAACCTAATTCATGTGAAGTTAGTTCTGTACTGGAGCCACTGATTTAAATGTCCTGATGGAAGCAAGGACCCCAACATTTAGGAGACCTAGAAATACTCTAATCATATTCAATTGCTTATGTTAACATGTCACACATTTTTTTTATGATATGATGGTTATTGTCGAGTGTTTTTCTCATAGAATGGTATAACTTCAATAACTTCACAAATAATGATAACCAAGATGGACCAAGGTTAAATAGGCCATTCTTGAAAGGCACGGATGGGGATTGAACCCATGATCTTCGGTTTACGAGACCGACCCCTTACCACTTGGCCACCATGCCTGCAAAATAACTATTACAATTTTGTTTTCTATAGTTATAATTCTTCTAAACTGTGCCAAGGATTCTGTCTTTAGTAATGTAGGGGATGACTAAATAACCTAATTCATGTGAAGTTAGTTCTGTACTGGAGCCACTGATTTAAATTACCTGAGGGAAGCAAGGACCCCAACATTTAGGAGACCTAGAAATATTTAATTATATTCAATTGCTTATGTTAACCTGTCACACATTTTCTTTATGATATGATGGTTATTGTTGAGTGTTTTTCTCATAGAATGGTATATCTTCAATAACTTCACAATGAATGATCACCAAGATGGACCAAGTTTAAATAGGCCATTCTTGAAAGGCAAGGATGGGGACTGAACCCATGATCTTCGGTTTACGAGACCGACGCCTTTCCACTTGGCCACCATGCCTGCAAAATAACTATTACAATTTTGTTTTCTATAGTTATAATTCTTCTAAACTGTGCCAAGCATTCTCTCTTTAGTAATGTAGGGGATGACTAAATAACATAATCCGTGTGAAGTTAGTTCTGTACTGGTACCACTGATCTAGATTACTGGAGGGTGGTAAGGACGCCAACATTTAGGAGATCTAGAAATACTCTGCAATAATATTCAATTGCTTATGTTGTCAGACATTTCTTTATGATATGATGGTTAGAATCACATTGTCTATTGAGTGTTTTCCTCATAGACTGGTATATCCTCAATATCTTAACAATGAATGATCACCAAGATAAAACAAGTTTAAATAGGCCCCTTTTGAAAGGCACAGAGAGGGATTGAACCCATGATCTTTGGTTTACGAGACCGACGCCTTAACACTTGGCCACCATGCCTGCAAGACAAGTATGACAATTTTGTTTTCTATACTTAGTATTCTTCTGAACTTTGCCAAGCATTCTGTCTTTAGTAATGTAGGGGATGACTAAATAACATAATTCATGTGAAGTTAGTTCTGTACTGGAGTCACTGATTTAAATTACCTGAGGGAGGCAAGGACCCCAACATTTAGGAGACCTAGAAATACTCTAATCATATTCAATTGCTTATGTTAACCTGTCACACATTTTCTTTATGATATGATGGTTATTGTCGAGTGTTTTTCTCATAGAATGGTATATCTTCAATAACTTCACAATGAATGATAACCAAGATGGACCAAGTTTAAATAGGCCATTCTTGAAAGGCACGGATGGGGATTGAACCCATGATCTTCGGTTTACGAGACCGACGCCTTACCACTTGGCCACCATGCCTGCAAAAAAAGTATTACAATTTTGTTTTCTATAGTTATAATTCTTCTAAACTGTGCCAAGCATTCTGTCTTTAGTAATGTAGGGGATGACTAAATAACATAATTCATGTGAAGTTAGTTCTGTACTGGAGCCACTGATTTAAATTACCTGATGGAAGCAAGGACCCCAACATTTAGGAGACCTAGAAATACTCTAATCATATTCAATTGCTTATGTTAACATGTCACACATTTTTTTATGATAATTATTGTCAAGTGTTTTTCTCATAGAATGGTATATCTTCAATAACTTCACAAATAATGATAACCAAGATGGACCAAGTTTAAATAGGCCATTCTTGAAAGGCACGGATGGGGATTGAACCCATGATCTTCGGTTTACGAGACCGACGCCTTACCACTTGGCCACCATGCCTGCAAAAAAAGTATTACAATTTTGTTTTCTATAGTTATAATTCTTCTAAACTGTGCCAAGCATTCTGTCTTTAGTAATGTAGGGGATGACTAAATAACATAATTCATGTGAAGTTAGTTCTGTACTGGAGCCACTGATTTAAATTACCTGATGGAAGCAAGGACCCCAACATTTAGGAGACCTAGAAATACTCTAATCATATTCAATTGCTTATGTTAACATGTCACAATTTTTTTTTATGATAATTATTGTCAAGTGTTTTTCTCATAGAATGGTATATCTTCAATAACTTCACAAATAATGATAACCAAGATGGACCAAGTTTAAATAGGCCATTCTTGAAAGGCACGGATGGGGATTGAACCCATGATCTTCGGTTTACGAGACCGACGCCTTACCACTTGGCCACCATGCCTGCAAAAAAAGTATTACAATTTTGTTTTCTATAGTTATAATTCTTCTAAACTGTGCCAAGCATTCTGTCTTTAGTAATGTAGGGGATGACTAAATAACCTAATTCATGTGAAGTTAGTTCTGTACTGGAGCCACTGATTTAAATTACCTGATGGAAGCAAGGACCCCAACATTTAGGAGACCTAGAAATACTCTAATCATATTCAATTGCTTATGTTAACATGTCACAATTTTTTTTTATGATAATTATTGTCAAGTGTTTTTCTCATAGAATGGTATATCTTCAATAACTTCACAAATAATGATAACCAAGATGGACCAAGTTTAAATAGGCCATTCTTGAAAGGCACGGATGGGGATTGAACCCATGATCTTCGGTTTACGAGACCGACGCCTTACCACTTGGCCACCATGCCTGCAAAAAAAGTATTACAATTTTGTTTTCTATAGTTATAATTCTTCTAAACTGTGCCAAGCATTCTGTCTTTAGTAATGTAGGGGATGACTAAATAACCTAATTCATGTGAAGTTAGTTCTGTACTGGAGCCACTGATTTAAATTACCTGATGGAAGCAAGGACCCCAACATTTAGGAGACCTAGAAATACTCTAATCATATTCAATTGCTTATGTTAACATGTCACAATTTTTTTTTATGATAATTATTGTCAAGTGTTTTTCTCATAGAATGGTATATCTTCAATAACTTCACAAATAATGATAACCAAGATGGACCAAGTTTAAATAGGCCATTCTTGAAAGGCACGGATGGGGATTGAACCCATGATCTTCGGTTTACGAGACCGACGCCTTACCACTTGGCCACCATGCCTGCAAAATAACTATTACAATTTTGTTTTCTATAGTTATAATTCTTCTAAACTGTGCCAAGCATTCTGTCTTTAGTAATGTAGGGGATGACTAAATAACATAATTCATGTGAAGTTAGTTCTGTACTGGTACCACTGATCTAGATTACCAGAGGGTGGTAAGGACGCCAACATTTAGGAGATCTAGAAATACTCTGCAATAATATTCAATTGCTTATGTTGTCAGACATTTCTTTATGATATGATGGTTAGAATCACATTGTCTATTGAGTGTTTTCCTCATAGACTGGTATATCCTCAATATCTTAACAATGAATGATCACCAAGATAAAACAAGTTTAAATAGGCCCTTTTTGAAAGGCACAGAGAGGGATTGAACCCATGATCTTTGGTTTACGAGACCGACGCCTTAACACTTGGCCACCATGCCTGCAAGACAAGTATGACAATTTTGTTTTCTATACTTAGTATTCTTCTGAACTTTGCCAAGCATTCTGTCTTTAGTAATGTAGGGGATGACTAAATAACCTAATTCATGTGAAGTTAGTTCTGTACTGGAGCCACTGATTTAAATTACCTGAGGGAAGCAAGGACCCCAACATTTAGGAGACCTAGAAATACTCTAATCATATTCAATTGCTTATGTTAACATGTCACACATTTTTTTTATGATATGATGGTTATTGTCGAGTGTTTTTCTCATAGAATGGTATATCTTTAATAACTTCACAATGAATTATAACCCAGATGGACCAAGTTTAAATAGGCCATTCTTGAAAGGCAAGGACGGCGATTGAACCCATGATCTTCGGTTTACAAGACTGACGCCTTACCACTTGGCCACCATGCCTGCAAAATAAGTATTACAATTTTGTTTTCTATAGTTATAATTCTTCTGAACTTTGCCAAGCATTCTGTCTTTAGTAATGTAGGGGATGACTAAATAACCTAATTCATGTGAAGTTAGTTCTGTACTGGAGCCACTGATTTAAATTACCTGAGGGAGGCAAGGACCCCAACATTTAGGAGACCTAGAAATACTTTAATCATATTCAATTGCTTATGTTAACCTGTCACACATTTTCTTTATGATATGATGGTTATTGTTGAGTGTTTTTCTCATAGAATGGTATATCTTCAATAACTTCACAATGAATGATAACCAAGATGGACCAAGTTTAAATAGGCCATTCTTGAAAGGCACGGATGGGGATTGAACCCATGATCTTCGGTTTACGAGACCGACGCCTTACCACTTGGCCACCATGCCTGCAAAATAACTATTACAATTTTGTTTTCTATAAATTCTTCTAAACTGTGCCAAGCATTCTGTCTTTAGTAATGTAGGGGATGACTAAATAACATAATTCGTGTGAAGTTAGTTCTGTACTGGTACCACTGATCTAGATTACCGGAGGGTGGTAAGGACGCCAACATTTAGGAGATCTAGAAATAGTCTGCAATAATATTCAATTGCTTATGTTGTCAGACATTTCTTTATAATATGATGGTTAGAATACCATTGTCTATTGAGTGTTTTCCTCATAGACTGGTATATCCTCAATATCTTAACAATGAATGATCACCAAGATAAAACAAGTTTAAATAGGCCCTTTTTGAAAGGCACAGAGAGGGATTGAACCCATGATCTTCGGTTTACAAGACTGACGCCTTACTACTTGGCCACCATGCCTGCAAAATAAGTATTACAATTTTGTTTTCTATAGTTATAATTCTTCTGAACTTTGCCAAGCATTCTGTCTTTAGTAATGTAGGGGATGACTAAATAACCTAATTCATGTGAAGTTAGTTCTGTACTGGAGCCACTGATTTAAATTACCTGAGGGAGGCAAGGACCCCAACATTTAGGAGACCTAGAAATACTTTAATCATATTCCGTTGCTTATGTTAACCTGTCACACATTTTCTTTATGATATGATGGTTATTGTTGAGTGTTTTTCTCATAGAATGGTATATCTTCAATAACTTCACAATGAATGATAACCAAGATGGACCAAGTTTAAATAAGTCATTCTTGAAAGGCACGGATGGGGATTGAACCCATGATCTTCGGTTTACGAGACCGACGCCTTACCACTTGGCCACCATGCCTGCAAAATAACTATTACAATTTTGTTTTCTATAGTTATAATTCTTCTAAACTGTGCCAAGCATTCTGTCTTTAGTAATGTAGGGGATGACTAAATAACATAATTCATGTGAAGTTAGTTCTGTACTGGTACCACTGATCTAGATTACCGGAGGGTGGTAAGGACGCCAACATTTAGGAGATCTAGAAATAGTCTGCAATAATATTCAATTGCTTATGTTGTCAGACATTTCTTTATGATATGATGGTTAGAATCACATTGTCTATTGAGTGTTTTCCTCATAGACTGGTATATCCTCAATATCTTAACAATGAATGATCACCAAGATAAAACAAGTTTAAATAGGCCCTTTTTGAAAGGCACAGAGAGGGATTGAACCCATGATCTTTGGTTTACGAGAGCGACACCTTAACACTTGGCCACCATGCCTGCAAGACAATATTACAATATTACAATTTTGTTTTCTATACTTACTATTCTTCTGAACTTTGCCAAGCGTTCTGTCTTTAGTAAAGTAGGGGATGACTAAATAACATAATTCATGTGAAGTTAGTTCTGTACTGGAGTCACTGATTTAAATTACCTGAGGGAGGCAAGGACCCCAACATTTAGGAGACCTAAAAATACTCTAATCATATTCAATTGCTTATGTTAACCTGTCACACATTTTCTTTATGATATGATGGTTATTGTCGAGTGTTTTTCTCATAGAATGGTATATCTTCAATAACTTCACAATGAATGATAACCAAGATGGACCAAGTTTAAATAGGCCATTCTTGAAAGGCACGGATGGGGATTGAACCCATGATCTTCGGTTTACGAGACCGACGCCTTACCACTTGGCCACCATGCCTGCAAAAAAAGTATTACAATTTTGTTTTCTATAGTTATAATTCTTCTAAACTGTGCCAAGCATTCTGTCTTTAGTAATGTAGGGGATAACTAAATAACCTAATTCATGTGAAGTTAGTTCTGTACTGGAGCCACTGATTTAAATTACCTGATGGAAGCAAGGACCCCAACATTTAGGAGACCTAGAAATACTCTAATCATATTCAATTGCTTATGTTAACATGTCACAATTTTTTTTATGATAATTATTGTCGAGTGTTTTTCTCATAGAATGGTATATCTTCAATAACTTCACAAATAATGATAACCAAGATGGACCAAGTTTAAATAGGCCATTCTTGAAAGGCACGGATGGGGATTGAACCCATGATCTTCGGTTTACGAGACCGACGCCTTACCACTTGGCCACCATGCCTGCAAAATAACTATTACAATTTTGTTTTCTATAGTTATAATTCTTCTAAACTGTGCCAAACATTCTGTCTTTAGTAATGTAGGGGATGACTAAATAACATAATTCATGTGAAGTTAGTTCTGTACTGGTACCACTGATCTAGATTACCAGAGGGTGGTAAGGACGCCAACATTTAGGAGATCTAGAAATACTCTGCAATAATATTCAATTGCTTATGTTGTCAGACATTTCTTTATGATATGATGGTTAGAATCACATTGTCTATTGAGTGTTTTCCTCATAGACTGGTATATCCTCAATATCTTAACAATGAATGATCACCAAGATAAAACAAGTTTAAATAGGCCCTTTTTGAAAGGCACAGAGAGGGATTGAACCCATGATCTTTGGTTTACGAGAGCGACGCCTTAACACTTGGCCACCATGCCTGCAAGACAATATTACAATATTACAATTTTGTTTTCTATACTTACTATTCTTCTGAACTTTGCCAAGCGTTCTGTCTTTAGTAAAGTAGGGGATGACTAAATAACATAATTCATGTGAAGTTAGTTCTGTACTGGAGTCACTGATTTAAATTACCTGAGGGAGGCAAGGACCCCAACATTTAGGAGACCTAGAAATACTCTAATCATATTCAATTGCTTATGTTAACATGTCACAATTTTTTTTTATGATAATTATTGTCGAGTGTTTTTCTCATAGAATGGTATATCTTCAATAACTTCACAAATAATGATAACCAAGATGGACCAAGTTTAAATAGGCCATTCTTGAAAGGCACGGATGGGGATTGAACCCATGATCTTCGGTTTACGAGACCGACGACTTACCACTTGGCCACCATGACTGCAAAATAACTATTACAATTTTGTTTTCTATAGTTATAATTCTTCTAAACTGTGCCAAGCATTCTGTCTTTAGTAATGTAGGGGATGACTAAATAACATAATTCATGTGAAGTTAGTTCTGTACTGGTACCACTGATCTAGATTACCAGAGGGTGGTAAGGACGCCAACATTTAGGAGATCTAGAAATACTCTGCAATAATATTCAATTGCTTATGTTGTCAGACATTTCTTTATGATATGATGGTTAGAATCACATTGTCTATTGAGTGTTTTCCTCATAGACTGGTATATCCTCAATATCTTAACAATGAATGATCACCAAGATAAAACAAGTTTAAATAGGCCCTTTTTGAAAGGCACAGAGAGGGATTGAACCCATGATCTTTGGTTTACGAGACCGACGCCTTAACACTTGGCCACCATGCCTGCAAGACAAGTATGACAATTTTGTTTTCTATACTTAGTATTCTTCTGAACTTTGCCAAGCATTCTGTCTTTAGTAGAGTAGGGGATGACTAAATAACATAATTCATGTGAAGTTAGTTCTGTACTGGAATCACTGATTTAAATTACCTGAGGGAGGCAAGGACCCGAACATTTATGAGACCTAGAAATACTTTAATCATATTCAATTGCTTATGTTAACCTGTCACACATTTTCTTTATGATATGATGGTTATTGTTGAGTGTTTTTCTCATAGAATGGTATATCTTCAATAACTTCACAATGAATGATAACCAAGATGGACCAAGTTTAAATAGGCCCTTTTTGAAAGGCACGGATGGGGATTGAACCCATGATCTTCGGTTTACGAGACCGACGCCTTACCACTTGGCCACCATGCCTGCAAAATAACTATTACAATTTTGTTTTCTATAGTTATAATTCTTCTAAACTGTGCCAAGCATTCTGTCTTTAGTAATGTAGGGGATGACTAAATAACATAATTCATGTGAAGTTAGTTCTGTACTGGTACCACTGATCTAGATTACCAGAGGGTGGTAAGGACGCCAACATTTAGGAGATCTAGAAATACTCTGCAATAATATTCAATTGCTTATGTTGTCAGACATTTCTTTATGATATGATGGTTAGAATCACATTGTCTATTGAGTGTTTTCCTCATAGACTGGTATATCCTCAATATCTTAACAATGAATGATCACCAAGATAAAACAAGTTTAAATAGGCCCTTTTTGAAAGGCACAGAGAGGGATTGAACCCATGATCTTTGGTTTACGAGACCGACGCCTTAACACTTGGCCACCATGCCTGCAACACAAGTATGACAATTTTGTTTTCTATACTTAGTATTCTTCTGAACTTTGCCAAGCATTCTGTCTTTAGTAATGTAGGGGATGACTAAATAACCTAATTCATGTGAAGTTAGTTCTGTACTGGAGCCACTGATTTAAATTACCTGAGGGAGGCAAGGACCCCAACATTTAGGAGACCTAGAAATACTTTAATCATATTCAATTGCTTATGTTAACCTGTCACACATTTTCTTTATGATATGATGGTTATTGTTGAGTGTTTTTCTCATAGAATGGTATATCTTCAATAACTTCACAATAAATGATAACCAAGATGGAGCAAGTTTAAATAGGCCATTCTTGAAAGTCACGGATGGGGATTGAACCCATGATCTTCGGTTTACGAGACCGACGCCTTAACACTTGGCCACCATGCCTGCAAAATAACTATTACAATTTTGTTTTCTATAGTTATAATTCTTCTAAACTGTGCCAAGCATTCTGTCTTTAGTAATGTAGGGGATGACTAAATAACATAATTCATGTGAAGTTAGTTCTGTACTGGTACCACTGATCTAGATTACCGGAGGGTGGTAAGGACGCCAACATTTAGGAGATCTAGAAATAGTCTGCAATAATATTCAATTGCTTATGTTGTCAGACATTTCTTTATGATATGATGGTTAGAATCACATTGTCTATTGAGTGTTTTCCTCATAGACTGGTATATCCTCAATATCTTAACAATGAATGATCACCAAGATAAAACAAGTTTAAATAGGCCCTTTTTGAAAGGCACAGAGAGGGATTGAACCCATGATCTTTGGTTTACGAGAGCGACACCTTAACACTTGGCCACCATGCCTGCAAGACAATATTACAATATTACAATTTTGTTTTCTATACTTACTATTCTTCTGAACTTTGCCAAGCGTTCTGTCTTTAGTAAAGTAGGGGATGACTAAATAACCTAATTCATGTGAAGTTAGTTCTGTACTGGAGCCACTGATTTAAATTACCTGAGGGAGGCAAGGACCCCAACATTTAGGAGACCTAGAAATACTTTAATCATATTCAATTGCTTATGTTAACCTGTCACACATTTTCTTTATGATATGATGGTTATTGTTGAGTGTTTTTCTCATAGAATGGTATATCTTCAATAACTTGACAATGAATGATAACCAAGATGGACCAAGTTTAAATAGGCCATTCTTGAAAGTCACGGAAGGGGATTGAACCCATGATCTTCGGTTTACGAGACCGACGCCTTACCACTTGGCCACCATGCCTGCAAAATAACTATTACAATTTTGTTTTCTATACTTAGTATTCTTCTGAACTTTGCCAAGCATTCTGTCTTTAGTAAAGTAGGGGATGACTAAATAACATAATTCATGTGAAGTTAGTTCTGTACTGGAATCACTGATTTAAATTACCTGAGGGAGGCAAGGACCCGAACATTTATGAGACCTAGACATACTTTAATCATATTCAATTGCTTATGTTAACCTGTCACACATTTTCTTTATGATATGATGGTTATTGTTGAGTGTTTTTCTCATAGAATGGTATATCTTCAATAACTTCACAATGAATGATAACCAAGATGGACCAAGTTTAAATAGGCCCTTTTTGAAAGGCACGGATGGGGATTGAACCCATGATCTTCGGTTTACGAGACCGACGCCTTACCACTTGGCCACCATGCCTGCAAAATAACTATTACAATTTTGTTTTCTATAGTTATAATTCTTCTAAACTGTGCCAAGCATTCTGTCTTTAGTAATGTAGGGGATGACTAAATAACATAATTCATGTGAAGTTAGTTCTGTACTGGAGCCACTGATTTAAATTACCTGATGGAAGCAAGGACCCCAACATTTAGGAGACCTAGAAATACTCTAATCATATTCAATTGCTTATGTTAACATGTCACAATTTTTTTTTATGATAATTATTGTCAAGTGTTTTTCTCATAGAATGGTATATCTTCAATAACTTCACAAATAATGATAACCAAGATGGACCAAGTTTAAATAGGCCATTCTTGAAAGGCACGGATGGGGATTGAACCCATGATCTTCGGTTTACGAGACCGACGCCTTACCACTTGGCCACCATGCCTGCAAAAAAAGTATTACAATTTTGTTTTCTATAGTTATAATTCTTCTAAACTGTGCCAAGCATTCTGTCTTTAGTAATGTAGGGGATGACTAAATAACCTAATTCATGTGAAGTTAGTTCTGTACTGGAGCCACTGATTTAAATTACCTGATGGAAGCAAGGACCCCAACATTTAGGAGACCTAGAAATACTCTAATCATATTCAATTGCTTATGTTAACATGTCACAATTTTTTTTTATGATAATTATTGTCAAGTGTTTTTCTCATAGAATGGTATATCTTCAATAACTTCACAAATAATGATAACCAAGATGGACCAAGTTTAAATAGGCCATTCTTGAAAGGCACGGATGGGGATTGAACCCATGATCTTCGGTTTACGAGACCGACGCCTTACCACTTGGCCACCATGCCTGCAAAAAAAGTATTACAATTTTGTTTTCTATAGTTATAATTCTTCTAAACTGTGCCAAGCATTCTGTCTTTAGTAATGTAGGGGATGACTAAATAACCTAATTCATGTGAAGTTAGTTCTGTACTGGAGCCACTGATTTAAATTACCTGATGGAAGCAAGGACCCCAACATTTAGGAGACCTAGAAATACTCTAATCATATTCAATTGCTTATGTTAACATGTCACAATTTTTTTTTATGATAATTATTGTCAAGTGTTTTTCTCATAGAATGGTATATCTTCAATAACTTCACAAATAATGATAACCAAGATGGACCAAGTTTAAATAGGCCATTCTTGAAAGGCACGGATGGGGATTGAACCCATGATCTTCGGTTTACGAGACCGACGCCTTACCACTTGGCCACCATGCCTGCAAAATAACTATTACAATTTTGTTTTCTATAGTTATAATTCTTCTAAACTGTGCCAAGCATTCTGTCTTTAGTAATGTAGGGGATGACTAAATAACATAATTCATGTGAAGTTAGTTCTGTACTGGTACCACTGATCTAGATTACCAGAGGGTGGTAAGGACGCCAACATTTAGGAGATCTAGAAATACTCTGCAATAATATTCAATTGCTTATGTTGTCAGACATTTCTTTATGATATGATGGTTAGAATCACATTGTCTATTGAGTGTTTTCCTCATAGACTGGTATATCCTCAATATCTTAACAATGAATGATCACCAAGATAAAACAAGTTTAAATAGGCCCTTTTTGAAAGGCACAGAGAGGGATTGAACCCATGATCTTTGGTTTACGAGACCGACGCCTTAACACTTGGCCACCATGCCTGCAAGACAAGTATGACAATTTTGTTTTCTATACTTAGTATTCTTCTGAACTTTGCCAAGCATTCTGTCTTTAGTAATGTAGGGGATGACTAAATAACCTAATTCATGTGAAGTTAGTTCTGTACTGGAGCCACTGATTTAAATTACCTGAGGGAAGCAAGGACCCCAACATTTAGGAGACCTAGAAATACTCTAATCATATTCAATTGCTTATGTTAACATGTCACACATTTTTTTTATGATATGATGGTTATTGTCGAGTGTTTTTCTCATAGAATGGTATATCTTTAATAACTTCACAATGAATTATAACCCAGATGGACCAAGTTTAAATAGGCCATTCTTGAAAGGCAAGGACGGCGATTGAACCCATGATCTTCGGTTTACAAGACTGACGCCTTACCACTTGGCCACCATGCCTGCAAAATAAGTATTACAATTTTGTTTTCTATAGTTATAATTCTTCTGAACTTTGCCAAGCATTCTGTCTTTAGTAATGTAGGGGATGACTAAATAACCTAATTCATGTGAAGTTAGTTCTGTACTGGAGCCACTGATTTAAATTACCTGAGGGAGGCAAGGACCCCAACATTTAGGAGACCTAGAAATACTTTAATCATATTCAATTGCTTATGTTAACCTGTCACACATTTTCTTTATGATATGATGGTTATTGTTGAGTGTTTTTCTCATAGAATGGTATATCTTCAATAACTTCACAATGAATGATAACCAAGATGGACCAAGTTTAAATAGGCCATTCTTGAAAGGCACGGATGGGGATTGAACCCATGATCTTCGGTTTACGAGACCGACGCCTTACCACTTGGCCACCATGCCTGCAAAATAACTATTACAATTTTGTTTTCTATAAATTCTTCTAAACTGTGCCAAGCATTCTGTCTTTAGTAATGTAGGGGATGACTAAATAACATAATTCGTGTGAAGTTAGTTCTGTACTGGTACCACTGATCTAGATTACCGGAGGGTGGTAAGGACGCCAACATTTAGGAGATCTAGAAATAGTCTGCAATAATATTCAATTGCTTATGTTGTCAGACATTTCTTTATAATATGATGGTTAGAATACCATTGTCTATTGAGTGTTTTCCTCATAGACTGGTATATCCTCAATATCTTAACAATGAATGATCACCAAGATAAAACAAGTTTAAATAGGCCCTTTTTGAAAGGCACAGAGAGGGATTGAACCCATGATCTTCGGTTTACAAGACTGACGCCTTACTACTTGGCCACCATGCCTGCAAAATAAGTATTACAATTTTGTTTTCTATAGTTATAATTCTTCTGAACTTTGCCAAGCATTCTGTCTTTAGTAATGTAGGGGATGACTAAATAACCTAATTCATGTGAAGTTAGTTCTGTACTGGAGCCACTGATTTAAATTACCTGAGGGAGGCAAGGACCCCAACATTTAGGAGACCTAGAAATACTTTAATCATATTCCGTTGCTTATGTTAACCTGTCACACATTTTCTTTATGATATGATGGTTATTGTTGAGTGTTTTTCTCATAGAATGGTATATCTTCAATAACTTCACAATGAATGATAACCAAGATGGACCAAGTTTAAATAAGTCATTCTTGAAAGGCACGGATGGGGATTGAACCCATGATCTTCGGTTTACGAGACCGACGCCTTACCACTTGGCCACCATGCCTGCAAAATAACTATTACAATTTTGTTTTCTATAGTTATAATTCTTCTAAACTGTGCCAAGCATTCTGTCTTTAGTAATGTAGGGGATGACTAAATAACATAATTCATGTGAAGTTAGTTCTGTACTGGTACCACTGATCTAGATTACCGGAGGGTGGTAAGGACGCCAACATTTAGGAGATCTAGAAATAGTCTGCAATAATATTCAATTGCTTATGTTGTCAGACATTTCTTTATGATATGATGGTTAGAATCACATTGTCTATTGAGTGTTTTCCTCATAGACTGGTATATCCTCAATATCTTAACAATGAATGATCACCAAGATAAAACAAGTTTAAATAGGCCCTTTTTGAAAGGCACAGAGAGGGATTGAACCCATGATCTTTGGTTTACGAGAGCGACACCTTAACACTTGGCCACCATGCCTGCAAGACAATATTACAATATTACAATTTTGTTTTCTATACTTACTATTCTTCTGAACTTTGCCAAGCGTTCTGTCTTTAGTAAAGTAGGGGATGACTAAATAACATAATTCATGTGAAGTTAGTTCTGTACTGGAGTCACTGATTTAAATTACCTGAGGGAGGCAAGGACCCCAACATTTAGGAGACCTAAAAATACTCTAATCATATTCAATTGCTTATGTTAACCTGTCACACATTTTCTTTATGATATGATGGTTATTGTCGAGTGTTTTTCTCATAGAATGGTATATCTTCAATAACTTCACAATGAATGATAACCAAGATGGACCAAGTTTAAATAGGCCATTCTTGAAAGGCACGGATGGGGATTGAACCCATGATCTTCGGTTTACGAGACCGACGCCTTACCACTTGGCCACCATGCCTGCAAAAAAAGTATTACAATTTTGTTTTCTATAGTTATAATTCTTCTAAACTGTGCCAAGCATTCTGTCTTTAGTAATGTAGGGGATAACTAAATAACCTAATTCATGTGAAGTTAGTTCTGTACTGGAGCCACTGATTTAAATTACCTGATGGAAGCAAGGACCCCAACATTTAGGAGACCTAGAAATACTCTAATCATATTCAATTGCTTATGTTAACATGTCACAATTTTTTTTATGATAATTATTGTCGAGTGTTTTTCTCATAGAATGGTATATCTTCAATAACTTCACAAATAATGATAACCAAGATGGACCAAGTTTAAATAGGCCATTCTTGAAAGGCACGGATGGGGATTGAACCCATGATCTTCGGTTTACGAGACCGACGCCTTACCACTTGGCCACCATGCCTGCAAAATAACTATTACAATTTTGTTTTCTATAGTTATAATTCTTCTAAACTGTGCCAAACATTCTGTCTTTAGTAATGTAGGGGATGACTAAATAACATAATTCATGTGAAGTTAGTTCTGTACTGGTACCACTGATCTAGATTACCAGAGGGTGGTAAGGACGCCAACATTTAGGAGATCTAGAAATACTCTGCAATAATATTCAATTGCTTATGTTGTCAGACATTTCTTTATGATATGATGGTTAGAATCACATTGTCTATTGAGTGTTTTCCTCATAGACTGGTATATCCTCAATATCTTAACAATGAATGATCACCAAGATAAAACAAGTTTAAATAGGCCCTTTTTGAAAGGCACAGAGAGGGATTGAACCCATGATCTTTGGTTTACGAGAGCGACGCCTTAACACTTGGCCACCATGCCTGCAAGACAATATTACAATATTACAATTTTGTTTTCTATACTTACTATTCTTCTGAACTTTGCCAAGCGTTCTGTCTTTAGTAAAGTAGGGGATGACTAAATAACATAATTCATGTGAAGTTAGTTCTGTACTGGAGTCACTGATTTAAATTACCTGAGGGAGGCAAGGACCCCAACATTTAGGAGACCTAGAAATACTCTAATCATATTCAATTGCTTATGTTAACATGTCACAATTTTTTTTTATGATAATTATTGTCGAGTGTTTTTCTCATAGAATGGTATATCTTCAATAACTTCACAAATAATGATAACCAAGATGGACCAAGTTTAAATAGGCCATTCTTGAAAGGCACGGATGGGGATTGAACCCATGATCTTCGGTTTACGAGACCGACGACTTACCACTTGGCCACCATGACTGCAAAATAACTATTACAATTTTGTTTTCTATAGTTATAATTCTTCTAAACTGTGCCAAGCATTCTGTCTTTAGTAATGTAGGGGATGACTAAATAACATAATTCATGTGAAGTTAGTTCTGTACTGGTACCACTGATCTAGATTACCAGAGGGTGGTAAGGACGCCAACATTTAGGAGATCTAGAAATACTCTGCAATAATATTCAATTGCTTATGTTGTCAGACATTTCTTTATGATATGATGGTTAGAATCACATTGTCTATTGAGTGTTTTCCTCATAGACTGGTATATCCTCAATATCTTAACAATGAATGATCACCAAGATAAAACAAGTTTAAATAGGCCCTTTTTGAAAGGCACAGAGAGGGATTGAACCCATGATCTTTGGTTTACGAGACCGACGCCTTAACACTTGGCCACCATGCCTGCAAGACAAGTATGACAATTTTGTTTTCTATACTTAGTATTCTTCTGAACTTTGCCAAGCATTCTGTCTTTAGTAGAGTAGGGGATGACTAAATAACATAATTCATGTGAAGTTAGTTCTGTACTGGAATCACTGATTTAAATTACCTGAGGGAGGCAAGGACCCGAACATTTATGAGACCTAGAAATACTTTAATCATATTCAATTGCTTATGTTAACCTGTCACACATTTTCTTTATGATATGATGGTTATTGTTGAGTGTTTTTCTCATAGAATGGTATATCTTCAATAACTTCACAATGAATGATAACCAAGATGGACCAAGTTTAAATAGGCCCTTTTTGAAAGGCACGGATGGGGATTGAACCCATGATCTTCGGTTTACGAGACCGACGCCTTACCACTTGGCCACCATGCCTGCAAAATAACTATTACAATTTTGTTTTCTATAGTTATAATTCTTCTAAACTGTGCCAAGCATTCTGTCTTTAGTAATGTAGGGGATGACTAAATAACATAATTCATGTGAAGTTAGTTCTGTACTGGTACCACTGATCTAGATTACCAGAGGGTGGTAAGGACGCCAACATTTAGGAGATCTAGAAATACTCTGCAATAATATTCAATTGCTTATGTTGTCAGACATTTCTTTATGATATGATGGTTAGAATCACATTGTCTATTGAGTGTTTTCCTCATAGACTGGTATATCCTCAATATCTTAACAATGAATGATCACCAAGATAAAACAAGTTTAAATAGGCCCTTTTTGAAAGGCACAGAGAGGGATTGAACCCATGATCTTTGGTTTACGAGACCGACGCCTTAACACTTGGCCACCATGCCTGCAACACAAGTATGACAATTTTGTTTTCTATACTTAGTATTCTTCTGAACTTTGCCAAGCATTCTGTCTTTAGTAATGTAGGGGATGACTAAATAACCTAATTCATGTGAAGTTAGTTCTGTACTGGAGCCACTGATTTAAATTACCTGAGGGAGGCAAGGACCCCAACATTTAGGAGACCTAGAAATACTTTAATCATATTCAATTGCTTATGTTAACCTGTCACACATTTTCTTTATGATATGATGGTTATTGTTGAGTGTTTTTCTCATAGAATGGTATATCTTCAATAACTTCACAATAAATGATAACCAAGATGGAGCAAGTTTAAATAGGCCATTCTTGAAAGTCACGGATGGGGATTGAACCCATGATCTTCGGTTTACGAGACCGACGCCTTAACACTTGGCCACCATGCCTGCAAAATAACTATTACAATTTTGTTTTCTATAGTTATAATTCTTCTAAACTGTGCCAAGCATTCTGTCTTTAGTAATGTAGGGGATGACTAAATAACATAATTCATGTGAAGTTAGTTCTGTACTGGTACCACTGATCTAGATTACCGGAGGGTGGTAAGGACGCCAACATTTAGGAGATCTAGAAATAGTCTGCAATAATATTCAATTGCTTATGTTGTCAGACATTTCTTTATGATATGATGGTTAGAATCACATTGTCTATTGAGTGTTTTCCTCATAGACTGGTATATCCTCAATATCTTAACAATGAATGATCACCAAGATAAAACAAGTTTAAATAGGCCCTTTTTGAAAGGCACAGAGAGGGATTGAACCCATGATCTTTGGTTTACGAGAGCGACACCTTAACACTTGGCCACCATGCCTGCAAGACAATATTACAATATTACAATTTTGTTTTCTATACTTACTATTCTTCTGAACTTTGCCAAGCGTTCTGTCTTTAGTAAAGTAGGGGATGACTAAATAACCTAATTCATGTGAAGTTAGTTCTGTACTGGAGCCACTGATTTAAATTACCTGAGGGAGGCAAGGACCCCAACATTTAGGAGACCTAGAAATACTTTAATCATATTCAATTGCTTATGTTAACCTGTCACACATTTTCTTTATGATATGATGGTTATTGTTGAGTGTTTTTCTCATAGAATGGTATATCTTCAATAACTTGACAATGAATGATAACCAAGATGGACCAAGTTTAAATAGGCCATTCTTGAAAGTCACGGAAGGGGATTGAACCCATGATCTTCGGTTTACGAGACCGACGCCTTACCACTTGGCCACCATGCCTGCAAAATAACTATTACAATTTTGTTTTCTATACTTAGTATTCTTCTGAACTTTGCCAAGCATTCTGTCTTTAGTAAAGTAGGGGATGACTAAATAACATAATTCATGTGAAGTTAGTTCTGTACTGGAATCACTGATTTAAATTACCTGAGGGAGGCAAGGACCCGAACATTTATGAGACCTAGACATACTTTAATCATATTCAATTGCTTATGTTAACCTGTCACACATTTTCTTTATGATATGATGGTTATTGTTGAGTGTTTTTCTCATAGAATGGTATATCTTCAATAACTTCACAATGAATGATAACCAAGATGGACCAAGTTTAAATAGGCCCTTTTTGAAAGGCACGGATGGGGATTGAACCCATGATCTTCGGTTTACGAGACCGACGCCTTACCACTTGGCCACCATGCCTGCAAAATAACTATTACAATTTTGTTTTCTATAGTTATAATTCTTCTAAACTGTGCCAAGCATTCTGTCTTTAGTAATGTAGGGGATGACTAAATAACATAATTCATGTGAAGTTAGTTCTGTACTGGTACCACTGATCTAGATTACCAGAGGGTGGTAAGGACGCCAACATTTAGGAGATCTAGAAATACTCTGCAATAATATTCAATTGCTTATGTTGTCAGACATTTCTTTATGATATGATGGTTAGAATCACATTGTCTATTGAGTGTTTTCCTCATAGACTGGTATATCCTCAATATCTTAACAATGAATGATCACCAAGATAAAACAAGTTTAAATAGGCCCTTTTTGAAAGGCACAGAGAGGGATTGAACCCATGATCTTTGGTTTACGAGACCGACGCCTTAACACTTGGCCACCATGCCTGCAACACAAGTATGACAATTTTGTTTTCTATACTTAGTATTCTTCTGAACTTTGCCAAGCATTCTGTCTTTAGTAATGTAGGGGATGACTAAATAACCTAATTCATGTGAAGTTAGTTCTGTACTGGAGCCACTGATTTAAATTACCTGAGGGAGGCAAGGACCCCAACATTTAGGAGACCTAGAAATACTTTAATCATATTCAATTGCTTATGTTAACCTGTCACACATTTTCTTTATGATATGATGGTTATTGTTGAGTGTTTTTCTCATAGAATGGTATATCTTCAATAACTTCACAATAAATGATAACCAAGATGGAGCAAGTTTAAATAGGCCATTCTTGAAAGTCACGGATGGGGATTGAACCCATGATCTTCGGTTTACGAGACCGACGCCTTAACACTTGGCCACCATGCCTGCAAAATAACTATTACAATTTTGTTTTCTATAGTTATAATTCTTCTAAACTGTGCCAAGCATTCTGTCTTTAGTAATGTAGGGGATGACTAAATAACATAATTCATGTGAAGTTAGTTCTGTACTGGTACCACTGATCTAGATTACCGGAGGGTGGTAAGGACGCCAACATTTAGGAGATCTAGAAATAGTCTGCAATAATATTCAATTGCTTATGTTGTCAGACATTTCTTTATGATATGATGGTTAGAATCACATTGTCTATTGAGTGTTTTCCTCATAGACTGGTATATCCTCAATATCTTAACAATGAATGATCACCAAGATAAAACAAGTTTAAATAGGCCCTTTTTGAAAGGCACAGAGAGGGATTGAACCCATGATCTTTGGTTTACGAGAGCGACGCCTTAACACTTGGCCACCATGCCTGCAAGACAATATTACAATATTACAATTTTGTTTTCTATACTTACTATTCTTCTGAACTTTGCCAAGCGTTCTGTCTTTAGTAAAGTAGGGGATGACTAAATAACCTAATTCATGTGAAGTTAGTTCTGTACTGGAGCCACTGATTTAAATTACCTGAGGGAGGCAAGGACCCCAACATTTAGGAGACCTAGAAATACTTTAATCATATTCAATTGCTTATGTTAACCTGTCACACATTTTCTTTATGATATGATGGTTATTGTTGAGTGTTTTTCTCATAGAATGGTATATCTTCAATAACTTGACAATGAATGATAACCAAGATGGACCAAGTTTAAATAGGCCATTCTTGAAAGTCACGGAAGGGGATTGAACCCATGATCTTCGGTTTACGAGACCGACGCCTTACCACTTGGCCACCATGCCTGCAAAATAACTATTACAATTTTGTTTTCTATAGTTATAATTCTTCTAAACTGTGCCAATCATTCTGTCTTTAGTAATGTAGGGGATGACTAAATAACATAATTCATGTGAAGTTAGTTCTGTACTGGTACCACTGATCTAGATGACCAGAGGGTGGTAAGGACGCCAACATTTAGGAGATCTAGAAATAGTCTGCAATAATATTCAATTGCTTATGTTGTCAGACATTTCTTTATGATATGATGGTTAGAATCACATTGTCTATTGAGTGTTTTCCTCATAGACTGGTATATCCTCAATATCTTAACAATGAATGATCACCAAGATAAAACAAGTTTAAATAGGCCCTTTTTGAAAGGCACAGAGAGGGATTGAACCGATGATCTTTGGTTTACGAGACCGACGCCTTAACACTTGGCCACCATGCCTGCAAGACAAGTATGACAATTTTGTTTTCTATACTTAGTATTCTTCTGAACTTTGCCAAGCATTCTGTCTTTAGTAAAGTAGGGGATGACTAAATAACATAATTCATGTGAAGTTAGTTCTGTACTGGAGTCACTGATTTAAATTACCTGAGGGAGGCAAGGACCCGAACATTTATGAGACCTAGAAATACTTTAATCATATTCAATTGCTTATGTTAACCTGTCACACATTTTCTTTATGATATGATGGTTATTGTAGCTGAGGGGTACAATTCCCTGACTGTATTGTTAGATATGATATTTAATACCACTACCTCATGTACTTTAACTTCTGGCCACCCAGTACAAGATATAAGTATGATGAACACTTTCCCACCTGATGAAACGAACCAACACAAATGGACCAAATCGAATATTTAATACAGCAAAGGGTGTACACAATATTCACTTAATTACATTTATGATTTGAAATGTTAAGTATGCACTTTTATGGCAAATGAGTATTCGTAGGTAAATCAACATTGAATGTCCAATCTCTGGTTGCGCAGGGAGTAAGTATACAACCTGGAATATTTAGGAAACGATAGCGATAGTACTTAAATAATTATAGCTGGATACACTAAGGGGGGGGGGGAGGTCCCGCTGGTTGTAAGACAGTAGGAGGGGGGGGTTAGAGAAGTCGCTGGCGGTATCCCATCTGGCCGACGGTGTCTTGGGAGAATCCAAAGTCTTAGACCCAGTGCCCACAGAACCTCGGGCCGTAGACGAACACAGCTGGACCCTCTGTGGAACGGTATCTGCCGGTCCACAACGGAGAGACGTGGTGCGACCTCACGTGTAGAGCGCCGCCTCACCTGTAGTCCTCTCCGGGGGGTCATTCCAACACTCGACAGTGTTGGCCTTTATCCATGGAATAATCAAAGTACATAAAGCATAATCCAAGAGCCGTGGAAGGCTCGCCGTCGTTGGGTAGAGTAATCCAATATACAGGTCCAGTCGCTCTTGACCCGGAGCTCCTCGGATGCAATCACCACTAGGGGTCTGACCAGCCTGGATAAGCGTCCAGATAACGTCAGGAACGATGGGGGTACTGATAACTGTAGAACTCGAACCGAACGATGCACCATACATAAATAGACTATTATTAGCTTAATAGAATACGTCCAACTCGACGGTATGGTGCCAAACTATGACCATTCAACTATTAATCTACACGATATCTCAATGCCTATTCTGGGCCAAGTAGGCCCTACTACACCGCACGTGCTTCGTGGGGAGGCTTTTGCGTCTGTCACTCTGTTGGAGGGTAAAGAACTGGACTAAAAGAAAGTTCTACTTCACGAGCGTCATATATATATGCGCTATGAACAAATAGTACCACACGTATTTCGCCCGGCATATTACTGCACGGAACCGGGGGCTGCCTCGACATGTTAGGCGGCACGATTGAACTTGAACCTAGGGGGTATGGCAACCTGGCGCCAGGTTCTAGTCCAATGGTAGAATGAAACTATTATGGGCTGTTTAGTAGAAACGGGGATATTCAATGCATATTGTACAAGGAATATACAGGGGATATCAAACGATATACAAATACAATTAAATATATATATATAAATAAATATACATATTCGGTTTAATCTGATCCTTCACAACAGCCGCCCCCTAATTAGTCCCACCTAATTAGCTAAGCAGAGACAGATTAACCGCACTGTCTTCCACTCAAGGTCCGCTGTAAGGTCAGTCAACTCACAAAGTCATAGGGTCATGGTCATCATCGATAGTATCTGGGAGTCGGGGCAGTTCTATGAGCCTCGCCACGGGCCGTGTGTAGGTGCGCCCTTGGACGAGTACTTCAGCTGCTCGGACCTTGCCATCGGCACCGGTGATCACTTTGCTTACGCGGCCAGCCGGCCGCATAGCTCTGGGGAGTGACTGGTCAACTATCATGACGACTGTTCCTTCTGTCAAATTGTCTCTCTCTTTTACCCACTTCTGGCGGGTCTGTAGAGACGGTAGGTAGTGAAGTAGGAAGCTGCTCCAAAACTTGTCAGCTAGTACTTGGCTGTACCTCCACATTCTTCGGCCGTTCGCTTCTTCGGGCCTGTACATTGTCTGGGGTAGCGCGGGGTCCAGCCGCCCCATTAGGAGTGTGTTGGGGGTGACTGGGTCGACATCTGCTACATCACTGGAGACGTAACCGAGGGGTTTGGAGTTCAATACTCCCTCGATCTCCGTGAGGACTGTCATTAGGACTTCCTCTGCCACAGTCTGGGCTCCGACTACGGCATACAGGGCTGTCTTTATAGAACGTACTTCTCGTTCCCAGGTTCCACCGAAGTGGGGTGCGTTCGGGGGATTAAACTGGAAGTCAACCTGGGCTGGAGCGAGGTGGGTCTTAAGTTCTGGGCCCATAGCTTGGAAGCTCTCTCTCAGCTCTCTTTCTCCGCCTTTGAAGTTGGTCCCGTGATCAGACAACAATGTAGACGGTTGTCCTTTCCGTGATATGAATCTCCGGAAGGCCATAAGGAATGAGTCTGTGCTCATGGTCGGAAGGAGCTCGATATGTATCGCTCTGGTGGTCATGCATTTGAATACAATACCCCACCGCTTCTCGGTGCCTCTTCCTCTTTTTATATACAACGGGCCAAAACAGTCCATGCCTGTGGAGTGGAATGGCTTGTCGCCGATTCGGAGGCGACAGGGGGGTAGGTCAGCCATCCGTGGTATGCTGGGCTGCGCGCGCCACTTACGGCAGTCTAGACAGGTTCGCTGGAAGCGCCGTACTGCTTCTCTCCCTTGTAATATCCAATAACGACGTCTGATCTCCGCGAAGACTCTCTCTGCTCCGGCGTGGTGCACATCCTCGTCGTATTTCTTTATGATCAGCTCTGTGACCTTGTGTCGGCTGTTCAAGACGATCGGGTGCTTAATGTCATCTGGTAGATCGGGGGCTCTCCGCAGGCGACCACCCACTCTGATGAGATTATGTGCGTCACTCTCTGGTGCCAGGTGAATCAGTCTGCTGTCTGATGGGATGGGGTTTCCTCCCTGTAGACAGTCTAGCTCATCGGGGAACGAGTCTCTCTGGGCTCGTTGTAGTAGAAGAAGTTCTGCTTCTTCGTAGTCAGCTGCTGACATGTCGGTGGTGGACTGAATCTCTGGGTGGTGCCGCAGGAATGTCCTTTGTGGCGCACTCTCTAGGGTAATGCAGTCATCTATGTTCGGGTCTGTGGAGGCGACAGTGCTCAGCCCACAGAACATAGGCTTCTTGTTCTCAGCCTCCTCTCTACTTGCTTCCCTCGGGGTGGGCGTAGGCCAATCTCCTTCCGGGAGCTGGAGGAATGCTGGTCCGTCACTGTAGATGTTGTGACGGGTTAGGTCATCCAGGGACATTCCCCGGGTGATGACGTCAGCTGGGTTGTGTTTGGTATCCACATATCTCCAGCTTGCTTCTTCTGTTAGTTCCTGAATCTCGGTGACTCTGACTCCCACGAAGACTTTGTATCTGCATGAATCAGACTTAATCCATGTGAGTACTGTCGTGGAATCTGACCACAAGATTGTTCTATGCACCGGAATGGTGAGTTCACGTTGGATTAACGTGGCTAGATGCGCTCCTGCGAGGGCTGCGCAGAGCTCTAGACGTGGGATAGATTGTTGCTTACGTGGGGCTATCCTTGAGCGGGCCAGTATGAAAGCAGTGTGTATCTCTCCTCCCATCTCTTGGGCACGCAAATAAGCAACCGATCCGTAGGCTACTTCGGAGGCATCGCTGAAGACGTGTAGCTCAATCTCGCATGTCTCTGGCCTCACTGTGGATGGGAAGTAGCTGCGGCGTATGTTGACACCTGGGAGTGAGCGGAGTTCTGTCTCCCACTCTCTCCATGTTGAGGCAAGGTGTGCGGGTATTGGGTCGTCCCAGCCCTGGTCCTTGTCCCATAGTGCTCGTACAATCATCTTTGCCCTGGTGGTGTAAGGTAGAATACATCCCAGCGGGTCATATTGTCTGGCGAGTGTTCTGTACACACTCCGTCTGGTGGTCGGTATCGCCGCCGACCTTCCTTGTTCTGGAGCCAAGGGTTTGTGTCTATAGTGGAGCGAGTCTGTTTTGAAGCGCCAGACTAATCCTAGTGTCATTTCTTGGGCTTCTCCTGGGATTGTCGCCATCCAGGTCTCGCTGCTGGCAGCCTTGTCTGCGGAGGAGAGGCTGCGCAATACGTGCGGGTCACTGCTGGCCCACTGCCTGAGATCAAAGCCTCCTTTGATTAGGGAGGCGCGTAACTTGATTAGGAGAGCCTCGGCTTCTTCTTGAGTCGAGACGCTTTGTAGACAGTTGTCTACGTAGAAACTGTTCTTCACACTGTGTTGGACCTCTTCATCTGCTGCTGGGTCCTCTGTGACGTGTTTCTGTAGTGCAAATGTAGCACAACACGGGCTGCATGTGGTTCCGAAGGGGAGTACTTCCCACTGGTAGATGGATGGGTTCTCATCTCCGATCTTCTCTCTCCATAGGAACCGTAGCAGAGGCTTGTCCTCCTCTACTAGTCTCACTTGCAAGAACATCCCTTTGATATCCCCGCTTATAGCCACCTTGTCCTGGCGGAAGCGCAGTAGCACGCCTAGTAGGGAGGGGCCGAGTGTGGGGCCGGGCAAGAGCTCTTTATTCAGATTTTGGGATCCGATCTGGTAGCTGCAGTTAAACACAATGCGATCCTTGCCATTGTGATGGACCTTGTGGTGCGGCACGTACCATGATTCGGTCGTCTGATCGGCCTCTTTAATGTCAATCTTTGTTACGTGTCCCGCTGTGATTAGCTTCTCAATCTCAGCTCGGTACACACTCTGTTGAGCGGGGTCTTTGGCTAGGCGCCGCTCTGTGTTCAGTAGATAGCGCTCCGTGGCGTCTTTCTTTGCGTGAAAGGGGGGCATTCCCTCTCTCCTCAGGAGTGGAGTTGCGTATCTCATCACTCCGCCGACTGTGACTCTCTTTGTCCCCTGCTCGAGTAGGTGGATGGCGTAAATGTCTTCTTTAGAGCGAATGTCTTTCTTTTCGTTCTTAAAGGGCATTGTCTCTAGGGTCCATAGCCTCTCGACATGCTGCAGGAGAGTGGTGTCTTCTTCTGTCGTTCGGGAGTGGAAGCAGCTAGTGGCTGTGGTTCGGTTGAGAGATTTAGCGAGGGGGCCTTGTAATGTCCATCCTAAGCGGGTCTCGACGGCTGCAGGACAGCCTCGGGGACCGGTATGGACCCGGTCAATCGGGACTATGAGTTCTGCATGGTCGGAGCCTATCAACAGGGTCAGGGTAGCGCCGTTTATGAGCAGGATAGGTAATTGGCGCAGGTGCACATATTTATCCATCAACTTGGTGACAGGGTAGGTGTACTGCGAGAGTCCTATTTCTTGGCTGGTGAAAGCATTTGTGATCTTGTACTGTCGCTCTGGCTGCCCGTTGGCTGCGATAGTGAAGGAGACATTCTCGCCCTTTATCGTCTTTAAATCTCTTCTTATTGTCCGAATCGTCATTTCGTTCTTGCTCCCCCGCAGTCCCAGTTGAGTCGCAGCGGAGGCGAGCAGAAGGGTCTTCTCTGACCCGTCATCAAGGACGGCGTAAGTGTCCATGACTTTATCCTGGTAGCTCAATGTCACACGGACTACCTTTAAGAGCACTTGAGCTCCGTTGCTGCTGGCGGGGTCAATGTACATGACACTTGCCTTGGTGCCGCTCCGTGGTGCAGGTGTAGGCCGTCTTCCGTTACTATCGTGTAGTATATCTAGATGGGCTCCATCGCACCGGCTGCACCTTTTCTTTAGGCGGCATTCGGCTGCCATGTGGGGCCGCGCACATCGATAACAGCGCCGGTTGGACTTTATCCATTGGCTCACTTCTTCTGCAATCATCTTTGTGAATGTGTCACATTGTGACAGCCAGTGTTCTTTCTCACAGTAGGGACACGCTATCTTCCACTTCTCCTTCCTCGAGGGGGTGCTGTGACTCTTACTGCTCGGTACTGACTCTGATTGGTGCATGACAGTCACCGATCTTCTTCCATCATTTATTCTCCTGGGTCCCTCTCTGGAGCTTGGCGTGCTCCGCCCGAAGGTGTCCAGTCGTAAGCTGCTGACCTCTCTCGCCAGGAAGTCGGCCAGATCAAGGAGGGATGGCTCGGGGCCGTCGGGATCTCGGTAGTCCCTCTGCCGCCGAAAACGCTCCTGTCTTGCGGGTGGCAGCTTCTCCAAAATCCTCTCAACGTTAGAGTTGGCGTACAGCTCATGCCTGCCCTTCTCCCGTTGAGCTCCCAGCATCCCCACCAGGGACTGCACTTTGATTGACAGGTCATCTAGTGAGCGATTGTCTGTGGCTGGGGGTAGGCGGTCAATATGCCTTATCTCCTGGATTACGTAATCCCATATACGTCCATATCTTTGATCCAGCGCTGCAAGGGCCGCTGTGTATGGGGTCGAGGGGGTAGCATAGGCTAGCGCTATATTGTGTGCTCGCTGTACTTTCAGGTGCTTCAATAATATGGCATACTTGTGGCGTTCATCAATGACATCCGCCAGCATTGTCTCTAAGCACATCCGGAGCTCCGTGTACTGTGCTCGACTCTCATAGGCGAAGTCTGGGATTGATGGCGTGGCGTTGTATGACGGCGTGGATGGCGAATACATCGGCGAGCGTTGGGGGAGAGACCTCCTGGGCGAGTCCCCTCTTGCGCCTCGCTGTGGGCCGGTACTGGCAGGGTACCATGGCCCGCTGGTCCAGGTACTGTTCCTCGGGGCTGGTCGTGCGTCGTGCTCACCCGTAAATAGAGTCGGGGGTCTGTAGCGCAGCGCCGCGGGGGTATAGCCTGGACTGTATGGGACCTCCTGGTCCGGTGGAGTACTGTGCTGTCGTCGGGCTTGGTTCTCCTCTTCTCCCTCTTCTTCTTCTATCAAATCTTCCAGATCTTGTAATCGTTTATTTAGCTTCTCCGCAGTGTAGGCCGCTCCTTCCTTGTAGCTGGGTCTCGCTTGGACCGGTATGGGAAGGGGGTCTGCGGGGGGTCTAGACTCGGTCTGTTGGTCAAGTTCAGGGTCGCTTGCTCGTTGCGGTGACGCTGCTCTTGACTGCTGTCTCGACGAGTTCCTTGAGCCCCTGGCGGAGGGAGAGGGAGTTGTCCTTTTGATCAGCTGCTCTATTAGTTGCGCTTGTAGTCTGTTGCGCTCTGCGTCTCTTTGGGCACCGGCAGCGGTGCGCTGGGCGTCGGCGCGGTCTCTTGCCATATTCTCTTCCATCTGGAAGCGTCTCATCTCCAGACTTGTGCGCTGTTCTTCGCTCCGTTGCTGTGCTTGGAGGTGTTCGCGCTCGCTGGTCGCCTGGGCTTGGAGACGTTCGCGCTCGCTAAGCGTCTGTGCTTGGAGCCGATCGCGTTCGGTAGAGGCTGTCAGGCTGACGAGGAACGCCTGTTGTAGTATCCTCTCCGCTTCGCTGGGGGAAGGCGGTAGTGGAGGTGAGCCGCTCCTGCGTGAACCGCTCCTGGGGGTACTCGTTGGGGAGTCCTGGAGCTCTAGTTCCTCGGCGCTCTCCTCTTCTTCTTCCGTGCAGAGTTCTCTCTCTGTAGGGTTGTCTTCCTCCCGGGGCGTGTCGGGGACTACTTCTTTAGTAGTGGCGGGGGGTAAAGGCATGTCAATTCCCTCCTGGTCTCCACCGTGGGCTTGGTCAGTTACATTAGGACCTACTAGGGCCTCTGTGGTCGGGGAAACCTGGTCGTTAAGGTCAGACATAATTTTACTTTCTACTTTTACTACGTTTACCGTTTGTCGAAGGCTAGGTAGTTGACTGACAGTGTAAGCCTCTAAGTACTGAGGTGTCTGTCGTCTGCGCCGCGGGCGTTCTAGATTAGGAGGATCGTTTCGTGGAGTGTTCATCATAGGCCATTTCGATATTAATAACACTATATTAATATTACACTAGTTACCCTCCGGCTCGAAGGACCAATTGTAGCTGAGGGGTACAATTCCCTGACTGTATTGTTAGATATGATATTTAATACCACTACCTCATGTACTTTAACTTCTGGCCACCCAGTACAAGATATAAGTATGATGAACACTTTCCCACCTGATGAAACGAACCAACACAAATGGACCAAATCGAATATTTAATACAGCAAAGGGTGTACACAATATTCACTTAATTACATTTATTTGAAATGTTAAGTATGCACTTTTATGGCAAATGAGTATTCGTAGGTAAATCAACATTGAATGTCCAATCTCTGGTTGCGCAGGGAGTAAGTATACAACCTGGAATATATTTAGGAAACGATAGCGATAGTACTTAAATAATTATAGCTGGATACACTAAGGGGGGGGGGGGTCCCGCTGGTTGTAAGACAGTAGGAGGGGGGGGTTAGAGAAGTCGCTGGCGGTATCCCATCTGGCCGACGGTGTCTTGGGAGAATCCAAAGTCTTAGACCCAGTGCCCACAGAACCTCGGGCCGTAGACGAACACAGCTGGACCCTCTGTGGAACGGTATCTGCCGGTCCACAACGGAGAGACGTGGTGCGACCTCACGTGTAGAGCGCCGCCTCACCTGTAGTCCTCTCCGGGGGGTAATTCCAACACTCGACAGTGTTGGCCTTTATCCATGGAATAATCAAAGTACATAAAGCATAATCCAAGAGCCGTGGAAGGCTCGCCGTCGTCGGGTAGAGTAATCCAATATACAGGTCCAGTCGCTCTTGACCCGGAGCTCCTCGGATGCAATCACCACTAGGGGTCTGACCAGCCTGGATAAGCGTCCAGATAACGTCAGGAACGATGGGGGTACTGATAACTGTAGAACTCGAACCGAACGATGCACCATACATAAATAGACTATTATTAGCTTAATAGAATACCTCCAACTCGACGGTATGGTGCCAAACTATGACCATTCAACTATTAATCTACACGATATCTCAATGCCTATTCTGGGCCAAGTAGGCCCTACTACACCGCACGTGCTTCGTGGGGAGGCTTTTGCGTCTGTCACTCTGTTGGAGGGTAAAGAACTGGACTAAAAGAAAGTTCTACTTTACGAGCGTCATATATATATGCGCTATGAACAAATAGTACCACACGTATTTCGCCCGGCATATTACTGCGCGGAACCGGGGGCTGCCTCGACATGTTAGGCGGCACGATTGAACTTGAACCTAGGGGGTATGGCAACCTGGCGCCAGGTTCTAGTCCAATGGTAGAATGAAACTATTATGGGCTGTTTAGTAGAAACGGGGATATTCAATGCATATTGTACAAGGAATATACAGGGGATATCAAACGATATACAAATACAATTAAATATATATATATAAATAAATATACATATTCGGTTTAATCTGATCCTTCACAACAGTTATTGTTGAGTGTTTTTCTCATAGAATGGTATATCTTCAATAACTTCACAATGAATGATAACCAAGATGGACCAAGTTTAAATAGGCCCTTTTTGAAAGGCACGGATGGGGATTGAACCCATGATCTTCGGTTTACGAGACCGACGCCTTACCACTTGGCCACCATGCCTGCAAAATAACTATTACAATTTTGTTTTCTATAGTTATAATTCTTCTAAACTGTGCCAAGCATTCTGTCTTTAGTAATGTAGGGGATGACTAAATAACATAATTCATGTGAAGTTAGTTCTGTACTGGTACCACTGATCTAGATTACCAGAGGGTGGTAAGGACGCCAACATTTAGGAGATCTAGAAATACTCTGCAATAATATTCAATTGCTTATGTTGTCAGACATTTCTTTATGATATGATGGTTAGAATCACATTGTCTATTGAGTGTTTTCCTCATAGACTGGTATATCCTCAATATCTTAACAATGAATGATCACCAAGACAAAACAAGTTTAAATAGGCCCTTTTTGAAAGGCACAGAAAGGGATTGAACCCATGATCTTTGGTTTACGAGACCGACGCCTTAACACTTGGCCACCATGCCTGCAAGACAAGTATGACAATTTTGTTTTCTATACTTAGTATTCTTCTGAACTTTGCCAAGCATTCTGTCTTTAGTAATGTAGGGGATGACTAAATAACCTAATTCATGTGAAGTTAGTTCTGTACTGGAGCCACTGATTTAAATTACCTGAGGGAGGCAAGGACCCCAACATTTAGGAGACCTAGAAATACTTTAATCATATTCAATTGCTTATGTTAACCTGTCACACATTTTCTTTATGATATGATGGTTATTGTTGAGTGTTTTTCTCATAGAATGGTATATCTTCAATAACTTCACAATAAATGATAACCAAGATGGAGCAAGTTTAAATAGGCCATTCTTGAAAGTCACGGATGGGGATTGAACCCATGATCTTCGGTTTACGAGACCGACGCCTTAACACTTGGCCACCATGCCTGCAAAATAACTATTACAATTTTGTTTTCTATAGTTATAATTCTTCTAAACTGTGCCAAGCATTCTGTCTTTAGTAATGTAGGGGATGACTAAATAACATAATTCATGTGAAGTTAGTTCTGTACTGGTACCACTGATCTAGATTACCGGAGGGTGGTAAGGACGCCAACATTTAGGAGATCTAGAAATAGTCTGCAATAATATTCAATTGCTTATGTTGTCAGACATTTCTTTATGATATGATGGTTAGAATCACATTGTCTATTGAGTGTTTTCCTCATAGACTGGTATATCCTCAATATCTTAACAATGAATGATCACCAAGATAAAACAAGTTTAAATAGGCCCTTTTTGAAAGGCACAGAGAGGGATTGAACCCATGATCTTTGGTTTACGAGAGCGACGCCTTAACACTTGGCCACCATGCCTGCAAGACAATATTACAATATTACAATTTTGTTTTCTATACTTACTATTCTTCTGAACTTTGCCAAGCGTTCTGTCTTTAGTAAAGTAGGGGATGACTAAATAACATAATTCATGTGAAGTTAGTTCTGTACTGGAGTCACTGATTTAAATTACCTGAGGGAGGCAAGGACCCCAACATTTAGGAGACCTAGAAATACTTTAATCATATTCAATTGATTATGTTAACCTGTCACACATTTTCTTTATGATATGATGGTTATTGTTGAGTGTTTTTCTCATAGAATGGTATATCTTCAATAACTTCACAATGAATTATAACCAAGATGGACCAAGTTTAAATAGGCCATTCTTGAAAGGCAAGGATGGGGATTGAACCCATGATATTCGGTTTACGAGACCGACGCCTTACCACTTGGCCACCATGCCTGCAAAAGAAGTATTACAATTTTGTTTTCTATAGTTATAATTCTTCTGAACTTTGCCAAGCATTCTGTCTTTAGTAATGTAGGGGATGACTAAATAACCTAATTCATGTGAAGTTAGTTCTGTACTGGAGCCACTGATTTAAATTACCTGATGGAAGCAAGGACCCCAACATTTAGGAGACCTAGAAATACTCTAATCATATTCAATTGCTTATGTTAACATGTCACACATTTTTTTTATGATATGATGGTTATTGTCGAGTGTTTTTCTCATAGAATGGTATACCTTCTATAACTTCACAAATAATGATAACCAAGATGGACCAAGTTTAAATAGGCCATTCTTGAAAGTCACAGAGGGGGATTGAACCCATGATCTTTGGTTCACGAGACCGACGCCTTACCACTTGGCCACCATGCCTGGAAAATAAGTATTACAATTTTGTTTTCTATAGTTATAATTCTTCTGAACTTTGCCAAGCATTCTGGCTTTAGTAAAGTAGGGGATGACTAAATAACATAATTCATGTGAAGTTAGTTCTGTACTGGAGCCACTGATTTAAATTACCGGAGGGAAGCAAGGACCCCAACATTTAGGAGACCTAGAAATACTCTAATCATATTCAATTGCTTATGTTAACATGTCACACATTTTTTTTATGATATGATGGTTATTGTCGAGTGTTTTTCTCATAGAATGGTATATCTTCAATAACTTCACAAATAATGATAACCAAGATGGACCAAGGTTAAATAGGCCATTCTTGAAAGGCACGGATGGGGATTGAACCCATGATCTTCGGTTTACGAGACCGACGCCTTACCACTTGGCCACCATGCCTGAAAAATAACTATTACAATTTTGTTTTCTATAGTTATAATTCTTCTAAACTGTGCCAAGGATTCTGTCTTTAGTAATGTAGGGGATGACTAAATAACATAATTCATGTGAAGTTAGTTCTGTACTGGTACCACTGATTTAAATTACCTGAGGGAGGCAAGGACCCCAACATTTAGGAGACATAGAAATACTTTAATCATATTCAATTGCTTATGTTAACCTGTCACACATTTTCTTTATGATATGATGGTTATTGTTGAGTGTTTTTCTCATAGAATGGTACATCTTCAATAAATTCACAATGAATTATAACCCAGATGGACCAAGTTTAAATAGGCCATTCTTGAAAGGCAAGGACGGCGATTGAACCCATGATCTTCGGTTTACGAGACCGACGCCTTACCACTTCGCCACCATGCCTGCAAAATAAGTATTACAATTTTGTTTTCTATAGTTATAATTCTTCTGAACTTTGCCAAGCATTCTGTCTTTAGTAATGTAGGGGATGACTAAATAACCTAATTCATGTGAAGTTAGTTCTGTACTGGAGCCACTGATTTAAATTACCGGAGGGAAGCAAGGACCCCAACATTTAGGAGACCTAGAAATACTCTAATCATATTCAATTGCTTATGTTAACATGTCACACATTTTTTTTATGATATGATGGTTATTGTCGAGTGTTTTTCTCATAGAATGGTATATCTTCAATAACTTCACAAATAATGATAACCAAGATGGACCAAGGTTAAATAGGCCATTCTTGAAAGGCACGGATGGGGATTGAACCCATGATCTTCGGTTTACGAGACCGACGCCTTACCACTTGGCCACCATGCCTGAAAAATAACTATTACAATTTTGTTTTCTATAGTTATAATTCTTCTAAACTGTGCCAAGGATTCTGTCTTTAGTAATGTAGGGGATGACTAAATAACATAATTCAAGTGAAGTTAGTTCTGTACTGGTACCACTGATTTAAATTACCTGAGGGAGGCAAGGACCCCAACATTTAGGAGAAATAGAAATACTTTAATCATATTCAATTGCTTATGTTAACCTGTCACACATTTTCTTTATGATATGATGGTTATTGTTGAGTGTTTTTCTCATAGAATGGTACATCTTCAATAAATTCACAATGAATTATAACCCAGATGGACCAAGTTTAAATAGGCCATTCTTGAAAGGCAAGGACGGCGATTGAACCCATGATCTTCGGTTTACGAGACCGACGCCTTACCACTTGGCCACCATGCCTGCAAAATAAGTATTACAATTTTGTTTTCTATAGTTATAATTCTTCTGAACTTTGCCAAGCATTCTGTCTTTAGTAATGTAGGGGATGACTAAATAACCTAATTCATGTGAAGTTAGTTCTGTACTGGAGCCACTGATTTAAATTACCTGAGGGAAGCAAGGACCCCAACATTTAGGAGACCTAGAAATATTTAATCATATTCAATTGCTTATGTTAACCTGTCACACATTTTCTTTATGATATGATGGTTATTGTTGAGTGTTTTTCTCATAGAATGGTATATCTTCAATAACTTCACAATGAATGATCACCAAGATGGACCAAGTTTAAATAGGCCATTCTTGAAAGGCAAGGATGGGGACTGAACCCATGATCTTCGGTTTACGAGACCGACGCCTTTCCACTTGGCCACCATGCCTGCAAAATAACTATTACAATTTTGTTTTCTATAGTTATAATTCTTCTAAACTGTGCCAAGCATTCTGTCTTTAGTAATGTAGGGGATGACTAAATAACATAATTCGTGTGAAGTTAGTTCTGTACTGGTACCACTGATCTAGATTACCGGAGGGTGGTAAGGACGCCAACATTTAGGAGATCTAGAAATAGTCTGCAATAATATTCAATTGCTTATGTTGTCAGACATTTCTTTATAATAATGGTTAGAATCACATTGTCTATTGAGTGTTTTCCTCATAGACTGGTATATCCTCAATATCTTAACAATGAATGATCACCAAGATAAAACAAGTTTAAATAGGCCCTTTTTGAAAGGCACAGAGAGGGATTGAACCCATGATCTTCGGTTTACAAGACTGACGCCTTACCACTTGGCCACCATGCCTGCAAAATAAGTATTACAATTTTGTTTTCTATAGTTATAATTCTTCTGAACTTTGCCAAGCATTCTGTCTTTAGTAATGTAGGGGATGACTAAATAACCTAATTCATGTGAAGTTAGTTCTGTACTGGAGCCACTGATTTAAATTACCTGAGGGAGGCAAGGACCCCAACATTTAGGAGACCTAGAAATACTTTAATCATATTCAATTGCTTATGTTAACCTGTCACACATTTTCTTTATGATATGATGGTTATTGTTGAGTGTTTTTCTCATAGAAGGGTATATCTTCAATAACTTCACAATGAATGATCACCAAGATGGACCAAGTTTAAATAGGCCATTCTTGAAAGGCAAGGATGGGGATTGAACCCATGATCTTTGGTTTACGAGACCGACGCCTTACCACTTGGCCACCATGCCTGCAAAATAACTATTACAATTTTGTTTTCTATAGTTATAATTCTTCTAAACTGTGCCAAGCATTCTGTCTTTAGTAATGTAGGGGATGACTAAATAACATAATTCATGTGAAGTTAGTTCTGTACTGGTACCACTGATCTAGATTACCGGAGGGTGGTAAGGACGCCAACATTTAGGAGATCTAGAAATAGTCTGCAATAATATTCAATTGCTTATGTTGTCAGACATTTCTTTATGATATGATGGTTAGAATCACATTGTCTATTGAGTGTTTTCCTCATAGACTGGTATATCCTCAATATCTTAACAATGAATGATCACCAAGATAAAACAAGTTTAAATAGGCCCTTTTTGAAAGGCACAGAGAGGGATTGAACCCATGATCTTTGGTTTACGAGACCGACGCCTTAACACTTGGCCACCATGCTTGCAAGACAAAATTAGAATTTTTTTTCTATACTTACTATTCTTCTAAACTTTGCCAAGCGTTCTGTCTTTAGTAAAGTAGGGGATGACTAAATAACATAATTCATGTGAAGTTAGTTCTGTACTGGAGTCACTGATTTAAATTACCTGAGGGAGGCAAGGACCCCAACATTTAGGAGACCTAGAAATACTCTAATCATATTCAATTGCTTATGTTATCCTGTCACACATTTTCTTTATGATATGATGGTTATTGTCGAGTGTTTTTCTCATAGAATGGTATATCTTCAATAACTTCACAATGAATGATAACAAAGATGGACCAAGTTTAAATAGGCCATTCTTGAAAGGCACGGATGGGGATTGAACCCATGATCTTCGGTTTACGAGACCGACGCCTTACCACTTGGCCACCATGCCTGCAAAAATAGTATTACAATTTTGTTTTCTATAGTTATAATTCTTCTAAACTGTGCCAAGCATTCTGTCTTTAGTAATGTAGGGGATGACTAAATAACCTAATTCATGTGAAGTTAGTTCTGTACTGGAGCCACTGATTTAAATTACCTGATGGAAGTAAGGACCCCAACATTTAGGAGACCTAGAAATACTCTAATCATATTCAATTGCTTATGTTAACATGTCACAATTTTTTTTTATGATATGATGGTTATTGTCGAGTGTTTTTCTCATAGAATGGTATATCTTCAATAACTTCACAAATAATGATAACCAAGATGGACCAAGTTTAAATAGGCCATTCTTGAAAGGCACGGATGGGGATTGAACCCATGATCTTCGGTTTACGAGACCGACGCCTTACCACTTGGCCACCATGCCTGCAAAATAACTATTACAATTTTGTTTTCTATAGTTATAATTCTTCTAAACTGTGCCAAGCATTCTGTCTTTAGTAATGTAGGGGATGACTAAATAACATAATTCATGTGAAGTTAGTTCTGTACTGGTACCACTGATCTAGATTACCGGAGGGTGGTAAGGACGCCAACATTTAGGAGATCTAGAAATACTCTGCAATATTATTCAATTGCTTATGTTGTCAGACATTTTTTTATGATATGATGGTTAGAATCACATTGTCTATTGAGTGTTTTCCTCATAGACTGGTATATCCTCAATATCTTAACAATGAATGATCACCAAGATAAAACAAGTTTAAAAAGGCCCTTTTTGAAAGGCACAGAGAGGGATTGAACCCATGATTTACGAGACCGACGCCTTAACACTTGGCCACCATGCCTGCAAGACAAGTATTACAATTTTGTTTTCTATACTTACTATTCTTCTGAACTTTGCCAAGCATTCTGTCTTTAGTAAAGTAGGGGATGACTAAATAACATAATTCATGTGAAGTTAGTTCTGTACTGGAGTCACTGATTTAAATTACCTGAGGGAGGCAAGGACCCCAACATTTAGGAGACCTAGAAATACTTTAATCATATTCAATTGCTTATGTTAACCTGTCACACATTTTCTTTATGATATGATGGTTATTGTTGAGTGTTTTTCTCATAGAATGGTATATCTTCAATAACTTCACAATGAATTATAACCAAGATGGACCAAGTTTAAATAAGCCATTCTTGAAAGGGAAGGATGGGGATTGAACCCATGATCTTCGGTTTACGAGACCGACGCCTTACCACTTGGCCACCATGCCTGCAAAATAAGTACTACAATTTTGTTTTCTATAGTTATAATTCTTCTGAACTTTGCCAAGCATTCTGTCTTTAGTAATGAAGGGGATGACTAAATAACCTAATTCATGTGAAGTTAGTTCTGTACTGGAGCCACTAATTTAAATTACCTGATGGAAGCAAGGACCCCAACATTTAGGAGACCTAGAAATACTCTAATCATATTCAATTGCTTATGTTAACATGTCACACATTTTTTTTATGATATGATGGTTATTGTCGAGTGTTTTTCTCATAGAATGGTATATCTTCAATAACTTCACAAATAATGATAACCAAGATGGACCAAGGTTAAATAGGCCATTCTTGAAAGGCACGGATGGGGATTGAACCCATGATCTTCGGTTTAAGAGACCGACACCTTACCACTTGGCCACCATGGCTGCAAAATAACTATTACAATTTTGTTTTCTATATAATTCTTCTAAACTGTGCCAAGCATTCTGTCTTTAGTAATGTAGGGGATGACTAAATAACATAATTCATGTGAAGTTAGTTCTGTACTGGTCTAGATTACCGGAGGGTGGTAAGGACGCCAACATTTAGAAGATCTAGAAATACTCTGCAATAATATTCAATTGCTTATGTTGTCAGACATTTCTTTATGATATGATGGTTAGAATCACATTGTCTATTGAGTGTTTTCCTCATAGACTGGTATATCCTCAATATCTTAACAATGATTGATCACCAAGATAAAACAAGTTTAAATAGGCCCTTTTTGAAAGGCACAGAGAGGGATTGAATCGATGATCTTCGGTTTATGAGACTGACACCTTACCACCTGGCCACCATGCCTGCAAAATAAGTATTACAATTTTGTTTTCTATAGTTATAATTCTTCTGAACTTTGCCAAGCATTCTGTCTTTAGTAATGTAGGGGATGACTAAATAACCTAATTCATGTAAAGTTAGTTCTGTACTGGAGCCACTGATTTAAATTACCTGAGGGAGGCAAGGACCCCAACATTTAGGAGACCTAGAAATACTTTAATCATATTCAATTGCTTATGTTAACCTGTCACACATTTTCTTTATGATATGATGGTTATTGTTGAGTGTTTTTCTCATAGAAGGGTATATCTTCAATAACTTCACAATGAATGATCACCAAGATGGACCAAGTTTAAATAGGCCATTCTTGAAAGGCAAGGATGGGGATTGAACCCATGATCTTTGGTTTACGAGACCGACACCTCACCACTTGGCCACCATGCCTGCAAAATAACTATTACAATTTTGTTTTCTATAGTTATAATTCTTCTAAACTGTGCCAACTATTCTGTCTTTAGTAATGTAGGGGATGACTAAATAACATAATTCATGTGAAGTTAGTTCTGTACTGGTACCACTGATCTAGATTACCGGAGGGTGGTAAGGACGCCAACATTTAGGAGATCTAGAAATAGTCTGCAATAATATTCAATTGCTTATGTTGTCAGACATTTCTTTATGATATGATGGTTAGAATCACATTGTCTATTGAGTGTTTTCCTCATAGACTGGTATATCCTCAATATCTTAACAATGAATGATCACCAAGATAAAACAAGTTTAAATAGGCCCATTTTGAAAGGCACAGAGAGGGATTGAACCCATGATCTTTGGTTTACGAGACCGACGCCTTAACACTTGGCCACCATGCCTGCAAGACAATATTACAATTTTGTTTTCTATACTTACTATTCTTCTAAACTTTGCCAAGCGTTCTGTCTTTAGTAAAGTAGGGGATGACTAAATAACATAATTCATGTGAAGTTAGTTCTGTACTGGAGTCACTGATTTAAATTACCTGAGGGAGGCAAGGACCCCAACATTTAGGAGACCTAGAAATACTCTAATCATATTCAATTGCTTATGTTATCCTGTCACACATTTTCTTTATGATATGATGGTTATTGTCGAGTGTTTTTCTCATAGAATGGTATATCTTCAATAACTTCACAATGAATGATAACCAAGATGGACCAAGTTTAAATAGGCCATTCTTGAAAGGCACGGATGGGGATTGAACCCATGATCTTCGATTTACGAGACCGACGCCTTACCACTTGGCCACCATGCCTGCAAAAATAGTATTACAATTTTGTTTTCTATAGTTATAATTCTTCTAAACTGTGCCAAGCATTCTGTCTTTAGTAATGTAGGGGATGAATAAATAACGTTAGGTTATGACTATAACCAAGTTCTGTTAACACTAGTGAACGCTCAGCGTTTCATGCATAATCGCGCTTCAGCGTATGCACACTGAATAAATTTCAAATGTACCTTTAAATGCCAGCATTCATCTGGCCACACCCCCATCCGCTTACCTACATAAGCAGGGATGGGCCACACACTCATCTCCTTCCCAACAAATTTCATCACAATGAAAAATCAAGGGCCTGCAGCAGCGTCTAGATGCTGAGCGTTCACTAGTGTTAACAGAACTTGGTTATAGTCATAACCTAACGTTCTGTCTCACACTAGCTCACGCTCAGCGTTTCATGCATAATAGGAGCTGAGCGGGAGCTAGAAGCTCGACAAATGTACCCTGCTGAGGCCCCCCACAACCATCAGACCAGGGAGGGCCGAGCCCCCCCGACCCACCCTAATGGAGGGCACCCCCCCTATTGGTGGCTTCACGGGAGGGCGACGGACCCGACCGTGCGAAGAGGCACTCAAGCAACTTAACGCACAGGGTGAGCAGAGCGTGGCTTGACCCCACGACTACACACACGCACAACCCGCATGCCACCCGGGAACGAACGGAGGAAACAACCTCGTTACTGCCCCCAGAATCACGGGGTCAAGGGCAAACCCAACCCCGTGGCAAGGCCGTAGCAGCGGAGCGCGAAGGAAGACCCAGACCCACCAAAGGGACTGGACCCCCTGGAACGGGGGCCCGGAGAAGTCCATGATGCCAGCATCAAGACCCCACCAGGTGGGCACTTAGTGACCCCGCCCCCCACATCGCCAGCGTATTCGGACAAAGGCCCCTCAGCCGAGCGGGCCCTGTCCCCCCAATAGTACACCGCCTGGTACACTGACCCTGCAGAACAGGCAGTCAGCATGGCCGTAAGCACACAAAAAGGTTAACCAACGGAAGCAGGCAGCGCACCGGGGAAAAACCAGGCAACAGGCTGTTAACCCTAGCCTGGAGACTGCGGACGAGACAGGCGCCAGAGGGGACAGCTGAACACAGCCGCACCGGCGGAAGGGGCGTATGCCGGCGTTGTTGCATGACCAAGCCTCCATTCAAAAACCCCCACCCAGAGGGGTTGAGGCAGAGAAGGCTGACATGAGTGGCAGACGTCATGAACGTGCAGGGGCACCCTCAAACGGTGAACCCGGGAGTTGACACTGCTCCAACACACCAGGGAATCAACCACCTTGGTGTTACCCAATGCGGTGGTTGTTCCATAACCCCTCAAGAAAAAACTCCAAAACACACCTGCGGGTATACACCGGCTATACCGCAGTACAAGTGTTTCAGTTTTCAAAAAAGGTTTAACCCAGGCCTACGGGTCGACGAAACATTACCTCGGACCGGGCCTGGCGATACGGGAAGCACAGGGTCACCAGAGGAGGTCAAAGACCACCCCAACAGGCCCCTCTTCGCCATGCGTGAGAGAGGAGCGAAAAATTATGGAGAACCAGCCCCTAAGCACACCGTACTTGGTATTCCCAGGCGGTCTCCCAACCAAGTACTAACCAGGACCAACCCGTGTAGCGGCCGAGATCCGACGAGATCGAGCGTGTACAGGCTGGCATGGCCGTAAGCCATTACGACAGTGCTGAGTAAAAACGTACCCAACCAGGGTCTCCATAGCGCTTAACCCTGTGACACCCGGACCGACCTGGCATTTTTCCCCCTGAAAAAAGCCCAAGTCCCTCAGGGTACCAGAACAGCAGATCTGCATCCCCGGCGGACAACGGGTTCAACTGATCCGGACCAGCGTGACCAGAACCAGTCCCGTGCCCTAACCACGCCGACATGCCTACTCCAGGAGAAAGGGCAGATATGCGTGTCGATCTTAACATGAAAAGAAGGCGCCACCCAGACGTTCAGGCGAACCGCGCCTGGTGGCCCACCCCAAGGGCGTGAGACCCCTCTACATATGTTCAGATCCATTCTGTCATCAACCCCCAGACATGAACGAGAATCAGTCGATAACCAACCCAGGTCGTGGGATGTGGTCGTCGGAAGAGGAAAAACCCCCATCTCAGTCGCTTTATAAAAACGCTGTTTTAACCACAAGCAACCAAGGCGTGCCAGTCAGTCGCCTGTTTACAGCGAGCTAGCACTATACGTGCGTCGGGACACACCCCCATCAATGAACAGGCTATTTAGACCTGTCATTGAATCCCCAAGGCGCCCAGGGGAACGACAAGAGGGGTGTGACACTTCCTAACTCCAACACTTTTTGAATAGAAAAGAAGGAAGCATCAACAGTATGTATCCCAGTCTACACAGCCGGGGGTAAAAATTGTTCACATTTTTACATCCCACCATCCTCCCATAGGAAGGAGACGGGGATCCCCAGAGAGACTTCCCACGCAAGCTGTACAGATTGAAAAGAATATATTGCACCTTGAGCCATGTAAAAAATTGGTTTTAGGGCTCTCCGGGGAAGAGGCACTGAACCCATACACACTCAATAATCGAATTGAATCGAATACATATACAATAGAATAGGACACCTTCTAGAGGGTCCACTCACTTTGACAATCTGAGGAGGAAGGCTCTGTACTCTGATGGAGGCTCCCTCACATGGAAGAAGGAGTCCGAACTCACAGAAGGCCCGAATAGGCGCTTGGTGAGGAGGAGCCCTGACCACCCCCCTGAAACAGATCCATCACATGGACCTGAACAGCACACGGAAGTCCTACCAACAGAGACGCGCACGGTGACGTACTCTATGGCGGGGGAATTTCTGCAGTGCACACGCCCAATATACCAGGCCGTGGGACCAGGAAACTCCCCCCCCCCCCCCCCCCGTAACGTGCCGAACCGCAACGTGACGGGAACCTAGAAGGACAGGGGGTGTACCCCTGACCGACAGAAACAAGGGGGAGAGGAAAGGTTACCAGTTCACCCTTTTACGACCCCACACCCATGATACGATGTAATGACAAAAAAAGAGAATATGACACAGTCATAGTCAGCTCTATGAAGCGTTTGACAGCTCCACACAGCGCATGAGCTAACCTGCTATCTGATTTTTACTAAGGAAAAAAACACAGAATAGAGAGGGCTCTAAGAGCCCCGGTCCAACATACACATGTGCTTCTGTGGCCAGTCCAACCCAGTTGTAGGTCACATGACACACACAACCCATCATCACCTACAAAAAATGGCAAAAACACTCTACAGAGGAACGCCGTTTTTCATAATGAGAGAATACATAATTCTCGATTAGTATCGGCCACAGGCCTTGCTAAGCACACACGACAGCGACCAAACAATCTTTTCTTTTAGGAAAATAAAGTTTCTCCAGCAGTTTTAGCACAACCTCAGCAATCAAGCTAAGGGTTACATCGCATCCCTACCACACAAAAGACACAACGTAGTGCAACATGTCTGATAGGAGGATGAAAAAGTCCCCAGGGAACCGGGGGGAAACACAATCCTCTTATTTTACCCTTAATACGGCCAGTTAAAACAGGAAAACCTGTTAATATGTGAACACTATTCATTGTCATCACAGGCTGAGAAAAGAACATTCTCTTACTCACTTGTCACTAAGTGTTACAAAGGGTCAGATTAAACCGAATATATATATTTATTGCCTGAGATCCCATGTATAATATTTGTATATCGTTTGATATCCCTTGTATATTCTTTGTACATATACACGGAATATCCCTTTACCTGGTACAGGACAGACCATAATATTCGTTCTCCTATTGGAAGCGATCCCCTAGGCGCCAGTGACTTACCCCTGGAGCTGACTTGAAAGCTGCCGACACGACATGCCTTGACTAGCCCCAGCTCCGCGTAGGAATACGGCTACCGAAATACGAATGGTACTATTTGTTCACCGTGCATATAAATAGGGCGCAAGAAATGTAGAATTCCTCTTAGTCCCTTGTCCCGTTCAGTCTCGTTCAGTTCCAGTTATCCAAGCGACGTCTCACCCACTACGCAACGTGGGCAGAGTAGGGCTCGCATCGCCCCAAGATAGAGTCTCGTGTTATCCTAGTACGTTTGTTTAACGTATCGTTCGCTCCTTACTAGTAAAAGCCTTCATTACGAGTCAAAGACCACGTGAAGTGGGTAATTGTGCGTCTACATAGAGCACTTATTGCCGCGTACTAATAGGATAGTAACGTCAAGTTCAACTGTGACCCACCGCGCACCGGAGGATATCTACATCGGCGCCAGCAGAGCCACTTTCCGGCAAGGATTATTATTCTTCATTGCTTTGACCAAGCTGCTGGAGCAGAGAACCGCCTACCCCACTGCTGTGGGATCTACACGTGCCCGTGGGGACATCGCTCGAGCCCGTCTCTGTCGGAGCAGAGACTCCACGACTTCATCAGCGCGGCGCGCACCCTGGGACCAGGCTGCCTTTTCCCGCTGACACAGGGGTGATATCGCCTCTGTGGAGCCATTGACTTTCATAGAGCATTGCCTCCCCCTGCTGGCTTACAACCGGTAGTACCCCCCCCTTCCCAGAGTACCAGATCTAATTCCTAACATTCCATATTGATTTGCTTACGCACATTCTTTGCCTTATAAGCGCAATCTAAGTAATGTAACAATACCTTTTGATGTAATAAATATTCTAAACGAGTATTTGAGTGGAAACCGTGTTATTGTGGAGAAGTTCATCATCATATACTTGTGTACAGTAAGGCCAGTAATGTACATAAAGACGGTAGTAGTTTAATGATACTAATACTTGATTAATACAGTCAGGGAATTGTACCCCTCAGTTACAATTGGTCCTTCGAGCCGGATAATAATTAGCGTAATATTAATATAATATTAATATTGACATGGCCGATGACGAACACTCCACAAACGGTTCTCCTAAGCTAGATCGCCCGCAGCGCAGACGGCAGCCACCTCCCTATCTAGAGGCATACTCTGTCAGTCCAATACCTAGCTTTAAAGGGAAATTAGATGCGGAAAAAGTAGAAAGTAAAATTATGTCCGACCCTAACAACCAGGCTACCCCGCCAACAGAGGCCCTAGTGGGTTCTAATGTAACTGACCAAGCTCACGGTGGGGACCAGGAGGGAACTGACACGACTTTACCCCCAGACAATACCGAAGAAATAGTCCCCGATCAGCTCCGGGAGGAAGACAACCCTAAAGAGACGCGCACCCAGGAGACGGATCTCCTCGGTACGCAACAGGAGAACGGATCTCCAACAAGTACTGCCGGGAGCCGATCGCCCCGAACGGCGTCTTCCCCCAGCGAGGCGGACAAGATGCTGGCGCAGGCACTCATCGCCACCCTGGCAGCCTCCACCGAACGCGATCGACTTCAAGCGCAACAGACGTGCGAGCGCGAACATTTTGCAGGCGAGCGAGAGCGCTTCCAGGCGCAACAAAGGAGTGAAGACGACCGAATAAGACTGGAGACCAGACGCCTCCAGACAGAAGAGAACATTGAGAGAAGCCGCGCCGACGTCGCAAATGCACAGCTCCACGCTGCCCATGCCAGCGCCAATGCCCAGCGCGACGTCGCCAACGCACAGCGCGACGCTGCCCAGGCCAGCGCCAATGCCCAGCGCGAAGCCGCGCGCGACGCAGCCCATGCCCGGCGCGAGGCAGAGCGCGACCGGCTGCAGGCGGAGCTGATGGACAAACTGGTTGCCATGGCGACACCCCCTCACTCCGCACGGAGCTCTCAGAGATCGTCAAGACATGGGTCTAGGACACATTCCCCTACCCGACGAAGCGACCCGGGACCCCGCCAACAGGAGGATCCTGTCCACGTCTCGGAACCCCCTCCCCGGCCGGCCCATACGAGACCTAGCAACCGGGAAGAACCGGACCACGCCGAGAGACTGAACAGAAGACTCCAGGTCCTAGCAGAGGGAGAGGAGGAGGAGGAGTGTCAAGCCGACCAGCAGCAACGTGCTCTGGCCCAGGAGGCCCAGTACAGCCCCGACCAGCAGCAACGTACTCAGGACCAGGAGGTCCAGTACAGCCCAGAAGTCAGCCCCGAGGCCCTGCACTACAAACCCCCGACTCAACTCACGGGTGAGTTTGACGCACCGTCAGCCTTGAGGAACAGCACCTGGGTACCCGACCTTCGGTACCCACCAAGTACCAGCCCAAGACGACACGCAAGAGGAGACTCGCCTAGGAGGCCTCTCCCCCAACGCTCACCGATGTGCCAGTCATCCATGACATCATACATTGGCACACCGACGTTTCAAGACTTCACCCATGAGAATCGAGCACAGTATACGGAGCTCCGGATGTGCTTAGAGACAATGATGGTGGATGTCGCTGATGAACGCCACAAGTATGCAATATTACTGCAGCACCTGAAAGTGCCCCGAGCGCACAATATAGCGCTAGCCTATGCCACCTCTACGACCCCATACACCGCGGCTCTAGCAGCGCTGGACCAGAGATATGGACGTATATGGGATTACGTAATAGAAGAGATAAGGCATATTGACCGCTTACCCCCAGCAACAGACAATCGCTCACTAGACGACCTGTCTATAAAAGTACAGTCCCTGGTAGGGATGCTGGGAGCGCAACGAGAAAAGGGTATGCACGAGCTATACGCCAACTCTAACGTCGAGAGGATTTTAGAGAAGCTGCCGCCCGCCAGACAGGAGCGCTTCAGGCGGCAAAGAGACCACCGTGATCCTAACGGTCCAGAACCATCCCTCCTAGACTTGGCCGACTTCCTGGCGAGAGAAGTCAGCAGCCTACGATTGGATACGTTCGTGCGGAGCACACCAAGCTCCAGAGAGGGACCTAGGAGAGTAAACGATGGCCAAAGATCGGTGACTGTTATGCACCAAGCCGAATCAGTACCGCAGCACCAGAACCACAACACCCCCTCGACGAAAGAGAACCAGTGGAAGATTGAGTGCCAGTACTGTGAGGGAGAACATCGGCTCTATCAGTGCGAAGATTTCAAGAAGCTGACCACGGATGATGTGAGCCAGTGGGTCAAGGACCACCGCCGCTGCTTCCGCTGCGCGCGCAGCCACCTAGCAGCTGAGTGCCGCCTGAAAAAGAAGTGCAGCAGGTGCGGTGGCACCCACCTGGAGGTCCTGCATGACATCAACAGGCGTCAGCCAGGACAACAGAGTGGGCCCGTCGCGGTAATGTACCATGCCGAGGCGGTGGCACCAGAACCAAAGTTCCACCAGACCGCTCCCTGGTGTCCCGACTGCTACGGCAGACACTGGGAGTCAAGGTGCGACTCGTACCATATAGAGTCTACGTCACCACCCACAGGAGTGCTCCACATTGACCAGCACAGCGGGACCCCCCGTGTGCTCCTCAAAGTGGTCAGAGTGCTCCTGAGCCACGAGGACAAGGTCCTGGACGATGGGTCCGAAAAGACTCTCCTCCTCGCTTCCGCAGCAGCCCAGTTGGGCCTGCGGGGTGTCAAAGATACACTGACCATACGCACCATCAGAAGGGACCAGAAGACCATAAAGGGTGAAAAGGTCTCCTTCGAGATAGCAGCGGTGGACCAGCCCGAGAAGCATTATAGTATAAGCAACGTCTTCACCAGCCACGACATAGGCCTGTCGCAGTACACCTACCCCATCCCACAGCTGATGGCTAAGTATGGGCACCTACGTCAACTACCTATACCGCTTATCGACGGCGCCACACCGACCCTGCTCATCGGCTCCGACCACGCGGACCTCATTCTCCCAATTGAGGCGGCCCACGTCGGACCCAAAGGATGCCCAGTCGCGGTTCGGACCCGACTGGGATGGACGCTCCAGGGCCCCCTCTACGGACTTGACAGTCAACCCACGTCTACAAGCTGCCTACACACAGAGGCGAGCGACACCGGCCTCTCCCCCGTACAGCAGAGGCTATTGACATTAAGCGAGAGGCCCGTGAGAGAACCGTGGGCACCAGAGGGAGTTCGGAACTCCACCCCCCTCAGCTGCGCTCCAGACGTAGCTGACCTCGAACCCAGCACCCCAAGCGACTCCTTGACGGGGCGGCCGGGACCGGCCCCTCCTCAGATGGGGTACAGAGCGAACAAGAGAAACAGACGGAGGAGGAGAAAGCACAGCCAAGCACAGATCAAAGCAGTCTCAGGCCCGCTTCCTCCTAAGCCCCCCTCCATCCCGTCCAGTCGTCATGACCATAGACCAGTCACTATCCCGAGCTGCGTGGCCGGCCGGCCGCGTAAGCAAAGTGACCACTGGTGCCGACGGAAAGGTCAGAGTGGCAGAAGTGCTCGGCCAAGGGCGGACCTACAACCGACCCGTGGCGAAGCTGATAGAGTCGCCAAGGCTCCCCGACTCGCCTAATGACGACCATGACCCCATGACTTGTGACCTGCCTACCCTCACAACGGACATTGAGTAGTGGACAGTGCGGTTAATCTGTCTCTGCTTAGCTAATTAGGTGGGACTAATTAGGGGGCGGCTGTTACAAAGGGTCAGATTAAACCGAATATATATATTTATTGCCTGAGATCCCATGTATAATATTTGTATATCGTTTGATATCCCTTGTATATTCTTTGTACATATACACGGAATATCCCTTTACCTGGTACAGGACAGACCATAATATTCGTTCTCCTATTGGAAGCGATCCCCTAGGCGCCAGTGACTTACCCCTGGAGCTGACTTGAAAGCTGCCGACACGACATGCCTTGACTAGCCCCAGCTCCGCGTAGGAATACGGCTACCGAAATACGAATGGTACTATTTGTTCACCGTGCATATAAATAGGGCGCAAGAAATGTAGAATTCCTCTTAGTCCCTTGTCCCGTTCAGTCTCGTTCAGTTCCAGTTATCCAAGCGACGTCTCACCCACTACGCAACGTGGGCAGAGTAGGGCTCGCATCGCCCCAAGATAGAGTCTCGTGTTATCCTAGTACGTTTGTTTAACGTATCGTTCGCTCCTTACTAGTAAAAGCCTTCATTACGAGTCAAAGACCACGTGAAGTGGGTAATTGTGCGTCTACATAGAGCACTTATTGCCGCGTACTAATAGGATAGTAACGTCAAGTTCAACTGTGACCCACCGCGCACCGGAGGATATCTACATCGGCGCCAGCAGAGCCACTTTCCGGCAAGGATTATTATTCTTCATTGCTTTGACCAAGCTGCTGGAGCAGAGAACCGCCTACCCCACTGCTGTGGGATCTACACGTGCCCGTGGGGACATCGCTCGAGCCCGTCTCTGTCGGAGCAGAGACTCCACGACTTCATCAGCGCGGCGCGCACCCTGGGACCAGGCTGCCTTTTCCCGCTGACACAGGGGTGATATCGCCTCTGTGGAGCCATTGACTTTCATAGAGAATTGCCTCCCCCTGCTGGCTTACAACCGGTAGTACCCCCCCCTTCCCAGAGTACCAGATCTAATTCCTAACATTCCATATTGATTTGCTTACGCACATTCTTTGCCTTATAAGCGCAATCTAAGTAATGTAACAATACCTTTTGATGTAATAAATATTCTAAACGAGTATTTGAGTGGAAACCGTGTTATTGTGGAGAAGTTCATCATCATATACTTGTGTACAGTAAGGCCAGTAATGTACATAAAGACGGTAGTAGTTTAATGATACTAATACTTGATTAATACAGTCAGGGAATTGTACCCCTCAGTTACACTAAGCATAGCTTCATAGGTTAGTTACCTTAGTTGTGAGTACACGGTACATATAAACACACATGATGTTTCTCACACAACAACCAGATCATTTTCACATCTGTAACAAACCGATTTGCACGGAGAAGCTAACTGCCAGTGACAAAGACAGTTCACACATAACTCGCGTCGTATCCTAAATGCATTGCAGCAACACACGTTTTGGGAAAACATCGTTATTCACAAAACATTAGAAAAGTAAAACCAGAAGACGTGTTATAAGGTCTGGTCAAACCTTGTCCTACCCGGAACGTAGATCAGCGAAGTGCAGACTCAAGACCCCGTAGACAACACAGCCGATCCTGTGTTGCTCGAACTGGGCAGCGTCGTCGCTCCAACCAGTCGCTACAGTCCTCTTTGTTGACGCAATCCCCGTCCAGGCTCAGGGCAGGGTCGACGAACATCCCCTGTCAAGGATGACGTCGTAGTCAAGAGTGTAAAACATGTTATAATCAAAGCACGTTCAACAGAGTAGCATTAAGCTAACGGCCGCTCCAACCGTTCGGGCGCTACTGCCCCTGCTCGCGAGACGCCGAGCTAACGGCGCACGCGACCAGAAGCGAGCTCGCGGCGGCGCGCGGGGAGCTGAAGCTACCCCGCGCCAGGCCTTGGCCTATAGCAGCAAGCTAACGTTACCTAGTGATCACGACATGCTAGCGCCGCAGCTAACAGCTGACTGGCTAACAGTAGGCCCAACCTAAGTAGGCCATGCAGTGATCCCAGCAGGCTAACGCAGCAGCTAACAGCTGACTGGCTAACCGTAAGCTAAGCAGCTATCACCTGAACATGTATACAATGACATAACACTCACCCAGACAGGCCGCCGTTCTGAACCTCTCCTCACTTTTTAAGAGAAAAGAGAAACAAGATGTCAACACTGCTTTACAACGGTGATTTTACCAACACCCGACGGAATCAGCACAATACCAAATTGGCCTGTGTAGCTGACTTGAACATGGATCTGCCGCTATCGCACATCCATGCACATATCTCCTCGTGAAGGAATACTCTCATTTGGATATGAAAGAAGGGGCTTAACACGGGACAGAGAGATATCCACTCGTCCAGAAAACACAGGGATCACCAGTGTTAATGGTCGCGGCCCACTAGTTAAACTAAAATGGCTTCAGACCAAGGTCTTCCGTCGTCTAGGAGACTGAACAAAGGACCCTAGCCTGGGCCCGGTTTTCACAAACATTGTCAATTAGTCCCCATAGCACTAACAGACAAGTGGAGCCTGCCAGCAAAACACTACTCACCCAACCTGGAACGCACCGCTTCTCACAACAGCGGCGCGCCACTACAGTCCCTGCACCGCCGGAGGGTTTCACTCCGTCCAGCCGCATCAAAGAAGACTGTAGCTGGGAGGTATGTAGCGGCGTGAAACCCCCAATACGAAACCGGTGGAGTTTGTGGAATTATCACCATCTTCCAGACACTCCAGTACGAAGACAATATCGCCGTATTTTCTCGTTTTAAAATAGTAAGAGAGAAAATAAAGATATTCTTCCTTTCCTTAGAGCAATATTTTTCTCCACGTCAAGTGGGCATATGAGCAACACGTTGCTTGTGATGAAATTTGCGAAGGAGATGAGTGTGTGGCCCATCCCTGCTTATGTAGGTAAGCGGATGGGGGTGTGGCCAGATGAATGCTGGCATTTAAAGGTACATTTGAAATTTATTCAGTGTGCATACGCTGAAGCGAGATTATGCATGAAACGCTGAGCGTGAGCTAGTGTGAGACAGAACCTAATTCATGTGAAGTTAGTTCTGTACTGGAGCCACTGATTTAAATGACCTGATGGAAGCAAGGACCCCAACATTTAGGAGACCTAGAAATACTCTAATCATATTCAATTGCTTATGTTAACATGTCACAATTTTTTTTTATGATATGATGGTTATTGTCGAGTGTTTTTCTCATAGAATGGTATATCTTCAATAACTTCACAAATAATGATAACCAAGATGGACCAAGGTTAAATAGGCCATTCTTGAAAGGCACGGATGGGGATTGAACCCATGATCTTCGGTTTACGAGACCGACGCCTTACCACTTGGCCACCATGCCTGCAAAATAACTATTACAATTTTGTTTTCTATAGTTATAATTCTTCTGAACTTTGCCAAGCATTCTGGCTTTAGTAAAGTAGGGGATGACTAAATAACATAATTCATGTGAAGTTAGTTCTGTACTGGAGCCACTGATTTAAATTACCTGAGGGAAGCAAGGACCCCAACATTTAGGAGACCCAGAAATACTCTAATCATATTCAATTGCTTATGTTAACATGTCACACATTTTTTTTATGATATGATGGTTATTGTCGAGTGTTTTTCTCATAGAATGGTATATCTTCAATAACTTCACAAATAATGATAACCAAGATGGACCAAGGACCATTCTTGAAAGGCAAGGATGGGGATTGAACCCATGATCTTCGGTTTACGAGACCGACGCCTTTCCACTTGGCCACCATGCCTGCAAAATAACTATTACAATTTTGTTTTCTATAGTTATAATTCTTCTAAACTGTGCCAAGCATTCTGTCTTTAGTAATGTAGGGGATGACTAAATAACATAATTCGTGTGAAGTTAGTTCTGTACTGGTACCACTGATCTAGATTACCGGAGGGTGGTAAGGACGCCAACATTTAGGAGATCTAGAAATAGTCTGCAATAATATTCAATTGCTTATGTTGTCAGACATTTCTTTATAATATGATGGTTAGAATCACATTGTCTATTGAGTGTTTTCCTCATAGACTGGTATATCCTCAATATCTTAACAATGAATGATCACCAAGATAAAACAAGTTTAAATAGGCCCTTTTTGAAAGGCACAGAGAGGGATTGAACCCATGATCTTCGGTTTACAAGACTGACGCCTTACAACTTGGCCACCATGCCTGCAAAATAAGTATTACAATTTTGTTTTCTATAGTTATAATTCTTCTGAACTTTGCCAAGCATTCTGTCTTTAGTAATGTAGGGGATGACTAAATAACCTAATTCATGTGAAGTTAGTTCTGTACTGGAGCCACTGATTTAAATTACCTGAGGGAGGCAAGGACCCCAACATTTAGGAGACCTAGAAATACTTTAATCATATTCAATTGCTTATGTTAACCTGTCACACATTTTCTTTATGATATGATGGTTATTGTTGAGTGTTTTTCTCATAGAAGGGTATATCTTCAATAACTTCACAATGAATGATCACCAAGATGGACCAAGTTTAAATAGGCCATTCTTGAAAGGCAAGGATGGGGATTGAACCCATGATCTTTGGTTTACGAGACCGACGCCTTACCACTTGGCCACCATGCCTGCAAAATAACTATTACAATTTTGTTTTCTATAGTTATAATTCTTCTAAACTGTGCCAAGCATTCTGTCTTTAGTAATGTAGGGGATGACTAAATAACATAATTCATGTGAAGTTAGTTCTGTACTGGTACCACTGATCTAGATTACCGGAGGGTGGTAAGGACGCCAACATTTAGGAGATCTAGAAATAGTCTGCAATAATATTCAATTGCTTATGTTGTCAGACATTTCTTTATGATATGATGGTTAGAATCACATTGTCTATTGAGTGTTTTCCTCATAGACTGGTATATCCTCAATATCTTAACAATGAATGATCACCAAGATAAAACAAGTTTAAATAGGCCCTTTTTGAAAGGCACAGAGAGGGATTGAACCCATGATCTTTGGTTTACAAGACCGACGCCTTAACACTTGGCCACCATGCCTGCAAGACAAAATTACAATTTTGTTTTCTATACTTACTATTCTTCTAAACTTTGCCAAGCGTTCTGTCTTTAGTAAAGTAGGGGATGACTAAATAACATAATTCATGTGAAGTTAGTTCTGTACTGGAGTCACTGATTTAAATTACCTGAGGGAGGCAAGGACCCCAACATTTAGGAGACCTAGAAATACTCTAATCATATTCAATTGCTTATGTTATCCTGTCACACATTTTCTTTATGATATGATGGTTATTGTCGAGTGTTTTTCTCATAGAATGGTATATCTTCAATAACTTCACAATGAATGATAACAAAGATGGACCAAGTTTAAATAGGCCATTCTTGAAAGGCACGGATGGGGATTGAACCCATGATCTTCGGTTTACGAGACCGACGCCTTACCACTTGGCCACCATGCCTGCAAAAATAGTATTACAATTTTGTTTTCTATAGTTATAATTCTTCTAAACTGTGCCAAGCATTCTGTCTTTAGTAATGTAGGGGATGACTAAATAACCTAATTCATGTGAAGTTAGTTCTGTACTGGAGCCACTGATTTAAATTACCTGATGGAAGTAAGGACCCCAACATTTAGGAGACCTAGAAATACTCTAATCATATTCAATTGCTTATGTTAACATGTCACAATTTTTTTTTATGATATGATGGTTATTGTCGAGTGTTTTTCTCATAGAATGGTATATCTTCAATAACTTCACAAATAATGATAACCAAGATGGACCAAGTTTAAATAGGCCATTCTTGAAAGGCACGAATGGGGATTGAACCCATGATCTTCGGTTTACGAGACCGACGCCTTACCACTTGGCCACCATGCCTGCAAAATAACTATTACAATTTTGTTTTCTATAGTTATAATTCTTCTAAACTGTGCCAAGCATTCTGTCTTTAGTAATGTAGGGGATGACTAAATAACATAATTCATGTGAAGTTAGTTCTGTACTGGTACCACTGATCTAGATTACCGGAGGGTGGTAAGGACGCCAACATTTAGGAGATCTAGAAATACTCTGCAATATTATTCAATTGCTTATGTTGTCAGACATTTCTTTATGATATGATGGTTAGAATCACATTGTCTATTGAGTGTTTTCCTCATAGACTGGTATATCCTCAATATCTTAACAATGAATGATCACCAAGATAAAACAAGTTTAAATAGGCCCTTTTTGAAAGGCACAGAGAGGGATTGAACCCATGATTTACGAGACCGACGCCTTAACACTTGGCCACCATGCCTGCAAGACAAGTATTACAATTTTGTTTTCTATACTTACTATTCTTCTGAACTTTGCCAAGCATTCTGTCTTTAGTAAAGTAGGGGATGACTAAATAACATAATTCATGTGAAGTTAGTTCTGTACTGGAGTCACTGATTTAAATTACCTGAGGGAGGCAAGGACCCCAACATTTAGGAGACCTAGAAATACTTTAATCATATTCAATTGCTTATGTTAACCTGTCACACATTTTCTTTATGATATGATGGTTATTGTTGAGTGTTTTTCTCATAGAATGGTATATCTTCAATAACTTCACAATGAATTATAACCAAGATGGACCAAGTTTAAATAAGCCATTCTTGAAAGGGAAGGATGGGGATTGAACCCATGATCTTCGGTTTACGAGACCAACGCCTTACCACTTGGCCACCATGCCTGCAAAATAAGTACTACAATTTTGTTTTCTATAGTTATAATTCTTCTGAACTTTGCCAAGCATTCTGTCTTTAGTAATGTAGGGGATGACTAAATAACCTAATTCATGTGAAGTTAGTTCTGTACTGGAGCCACTAATTTAAATTACCTGATGGAAGCAAGGACCCCAACATTTAGGAGACCTAGAAATACTCTAATCATATTCAATTGCTTATGTTAACATGTCACACATTTTTTTTATGATATGATGGTTATTGTCGAGTGTTTTTCTCATAGAATGGTATATCTTCAATAACTTCACAAATAATGATAACCAAGATGGACCAAGGTTAAATAGGCCATTCTTGAAAGGCACGGATGGGGATTGAACCCATGATCTTCGGTTTAAGAGACCGACGCCTTACCACTTGGCCACCATGGCTGCAAAATAACTATTACAATTTTGTTTTCTATATAATTCTTCTAAACTGTGCCAAGCATTCTGTCTTTAGTAATGTAGGGGATGACTAAATAACATAATTCATGTGAAGTTAGTTCTGTACTGGTCTAGATTACCGGAGGGTGGTAAGGACGCCAACATTTAGAAGATCTAGAAATACTCTGCAATAATATTCAATTGCTTATGTTGTCAGACATTTCTTTATGATATGATGGTTAGAATCACATTGTCTATTGAGTGTTTTCCTCATAGACTGGTATATCCTCAATATCTTAACAATGATTGATCACCAAGATAAAACAAGTTTAAATAGGCCCTTTTTGAAAGGCACAGAGAGGGATTGAATCGATGATCTTCGGTTTATGAGACTGACACCTTACCACCTGGCCACCATGCCTGCAAAATAAGTATTACAATTTTGTTTTCTATAGTTATAATTCTTCTGAACTTTGCCAAGCATTCTGTCTTTAGTAATGTAGGGGATGACTAAATAACCTAATTCATGTAAAGTTAGTTCTGTACTGGAGCCACTGATTTAAATTATCTGAGGGAGGCAAGGACCCCAACATTTAGGAGACCTAGAAATACTTTAATCATATTCAATTGCTTATGTTAACCTGTCACACATTTTCTTTATGATATGATGGTTATTGTTGAGTGTTTTTCTCATAGAAGGGTATATCTTCAATAACTTCACAATGAATGATCACCAAGATGGACCAAGTTTAAATAGGCCATTCTTGAAAGGCAAGGATAGGGATTGAACCCATGATCTTTGGTTTACGAGACCGACGCCTCACCACTTGGCCACCATGAACGCAAAATAACTATTACAATTTTGTTTTCTATAGTTATAATTCTTCTAAACTGTGCCAAGCATTCTGTCTTTAGTAATGTAGGGGATGACTAAATAACATAATTCATGTGAAGTTAGTTCTGTACTGGTACCACTGATCTAGATTACCGGAGGGTGGTAAGGACGCCAACATTTAGGAGATCTAGAAATAGTCTGCAATAATATTCAATTGCTTATGTTGTCAGACATTTCTTTATGATATGATGGTTAGAATCACATTGTCTATTGAGTGTTTTCCTCATAGACTGGTATATCCTCAATATCTTAACAATGAATGATCACCAAGATAAAACAAGTTTAAATAGGCCCATTTTGAAAGGCACAGAGAGGGATTGAACCCATGATCTTTGGTTTACGAGACCGACGCCTTAACACTTGGCCACCATGCCTGCAAGACAATATTACAATTTTGTTTTCTATACTTACTATTCTTCTAAACTTTGCCAAGCGTTCTGTCTTTAGTAAAGTAGGGGATGACTAAATAACATAATTCATGTGAAGTTAGTTCTGTACTGGAGTCACTGATTTAAATTACCTGAGTGAGGCAAGGACCCCAACATTTAGGAGACCTAGAAATACTCTAATCATATTCAATTGCTTATGTTATCCTGTCACACATTTTCTTTATGATATGATGGTTATTGTCGAGTGTTTTTCTCATAGAATGGTATATCTTCAATAACTTCACAATGAATGATAACCAAGATGGACCAAGTTTAAATAGGCCATTCTTGAAAGGCACGGATGGGGATTGAACCCATGATCTTCGATTTACGAGACCGACGCCTTACCACTTGGCCACCATGCCTGCAAAAATAGTATTACAATTTTGTTTTCTATAGTTATAATTCTTCTAAACTGTGCCAAGCATTCTGTCTTTAGTAATGTAGGGGATGACTAAATAACGTTAGGTTATGACTATAACCAAGTTCTGTTAACACTAGTGAACGCTCAGCGTTTCATGCATAATCTCGCTTCAGCGTATGCACACTGAATAAATTTCAAATGTACCTTTAAATGCCAGCATTCATCTGGCCACACCCCCATCCGCTTACCTACATAAGCAGGGATGGGCCACACACTCATCTCCTTCCCAACAAATTTCATCACAATGAAAAATCAAGGGCCTGCAGCAGCGTCTAGATGCTGAGCGTTCACTAGTGTTAACAGAACTTGGTTATAGTCATAACCTAACGTTCTGTCTCACACTAGCTCACGCTCAGCGTTTCATGCATAATAGGAGCTGAGCGGGAGCTAGAAGCTCGACAAATGTACCCTGCTGAGGCCCCCCACAACCATCAGACCAGGGAGGGCCGAGCCCCCCCGACCCACCCTAATGGAGGGCACCCCCCCTATTGGTGGCTTCACGGGAGGGCGACGGACCCGACCGTGCGAAGAGGCACTCAAGCAACTTAACGCACAGGGTGAGCAGAGCGTGGCTTGACCCCACGACTACACACACGCACAACCCGCATGCCACCCGGGAACGAACGGAGGAAACAACCTCGTTACTGCCCCCAGAATCACGGGGTCAAGGGCAAACCCAACCCTGTGGCAAGGCCGTAGCAGCGGAGCGCGAAGGAAGACCCAGACCCACCAAAGGGACTGGACCCCTGGAACGGGGGCCCGGAGAAGTCCATGATGCCAGCATCAAGACCCCACCAGGTGGGCACTTAGTGACCCCGCCCCCCACATCGCCAGCGTATTCGGACAAAGGCCCCTCAGCCGAGCGGGCCCTGTCCCCCCAATAGTACACCGCCTGGTACACTGACCCTGCAGAACAGGCAGTCAGCATGGCCGTAAGCACACAAAAAGGTTAACCAACGGAAGCAGGCAGCGCACCGGGGAAAAACCAGGCAACAGGCTGTTAACCCTAGCCTGGAGACTGCGGACGAGACAGGCGCCAGAGGGGACAGCTGAACACAGCCGCCCCGGCGGAAGGGGCGTATGCCGGTGTTGTTGCATGACCAAGCCTCCATTCAAAAACCCCCACCCAGAGGGGTTGAGGCAGAGAAGGCTGACATGAGTGGCAGACGTCATGAACGTGCAGGGGCACCCTCAAACGGTGAACCCGGGAGTTGACACTGCTCCAACACACCAGGGAATCACCCACCTTGGTGTTACCCAATGCGGTGGTTGTTCCATAACCCCTCAAGAAAAAACTCCAAAACACACCTGCGGGTATACACCGGCTATACCGCAGTACAAGTGTTTCAGTTTTCAAAAAAGGTTTAACCCAGGCCTACGGGTCGACGAAACATTACCTCGGACCGGGCCTGGCGATACGGGAAGCACAGGGTCACCAGAGGAGGTCAAAGACCACCCCAACAGGCCCCTCTTCGCCATGCGTGAGAGAGGAGCGAAAAAGAATGGAGAACCAGCCCCTAAGCACACCGTACTTGGTATTCCCAGGCGGTCTCCCAACCAAGTACTAACCAGGACCAACCCGTGTAGCGGCCGAGATCCGACGAGATCGAGCGTGTACAGGCTGGCATGGCCGTAAGCCATTACGACAGTGCTGAGTAAAAACGTACCCAACCAGGGTATCCATAGCGCTTAACCCTGTGACACCCGGACCGACCTGGCATTTTTCCCCCTGAAAAAAGCCCAAGTCCCTCAGGGTACCAGAACAGCAGATCTGCATCCCCGGCGGACAACGGGTTCAACTGATCCGGACCAGCGTGACCAGAACCAGTCCCGTGCCCTAACCACGCCGACATGCCTACTCCAGGAGAAAGGGCAGATATGCGTGTCGATCTTAACATGAAAAGAAGGCGCCACCCAGATGTTCAGGCGAACCGCGCCTGGTGGCCCACCCCAAGGGCGTGAGACCCCTCTACATATGTTCAGATCCATTCTGTCATCATCCCCCAGACATGAACGAGAATCAGTCGATAACCAACCCAGGTCGTGGGATGTGGTCGTCGGAAGAGGAAAAACCCCCATCTCAGTCGCTTTATAAAAACGCTGTTTTAACCACAAGCAACCAAGGCGTGCCAGTCAGTCGCCTGTTTACAGCGAGCTAGCACTATACGTGCGTCGGGACACACCCCCATCAATGAACAGGCTATTTAGACCTGTCATTGAATCCCCAAGGCGCCCAGGGGAACGACAAGAGGGGTGTGACACTTCCTAACTCCAACACTTTTTGAATAGAAAAGAAGGAAGCATCAACAGTATGTATCCCAGTCTACACAGCCGGGGGTAAAAATTGTTCACATTTTTACATCCCACCATCCTCCCATAGGAAGGAGACGGGGATCCCCAGAGAGACTTCCCACGCGAGCTGTACAGATTGAAAAGAATATATTGCACCTTGAGCCATGTAAAAAATTGGTTTTAGGGCTCTCCGGGGAAGAGGCACTGAACCCATACACACTCAATAATCGAATTGAATCGAATACATATACAATAGAATAGGACACCTTCTAGAGGGTCCACTCACTTTGACAATCTGAGGAGGAAGGCTCTGTACTCTGATGGAGGCTCCCTCACATGGAAGAAGGAGTCCGAACTCACAGAAGGCCCGAATAGGCGCTTGGTGAGGAGGAGCCCTGACCACCCCCCTGAAACAGATCCATCACATGGACCTGAACAGCACACGGAAGTCCTACCAACAGAGACGCGCACGGTGACGTACTCTAAGGCGGGGGAATTTCTGCGGTGCACACGCCCAATATACCAGGCCGTGGGACCAGGAAACCCCCCCCCCGTAACGTGCCGAACCGCAACGTGACGGGAACCTAGAAGGACAGGGGGTGTACCCCTGACCGACAGAAACAAGGGGGAGAGGAAAGGTTACCAGTTCACCCTTTTACGACCCCACACCCATGATACGATGTAATGACAAAAAAAGAGAATATGACACAGTCATAGTCAGCTCTATGAAGCGTTTGACAGCTCCACACAGCGCATGAGCTAACCTGCTATCTGATTTTTACTAAGGAAAAAAACACAGAATAGAGAGGGCTCTAAGAGCCCCGGTCCAACATACACATGTGCTTCTGTGGCCAGTCCAACCCAGTTGTAGGTCACATGACACACACAACCCATCATCACCTACAAAAAATGGCAAAAACACTCTACAGAGGAACGCCGTTTTTCATAATGAGAGAATACATAATTCTCGATTAGTATCGGCCACAGGCCTTGCTAAGCACACACGACAGCGACCAAACAATCTTTTCTTTTAGGAAAATAAAGTTTCTCCAGCAGTTTTAGCACAACCTCAGCAATCAAGCTAAGGGTTACATCGCATCCCTACCACACAAAAGACACAACGTAGTGCAACATGTCTGATAGGAGGATGAAAAAGTCCCCAGGGAACTGGGGGGAAACACAATCCTCTTATTTTACCCTTAATACGGCCAGTTAAAACAGGAAAACCTGTTAATATGTGAACACTATTCATTGTCATCACAGGCTGAGAAAAGAACATTCTCTTACTCACTTGTCACTAAGTGTTACAAAGGGTCAGATTAAACCGTATATATATATTTATTGCCTGAGATCCCATGTATAATATTTGTATATCGTTTGATATCCCTTGTATATTCTTTGTACATATACACGGAATATCCCTTTACCTGGTACAGGACAGACCATAATATTCGTTCTCCTATTGGAAGCGATCCCCTAGGCGCCAGTGACTTACCCCTGGAGCTGACTTGAAAGCTGCCGACACGACATGCCTTGACTAGCCCCAGCTCCGCGTAGGAATACGGCTACCGAAATACGAATGGTACTATTTGTTCACCGTGCATATAAATAGGGCGCAAGAAATGTAGAATTCCTCTTAGTCCCTTGTCCCGTTCAGTCTCGTTCAGTTCCAGTTATCCAAGCGACGTCTCACCCACTACGCAACGTGGGCAGAGTAGGGCTTGCATCGCCCCAAGATAGAGTCTCGTGTTATCCTAGTACGTTTGTTTAACGTATCGTTCGCTCCTTACTAGTAAAAGCCTTCATTACGAGTCAAAGACCACGTGAAGTGGGTAATTGTGCGTCTACATAGAGCACTTATTGCCGCGTACTAATAGGATAGTAACGTCAAGTTCAACTGTGACCCACCGCGCACCGGAGGATATCTACATCGGCGCCAGCAGAGCCACTTTCCGGCAAGGATTATTATTCTTCATTGCTTTGACCAAGCTGCTGGAGCAGAGAACCGCCTACCCCACTGCTGTGGGATCTACACGTGCCCGTGGGGACATCGCTCGAGCCCGTCTCTGTCGGAGCAGAGACTCCACGACTTCATCAGCGCGGCGCGCACCCTGGGACCAGGCTGCCTTTTCCCACTGACACAGGGGTGATATCGCCTCTGTGGAGCCATTGACTTTCATAGAGCATTGCCTCCCCCTGCTGGCTTACAACCGGTAGTACCCCCCCCTTCCCAGAGTACCAGATCTAATTCCTAACATTCCATATTGATTTGCTTACGCACATTCTTTGCCTTATAAGCGCAATCTAAGTAATGTAACAATACCTTTTGATGTAATAAATATTCTAAACAAGTATTTGAGTGGAAACCGTGTTATTGTGGAGAAGTTCATCATCATATACTTGTGTACAGTAAGGCCAGTAATGTACATAAAGACGGTAGTAGTTTAATGATACTAATACTTGATTAATACAGTCAGGGAATTGTACCCCTCAGTTACAATTGGTCCTTCGAGCCGGATAATAATTAGCGTAATATTAATATAATATTAATATTGACATGGCCGATGACGAACACTCCACAAACGGTTCTCCTAAGCTAGATCGCCCGCAGCGCAGACGGCAGCCACCTCCCTATCTAGAGGCATACTCTGTCAGTCCAATACCTAGCTTTAAAGGGAAATTAGATGCGGAAAAAGTAGAAAGTAAAATTATGTCCGACCCTAACAACCAGGCTACCCCGCCAACAGAGGCCCTAGTGGGTTCTAATGTAACTGACCAAGCTCACGGTGGGGACCAGGAGGGAACTGACACGACTTTACCCCCAGACAATACCGAAGAAATAGTCCCCGATCAGCTCCGGGAGGAAGACAACCCTAAAGAGACGCGCACCCAGGAGACGGATCTCCTCGGTACGCAACAGGAGAACGGATCTCCAACAAGTACTGCCGGGAGCCGATCGCCCCGAACGGCGTCTTCCCCCAGCGAGGCGGACAAGATGCTGGCGCAGGCACTCATCGCCACCCTGGCAGCCTCCACCGAACGCGATCGACTTCAAGCGCAACAGACGTGCGAGCGCGAACATTTTGCAGGCGAGCGAGAGCGCTTCCAGGCGCAACAAAGGAGTGAAGACGACCGAATAAGACTGGAGACCAGACGCCTCCAGACAGAAGAGAACATTGAGAGAAGCCGCGCCGACGTCGCAAATGCACAGCTCCACGCTGCCCATGCCAGCGCCAATGCCCAGCGCGACGTCGCCAACGCACAGCGCGACGCTGCCCAGGCCAGCGCCAATGCGCAGCGCGACATCGCCAATGCCCAGCGCGAAGCCGCGCGCGACGCAGCCCATGCCCGGCGCGAGGCAGAGCGCGACCGGCTGCAGGCGGAGCTGATGGACAAACTGGTTGCCATGGCGACACCCCCTCACTCCGCACGGAGCTCTCAGAGATCGTCAAGACATGGGTCTAGGACACATTCCCCTACCCGACGAAGCGACCCGGGACCCCGCCAACAGGAGGATCCTGTCCACGTCTCGGAACCCCCTCCCCGGCCGGCCCATACGAGACCTAGCAACCGGGAAGAACCGGACCACGCCGAGAGACTGAACAGAAGACTCCAGGTCCTAGCAGAGGGAGAGGAGGAGGAGGAGGAGGAGTGTCAAGCCGACCAGCAGCAACGTGCTCTGGCCCAGGAGGCCCAGTACAGCCCCGACCAGCAGCAACGTACTCAGGACCAGGAGGTCCAGTACAGCCCAGAAGTCAGCCCCGAGGCCCTGCGCTACAAACCCCCGACTCAACTCACGGGTGAGTTTGACGCACCGTCAGCCTTGAGGAACAGCACCTGGGTACCCGACCTTCGGTACCCACCAAGTACCAGCCCAAGACGACACGCAAGAGGAGACTCGCCTAGGAGGCCTCTCCCCCAACGCTCACCGATGTGCCAGTCATCCATGACATCATACATTGGCACACCGACGTTTCAAGACTTCACCCATGAGAATCGAGCACAGTATACGGAGCTCCGGATGTGCTTAGAGACAATGATGGTGGATGTCGCTGATGAACGCCACAAGTATGCAATATTACTGCAGCACCTGAAAGTGCCCCGAGCGCACAATATAGCGCTAGCCTATGCCACCTCTACGACCCCATACACCGCGGCTCTAGCAGCGCTGGACCAGAGATATGGACGTATATGGGATTACGTAATAGAAGCGATAAGGCATATTGACCGCTTACCCCCAGCAACAGACAATCGCTCACTAGACGACCTGTCTATAAAAGTACAGTCCCTGGTAGGGATGCTGGGAGCGCAACGAGAAAAGGGTATGCACGAGCTATACGCCAACTCTAACGTCGAGAGGATTTTAGAGAAGCTGCCGCCCGCCAGACAGGAGCGCTTCAGGCGGCAAAGAGACCACCGTGATCCTAACGGTCCAGAACCATCCCTCCTAGACTTGGCCGACTTCCTGGCGAGAGAAGTCAGCAGCCTACGATTGGATACGTTCGTGCGGAGCACACCAAGCTCCAGAGAGGGACCTAGGAGAGTAAACGATGGCCGAAGATCGGTGACTGTTATGCACCAAGCCGAATCAGTACCGCAGCACCAGAACCACAACACCCCCTCGACGAAAGAGGACCAGTGGAAGATTGAGTGCCAGTACTGTGAGGGAGAACATCGGCTCTATCAGTGCGAAGATTTCAAGAAGCTGACCACGGATGATGTGAGCCAGTGGGTCAAGGACCACCGCCGCTGCTTCCGCTGCACGCGCAGCCACCTAGCAGCTGAGTGCCGCCTGAAAAAGAAGTGCAGCAGGTGCGGTGGCACCCACCTGGAGGTCCTGCATGACATCAACAGGCGTCAGCCAGGACAACAGAGTGGGCCCGTCGCGGTAATGTACCATGCCGAGGCGGTGGCACCAGAACCAAAGTTCCACCAGACCGCTCCCTGGTGTCCCGACTGCTACGGCAGACACTGGGAGTCAAGGTGCGACTCGTACCATATAGAGTCTATGTCACCACCCACAGGAGTGCTCCACATTGACCAGCACAGCGGGACCCCCCGTGTGCTCCTCAAAGTGGTCAGAGTGCTCCTGAGCCACGAGGACAAGGTCCTGGACACTTACGCCGTCCTGGACGATGGGTCCGAAAAGACTCTCCTCCTCGCTTCCGCAGCAGCCCAGTTGGGCCTGCGGGGTGTCAAAGATACAATGACCATACGCACCATCAGAAGGGACCAGAAGACCATAAAGGGTGAAAAGGTCTCCTTCGAGATAGCAGCGGTGGACCAGCCCGAGAAGCATTATAGTATAAGCAACGTCTTCACCAGCCACGACATAGGCCTGTCGCAGTACACCTACCCCATCCCACAGCTGATGGCTAAGTATGGGCACCTACGTCAACTACCTATACCGCTTATCGACGGCGCCACACCGACCCTGCTCATCGGCTCCGACCACGCGGACCTCATTCTCCCAATTGAGGCAGCCCACGTCGGACCCAAAGGATGCCCAGTCGCGGTTCGGACCCGACTGGGATGGACGCTCCAGGGCCCCCTCTACGGACTTGACAGTCAACCCACGTCTACAAGCTGCCTACACACAGAGGCGAGCGACACCGGCCTCTCCCCCGTACAGCAGAGGCTATTGACATTAAGCGAGAGGCCCGTGAGAGAACCGTGGGCACCAGAGGGAGTTCGGAACTCCACCCCCCTCAGCTGCGCTCCAGACGTAGCTGACCTCGAACCCAGCACCCCAAGCGACTCCTTGACGGGGCGGCCGGGACCGGCCCCTCCTCAGATGGGGTACAGAGCGAACAAGAGAAACAGACGGAGGAGGAGAAAGCACAGCCAAGCACAGATCAAAGCAGTCTCAGGCCCGCTTCCTCCTAAGCCCCCCTCCATCCCGTCCAGTCGTCATGACCATAGACCAGTCACTATCCCGAGCTGCGTGGCCGGCCGGCCGCGTAAGCAAAGTGACCACTGGTGCCGACGGAAAGGTCAGAGTGGCAGAAGTGCTCGGCCAAGGGCGGACCTACAACCGACCCGTGGCGAAGCTGATAGAGTCGCCAAGGCTCCCCGACTCGCCTAATGACGACCATGACCCCATGACTTGTGACCTGCCTACCCTCACAACGGACATTGAGTAGTGGACAGTGCGGTTAATCTGTCTCTGCTTAGCTAATTAGGTGGGACTAATTAGGGGGCGGCTGTTACAAAGGGTCAGATTAAACCGAATATATATATTTATTGCCTGAGATCCCATGTATAATATTTGTATATCGTTTGATATCCCTTGTATATTCTTTGTACATATACACGGAATATCCCTTTACCTGGTACAGGACAGACCATAATATTCGTTCTCCTATTGGAAGCGATCCCCTAGGCGCCAGTGACTTACCCCTGGAGCTGACTTGAAAGCTGCCGACACGACATGCCTTGACTAGCCCCAGCTCCGCGTAGGAATACGGCTACCGAAATACGAATGGTACTATTTGTTCACCGTGCATATAAATAGGGCGCAAGAAATGTAGAATTCCTCTTAGTCCCTTGTCCCGTTCAGTCTCGTTCAGTTCCAGTTATCCAAGCGACGTCTCACCCACTACGCAACGTGGGCAGAGTAGGGCTCGCATCGCCCCAAGATAGAGTCTTGTGTTATCCTAGTACGTTTGTTTAACGTATCGTTCGCTCCTTACTAGTAAAAGCCTTCATTACGAGTCAAAGACCACGTGAAGTGGGTAATTGTGCGTCTACATAGAGCACTTATTGCCGCGTACTAATAGGATAGTAACGTCAAGTTCAACTGTGACCCACCGCGCACCGGAGGATATCTACATCGGCGCCAGCAGAGCCACTTTCCGGCAAGGATTATTATTCTTCATTGCTTTGACCAAGCTGCTGGAGCAGAGAACCGCCTACCCCACTGCTGTGGGATCTACACGTGCCCGTGGGGACATCGCTCGAGCCCGTCTCTGTCGGAGCAGAGACTCCACGACTTCATCAGCGCGGCGCGCACCCTGGGACCAGGCTGCCTTTTCCCGCTGACACAGGGGTGATATCGCCTCTGTGGAGCCATTGACTTTCATAGAGCATTGCCTCCCCCTGCTGGCTTACAACCGGTAGTACCCCCCCCTTCCCAGAGTACCAGATCTAATTCCTAACATTCCATATTGATTTGCTTACGCACATTCTTTGCCTTATAAGCGCAATCTAAGTAATGTAACAATACCTTTTGATGTAATAAATATTCTAAACGAGTATTTGAGTGGAAACCGTGTTATTGTGGAGAAGTTCATCATCATATACTTGTGTACAGTAAGGCCAGTAATGTACATAAAGACGGTAGTAGTTTAATGATACTAATACTTGATTAATACAGTCAGGGAATTGTACCCCTCAGTTACACTAAGCATAGCTTCATAGGTTAGTTACCTTAGTTGTGAGTACACGGTACATATAAACACACATGATGTTTCTCACACAACAACCAGATCATTTTCACATCTGTAACAAACCGATTTGCACGGAGAAGCTAACTGCCAGTGACAAAGACAGTTCACACATAACTCGCGTCGTATCCTAAATGCATTGCAGCAACACACGTTTTGGGAAAACATCGTTATTCACAAAACATTAGAAAAGTAAAACCAGAAGACGTGTTATAAGGTCTGGTCAAACCTTGTCCTACCCGGAACGTAGATCAGCGAAGTGCAGACTCAAGACCCCGTAGACAACACAGCCGATCCTGTGTTGCTCGAACTGGGCAGCGTCGTCGCTCCAACCAGTCGCTACAGTCCTCTTTGTTGACGCAATCCCCGTCCAGGCTCAGGGCAGGGTCGACGAACATCCCCTGTCAAGGATGACGTCGTAGTCAAGAGTGTAAAACATGTTATAATCAAAGCACGTTCAACAGAGTAGCATTAAGCTAACGGCCGCTCCAACCGTTCGGGCGCTACTGCCCCTGCTCGCGAGACGCCGAGCTAACGGCGCACGCGACCAGAAGCGAGCTTGCGGCGGCGCGCGAGGAGCTGAAGCTACCCCGCGCCAGGCCTTGGCCTATAGCAGCAAGCTAACGTTACCTAGTGATCACGACATGCTAGCGCCGCAGCTAACAGCTGACTGGCTAACAGTAGGCCCAACCTAAGTAGGCCATGCAGTGATCCCAGCAGGCTAACGCAGCAGCTAACAGCTGACTGGCTAACCGTAAGCTAAGCAGCTATCACCTGAACATGTATACAATGACATAACACTCACCCAGACAGGCCGCCGTTCTGAACCTCTCCTCACTTTTTAAGAGAAAAGAGAAACAAGATGTCAACACTGCTTTACAACGGTGATTTTACCAACACCCGACGGAATCAGCACAATACCAAACTGGCCTGTGTAGCTGACTTGAACATGGATCTGCCGCTATCGCACATCCATATAACTTCACAATGAATGATAACCAAGATGGACCAAGTTTAAATAGGCCATTCTTGAAAGGCACGGATGGGGATTGAACCCATGATCTTCGGTTTACGAGACCGACGCCTTACCACTTGGGCACCATGCCTGCAAAATAACTATTACAATTTTGTTTTCTATAGTTAGAATTCTTCTAAACTGTGCCAATCATTCTGTCTTTAGTAATGTAGGGGATGACTAAATAACCTAATTCATGTGAAGTTAGTTCTGTACTGGTACCACTGATCTAGATTACCGGAGGGTGGTAAGGACGCCAACATTTAGGAGATCTAGAAATACTCTGCAATAATATTCAATTGCTTATGTTGTCAGACATTTCTTTATGATATGATGGTTAGAATCACATTGTCTATTGAGTGTTTTCCTCATAGACTGGTATATCCTCAATATCTTAACAATGAATGATCACCAAGATAAAACAAGTTTAAATAAGCCCTTTTTGAAAGGCACAGAGGGGGAATGAACCCATGATCTTTGGTTTACGAGACGGACGCCTTAACACTTGGCCACCATGCCTGCAAGACAAGTATTACAATTTTGTTTTCTATACTTACTATTCTTCTGAACTTTGCCAAGCATTCTGTCTTTAGTAAAGTAGGGGATGACTAAATAACATAATTCATGTGAAGTTAGTTCTGTACTGGAGCCACTGATCTAGATTACCGGAGGGTGGTAAGGACGCCAACATTTAGGAGATCTAGAAATACTCTGCAATAATATTCAATTGCTTATGTTGTCAGACATTTCTTTATGATATGATGGTTAGAATCACATTGTCTATTGAGTGTTTTCCTCATAGACTGGTATATCCTCAATATCAATGAATGATCACCAAGATAAAACAAGTTTAAATAGGCCCTTTTTAAAAGGCACAGAAAGGGATTGAACCCATGATCTTTGGTTTACGAGACCGACGCCTTACCACTTGGCCACCATGGCTGGAAAATAACTATTACAATTTTGTTTTCTATAGTTATAATTCTTCTGAACTTTGCCAAGCATTCTGTCTTTAGTAATGTAGGGGATGACTAAATGACCTAATTCATGTGAAGTTAGTTCTGTACTGGAGCCACTGATTTAAATTACCTGAGGGAGGCAAGGACCCCAACATTTAGGAGACCTAGAAATACTCTAATCATATTCAATTGCATATGTTAACCTGTCACACATTTTCTTTATGATATGATGTGGTTATTGTCAAGTGTTTTTCTCATAGAATGGTATATCTTCAATAACTTCACAATGAATAATAACCAAGATGGACCAAGTTTAAATAGGCCATTCTTGAAAGGCACGGATGGGGATTGAAGCCATGATCTTCAGTTTGCGAGACCGACGCCTTACCACTTGGCCACCATGCCTGCAAGACAAGTATTACAATTTTGTTTTCTATACTTACTATTCTTCTGAACTTTTCCAAGCATTCTGTCTTTAGTAAAGTAGGGGATGACTAAATAACCTAATTCATGTGAAGTTAGTTCTGTACTGGAGCCACTGATTTAAATTACCTGAGGGAGGCAAGGACCCCAACATTTAGGAGACCTAGAAATACTCTAATCATATTCAATTGCTTATGTTAACCTGTCACACATTTTCTTTATGATATGATGGTTATTGTTGAGTGTTTTTCTCATAGAATGGTATATCTTCAATAACTTCACAATGAATGATAACCAAGATGGACCAAGTTTAAATAGGCCATTCTTGAAAGGCACGGATGGGGCTTGAAGCCATAATCTTCGGTTTACGAGACCGACGCCTTAACACTTGGCCACCATGCCTGCAAGACAAGTATTACAATTTTGTTTTCTATACTTACTATTCTTCTGAACTTTTCCATGCATTCTGTCTTTAGTAAAGTAGGGGATGACTAAATAACATAATTCATGTGAAGTTAGTTCTGTACTGGAGCCACTGATTTAAATTACCTGAGGGAGGCAAGGACCCCAACATTTAGGAGACCTAGAAATACTCTAATCATATTCAATTGCTTATGTTAACCTGTCACACATTTTCTTTATGATATGATGGTTATTGTCGAGTGTTTTTCTCATAGAATGGTATATCTTCAATAACTTCACAATGAATGATAACCAAGATGGACCAAGTTTAAATAGGTCCTTTTTGAAAGGCACGGATGGGGATTGAAGCCATGATCTTCGGTTTACGAGACCGACGCCTTACCACTTGGCCACCATGCCTGCAAAATAACTATTACAATTTTGTTTTCTATAGTTATAATTCTTCTAAACTGTGCCAATCATTCTGTCTTTAGTAATGTAGGGGATGACTAAATAACCTAATTCATGTGAAGTTAGTTCTGTACTGGTACCACTGATCTAGATTACCGGAGGGTGGTAAGGACGCCAACATTTAGGAGATCTAGAAATACTCTGCAATAATATTCAATTGCTTATGTTGTCAGACATTTCTTTATGATATGATGGTTAGAATCACATTGTCTATTGAGTGTTTTCCTCATAGACTGGTATATCCTCAATATCTTAACAATGAATGATCACCAAGATAAAACAAGTTTAAATAAGCCCTTTTTGAAAGGCACAGAGGGGGAATGAACCCATGATCTTTGGTTTACGAGACGGACGCCTTAACACTTGGCCACCATGCCTGCAAGACAAGTATTACAATTTTGTTTTCTATACTTACTATTCTTCTGAACTTTGCCAAGCATTCTGTCTTTAGTAAAGTAGGGGATGACTAAATAACATAATTCATGTGAAGTTAGTTCTGTACTGGAGCCACTGATCTAGATTACCGGAGGGTGGTAAGGACGCCAACATTTAGGAGATCTAGAAATACTCTGCAATAATATTCAATTGCTTATGTTGTCAGACATTTCTTTATGATATGATGGTTAGAATCACATTGTCTATTGAGTGTTTTCCTCATAGACTGGTATATCCTCAATATCTTAACAATGAATGATCACCAAGATAAAACAAGTTTAAATAAGCCCTTTTTGAAAGGCACAGAGGGGGAATGAACCCATGATCTTTGGTTTACGAGACGGACGCCTTAACACTTGGCCACCATGCCTGCAAGACAAGTATTACAATTTTGTTTTCTATACTTACTATTCTTCTGAACTTTGCCAAGCATTCTGTCTTTAGTAAAGTAGGGGATGACTAAATAACATAATTCATGTGAAGTTAGTTCTGTACTGGAGCCACTGATCTAGATTACCGGAGGGTGGTAAGGACGCCAACATTTAGGAGATCTAGAAATACTCTGCAATAATATTCAATTGCTTATGTTGTCAGACATTTCTTTATGATATGATGGTTAGAATCACATTGTCTATTGAGTGTTTTCCTCATAGACTGGTATATCCTCAATATCAATGAATGATCACCAAGATAAAACAAGTTTAAATAGGCCCTTTTTAAAAGGCACAGAAAGGGATTGAACCCATGATCTTTGGTTTACGAGACCGACGCCTTACCACTTGGCCACCATGGCTGGAAAATAACTATTACAATTTTGTTTTCTATAGTTATAATTCTTCTGAACTTTGCCAAGCATTCTGTCTTTAGTAATGTAGGGGATGACTAAATGACCTAATTCATGTGAAGTTAGTTCTGTACTGGAGCCACTGATTTAAATTACCTGAGGGAGGCAAGGACCCCAACATTTAGGAGACCTAGAAATACTCTAATCATATTCAATTGCATATGTTAACCTGTCACACATTTTCTTTATGATATGATGTGGTTATTGTCAAGTGTTTTTCTCATAGAATGGTATATCTTCAATAACTTCACAATGAATAATAACCAAGATGGACCAAGTTTAAATAGGCCATTCTTGAAAGGCACGGATGGGGATTGAAGCCATGATCTTCAGTTTGCGAGACCGACGCCTTACCACTTGGCCACCATGCCTGCAAGACAAGTATTACAATTTTGTTTTCTATACTTACTATTCTTCTGAACTTTTCCAAGCATTCTGTCTTTAGTAAAGTAGGGGATGACTAAATAACCTAATTCATGTGAAGTTAGTTCTGTACTGGAGCCACTGATTTAAATTACCTGAGGGAGGCAAGGACCCCAACATTTAGGAGACCTAGAAATACTCTAATCATATTCAATTGCTTATGTTAACCTGTCACACATTTTCTTTATGATATGATGGTTATTGTTGAGTGTTTTTCTCATAGAATGGTATATCTTCAATAACTTCACAATGAATGATAACCAAGATGGACAAAGTTTAAATAGGCCATTCTTGAAAGGCACGGATGGGGCTTGAAGCCATAATCTTCGGTTTACGAGACCGACGCCTTAACACTTGGCCACCATGCCTGCAAGACAAGTATTACAATTTTGTTTTCTATACTTACTATTCTTCTGAACTTTTCCATGCATTCTGTCTTTAGTAAAGTAGGGGATGACTAAATAACATAATTCATGTGAAGTTAGTTCTGTACTGGAGCCACTGATTTAAATTACCTGAGGGAGGCAAGGACCCCAACATTTAGGAGACCTAGAAATACTCTAATCATATTCAATTGCTTATGTTAACCTGTCACACATTTTCTTTATGATATGATGGTTATTGTCGAGTGTTTTTCTCATAGAATGGTATATCTTCAATAACTTCACAATGAATGATAACCAAGATGGACCAAGTTTAAATAGGTCCTTTTTGAAAGGCACGGATGGGGATTGAAGCCATGATCTTCGGTTTACGAGACCGACGCCTTACCACTTGGCCACCATGCCTGCAAAATAACTATTACAATTTTGTTTTCTATAGTTATAATTCTTCTAAACTGTGCCAATCATTCTGTCTTTAGTAATGTAGGGGATGACTAAATAACCTAATTCATGTGAAGTTAGTTCTGTACTGGTACCACTGATCTAGATTACCGGAGGGTGGTAAGGACGCCAACATTTAGGAGATCTAGAAATACTCTGCAATAATATTCAATTGCTTATGTTGTCAGACATTTCTTTATGATATGATGGTTAGAATCACATTGTCTATTGAGTGTTTTCCTCATAGACTGGTATATCCTCAATATCTTAACAATGAATGATCACCAAGATAAAACAAGTTTAAATAAGCCCTTTTTGAAAGGCACAGAGGGGGAATGAACCCATGATCTTTGGTTTACGAGACGGACGCCTTAACACTTGGCCACCATGCCTGCAAGACAAGTATTACAATTTTGTTTTCTATACTTACTATTCTTCTGAACTTTGCCAAGCATTCTGTCTTTAGTAAAGTAGGGGATGACTAAATAACATAATTCATGTGAAGTTAGTTCTGTACTGGAGCCACTGATCTAGATTACCGGAGGGTGGTAAGGACGCCAACATTTAGGAGATCTAGAAATACTCTGCAATAATATTCAATTGCTTATGTTGTCAGACATTTCTTTATGATATGATGGTTAGAATCACATTGTCTATTGAGTGTTTTCCTCATAGACTGGTATATCCTCAATATCAATGAATGATCACCAAGATAAAACAAGTTTAAATAGGCCCTTTTTAAAAGGCACAGAAAGGGATTGAACCCATGATCTTTGGTTTACGAGACCGACGCCTTACCACTTGGCCACCATGGCTGGAAAATAACTATTACAATTTTGTTTTCTATAGTTATAATTCTTCTGAACTTTGCCAAGCATTCTGTCTTTAGTAATGTAGGGGATGACTAAATGACCTAATTCATGTGAAGTTAGTTCTGTACTGGAGCCACTGATTTAAATTACCTGAGGGAGGCAAGGACCCCAACATTTAGGAGACCTAGAAATACTCTAATCATATTCAATTGCATATGTTAACCTGTCACACATTTTCTTTATGATATGATGTGGTTATTGTCAAGTGTTTTTCTCATAGAATGGTATATCTTCAATAACTTCACAATGAATAATAACCAAGATGGACCAAGTTTAAATAGGCCATTCTTGAAAGGCACGGATGGGGATTGAAGCCATGATCTTCAGTTTGCGAGACCGACGCCTTACCACTTGGCCACCATGCCTGCAAGACAAGTATTACAATTTTGTTTTCTATACTTACTATTCTTCTGAACTTTTCCATGCATTCTGTCTTTAGTAAAGTAGGGGATGACTAAATAACATAATTCATGTGAAGTTAGTACTGTACTGGAGCCACTGATTTAAATTACCTGAGGGAGGCAAGGACCCCAACATTTAGGAGACCTAGAAATACTCTAATCATATTCAATTGCTTATGTTAACCTGTCACACATTTTCTTTATGATATGATGGTTATTGTCGAGTGTTTTTCTCATAGAATGGTATATCTTCAATAACTTCACAATGAATGATAACCAAGATGGACCAAGTTTAAATAGGTCCTTTTTGAAAGGCACGGATGGGGATTGAAGCCATGATCTTCGGTTTACGAGACCGACGCCTTACCACTTGGCCACCATGCCTGCAAAATAACTATTACAATTTTGTTTTCTATAGTTATAATTCTTCTAAACTGTGCCAATCATTCTGTCTTTAGTAATGTAGGGGATGACTAAATAACATAATTCATGTGAAGTTAGTTCTGTACTGGTACCACTGATCTAGATTACCGGAGGGTGTTAAGGATGCCAACATTTAGGAGATCTAGAAATACTCTGCAATAATATTCAATTGCTTATGTTGTCTGACATTTCTTTATGATATGATGGTTAGAGTCACATTGTCTATTGAGTGCTTTCCTCATAGACTGGTATATCCTCAATATCTTAACAATGAATGATCACCAAGATAAAACAAGTTTAAATAGGCCCTTTTTGAAAGGCACAGAGAGGGATTGAACCCATGATCTTTGGTTTACGAGACCGACACCTTAACACTTGGCCACCATGCCTGCAAGACAAGTATTAAAATTTTGTTTTCTATAGTTATAATTCTTCTGAACTTTGCCAAGCATTCTGTCTTTAGTAATGTAGGGGATGACTAAATAACCTAATTCATGTGAAGTTAGTTCTGTACTGGAGCCACTGATTTAAATTACCTGAGGGAGGCAAGGACCCCAACATTTAGGAGACCTAGAAATACTCTAATAATATTCAATTGCATATGTTAACCTGTCACACATTTTCTTTATGATATGATGGTTATTGTCGAGTGTTTTTCTCATAGAATGGTATATCTTCAATAACTTCACAATGAATGATAACCAAGATGGACCAAGTTTAAATAGGTCCTTTTTGAAAGGCACGGATGGGGATTGAAGCCATGATCTTCGGTTTACGAGACCGACGCCTTACCACTTGGCCACCATGCCTGCAAAATAACTATTACAATTTTGTTTTCTATAGTTATAATTCTTCTAAACTGTGCCAATCATTCTGTCTTTAGTAATGTAGGGGATGACTAAATAACATAATTCATGTGAAGTTAGTTCTGTACTGGTACCACTGATCTAGATTACCGGAGGGTGTTAAGGATGCCAACATTTAGGAGATCTAGAAATACTCTGCAATAATATTCAATTGCTTATGTTGTCTGACATTTCTTTATGATATGATGGTTAGAGTCACATTGTCTATTGAGTGCTTTCCTCATAGACTGGTATATCCTCAATATCTTAACAATGAATGATCACCAAGATAAAACAAGTTTAAATAGGCCCTTTTTGAAAGGCACAGAGAGGGATTGAACCCATGATCTTTGGTTTACGAGACCGACACCTTAACACTTGGCCACCATGCCTGCAAGACAAGTATTAAAATTTTGTTTTCTATAGTTATAATTCTTCTGAACTTTGCCAAGCATTCTGTCTTTAGTAATGTAGGGGATGACTAAATAACCTAATTCATGTGAAGTTAGTTCTGTACTGGAGCCACTGATTTAAATTACCTGAGGGAGGCAAGGACCCCAACATTTAGGAGACCTAGAAATACTCTAATAATATTCAATTGCATATGTTAACCTGTCACACATTTTCTTTATGATATGATGGTTATTGTCGAGTGTTTTTCTCATAGAATGGTATATCTTCAATAACTTCACAATGAATGATAACCAAGATGGACCAAGTTTAAATAGGCCATTCTTGAAAGGCACGGATGGGGATTGAACCCATGATCTTCGGTTTACGAGACCAACTCCTTACCACTTGGCCACCATGCCTGCAAAATAACTATTACAATTTTGTTTTCTATAGTTATAATTCTTCTAAACTGTGCCAATCATTCTGTCTTTAGTAATGTAGGGGATGACTAAATAACCTAATTCATGTGAAGTTAGTTCTGTACTGGTACCACTGATCTAGATTACCGGAGGGTGGTAAGGACGCCAACATTTAGGAGATCTAGAAATACTCTGCAATAATATTCAATTGCTTATGTTGTCAGACATTTCTTTATGATATGATGGTTAGAATCACATTGTCTATTGAGTGTTCTCCTCATAGACTGGTATATCCTCAATATCTTAACAATGAATGATCACCAAGATAAAACAAGTTTAAATAGGCCCTTTTTAAAAGGCTCAGAGAGGGATTGAACCCATGATCTTTGGTTTACGAGACCGACGCCTTACCACTTGGCCACCATGCCTGGAAAATAGTTATTACAATTTTGTTTTCTATAGTTATAATTCTTCTGAACTTTGCCAAGCATTCTGTCTTTAGTAATGTAGGGGATGACTAAATAACCTAATTCATGTGAAGTTAGTTCTGTACTGGAGCCACTGATTTAAATTACCTGAGGGAGGCAAGGACCCCAACATTTAGGAGACCTAGAAATACTCTAATCATATTCAATTGCATATGTTAACCTGTCACACATTTTCTTTATGATATGATGTGGTTATTGTCGAGTGTTTTTCTCATAGAATGGTATATCTTCAATAACTTCACAATGAATGATAACCAAGATGGACCAATTTTAAATAGGCCATTCTTGAAAGGCACGGATGGGGATTGAACCCATGATCTTCGGTTTACAAGACCGACGCCTTACCACTTGGCCACCATGCCTGCAAAATAACTATTACAATTTTGTTTTCTATAGTTTTAATTCTTCTAAACTGTGCCAATCATTCTGTCTTTAGTAATGTAGGGGATAACTAAATAACCTAATTCATGTGAAGTTAGTTCTGTACTGGTACCACTGATCTAGATTACCGGAGGGTGGTAAGGACGCCAATATTTAGGAGATCTAGAAATACTCTGCAATAATATTCAATTGCTTATGTTGTCAGACATTTCTTTATGATATGATGGTTAGAATCACATTGTCTATTGAGTGTTTTCCTCATAGACTGGTATATCCTCAATATCTTAACAATGAATGATCACCAAGATAAAACAAGTTTAAATAGGCCCTTTTTAAAAGGCACAGAGAGGGATTGAACCCATGATCTTTGGTTTACGAGACCGACGCCTTAACACTTGGCCACCATGCCTGCAAGACAAGTAATACAATTTTGTTTTCTATACTTACTATTCTTCTGAACTTTGCCAAGCATTCTGTCTTTAGTAAAGTAGGGGATGACTAAATAACATAATTCATGTGAAGTTAGTTCTGTACTGGAGCCACTGATCTAGATTACCGGAGGGTGGTAAGGACGCCAACATTTAGGAGATCTAGAAATACTCTGCAATAATATTCAATTGCTTATGTTGTCAGACATTTCTTTATGATATGATGGTTAGAATCACATTGTCTATTGAGTGTTTTCCTCATAGACTGGTATATCCTCAATATCTTAACAATGAATGATCACCAAGATAAAAAAAGTTTAAGTAGGCCCTTTTTGAAAGGCACAGAGAGGGATTGAACCCATGATCTTTGGTTTATGAGAACGACGCCTTAACACTTGGCCACCATGCCTGCAAGACAAGTATTACAATTTTGTTTTCTATATTTACTATTCTTCTGAACTTTTCCAAGCATTCTGTCTTTAGTAAAGTAGGGGATGACTAAATAACATAATTCATGTGAAGTTAGTTCTGTACTGGAGCCACTGATTTAAATTACCTGAGGGAGGCAAGGACCCCAACATTTAGGAGACCTAGAAATACTCTAATCATATTCAATTGCTTATGTTAACCTGTCACACATTTTCTTTATGATATGATGGTTATTGTCGAGTGTTTTTCTCAAAGAATGGTATATCTTCAATAACTTCACAATAAATGATAACCAAGATGGACCAAGTTTAAATAGGCCCTTTTTGAAAGGCACGGATGGGGATTGAAGCCATGATCTTCGGTTTACGAGACCGACGGCTTACCACTTGGCCACCATGCCTGCAAAATAACTATTACAATTTTGTTTTCTATAGTTATAATTCTTCTAAACTGTGCCAATCATTGTCTTTAGTAATGTAGGGGATGACTAAATAACATAATTCATGTGAAGTTAGTTCTGTACTGGTACCACTGATCTAGATTACCGGAGGGTGGTAAGGATGCCAACATTTAGGAGATCTAGAAATACTCTGCAATAATATTCAATTGCTTATGTTGTCAGACATTTCTTTATGATATGATGGTTAGAGTCACATTGTCTATTGAGTGTTTTCCTCATAGACTAGTATATCCTCAATATCTTAACAATGAATGATCACCAAGATAAAACAAGTTTAAATAGGCCCTTTTTGAAAGGCACAGAGAGGGATTGAACCCATGATCTTTGGTTTACGAGACCGACACCTTAACACTTGGACACCATGCCTGCAATACAAGTATTACAATTTTGTTTTCTATACTTACTATTCTTCTGAACTTTTCCAAGCATTCTGTCTTTAGTAAAGTAGGGGATGACTAAATAACATAATTCATGTGAAGTTAGTTCTGTACTGGAGCCACTGATTTAAATTACCTGAGGGAGGTAAGGACCCCAACATTTAGGAGACCTAGAAATACTCTAATCATATTCAATTGCATATGTTAACCTGTCACACATTTTCTTTATGATATGATGGTTATTGTCTAGTGTTTTTCTCATAGAATGGTATATCTTCAATAACTTCACAATGAATGATAACCAAGATGGACCAAGTTTAAATAGGCCATTCTTGAAAGGCACGGATGGGGATTGAACCCATGATCTTCGGTTTACGAGACCGACGCCTTACCACTTGGCCACCATGCCTGCAAAATAACTATTACAATTTTGTTTTCTATAGTTATAATTCTTCTAAACGTATGAATGTGTATGCATGTGAATGAATGTTGGTGGTGGTCGGAGGGGCCGTAGGCGTTGATTATTCGCCACGCTTCCGTGAGTCTGCCTCAGGGCAGCTCTGGCTGCAATTGTAGCTTACCACCACCGGTATGACTGTGTATGAACGAATAATGGACTCTGTGAAGCGCTCTGGGTGCCATGAAGAGCGCTATATAAATCCAAGTCATTATTATTATTATTATTAAACTGTGCCAATCATTGTCTTTAGTAATGTAGGGGATGACTAAATAACATAATTCATGTGAAGTTAGTTCTGTACTGGTACCACTGATCTAGATTACCGGAGGGTGGTAAGGATGCCAACATTTAGGAGATCTAGAAATACTCTGCAATAATATTCAATTGCTTATGTTGTCAGACATTTCTTTATGATATGATGGTTAGAGTCACATTGTCTATTGAGTGTTTTCCTCATAGACTAGTATATCCTCAATATCTTAACAATGAATGATCACCAAGATAAAACAAGTTTAAATAGGCACTTTTTGAAAGGCACAGAGAGGGATTGAACCCATGATCTTTGGTTTACGAGACCGACACCTTAACACTTGGACACCATGCCTGCAATACAAGTATTACAATTTTGTTTTCTATACTTACTATTCTTCTGAACTTTTCCAAGCATTCTGTCTTTAGTAAAGTAGGGGATGACTAAATAACATAATTCATGTGAAGTTAGTTCTGTACTGGAGCCACTGATTTAAATTACCTGAGGGAGGCAAGGACCCCAACATTTAGGAGACCTAGAAATACTCTAATCATATTCAATTGCATATGTTAACCTGTCACACATTTTCTTTATGATATGATGGTTATTGTCTAGTGTTTTTCTCATAGAATGGTATATCTTCAATAACTTCACAATGAATGATAACCAAGATGGACCAAGTTTAAATAGGCCATTCTTGAAAGGCACGGATGGGGATTGAACCCATGATGTTCGGTTTACGAGACCGACGCCTTACCACTTGGCCACCATGACTGCAAAATAACTATTACAATTTTGTTTTCTATAGTTATAATTCTTCTAAACTGTGCCAATCATTCTGTCTTTAGTAATGTAGGGGATGACTAAATAACCTAATTCATGTGAAGTTAGTTCTGTACTGGTACCACTGATCTAGATTACCGGAGGGTGGTAAGGACGCCAACATTTAGGAGATCTAGAAATACTCTGCAATAATATTCAATTGCTTATGTTGTCAGACATTTCTTTATGATATGATGGTTAGAATCACATTGTCTATTGAGTGTTTTCCTCATAGACTGGTATATCCTCAATATCTTAACAATGAATGATCACCAAGATAAAACAAGTTTAAGTAGGCCCTTTTTGAAAGGCACAGAGAGGGGTTGAACCCATGATCTTTGGTTTATGAGACCGACGCCTTAACACTTGGCCACCATGCCTGCAAGACAAGTATTACAATTTTGTTTTCTATACTTACTATTCTTCTGAACTTTTCCAAGCATTCTGTCTTTAGTAAAGTAGGGGATGACTAAATAACATAATTCATGTGAAGTTAGTTCTGTACTGGAGGCGTGTTGCTTTTTAACAGCGGAGCAGTGCAAGAATGTGACAATTTGACCATGTGACCGCGGCAACGCGGGAGAGCCGCGGTGCGGAAATAGGCTGTCTCTAAGACAAACTCTAACCTTAACCAGCTCCTTAACAGCGCCTAAACTTAACCGTTCTAACCTTAACCAACTCCGAAACAATGCCTAACCTTAACCTTAACCTTAACCATGCCTAACCTTAACCTTAACCATAGAAAGAATATTGCCATTCTCTAAGACAAACTCTAACCTTAACCAGCTCCTTAACAGCGCCTAAACTTAACCGTTCTAACCTTAACCAACTCCGAAACAATGCCTAACCTTAACCTTAACCTTAACCATGCCTAACCTTAACCTTAACCATAGAAAGAATATTGCCATTCTCTAAGACAAACTCTAACCTTAACCAGCTCCTTAACAGCGCCTAAACTTAACCGTTCTAACCTTAACCAACTCCGAAACAATGCCTAACCTTAACCTTAACCTTAACCATGCCTAACGTTAACCGGCGAAAGAATACACGTAAAAAAAATAATCACGTTAAAAAAAAATGTCATGGGATTCGAACTCGTCAACAACGGACCGCAGGATCGCAGGACCGCTGCGCTGCCAGGTGAGCTGAGCGCCGAATGAAAATCATGGCGGATTAGGGCGGTTACATAATTCCGCAAGCTCTGCCGCTCCGCTCTGCGGTTGCCGCGCCTGCCGCGGGGCGTGTCGCAGCCAATCAGGGAAAACGCGGAAGCAACGGCAGCACTGCTCCGCTGTTATTAAGCAATAGGCGTACTGGAGCCACTGATTTAAATTACCTGAGGGAGGCAAGGACCCCAACATTTAGGAGACCTAGAAATACTCTAATCATATTCAATTGCTTATGTTAACCTGTCACACATTTTCTTTATGATATGATGGTTATTGTTGAGTGTTTTTCTCATAGAATGGTATATCTTCAATAACTTCACAATGAATGATAACCAAGATGGACCAAGTTTAAATAGGCCCTTTTTGAAAGGCACGGATGGGGATTGAAGCCATGATCTCCGTTTTACGAGACCGACGCCTTACCACTTGGCCACCATGCCTGCAAAATAACTATTACAATTTTGTTTTCTATAGTTATAATTCTTCTAAACTGTGCCAATCATTCTGTCTTTAGTAATGTAGGGGATGACTAAATAACATAATTCATGTGAAGTTAGTTCTGTACTGGTACCACTGATCTAGATTACCGGAGGGTGGTAAGGATGCCAACATTTAGGAGATCTAGAAATACTCTGCAATAATATTCAATTGCTTATGTTGTCAGACATTTCTTTATGATATGATGGTTAGAGTCACATTGTCTATTGAGTGTTTTCCTCATAGACTGGTATATCCTCAATATCTTAACAATGAATGATCACCAAGATAAAACAAGTTTAAGTAGGCCCTTTTTGAAAGGCACAGAGAGGGATTGAACCCATGATCTTTGGTTTATGAGAACGACGCCTTAACACTTGGCCACCATGCCTGCAAGACAAGTATTACAATTTTGTTTTCTATATTTACTATTCTTCTGAACTTTTCCAAGCATTCTGTCTTTAGTAAAGTAGGGGATGACTAAATAACATAATTCATGTGAAGTTAGTTCTGTACTGGAGCCACTGATTTAAATTACCTGAGGGAGGCAAGGACCCCAACATTTAGGAGACCTAGAAATACTCTAATCATATTCAATTGCTTATGTTAACCTGTCACACATTTTCTTTATGATATGATGGTTATTGTCGAGTGTTTTTCTCATAGAATGGTATATCTTCAATAACTTCACAATAAATGATAACCAAGATGGACCAAGTTTAAATAGGCCCTTTTTGAAAGGCACGGATGGGGATTGAAGCCATGATCTTCGGTTTACGAGACCGACGGCTTACCACTTGGCCACCATGCCTGCAAAATAACTATTACAATTTTGTTTTCTATAGTTATAATTCTTCTAAACTGTGCCAATCATTGTCTTTAGTAATGTAGGGGATGACTAAATAACATAATTCATGTGAAGTTAGTTCTGTACTGGTACCACTGATCTAGATTACCGGAGGGTGGTAAGGATGCCAACATTTAGGAGATCTAGAAATACTCTGCAATAATATTCAATTGCTTATGTTGTCAGACATTTCTTTATGATATGATGGTTAGAGTCACATTGTCTATTGAGTGTTTTCCTCATAGACTAGTATATCCTCAATATCTTAACAATGAATGATCACCAAGATAAAACAAGTTTAAATAGGCCCTTTTTGAAAGGCACAGAGAGGGATTGAACCCATGATCTTTGGTTTACGAGACCGACACCTTAACACTTGGACACCATGCCTGCAATACAAGTATTACAATTTTGTTTTCTATACTTACTATTCTTCTGAACTTTTCCAAGCATTCTGTCTTTAGTAAAGTAGGGGATGACTAAATAACATAATTCATGTGAAGTTAGTTCTGTACTGGAGCCACTGATTTAAATTACCTGAGGGAGGTAAGGACCCCAACATTTAGGAGACCTAGAAATACTCTAATCATATTCAATTGCATATGTTAACCTGTCACACATTTTCTTTATGATATGATGGTTATTGTCTAGTGTTTTTCTCATAGAATGGTATATCTTCAATAACTTCACAATGAATGATAACCAAGAAGGACCAAGTTTAAATAGGCCATTCTTGAAAGGCACGGATGGGGATTGAACCCATGATCTTCGGTTTACGAGACCGACGCCTTACCACTTGGCCACCATGCCTGCAAAATAACTATTACAATTTTGTTTTCTATAGTTATAATTCTTCTAAACGTATGAATGTGTATGCATGTGAATGAATGTTGGTGGTGGTCGGAGGGGCCGTAGGCGTTGATTATTCGCCACGCTTCCGTGAGTCTGCCTCAGGGCAGCTCTGGCTGCAATTGTAGCTTACCACCACCGGTATGACTGTGTATGAACGAATAATGGACTCTGTGAAGCGCTCTGGGTGCCATGAAGAGCGCTATATAAATCCAAGTCATTATTATTATTATTATTAAACTGTGCCAATCATTGTCTTTAGTAATGTAGGGGATGACTAAATAACATAATTCATGTGAAGTTAGTTCTGTACTGGTACCACTGATCTAGATTACCGGAGGGTGGTAAGGATGCCAACATTTAGGAGATCTAGAAATACTCTGCAATAATATTCAATTGCTTATGTTGTCAGACATTTCTTTATGATATGATGGTTAGAGTCACATTGTCTATTGAGTGTTTTCCTCATAGACTAGTATATCCTCAATATCTTAACAATGAATGATCACCAAGATAAAACAAGTTTAAATAGGCCCTTTTTGAAAGGCACAGAGAGGGATTGAACCCATGATCTTTGGTTTACGAGACCGACACCTTAACACTTGGACACCATGCCTGCAATACAAGTATTACAATTTTGTTTTCTATACTTACTATTCTTCTGAACTTTTCCAAGCATTCTGTCTTTAGTAAAGTAGGGGATGACTAAATAACATAATTCATGTGAAGTTAGTTCTGTACTGGAGCCACTGATTTAAATTACCTGAGGGAGGCAAGGACCCCAACATTTAGGAGACCTAGAAATACTCTAATCATATTCAATTGCATATGTTAACCTGTCACACATTTTCTTTATGATATGATGGTTATTGTCTAGTGTTTTTCTCATAGAATGGTATATCTTCAATAACTTCACAATGAATGATAACCAAGATGGACCAAGTTTAAATAGGCCATTCTTGAAAGGCACGGATGGGGATTGAACCCATGATCTTCGGTTTACGAGACCGACGCCTTACCACTTGGCCACCATGCCTGCAAAATAACTATTACAATTTTGTTTTCTATAGTTATAATTCTTCTAAACGTATGAATGTGTATGCATGTGAATGAATGTTGGTGGTGGTCGGAGGGGCCGTAGGCGTTGATTATTCGCCACGCTTCCGTGAGTCTGCCTCAGGGCAGCTCTGGCTGCAATTGTAGCTTACCACCACCGGTATGACTGTGTATGAACGAATAATGGACTCTGTGAAGCGCTCTGGGTGCCATGAAGAGCGCTATATAAATCCAAGTCATTATTATTATTATTATTAAACTGTGCCAATCATTCTGTCTTTAGTAATGTAGGGGATGACTAAATAACCTAATTCATGTGAAGTTAGTTCTGTACTGGTACCACTGATCTAGATTACCGGAGGGTGGTAAGGACGCCAACATTTAGGAGATCTAGAAATACTCTGCAATAATATTCAATTGCTTATGTTGTCAGACATTTCTTTATGATATGATGGTTAGAATCACATTGTCTATTGAGTGTTTTCCTCATAGACTGGTATATCCTCAATATCTTAACAATGAATGATCACCAAGATAAAACAAGTTTAAATAGGCCCTTTTTGAAAGGCACAGAGGGGGAATGAACCCATGATCTTTGGTTTACGAGACCGACGCCTAAACACTTGGCCACCATGCCTGCAAGACAAGTATCACAATTTTGTTTTCTATACTTACTATTCTTCTGAACTTTGCCAAGCATTCTGTCTTTAGTAAAGTAGGGGATGACTAAATAACATAATTCATGTGAAGTTAGTTCTGTACTGGAGCCACTGATCTAGATTACCGGAGGGTGGTAAGGACGCCAACATTTAGGAGATCTAGAAATACTCTGCAATAATATTCAATTGCTTATGTTGTCAGACATTTCTTTATGATATGATGGTTAGAATCACATTGTCTATTGAGTGTTTTCCTCATAGACTGGTATATCCTCAATATCTTAACAATGAATGATCACCAAGATAAAAAAAGGTTTAAGTGGGCCCTTTTTGAAAGGCACAGAGAGGGATTGAACCCATGATCTTTGGTTTATGAGAACGACGCCTTAACACTTGGCCACCATGCCAGCAAGACAAGTATTACAATTTTGTTTTCTATACTTACTATTCTTCTGAACTTTTCCAAGCATTCTGTCTTTAGTAAAGTAGGGGATGACTAAATAACATAATTCATGTGAAGTTAGTTCTGTACTGGAGCCACTGATTTAAATTACCTGAGGGAGGCAAGGACCCCAACATTTAGGAGACCTAGAAATACTCTAATCATGTTCAATTGCTTATGTTAACCTGTCACACATTTTCTTTATGATATGATGGTTATTGTTGAGTGTTTTTCTCATAGAATGGTATATCTTCAATAACTTCACAATGAATGATAACCAAGATGGACCAAGTTTAAATAGGCCCTTTTTGAAAGTCACGGATGGGGATTGAAGCCATGATCTTCGGTTTACGAGACCGACGGCTTACCACTTGGCCACCATGCCTGCAAAATAACTATTACAATTTTGTTTTCTATAGTTATAATTCTTCTAAACTGTGCCAATCATTGTCTTTAGTAATGTAGGGGGTGACTAAATAACATAATTCATGTGAAGTTAGTTCTGTACTGGTACCACTGATCTAGATTACCGGAGGGTGGTAAGGATGCCAACATTTAGGAGATCTAGAAATACTCTGCAATAATATTCAATTGCTTATGTTGTCAGACATTTCTTTATGATATGATGGTTAGAGTCACATTGTCTATTGAGTGTTTTCCTCATAGACTGGTATATCCTCAATATCTTAACAATGAATGATCACCAAGATAAAACAAGTTTAAATAGGCCCTTTTTGAAAGGCACAGAGAGGGATTGAACCCATGATCTTTGGTTTACGAGACCGACGCCTTAACACTTGGACACCATGCCTGCAAGACAAGTATTACAATTTTGTTTTCTATAGTTATAATTCTTCTGAACTTTGCCAAGCATTCTGTCTTTAGTAATGTAGGGGATGACTAAATAACATAATTCATGTGAAGTTAGTTCTGTACTGGAGCCACTGATTTAAATTACCTGAGGGAGGCAAAGACCCCAACATTTAGGAGACCTAGAAATACTCTAATCATATTCAATTGCATATGTTAACCTGTCACACATTTTCTTTAGGATATGATGGTTATTGTCTGGTGTTTTTCTCATAGAATGGTATATCTTCAATAACTTCACAATGAATGATAACCAAGATGGACCAAGTTTAAATAGGCCATTCTTGAAAGGCACGGATGGGGATTGAACCCATGATCTTCGGTTTACGAGACCGACGCCTTACCACTTGGCCACCATGACTGCAAAATAACTATTACAATTTTGTTTTCTATAGTTATAATTCTTCTAAACTGTGCCAATCATTCTGTCTTTAGTAATGTAGGGGATGACTAAATAACCTAATTCATGTGAAGTTAGTTCTGTACTGGTACCACTGATCTAGATTACCGGAGGGTGGTAAGGATGCCAACATTTAGGAGATCTAGAAATACTCTGCACTAATATTCAATTGCTTATGTTGTCAGACATTTCTTTATGATATGATGGTTAGAGTCACATTGTCTATTGAGTGTTTTCCTCATAGACTGGTATATCCTCAATATCTTAACAATGAATGATCACCAAGATAAAACAAGTTTAAATAGGCCCTTTTTGAAAGGCACAGAGAGGGATTGAACCCATGATCTTTGGTTTACGAGACCGACACCTTAACACTTGGACACCATGCCTGCAAGACAAGTATTACAATTTTGTTTTCTATAGTTATAATTCTTCTGAACTTTGCCAAGCATTCTGTCTTTAGTAATGTAGGGGATGACTAAATAACCTAATTCATGTGAAGTTAGTTCTGTACTGGAGCCACTGATTTAAATTACCTGAGGGAGGCAAGGACCCCAACATTTAGGAGACCTAGAAATACTCTAATCATATTCAATTGCATATGTTAACCTGTCACACATTTTCTTTATGATATGATGGTTATTGTCTAGTGTTTTTCTCATAGAATGGTATATCTTCAATAACTTCACAATGAATGATAACAAAGATGGACCAAGTTTAAATAGGCCATTCTTGAAAGGCACGGATGGGGATTGAACCCATGATCTTCGGTTTACGCGACCGACGCCTTACCACTTGGCCACCATGCCTGCAAGACAAGTATTACAATTTTGTTTTCTATACTTACTATTCTTCTGAACTTTTCCAAGCATTCTGTCTTTAGTAAAGTAGGGGATGACTAAATAACATAATTCATGTGAAGTTAGTTCTGTACTGGAGGCGTGTTGCTTTTTAACAGCGGAGCAGTGCAAGAATGTGACAATTTGACCATGTGACCGCGGCAACGCGGGAGAGCTGCAGTGCGGAAATAGGCTGTCTCTAAGACAAACTCTAACCTTAACCAGCTCCTTAACAGCGCCTAAACTTAACCGTTCTAACCTTAACCAACTCCGAAACAATGCCTTACCTTAACCTTAACCTTAACCATGCCTAACCTTAACCTTAACCATAGAAAGAATATTGCCATTCTCTAAGACAAACTCTAACCTTAACCAGCTCCTTAACAGCGCCTAAACTTAACCGTTCTAACCTTAACCAACTCCGAAACAATGCCTAACCTTAACCTTAACCTTAACCATGCCTAACCTTAACCTTAACCATAGAAAGAATATTGCCATTCTCTAAGACAAACTCTAACCTTAACCAGCTCCTTAACAGCGCCTAAACTTAACCGTTCTAACCTTAACCAACTCCGAAACAATGCCTAACCTTAACCTTAACCTTAACCATGCCTAACGTTAACCGGCGAAAGAATACACGTAAAAAAAATAATCACGTTAAAAAAAAATGTCATGGGATTCGAACTCGTCAACAACGGACCGCAGGATCGCAGGACCGCTGCGCTGCCAGGTGAGCTGAGCGCCGAATGAAATTCATGGCGGATTAGGGCGGTTACATAATTCCGCAAGCTCTGCCGCTCCGCTCTGCGGTTGCTGCGCCTGCCGCGGGGCGTGTAGCAGCCAATCAGGGAAAACGCGGAAGCAACGGCAGCACTGCTCCGCTGTTATTGGAGCCACTGATTTAAATTACCTGAGGGAGGCAAGGACCCCAACATTTAGGAGACCTAGAAATACTCTAATCATATTCAATTGCTTATGTTAACCTGTCACACATTTTCTTTATGATATGATGGTTATTGTTGAGTGTTTTTCTCATAGAATGGTATATCTTCAATAACTTCACAATGAATGATAACCAAGATGGACCAAGTTTAAATAGGCCCTTTTTGAAAGGCACGGATGGGGATTGAAGCCATGATCTTCGGTTTACGAGACCGACGCCTTACCACTTGGCCACCATGCCTGCAAAATAACTATTACAATTTTGTTTTCTATAGTTATAATTCTTCTAAACTGTGCCAATCATTCTGTCTTTAGTAATGTAGGGGATGACTAAATAACATAATTCATGTGAAGTTAGTTCTGTACTGGTACCACTGATCTAGATTACCGGAGGGTGGTAAGGATGCCAACATTTAGGAGATCTAGAAATACTCTGCAATAATATTCAATTGCTTATGTTGTCAGACATTTCTTTATGATATGATGGTTAGAGTCACATTGTCTATTGAGTGTTTTCCTCATAGACTGGTATATCCTCAATATCTTAACAATGAATGATCACCAAGATAAAACAAGTTTAAGTAGGCCCTTTTTGAAAGGCACAGAGAGGGATTGAACCCATGATCTTTGGTTTTTGAGGCCGACGCCTTAACACTTGGCCACCATGCCTGCAAGACAAGTATTACAATTTTGTTTTCTATACTTACTATTCTTCTGAACTTTTCCAAGCATTCTGTCTTTAGTAAAGTAGGGGATGACTAAATAACATAATTCATGTGAAGTTAGTTCTGTACTGGAGCCACTGATTTAAATTACCTGAGGGAGGCAAGGACCCCAACATTTAGGAGACATAGAAATACTCTAATCATATTCAATTGCTTATGTTAACCTGTCACACATTTTCTTTATGATATGATGGTTATTGTCGAGTGTTTTTCTCATAGAATGGTATATCTTCAATAACTTCACAATGAATGATAACCAAGATGGACCAAGTTTAAATAGGCCCTTTTTGAAAGACACGGATGGGGATTGAAGCCATGATCTTCGGTTTACGAGACCGACGCCTTACCACTTGGCCACCATGCCTGCAAAATAACTATTACAATTTTGTTTTCTATAGTTATAATTCTTCTAAACTGTGCCAATCATTCTGTCTTTAGTAATGTAGGGGATGACTAAATAACATAATTCATGTGAAGTTAGTTCTGTACTGGTACCACTGATCTAGATTACCGGAGGGTGGTAAGGATGCCAACATTTAGGAGATCTAGAAATACTCTGCAATAATATTCAATTGCTTATGTTGTCAGACATTTCTTTATGATATGATGGTTAGAGTCACATTGTCTATTGAGTGTTTTCCTCATAGACTGGTATATCCTCAATATCTTAACAATGAATGATCACCAAGATAAAACAAGTTTAAGTAGGCCCTTTTTGAAAGGCACAGAGAGGGATTGAACCCATGATTTTTGGTTTTTGAGGCTGACGCCTTAACACTTGGCCACCATGCCTGCAAGACAAGTATTACAATTTTGTTTTCTATACTTACTATTCTTCTGAACTTTTCCAAGCATTCTGTCTTTAGTAAAGTAGGGGATGACTAAATAACATAATTCATGTGAAGTTAGTTCTGTACTGGAGCCACTGATTTAAATTACCTGAGGGAGGCAAGGACCCCAACATTTAGGAGACCTAGAAATACTCTAATCATATTCAATTGCTTATGTTAACCTGTCACACATTTTCTTTATGATATGATGGTTATTGTCGAGTGTTTTTCTCATAGAATGGTATATCTTCAATAACTTCACAATGAATGATAACCAAGATGGACCAAGTTTAAATAGGCCCTTTTTGAAAGGCACGGATGGGGATTGAAGCCATGATCTTCGGTTTACGAGACCGACGCCTTACCACTTGGCCACCATGCCTGCAAAATAACTATTACAATTTTGTTTTCTATAGTTATAATTCTTCTAAACTGTGCCAATCATTCTGTCTTTAGTAATGTAGGGGATGACTAAATAACATAATTCATGTGAAGTTAGTTCTGTACTGGTACCACTGATCTAGATTACCGGAGGGTGGTAAGGATGCCAACATTTAGGAGATCTAGAAATACTCTGCAATAATATTCAATTGCTTATGTTGTCAGACATTTCTTTATGATATGATGGTTAGAGTCACATTGTCTATTGAGTGTTTTCCTCATAGACTGGTATATCCTCAATATCTTAACAATGAATGATCACCAAGATAAAACAAGTTTAAGTAGGCCCTTTTTGAAAGGCACAGAGAGGGATTGAACCCATGATCTTTGGTTTTTGAGGCCGACGCCTTAACACTTGGCCACCATGCCTGCAAGACAAGTATTACAATTTTGTTTTCTATACTTACTATTCTTCTGAACTTTTCCAAGCATTCTGTCTTTAGTAAAGTAGGGGATGACTAAATAACATAATTCATGTGAAGTTAGTTCTGTACTGGAGCCACTGATTTAAATTACCTGAGGGAGGCAAGGACCCCATCATTTAGGAGACATAGAAATACTCTAATCATATTCAATTGCTTATGTTAACCTGTCACACATTTTCTTTATGATATGATGGTTATTGTCGAGTGTTTTTCTCATAGAATGGTATATCTTCAATAACTTCACAATGAATGATAACCAAGATGGACCAAGTTTAAATAGGCCCTTTTTGAAAGGCACGGATGGGGATTGAAGCCATGATCTTCGGTTTACGAGACCGACGCCTTACCACTTGGCCACCATGCCTGCAAAATAACTATTACAATTTTGTTTTCTATAGTTATAATTCTTCTAAACTGTGCCAATCATTCTGTCTTTAGTAATGTAGGGGATGACTAAATAACATAATTCATGTGAAGTTAGTTCTGTACTGGTACCACTGATCTAGATTACCGGAGGGTGGTAAGGATGCCAACATTTAGGAGATCTAGAAATACTCTGCAATAATATTCAATTGCTTATGTTGTCAGACATTTCTTTATGATATGATGGTTAGAGTCACATTGTCTATTGAGTGTTTTCCTCATAGACTGGTATATCCTCAATATCTTAACAATGAATGATCACCAAGATAAAACAAGTTTAAATAGGCCCTTTTTGAAAGGCACAGAGGGGGAATGAACCCATGATCTTCGGTTTACGAGACCGACACCTTACCACTTGGCCACCATGCCTGCAAAATAGCTATTACAATTTTGTTTTCTATAGTTATAATTCTTCTAAACTGTGCCAATCATTCTGTCTTTAGTAATGTAGGGGATGACTAAATAACATAATTCATGTGAAGTTAGTTCTGTACTGGTACCACTGATCTAGAATACCGGAGGGTGGTAAGGACGCCAACATTTAGGAGATCTAGAAATACTCTGCAATAATATTCAATTGCTTATGTTGTCAGACATTTCTTTATGATATGATGGTTAGAATCACATTGTCTATTGAGTGTTTTCCTCATAGACTGGTATATCCTCAATATCTTAACAATGAATGATCACCAAGATAAAACAATTTTAAATAGGCCCTTTTTGAAAGGCACAGAGGGGGAATGAACCCATGATCTTTGGTTTACGAGACCGACGCCTTAACACTTGGCCACCATGCCTGCAAGACTAGTATTACAATTTTGTTTTCTATACTTACTATTCTTCTCAACTTTGCCAAGCATTCTGTCTTTAGTAAAGTAGGGGATGACTAAATAACATAATTCATGTGAAGTTAGTTCTGTACTGGTACCACTGATCTAGATTACCGGAGGGTGGTAAGGATGCCAACATTTAGGAGATCTAGAAATACTCTGCAATAATATTCAATTGCTTATGTTGTCAGACATTTCTTTATGATATGATGGTTAGAGTCACATTGTCTATTGAGTGTTTTCCTCATAGACTGGTATATCCTCAATATCTTAACAATGAATGATCACCAAGATAAAACAAGTTTAAGTAGGCCCTTTTTGAAAGGCACAGAGAGGGATTGAACCCATGATCTTTGGTTTTTGAGGCCGACGCCTTAACACTTGGCCACCATGCCTGCAAGACAAGTATTACAATTTTGTTTTCTATACTTACTACTCTTCTGAACTTTTCCAAGCATTCTGTCTTTAGTAAAGTAGGGGATGACTAAATAACATAATTCATGTGAAGTTAGTTCTGTACTGGAGCCACTGATTTAAATTACCTGAGGGAGGCAAGGACCCCAACATTTAGGAGACCTAGAAATACTCTAATCATATTCTAATTGCTTATGTTATCCTGTCACACATTTTCTTTATGATATGATGGTTATTGTCGAGTGTTTTTCTCATAGAATGGTATATCTTCAATAACTTCACAATGAATGATAACCAAGATGGACCAAGTTTAAATAGGCCCTTTTTGAAAGGCACGGATGGGGATTGAAGCCATGATCTTCGGTTTACGAGACCGACGCCTTACCACTTGGCCACCATGCCTGCAAAATAACTATTACAATTTTGTTTTCTATAGTTATAATTCTTCTAAACTGTGCCAATCATTCTGTCTTTAGTAATGTAGGGGATGACTAAATAACATAATTCATGTGAAGTTAGTTCTGTACTGGTACCACTGATCTAGATTACCGGAGGGTGGTAAGGATGCCAACATTTAGGAGATCTAGAAATACTCTGCAATAATATTCAATTGCTTATGTTGTCAGACATTTCTTTATGATATGATGGTTAGAATCACATTGTCTATTGAGTGTTTTCCTCATAGACTGGTATATCCTCAATATCTTAACAATGAATGATCACCAAGATAAAAAAAAGTTTAAGTAGGCCCTTTTTGAAAGGCACAGAGAGGGATTGAACCCATGATCTTTGGTTTATGAGAACGACGCCTTAACACTTGGCCACCATGCCTGCAAGACAAGTATTACAATTTTGTTTTCTATACTTACTATTCTTCTGAACTTTTCCAAGCATTCTGTCTTTAGTAAAGTAGGGGATGACTAAATAACATAATTCATGTGAAGTTAGTTCTGTACTGGAGCCACTGATTTAAATTACCTGAGGGAGGCAAGGACCCCAACATTTAGGAGACCTAGAAATACTCTAATCATATTCAATTGCTTATGTTAACCTGTCACACATTTTCTTTATGATATGATGGTTATTGTTGAGTGTTTTTCTCATAGAATGGTATATCTTCAATAACTTCACAATGAATGATAACCAAGATGGACCAAGTTTAAATAGGCCCTTTTTGAAAGTCACGGATGGGGATTGAAGCCATGATCTTCGGTTTACGAGACCGACGGCTTACCACTTGGCCACCATGCCTGCAAAATAACTATTACAATTTTGTTTTCTATAGTTATAATTCTTCTAAACTGTGCCAATCATTGTCTTTAGTAATGTAGGGGGTGACTAAATAACATAATTCATGTGAAGTTAGTTCTGTACTGGTACCACTGATCTAGATTACCGGAGGGTGGTAAGGATGCCAACATTTAGGAGATCTAGAAATACTCTGCAATAATATTCAATTGCTTATGTTGTCAGACATTTCTTTATGGTATGATGGTTAGAGTCACATTGTCTATTGAGTGTTTTCCTCATAGACTGGTATATCCTCAATATCTTAACAATGAATGATCACCAAGATAAAACAAGTTTAAATAGGCCCTTTTTGAAAGGCACAGAGAGGGATTGAACCCATGATCTTTGGTTTACGAGACCGACACCTTAACACTTGGACACCATGCCTGCAAGACAAGTATTACAATTTTGTTTTCTATAGTTATAATTCTTCTGAACTTTGCCAAGCATTCTGTCTTTAGTAATGTAGGGGATGACTAAATAACCTAATTCATGTGAAGTTAGTTCTGTACTGGAGCCACTGATTTAAATTACCTGAGGGAGGCAAGGACCCCAACATTTAGGAGACCTAGAAATACTCTAATCATATTCAATTGCATATGTTAACCTGTCACACATTTTCTTTATGATATGATGGTTATTGTCTAGTGTTTTTCTCATAGAATGGTATATCTTCAATAACTTCACAATGAATGATAACCAAGATGGACCAAGTTTAAATAGGCCATTCTTGAAAGGCACGGATGGGGATTGAACCCATGATCTTTGGTTTATGAGACCGACGCCTTAACACTTGGCCACCATGCCAGCAAGACAAGTATTACAATTTTGTTTTCTATACTTACTATTCTTCTGAACTTTTCCAAGCATTCTGTCTTTAGTAAAGTAGGGGATGACTAAATAACATAATTCATGTGAAGTTAGTTCTGTACTGGAGGCGTGTTGCTTTTTAACAGCGGAGCAGTGCAAGAATGTGACAATTTGACCATGTGACCGCGGCAACGCGGGAGAGCCGCAGTGCGGAAATAGGCTGTCTCTAAGACAAACTCTAACCTTAACCAGCTCCTTAACAGCGCCTAAACTTAACCGTTCTAACCTTAACCAACTCCGAAACAATGCCTAACCTTAACCTTAACCTTAACCATGCCTAACCTTAACCTTAACCATAGAAAGAATATTGCCATTCTCTAAGACAAACTCTAACCTTAACCAGCTCCTTAACAGCGCCTAAACTTAACCGTTCTAACCTTAACCAATTCCGAAACAATGCCTAACCTTAACCTTAACCTTAACCATGCCTAACCTTAACCTTAACCATAGAAAGAATATTGCCATTCTCTAAGACAAACTCTAACCTTAACCAGCTCCTTAACAGCGCCTAAACTTAACCGTTCTAACCTTAACCAACTCCGAAACAATGCCTAACCTTAACCTTAACCTTAACCATGCCTAACGTTAACCGGCGAAAGAATACACGTAAAAAAGAAAATCACGTTAAAAAAAAAATGTCATGGGATTCGAACTCGTCAACAACGGACTGCAGGATCGCAGGACCGCTGCGCTGCCAGGTGAGCTGAGCGCCGAATGAAAATCATGGCGGATTAAGGCGGTTACATAATTCCGCAAGCTCTGCCGCTCCGCTCTGCGGTTGCCGCACCTGCCGCGGGGCGTGTCGCAGCCAATCAGGGAAAACGCGGAAGCAACGGCAGCACTGCTCCGCTGTTATTAAGCAATAGGCGTACTGGAGCCACTGATTTAAATTACCTGAGGGAGGCAAGGACCCCAACATTTAGGAGACCTAGAAATACTCTAATCATATTCAATTGCTTATGTTAACCTGTCACACATTTTCTTTATGATATGATGGTTATTGTTGAGTGTTTTTCTCATAGAATGGTATATCTTCAATAACTTCACAATGAATGATAACCAAGATGGACCAAGTTTAAATAGGCCCTTTTTGAAAGGCACGGATGGGGATTGAAGCCATGATCTTCGGTTTACGAGACCGACGCCTTACCACTTGGCCACCATGCCTGCAAAATAACTATTACAATTTTGTTTTCTATAGTTATAATTCTTCTAAACTGTGCCAATCATTCTGTCTTTAGTAATGTAGGGGATGACTAAATAACATAATTCATGTGAAGTTAGTTCTGTACTGGTACCACTGATCTAGATTACCGGAGGGTGGTAAGGATGCCAACATTTAGGAGATCTAGAAATACTCTGCAATAATATTCAATTGCTTATGTTGTCAGACATTTCTTTATGATATGATGGTTAGAGTCACATTGTCTATTGAGTGTTTTCCTCATAGACTGGTATATCCTCAATATCTTAACAATGAATGATCACCAAGATAAAACGAGTTTAAGTAGGCCCTTTTTGAAAGGCACAGAGAGGGATTGAACCCATGATCTTTGGTTTTTGAGGCCGACGCCTTAACACTTGGCCACCATGCCTGCAAGACAATTATTACAATTTTGTTTTCTATACTTACTATTCTTCTGAACTTTTCCAAACATTCTGTCTTTAGTAAAGTAGGGGATGACTAAATAACATAATTAATGTGAAGTTAGTTCTGTACTGGAGCCACTGATTTAAATTACCTGAGGGAGGCAAGGACCCCAACATTTAGGAGACCTAGAAATACTCTAATCATATTCAATTGCTTATGTTAACCTGTCACACATTTTCTTTATGATATGATGGTTATTGTCGAGTGTTTTTCTCATAGAATGGTATATCTTCAATAACTTCACAATGAATGATAACCAAGATGGACCAAGTTTAAATAGGCCCTTTTTGAAAGGCACAGATGGGGATTGAAGCCATGATCTTCGGTTTACGAGACCGACGCCTTACCACTTGGCCACCATGCCTGCAAAATAACTATTACAATTTTGTTTTCTATAGTTATAATTCTTCTAAACTGTGCCAATCATTCTGTCTTTAGTAATGTAGGGGATGACTAAATAACATAATTCATGTGAAGTTAGTTCTGTACTGGTACCACTGATCTAGATTACCGGAGGGTGGTAAGGATGCCAACATTTAGGAGATCTAGAAATACTCTGCAATAATATTCAATTGCTTATGTTGTCAGACATTTCTTTATGATATGATGGTTAGAGTCACATTGTCTATTGAGTGTTTTCCTCATAGACTGGTATATCCTCAATATCTTAACAATGAATGATCACCAAGATAAAACAAGTTTAAGTAGGCCCTTTTTGAAAGGCACAGAGAGGGATTGAACCCATGATCTTTGGTTTTTGAGGCCGACGCCTTAACACTTGGCCACCATGCCTGCAAGACAAGTATTACAATTTTGTTTTCTATACTTACTATTCTTCTGAACTTTTCCAAGCATTCTGTCTTTAGTAAAGTAGGGGATGACTAAATAACATAATTCATGTGAAGTTAGTTCTGTACTGGAGCCACTGATTTAAATTACCTGAGGGAGGCAAGGACCCCAACATTTAGGAGACATAGAAATACTCTAATCATATTCAATTGCTTATGTTAACCTGTCACACATTTTCTTTATGATATGATGGTTATTGTCGAGTGTTTTTCTCATAGAATGGTATATCTTCAATAACTTCACAATGAATGATAACCAAGATGGACCAAGTTTAAATAGGCCCTTTTTGAAAGGCACGGATGGGGATTGAAGCCATGATCTTCGGTTTACGAGACCGACGCCTTACCACTTGGCCACCATGCCTGCAAAATAACTATTACAATTTTGTTTTCTATAGTTATAATTCTTCTAAACTGTGCCAATCATTCTGTCTTTAGTAATGTAGGGGATGACTAAATAACATAATTCATGTGAAGTTAGTTCTGTACTGGTACCACTGATCTAGATTACCGGAGGGTGGTAAGGACGCCAACATTTAGGAGATCTAGAAATACTCTGCAATAATATTCAATTGCTTATGTTGTCAGACATTTCTTTATGATATGATGGTTAGAATCACATTGTCTATTGAGTGTTTTCCTCATAGACTGGTATATCCTCAATATCTTAACAATGAATGATCACCAAGATAAAACAATTTTAAATAGGCCCTTTTTGAAAGGCACAGAGGGGGAATGAACCCATGATCTTTGGTTTACGAGACCGACGCCTTAACACTTGGCCACCATGCCTGCAAGACTAGTATTACAATTTTGTTTTCTATACTTACTATTCTTCTCAACTTTGCCAAGCATTCTGTCTTTAGTAAAGTAGGGGATGACTAAATAACATAATTCATGTGAAGTTAGTTCTGTACTGGAGCCACTGATCTAGATTACCGGAGGGTGGTAAGGACGCCAACATTTAGGAGATCTAGAAATACTCTGCAATAATATTCAATTGCTTATGTTGTCAGACATTTCTTTATGATATGATGGTTAGAATCACATTGTCTATTGAGTGTTTTCCTCATAGACTGGTATATCCTCAATATCTTAACAATGAATGATCACCAAGATAAAACAAGTTTAAGTAGGCCCTTTTTGAAAGGCACAGAGAGGGATTGAACCCATGATCTTTGGTTTTTGAGACCGACGCCTTAACACTTGGCCACCATGCCTGCAAGACAAGTATTACAATTTTGTTTTCTATACTTACTATTCTTCTGAACTTTTCCAAGCATTCTGTCTTTAGTAAAGTAGGGGATGACTAAATAACATAATTCATGTGAAGTTAGTTCTGTACTGGAGCCACTGATTTAAATTACCTGAGGGAGGCAAGGACCCCAACATTTAGGAGACCTAGAAATACTCTAATCATATTCAATTGCTTATGTTAACCTGTCACACATTTTCTTTATGATATGATGGTTATTGTTGAGTGTTTTTCTCATAGAATGGTATATCTTCAATAACTTCACAATGAATGATAACCAAGATGGACCAAGTTTAAATAGGCCATTCTTGAAAGGCACGGATGGGGATTGAACCCATGATCTTGGGTTTACGAGACCGACGCCTTACCACTTGGCCACCATGCCTGCAAAATAACTATTACAATTTTGTTTTCTATAGTTATAATTCTTCTAAACTGTGCCAATCATTCTGTCTTTAGTAAAGTAGGGGATGACTAAATAACATAATTCATGTGAAGTTAGTTCTGTACTGGTACCACTGATCTAGATTACCGGAGGGTGGTAAGGACGCCAACATTTAGGAGATCTAGAAATACTCTGCAATAATATTCAATTGCTTATGTTGTCAGACATTTCTTTATGATATGATGGTTAGAATCACATTGTCTATTGAGTGTTTTCCTCATAGAATGGTATATCTTCAATAACTTCACAATGAATGATAACCAAGATGGACCAAGTTTAAATAGGCCCTTTTTGAAAGGCACGGATGGGGATTGAAGCCATGATCTTCGGTTTACGAGACCGACGCCTTACCACTTGGCCACCATGCCTGCAAAATAACTATTACAATTTTGTTTTCTATAGTTATAATTCTTCTAAACTGTGCCAATCATTCTGTCTTTAGTAATGTAGGGGATGACTAAATAACATAATTCATGTGAAGTTAGTTCTGTACTGGTACCACTGATCTAGATTACCGGAGGGTGGTAAGGATGCCAACATTTAGGAGATCTAGAAATACTCTGCAATAATATTCAATTGCTTATGTTGTCAGACATTTCTTTATGGTATGATGGTTAGAGTCACATTGTCTATTGAGTGTTTTCCTCATAGACTGGTATATCCTCAATATCTTAACAATGAATGATCACCAAGATAAAACAAGTTTAAATAGGCCCTTTTTGAAAGGCACAGAGAGGGATTGAACCCATGATCTTTGGTTTACGAGACCGACACCTTAACACTTGGACACCATGCCTGCAAGACAAGTATTACAATTTAGTTTTCTATAGTTATAATTCTTCTGAACTTTGCCAAGCATTCTGTCATTAGTAATGTAGGGGATGACTAAATAACCTAATTCATGTGAAGTTAGTTCTGTACTGGAGCCACTGATTTAAATTACCTGAGGGAGGCAAGGACCCCAACATTTAGGAGACCTAGAAATACTCTAATCATATTCAATTGCATATGTTAACCTGTCACACATTTTCTTTATGATATGATGGTTATTGTCTAGTGTTTTTCTCATAGAATGGTATATCTTCAATAACTTCACAATGAATGATAACCAAGATGGACCAAGTTTAAATAGGCCATTCTTGAAAGGCACGGATGGGGATTGAACCCATGATCTTGGGTTTACGAGACCGACGCCTTACCACTTGGCCACCATGCCTGCAAAATAACTATTACAATTTTGTTTTCTATAGTTATAATTCTTCTAAACTGTGCCAATCATTCTGTCTTTAGTAAAGTAGGGGATGACTAAATAACATAATTCATGTGAAGTTAGTTCTGTACTGGTACCACTGATCTAGATTACCGGAGGGTGGTAAGGACGCCAACATTTAGGAGATCTAGAAATACTCTGCAATAATATTCAATTGCTTATGTTGTCAGACATTTCTTTATGATATGATGGTTAGAATCACATTGTCTATTGAGTGTTTTCCTCATAGAATGGTATATCTTCAATAACTTCACAATGAATGATAACCAAGATGGACCAAGTTTAAATAGGCCCTTTTTGAAAGGCACGGATGGGGATTGAAGCCATGATCTTCGGTTTACGAGACCGACGCCTTACCACTTGGCCACCATGCCTGCAAAATAACTATTACAATTTTGTTTTCTATAGTTATAATTCTTCTAAACTGTGCCAATCATTCTGTCTTTAGTAATGTAGGGGATGACTAAATAACATAATTCATGTGAAGTTAGTTCTGTACTGGTACCACTGATCTAGATTACCGGAGGGTGGTAAGGATGCCAACATTTAGGAGATCTAGAAATACTCTGCAATAATATTCAATTGCTTATGTTGTCAGACATTTCTTTATGGTATGATGGTTAGAGTCACATTGTCTATTGAGTGTTTTCCTCATAGACTGGTATATCCTCAATATCTTAACAATGAATGATCACCAAGATAAAACAAGTTTAAATAGGCCCTTTTTGAAAGGCACAGAGAGGGATTGAACCCATGATCTTTGGTTTACGAGACCGACACCTTAACACTTGGACACCATGCCTGCAAGACAAGTATTACAATTTAGTTTTCTATAGTTATAATTCTTCTGAACTTTGCCAAGCATTCTGTCATTAGTAATGTAGGGGATGACTAAATAACCTAATTCATGTGAAGTTAGTTCTGTACTGGAGCCACTGATTTAAATTACCTGAGGGAGGCAAGGACCCCAACATTTAGGAGACCTAGAAATACTCTAATCATATTCAATTGCATATGTTAACCTGTCACACATTTTCTTTATGATATGATGGTTATTGTCTAGTGTTTTTCTCATAGAATGGTATATCTTCAATAACTTCACAATGAATGATAACCAAGATGGACCAAGTTTAAATAGGCCATTCTTGAAAGGCACGGATGGGGATTGAACCCATGATCTTCGGTTTACGAGACCGACACCTTACCACCTGGCCACCATGCCTGCAAAATAACTATTACAATTTTGTTTTCTATAGTTATAATTCTTCTAAACTGTGCCACTCATTCTGTCTTTAGTAATGTAGGGGATGACTAAATAACCTAATTCATGTGAAGTTAGTTCTGTACTGGTACCACTGATCTAGATTACCGGAGGGTGGTAAGGACGCCAAACATTTAGGAGATCTAGAAATACTCTGCAATAATATTCAATTGCTTATGTTGTCAGACATTTCTTTATGATATGATGGTTAGAATCACATTGTCTATTGAGTGTTTTCCTCATAGACTGGTATATCCTCAATATCTTAACAATGAATGATCACCAAGATAAAACAAGTTTAAGTAGGCCCTTTTTGAAAGGCACAGAGAGGGATTGAACCCATGATCTTTGGTTTATGAGACCGACGCCTTAACACTTGGCCACCATGCCAGCAAGACAAGTATTACAATTTTGTTTTCTATACTTACTATTCTTCTGAACTTTTCCAAGCATTCTGTCTTTAGTAAAGTAGGGGATGACTAAATAATATAATTCATGTGAAGTTAGTTCTGTACTGGAGGCGTGTTGCTTTTTAACAGCGGAGCAGTGCAAGAATGTGACAATTTGACCATGTGACCGCGGCAACGCGGGAGAGCCGCAGTGCGGAAATAGGCTGTCTCTAAGACAAACTCTAACCTTAACCAGCTCCTTAACAGCGCCTAAACTTAACCGTTCTAACCTTAACCAACTCCGAAACAATGCCTAACCTTAACCTTAACCATAACCATGCCTAACCTTAACCTTAACCATAGAAAGAATATTGCCATTCTCTAAGACAAACTCTAACCTTAACCAGCTCCTTAACAGCGCCTAAACTTAACCGTTCTAACCTTAACCAACTCCGAAACAATGCCTAACCTTAACCTTAACCTTAACCTTAACCATGCCTAACCTTAACCTTAACCATAGAAAGAATATTGCCATTCTCTAAGACAAACTCTAACCTTAACCAGCTCCTTAACAGCGCCTAAACTTAACCGTTCTAACCTTAACCAACTCCGAAACAATGCCTAACCTTAACCTTAACCTTAACCATGCCTAACGTTAACCGGCGAAAGAATACACGTAAAAAAAAAAATCACGTTAAAAAAAAAATGTCATGGGATTCGAACTCGTCAACAACGGACCGCAGGATCGCAGGACCGCTGCGCTGCCAGGTGAGCTGAGCGCGAATGAAAATCATGGCGGATTAGGGCGGTTACATAATTCCGCAAGCTCTGCCGCTCCGCTCTGCGGTTGCCGCGCCTGCCGCGGGGCGTGTCGCAGCCAATCAGGGAAAACGCGGAAGCAACGGCAGCACTGCTCCGCTGTTATTAAGCAATAGGCGTACTGGAGCCACTGATTTAAATTACCTGAGGGAGGCAAGGACCCCAACATTTAGGAGACCTAGAAATACTCTAATCATATTCAATTGCTTATGTTAACCTGTCACACATTTTCTTTATGATATGATGGTTATTGTTGAGTGTTTTTCTCATAGAATGGTATATCTTCAATAACTTCACAATGAATGATAACCAAGATGGACCAAGTTTAAATAGGCCCTTTTTGAAAGGCACGGATGGGGATTGAAGCCATGATCTTCGGTTTACGAGACCGACGCCTTAGCACTTGGCCACCATGCCTGCAAAATAACTATTACAATTTTGTTTTCTATAGTTATAATTCTTCTAAACTGTGCCAATCATTCTGTCTTTAGTAATGTAGGGGATGACTAAATAACATAATTCATGTGAAGTTAGTTCTGTACTGGTACCACTGATCTAGATTACCGGAGGGTGGTAAGGATGCCAACATTTAGGAGATCTAGAAATACTCTGCAATAATATTCAATTGCTTATGTTGTCAGACATTTCTTTATGATATGATGGTTAGAGTCACATTGTCTATTGAGTGTTTTCCTCATAGACTGGTATATCCTCAATATCTTAACAATGAATGATCACCAAGATAAAACAAGTTTAAGTAGGCCCTTTTTGAAAGGCACAGAGAGGGATTGAACCCATGATCTTTGGTTTTTGAGGCCGACGCCTTAACACTTGGCCACCATGCCTGCAAGACAAGTATTACAATTTTGTTTTCTATACTTACTATTCTTCTGAACTTTTCCAAGCATTCTGTCTTTAGTAAAGTAGGGGATGACTAAATAACATAATTCATGTGAAGTTAGTTCTGTACTGGAGCCACTGATTTAAATTACCTGAGGGAGGCAAGGACCCCAACATTTAGGAGACCTAGAAATACTCTAATCATATTCAATTGCTTATGTTAACCTGTCACACATTTTCTTTATGATATGATGGTTATTGTCGAGTGTTTTTCTCATAGAATGGTATATCTTCAATAACTTCACAATGAATGATAACCAAGATGGACCAAGTTTAAATAGGCCCTTTTTGAAAGGCACGGATGGGGATTGAAGCCATGATCTTCGGTTTACGAGACCGACGCCTTACCACTTGGCCACCATGCCTGCAAAATAACTATTACAATTTTGTTTTCTATAGTTATAATTCTTCTAAACTGTGCCAATCATTCTGTCTTTAGTAATGTAGGGGATGACTAAATAACATAATTCATGTGAAGTTAGTTCTGTACTGGTACCACTGATCTAGATTACCGGAGGGTGGTAAGGATGCCAACATTTAGGAGATCTAGAAATACTCTGCAATAATATTCAATTGCTTATGTTGTCAGACATTTCTTTATGATATGATGGTTAGAGTCACATTGTCTATTGAGTGTTTTCCTCATAGACTGGTATATCCTCAATATCTTAACAATGAATGATCACCAAGATAAAACAAGTTTAAGTAGGCCCTTTTTGAAAGGCACAGAGAGGGATTGAACCCATGATCTTTGGTTTTTGAGGCCGACGCCTTAACACTTGGCCACCATGCCTGCAAGACAAGTATTACAATTTTGTTTTCTATACTTACTATTCTTCTGAACTTTTCCAAGCATTCTGTCTTTAGTAAAGTAGGGGATGACTAAATAACATAATTCATGTGAAGTTAGTTCTGTACTGGAGCCACTGATTTAAATTACCTGAGGGAGGCAAGGACCCCAACATTTAGGAGACATAGAAATACTCTAATCATATTCAATTGCTTATGTTAACCTGTCACACATTTTCTTTATGATATGATGGTTATTGTCGAGTGTTTTTCTCATAGAATGGTATATCTTCAATAACTTCACAATGAATGATAACCAAGATGGACCAAGTTTAAATAGGCCCTTTTTGAAAGGCACGGATGGGGATTGAAGCCATGATCTTCGGTTTACGAGACCGACGCCTTACCACTTGGCCACCATGCCTGCAAAATAACTATTACAATTTTGTTTTCTATAGTTATAATTCTTCTAAACTGTGCCAATCATTCTGTCTTTAGTAATGTAGGGGATGACTAAATAACATAATTCATGTGAAGTTAGTTCTGTACTGGTACCACTGATCTAGATTACCGGAGGGTGGTAAGGATGCCAACATTTAGGAGATCTAGAAATACTCTGCAATAATATTCAATTGCTTATGTTGTCAGACATTTCTTTATGATATGATGGTTAGAGTCACATTGTCTATTGAGTGTTTTCCTCATAGACTGGTATATCCTCAATATCTTAACAATGAATGATCACCAAGATAAAACAAGTTTAAATAGGCCCTTTTTGAAAGGCACAGAGGGGGAATGAACCCATGATCTTCGGTTTACGAGACCGACGCCTTACCACTTGGCCACCATGCCTGCAAAATAACTATTACAATTTTGTTTTCTATAGTTATAATTCTTCTAAACTGTGCCAATCATTCTGTCTTTAGTAATGTAGGGGATGACTAAATAACATAATTCATGTGAAGTTAGTTCTGTACTGGTACCACTGATCTAGATTACCGGAGGGTGGTAAGGATGCCAACATTTAGGAGATCTAGAAATACTCTGCAATAATATTCAATTGCTTATGTTGTCAGACATTTCTTTATGATATGATGGTTAGAGTCACATTGTCTATTGAGTGTTTTCCTCATAGACTGGTATATCCTCAATATCTTAACAATGAATGATCACCAAGATAAAACAAGTTTAAGTAGGCCCTTTTTGAAAGGCACAGAGAGGGATTGAACCCATGATCTTTGGTTTTTGAGGCCGACGCCTTAACACTTGGCCACCATGCCTGCAAGACAAGTATTACAATTTTGTTTTCTATACTTACTATTCTTCTGAACTTTTCCAAGCATTCTGTCTTTAGTAAAGTAGGGGATGACTAAATAACATAATTCATGTGAAGTTAGTTCTGTACTGGAGCCACTGATTTAAATTACCTGAGGGAGGCAAGGACCCCAACATTTAGGAGACATAGAAATACTCTAATCATATTCAATTGCTTATGTTAACCTGTCACACATTTTCTTTATGATATGATGGTTATTGTCGAGTGTTTTTCTCATAGAATGGTATATCTTCAATAACTTCACAATGAATGATAACCAAGATGGACCAAGTTTAAATAGGCCCTTTTTGAAAGGCACGGATGGGGATTGAAGCCATGATCTTCGGTTTACGAGACCGACGCCTTACCACTTGGCCACCATGCCTGCAAAATAACTATTACAATTTTGTTTTCTATAGTTATAATTCTTCTAAACTGTGCCAATCATTCTGTCTTTAGTAATGTAGGGGATGACTAAATAACATAATTCATGTGAAGTTAGTTCTGTACTGGTACCACTGATCTAGATTACCGGAGGGTGGTAAGGATGCCAACATTTAGGAGATCTAGAAATACTCTGCAATAATATTCAATTGCTTATGTTGTCAGACATTTCTTTATGATATGATGGTTAGAGTCACATTGTCTATTGAGTGTTTTCCTCATAGACTGGTATATCCTCAATATCTTAACAATGAATGATCACCAAGATAAAACAAGTTTAAATAGGCCCTTTTTGAAAGGCACAGAGGGGGAATGAACCCATGATCTTCGGTTTACGAGACCGACGCCTTACCACTTGGCCACCATGCCTGCAAAATAACTATTACAATTTTGTTTTCTATAGTTATAATTCTTCTAAACTGTGCCAATCATTCTGTCTTTAGTAATGTAGGGGATGACTAAATAACATAATTCATGTGAAGTTAGTTCTGTACTGGTACCACTGATCTAGATTACCGGAGGGTGGTAAGGACGCCAACATTTAGGAGATCTAGAAATACTCTGCAATAATATTCAATTGCTTATGTTGTCAGACATTTCTTTATGATATGATGGTTAGAATCACATTGTCTATTGAGTGTTTTCCTCATAGACTGGTATATCCTCAATATCTTAACAATGAATGATCACCAAGATAAAACAATTTTAAATAGGCCCTTTTTGAAAGGCACAGAGGGGGAATGAACCCATGATCTTTGGTTTACGAGACCGACGCCTTAACACTTGGCCACCATGCCTGCAAGACTAGTATTAAAATTTTGTTTTCTATACTTACTATTCTTCTCAACTTTGCCAAGCATTCTGTCTTTAGTAAAGTAGGGGATGACTAAATAACATAATTCATGTGAAGTTAGTTCTGTACTGGAGCCACTGATCTAGATTACCGGAGGGTGGTAAGGACGCCAAAATTTAGGAGATCTAGAAATACTCTGCAATAATATTCAATTGCTTATGTTGTCAGACATTTCTTTATGATATGATGGTTAGAATCACATTGTCTATTGAGTGTTTTCCTCATAGACTGGTATATCCTCAATATCTTAACAATGAATGATCACCAAGATAAAAACAAATTTAAGTAGGCCCTTTTTGAAAGGCACAGAGAGGGATTGAACCCATGATCTTTGGTTTTTGAGACCGACGCCTTAACACTTGGCCACCATGCCTGCAAGACAAGTATTACAATTTTGTTTTCTATACTTACTATTCTTCTGAACTTTTCCAAGCATTCTGTCTTTAGTAAAGTAGGGGATGACTAAATAACATAATTCATGTGAAGTTAGTTCTGTACTGGAGCCACTGATTTAAATTACCTGAGGGAGGCAAGAACCCCAACATTTAGGAGACCTAGAAATACTCTAATCATATTCAATTGCTTATGTTAACCTGTCACACATTTTCTTTATGATATGATGGTTATTGTTGAGTGTTTTTCTCATAGAATGGTATATCTTCATTAACTTCACAATGAATGATAACCAAGATGGACCAAGTTTAAATAGGCCCTTTTTGAAAGGCACGGATGGGGATTGAAGCCATGATCTTCGGTTTACGAGACCGACGCCTTAGCACTTGGCCACCATGCCTGCAAAATAACTATTACAATTTTGTTTTCTATAGTTATAATTCTTCTAAACTGTGCCAATCATTCTGTCTTTAGTAATGTAGGGGATGACTAAATAACATAATTCATGTGAAGTTAGTTCTGTACTGGTACCACTGATCTAGATTACCGGAGGGTGGTAAGGATGCCAACATTTAGGAGATCTAGAAATACTCTGCAATAATATTCAATTGCTTATGTTGTCAGACATTTCTTTATGATATGATGGTTAGAGTCACATTGTCTATTGAGTGTTTTCCTCATAGACTGGTATATCCTCAATATCTTAACAATGAATGATCACCAAGATAAAACAAGTTTAAGTAGGCCCTTTTTGAAAGGCACAGAGAGGGATTGAACCCATGATCTTTGGTTTTTGAAGCCGATGCCTTAACACTTGGCCACCATGCCTGCAAGACAAGTATTACAATTTTGTTTTCTATACTTACTATTCTTCTGAACTTTTCCAAGCATTCTGTCTTTAGTAAAGTAGGGGATGACTAAATAACATAATTCATGTGAAGTTAGTTCTGTACTGGAGCCACTGATTTAAATTACCTGAGGGAGGCAAGGACCCCAACATTTAGGAGACCTAGAAATACTCTAATCATATTCAATTGCTTATGTTAACCTGTCACACATTTTCTTTATGATATGATGGTTATTGTCGAGTGTTTTTCTCATAGAATGGTATATCTTCAATAACTTCACAATGAATGATAACCAAGATGGACCAAGTTTAAATAGGCCCTTTTTGAAAGGCACGGATGGGGATTGAAGCCATGATCTTCGGTTTACGAGACCGACGCCTTACCACTTGGCCACCATGCCTGCAAAATAACTATTACAATTTTGTTTTCTATAGTTATAATTCTTCTAAACTGTGCCAATCATTCTGTCTTTAGTAATGTAGGGGATGACTAAATAACATAATTCATGTGAAGTTAGTTCTGTACTGGTACCACTGATCTAGATTACCGGAGGGTGGTAAGGACGCCAACATTTAGGAGATCTAGAAATACTCTGCAATAATATTCAATTGCTTATGTTGTCAGACATTTCTTTATGATATGATGGTTAGAATCACATTGTCTATTGAGTGTTTTCCTCATAGACTGGTATATCCTCAATATCTTAACAATGAATGATCACCAAGATAAAACAATTTTAAATAGGCCCTTTTTGAAAGGCACAGAGGGGGAATGAACCCATGATCTTTGGTTTACGAGACCGACGCCTTAACACTTGGCCACCATGCCTGCAAGACTAGTATTAAAATTTTGTTTTCTATACTTACTATTCTTCTCAACTTTGCCAAGCATTCTGTCTTTAGTAAAGTAGGGGATGACTAAATAACATAATTCATGTGAAGTTAGTTCTGTACTGGAGCCACTGATCTAGATTACCGGAGGGTGGTAAGGACGCCAAAATTTAGGAGATCTAGAAATACTCTGCAATAATATTCAATTGCTTATGTTGTCAGACATTTCTTTATGATATGATGGTTAGAATCACATTGTCTATTGAGTGTTTTCCTCATAGACTGGTATATCCTCAATATCTTAACAATGAATGATCACCAAGATAAAACAAATTTAAGTAGGCCCTTTTTGAAAGGCACAGAGAGGGATTGAACCCATGATCTTTGGTTTTTGAGACCGACGCCTTAACACTTGGCCACCATGCCTGCAAGACTAGTATTAAAATTTTGTTTTCTATACTTACTATTCTTCTCAACTTTGCCAAGCATTCTGTCTTTAGTAAAGTAGGGGATGACTAAATAACATAATTCATGTGAAGTTAGTTCTGTACTGGAGCCACTGATCTAGATTACCGGAGGGTGGTAAGGACGCCAAAATTTAGGAGATCTAGAAATACTCTGCAATAATATTCAATTGCTTATGTTGTCAGACATTTCTTTATGATATGATGGTTAGAATCACATTGTCTATTGAGTGTTTTCCTCATAGACTGGTATATCCTCAATATCTTAACAATGAATGATCACCAAGATAAAACAAATTTAAGTAGGCCCTTTTTGAAAGGCACAGAGAGGGATTGAACCCATGATCTTTGGTTTTTGAGACCGACGCCTTAACACTTGGCCACCATGCCTGCAAGACAAGTATTACAATTTTGTTTTCTATACTTACTATTCTTCTGAACTTTTCCAAGCATTCTGTCTTTAGTAAAGTAGGGGATGACTAAATAACATAATTCATGTGAAGTTAGTTCTGTACTGGAGCCACTGATTTAAATTACCTGAGGGAGGCAAGGACCCCAACATTTAGGAGACCTAGAAATACTCTAATCATATTCAATTGCTTATGTTAACCTGTCACACATTTTCTTTATGATATGATGGTTATTGTTGAGTGTTTTTCTCATAGAATGGTATATCTTCATTAACTTCACAATGAATGATAACCAAGATGGACCAAGTTTAAATAGGCCCTTTTTGAAAGGCACGGATGGGGATTGAAGCCATGATCTTCGGTTTACGAGACCGACGCCTTAGCACTTGGCCACCATGCCTGCAAAATAACTATTACAATTTTGTTTTCTATAGTTATAATTCTTCTAAACTGTGCCAATCATTCTGTCTTTAGTAATGTAGGGGATGACTAAATAACATAATTCATGTGAAGTTAGTTCTGTACTGGTACCACTGATCTAGATTACCGGAGGGTGGTAAGGATGCCAACATTTAGGAGATCTAGAAATACTCTGCAATAATATTCAATTGCTTATGTTGTCAGACATTTCTTTATGATATGATGGTTAGAGTCACATTGTCTATTGAGTGTTTTCCTCATAGACTGGTATATCCTCAATATCTTAACAATGAATGATCACCAAGATAAAACAAGTTTAAGTAGGCCCTTTTTGAAAGGCACAGAGAGGGATTGAACCCATGATCTTTGGTTTTTGAAGCCGATGCCTTAACACTTGGCCACCATGCCTGCAAGACAAGTATTACAATTTTGTTTTCTATACTTACTATTCTTCTGAACTTTTCCAAGCATTCTGTCTTTAGTAAAGTAGGGGATGACTAAATAACATAATTCATGTGAAGTTAGTTCTGTACTGGAGCCACTGATTTAAATTACCTGAGGGAGGCAAGGACCCCAACATTTAGGAGACCTAGAAATACTCTAATCATATTCAATTGCTTATGTTAACCTGTCACACATTTTCTTTATGATATGATGGTTATTGTCGAGTGTTTTTCTCATAGAATGGTATATCTTCAATAACTTCACAATGAATGATAACCAAGATGGACCAAGTTTAAATAGGCCCTTTTTGAAAGGCACGGATGGGGATTGAAGCCATGATCTTCGGTTTACGAGACCGACGCCTTACGACTTGGCCACCATGCCTGCAAAATAACTATTACAATTTTGTTTTCTATAGTTATAATTCTTCTAAACTGTGCCAATCATTCTGTCTTTAGTAATGTAGGGGATGACTAAATAACATAATTCATGTGAAGTTAGTTCTGTACTGGTACCACTGATCTAGATTACCGGAGGGTGGTAAGGATGCCAACATTTAGGAGATCTAGAAATACTCTGCAATAATATTCAATTGCTTATGTTGTCAGACATTTCTTTATGATATGATGGTTAGAGTCACATTGTCTATTGAGTGTTTTCCTCATAGACTGGTATATCCTCAATATCTTAACAATGAATGATCACCAAGATAAAACAAGTTTAAGTAGGCCCTTTTTGAAAGGCACAGAGAGGGATTGAACCCATGATCTTTGGTTTTTGAGGCCGACGCCTTAACACTTGGCCACCATGCCTGCAAGACAAGTATTACAATTTTGTTTTCTATACTTACTATTCTTCTGAACTTTTCCAAGCATTCTGTCTTTAGTAAAGTAGGGGATGACTAAATAACATAATTCATGTGAAGTTAGTTCTGTACTGGAGCCACTGATTTAAATTACCTGAGGGAGGCAAGGACCCCAACATTTAGGAGACATAGAAATACTCTAATCATATTCAATTGCTTATGTTAACCTGTCACACATTTTCTTTATGGTATGATGGTTATTGTCGAGTGTTTTTCTCATAGAATGGTATATCTTCAATAACTTCACAATGAATGATAACCAAGATGGACCAAGTTTAAATAGGCCCTTTTTGAAAGGCACGGATGGGGATTGAAGCCATGATCTTCGGTTTACGAGACCGACGCCTTACCACTTGGCCACCATGCCTGCAAAATAACTATTACAATTTTGTTTTCTATAGTTATAATTCTTCTAAACTGTGCCAATCATTCTGTCTTTAGTAATGTAGGGGATGACTAAATAACATAATTCATGTGAAGTTAGTTCTGTACTGGTACCACTGATCTAGATTACCGGAGGGTGGTAAGGACGCCAACATTTAGGAGATCTAGAAATACTCTGCAATAATATTCAATTGCTTATGTTGTCAGACATTTCTTTATGATATGATGGTTAGAATCACATTGTCTATTGAGTGTTTTCCTCATAGACTGGTATATCCTCAATATCTTAACAATGAATGATCACCAAGATAAAACAATTTTAAATAGGCCCTTTTTGAAAGGCACAGAGGGGGAATGAACCCATGATCTTTGGTTTACGAGACCGACGCCTTAACACTTGGCCACCATGCCTGCAAGACTAGTATTAAAATTTTTGTTTTCTATACTTACTATTCTTCTCAACTTTGCCAAGCATTCTGTCTTTAGTAAAGTAGGGGATGACTAAATAACATAATTCATGTGAAGTTAGTTCTGTACTGGAGCTACTGATCTAGATTACCGGAGGGTGGTAAGGACGCCAACATTTAGGAGATCTAGAAATACTCTGCAATAATATTCAATTGCTTATGTTGTCAGACATTTCTTTATGATATGATGGTTAGAATCACATTGTCTATTGAGTGTTTTCCTCATAGACTGGTATATCCTCAATATCTTAACAATGAATGATCACCAAGATAAAACAAGTTTAAGTAGGCCCTTTTTGAAAGGCACAGAGAGGGATTGAACCCATGATCTTTGGTTTTTGAGACCGACGCCTTAACACTTGGCCACCATGCCTGCAAGACAAGTATTACAATTTTGTTTTCTATACTTACTATTCTTCTGAACTTTTCCAAGCATTCTGTCTTTAGTAAAGTAGGGGATGACTAAATAACATAATTCATGTGAAGTTAGTTCTGTACTGGAGCCACTGATTTAAATTACCTGAGGGAGGCAAGGACCCCAACATTTAGGAGACCTAGAAATACTCTAATCATATTCAATTGCTTATGTTAACCTGTCACACATTTTCTTTATGATATGATGGTTATTGTTGAGTGTTTTTCTCATAGAATGGTATATCTTCAATAACTTCACAATGAATGATAACCAAGATGGACCAAGTTTAAATAGGCCATTCTTGAAAGGCACGGATGGGGATTGAACCCATGATCTTGGGTTTACGAGACCGACGCCTTACCACTTGGCCACCATGCCTGCAAAATAACTATTACAATTTTGTTTTCTATAGTTATAATTCTTCTAAACTGTGCCAATCATTCTGTCTTTAGTAAAGTAGGGGATGACTAAATAACATAATTCATGTGAAGTTAGTTCTGTACTGGTACCACTGATCTAGATTACCGGAGGGTGGTAAGGACGCCAACATTTAGGAGATCTAGAAATACTCTGCAATAATATTCAATTGCTTATGTTGTCAGACATTTCTTTATGATATGATGGTTAGAATCACATTGTCTATTGAGTGTTTTCCTCATAGACTGGTATATCCTCAATATCTTAACAATGAATGATCACCAAGATAAAACAAGTTTAAATAGGCCCTTTTTGAAAGGCACAGAGGGGGAATGAACCCATGATCTTCGGTTTACGAGACCGACGCTTTACCACTTGGCCACCATGCCTGCAAAATAACTATTACAATTTTGTTTTCTATAGTTATAATTCTTCTAAACTGTGCCAATCATTCTGTCTTTAGTAATGTAGGGGATGACTAAATAACCTAATTCATGTGAAGTTAGTTCTGTACTGGTACCACTGATCTAGATTACCGGAGGGTGGTAAGGACGCCAACATTTAGGAGATCTAGAAATACTCTGCAATAATATTCAATTGCTTATGTTGTCAGACATTTCTTTATGATATGATGGTTAGAATCACATTGTCTATTGAGTGTTTTCCTCATAGACTGGTATATCCTCAATATCTTAACAATGAATGATCACCAAGATAAAACAAGTTTAAATAGGCCCTTTTTGAAAGGCACATAGGGGGAATGAACCCATGATCTTTGGTTTACGAGACCGACGCCTTAACACTTGGCCACCATGCCTGCAAGACAAGTATTTCAATTTTGTTTTCTATACTTACTATTCTTCTGAACTTTGCCAAGCATTCTGTCTTTAGTAAAGTAGGGGATGACTAAATAACATAATTCATGTGAAGTTAGTTCTGTACTGGAGCCACTGATCTAGATTACCGGAGGGTGGTAAGGACGCCAACATTTAGGAGATCTAGAAATACTCTGCAATAATATTCAATTGCTTATGTTGTCAGACATTTCTTTATGATATGATGGTTAGAATCACATTGTCTATTGAGTGTTTTCCTCATAGACTGGTATATCCTCAATATCTTAACAATGAATGATCACCAAGATAAAACAAGTTTAAGTAGGCCCTTTTTGAAAGGCACAGAGAGGGATTGAACCCATGATCTTTGGTTTTTGAGACCGACGCCTTAAGGCGAGACACTGCAGGTGAATAGTCAAATATACTTTTTTTGTTGATTTTGAGATTTTGTTATATTTTGCTTCCTAAACATGTCTTCTATGAAACTAGTGACAATAAAACGTCAATAACACACATTTAGTTGTTTATTTTACATCATTTTGCCTTATTGCATCCATAAATGTGCACATATTTAATGGGGAAGTGCCTCATTTGCATATATAAACATACATTTCAGAAAACTTGCAATATATTTTTTCTTAGTTTATATGTACATAACAAATTGGGAAAGTTTCATAGTGATATCTATTAAAAAAATGTTTGCCTATTAGGGGGTACTACACTGTACTACACTGTTTGTAGCCTGTGTGTAGTTCTGTTCAGTTCAATAACATCATTATTATTATTATTATTATTATTCAGTTATCAGGCATGTGTTTAGGTTGTCTATTACTAATGGTTTGATTAGGTATTGTGTTTGTAAATATGTTTAAAAAAAAAAGTATGGCATTTTACAATACAGAACTTTGAAGGCGTTTTCCCAGAAATGAGTTTTAAGAGTTTTTCCTCATACTCTGAGCCAGAAATCTCCACTTCAGTAGCACTCACATACACCAAACCTTCCAGTTCTATTCATATCTATGTTCTGAAGGTATTTACAGAAGGGTTTGTTGATATCGCATTCATACCCTGATTTATATCACACTTTATTCCTAAAAACATGGCGAAATATGGAATTTTACCATAAAAATGGACTGAATGGAGTATTTTCTGATTTATGGAGTGATAAAAGGAGATATCCAAAATCCCCTCTGTAATAACCTTTGGCTCTAATATGTCAACAAAATGAAACTATAATTTTGAAAATGGCTTTATCCAATGTTCAGATTTCTGTCCTGGAATTATATGCAAATTGGTGCATATTTAAGTAGATAATGCCTCATTTGCATATTTAAACATACAATTTCAGAAAACGTGTAATACAAAAAAGTCTTGTCTTAATATAAGTAATCAACTGGGGAAGTTTCATTGTGATATCTATTAGTTAATTGTTTTACCCTATTCACCTGCAGTGTCTCCCCTTAACACTTGGCCACCATGCCTGCAAGACAAGTATTACAATTTTGTTTTCTATACTTACTATTCTTCTGAACTTTTCCAAGCATTCTGTCTTTAGTAAAGTAGGGGATGACTAAATAACATAATTCATGTGAAGTTAGTTCTGTACTGGAGCCACTGATTTAAATTACCTGAGGGAGGCAAGGACCCCAACATTTAGGAGACCTAGAAATACTCTAATCATATTCAATTGCTTATGTTAACCTGTCACACATTTTCTTTATGATATGATGGTTATTGTCAAGTGTTTTTCTCATAGAATGGTATATCTTCAATAACTTCACAATGAATGATAACCAAGATGGACCAAGTTTAAATAGGCCCTTTTTGAAAGGCACGGATGGGGAGGATTGAAGCCATGATCTTCGGTTTACGAGACCGACGCCTTACCACTTGGCCACCATGCCTGCAAAATAACTATTACAATTTTGTTTTCTATAGTTATAATTCTTCTAAACTGTGCCAATCATTCTGTCTTTAGTAATGTAGGGGATGACTAAATAACATAATTCATGTGAAGTTAGTTCTGTACTGGTACCACTGATCTAGATTACCGGAGGGTGGTAAGGATGCCAACATTTAGGAGATCTAGAAATACTCTGCAATAATATTCAATTGCTTATGTTGTCAGACATTTCTTTATGATATGATGGTTAGAGTCACATTGTCTATTGAGTGTTTTCCTCATAGACTGGTATATCCTCAATATCTTAACAAAGAATGATCACCAAGATAAAACAAGTTTAAATAGGCCCTTTTTGAAAGGCACAGAGAGGGATTGAACCCATGATCTTTGGTTTACGAGACCGACGCCTTAACACTTGGCCACCATGCCTGCAAGACAAGTATTACAATTTTGTTTTCTATAGTTATAATTCTTCTGAACTTTGCCAAGCATTCTGTCTTTAGTAATGTAGGGGATGACTAAATAACCTAATTCATGTGAAGTTAGTTCTGTACTGGAGCCACTGATTTAAATTACCTGAGGGAGGCAAGGACCCCAACATTTAGGAGACCTAGAAATACTCTAATCATATTCAATTGCATATGTTAACCTGTCACACATTTTCTTTATGATATGATGGTTATTGTCGAGTGTTTTTCTCATAGAATGGCATATCTTCAATAACTTCACAATGAATGATAACCAAGATGGACCAAGTTTAAATAGGCCATTCTTGAAAGGCACGGATGGGGATTGAATCCATGATCTTCGGTTTACTAGACCGACGCCTTACCACTTGGCCACCATGCCTGCAAAATAACTATTACAATTTTGTTTACTATAGTTATAATTCTTCTAAACTGTGCCAATCATTCTGTCTTTAGTAATGTAGGGGATGACTAAATAACATAATTCATGTGAAGTTAGTTCTGTACTGGTACCACTGATCTAGATTACCGGAGGGTGGTAAGGACGCCAACATTTAGGAGATCTGGAAATACTCTGCAATAATATTCAATTGCTTATGTTGTCAGACATTTCTTTATGATATGATGGTTAGAATCACATTGTCTATTGAGTGTTTTCCTCATAGACTGGTATATCCTCAATATCTTAACAATGAACGATCACCAAGATAAAACAAGTTTAAATAGGCATTTTTTGAAAGGCACAGAGAGGGATTGAACCCATGATTATACGACTATGCTTGCACCTCATGGTACCAAAGCACCTCAAAGGCGCTAAAAACAAAATTACAAACATCTCAAAACAAACTGGTCAGACTACTGCTTGACCTTACTCCTAGAACCCACCTCACCCCTGCCCACTTCGACAACCTAGGATGGCTTAGAGTAGACGACAGAGTACAACAACTTGCAATGGGCCTGGTCTACAAGATACACTACACGACCAAGGTACCCATGTACATGTCAAAATACTTCCCAAAGGTCAGTGAATACCACGATCACAACACCAGAGGGAGCTCCACAAATCATGTCAAACCCAGATTCGGCTCAAATAAGGGACTAAACACGTTTCGCAATTATGCCACATCAATGTGGAACGCCCTACCCAAAGCTGTAAAGGAATGTGGATCACTACCCACTTTCAAAACCTCTCTCAAGGGACACCTACGGGAGACTGCAATTCAACACTGGCCCCTGTAAATATCCTAACCCAATCATTCCAACCCCCTCCAATGTACAGTCATTTACCTAGTATGGTTTTGTCAATAGTTCAATGCACAATTGTGTTTGTTTGTACAGTGTCTCCTCCCCCCCCCCTCAATGTACAGTGTTACTTGTTTATACAGTGTGCCCCCCGCCCCCCCCCCCCCCCCAACCACCTCCAATGTAAATTACCCAGTATGGTTGTCAATATCCCAATGTACCCAACCCCCCCCACCCAACCTCCAATGTACAGTTTCTACGTCAAATGTATATACTCCCTTTTCTTGACTCCTTCTGTATCACAAACAGTACTGTATTTGCAAATCTGGTATGTCATAAATGTATAGATGTAGCAGTACTGACTATCTGTATGTCATGTATGTCATATATGTCTATATGAATTGAAAATGGGGGACCCTGATGGAAACAAGACAAACGTCTTTCTCAGGTCTGCATCCCCTTAACAATTGTATGTATTGAGCCGTACTGTATTGTACCCATTCTGCAATCTGTTAAATAAAGTTTTCATTCATTCATTCATTCATGATCTTTGGTTTACGAGACCGACGCCTTAACACTTGGCCACCATGCCTGCAAGACAAGTATTACAATTTTGTTTTCTATACTTACTATTCTTATGAACTTTGCCAAGCATTCTGTCTTTAATAAAGTAGGGGATGACTAAATAACATAATTCATGTGAAGTTAGTTCTGTACTGGAGCCACTGATTTAAATTACCTGAGGGAGGCAAGGACCCCAACATTTAGGAGACATAGAAATACTCTAATCATATTCAATTGCTTATGTTAACCTGTCACACATTTTCTTTATGGTATGATGGTTATTGTCGAGTGTTTTTCTCATAGAATGGTATATCTTCAATAACTTCACAATGAATGATAACCAAGATGGACCAATTTTAAATAGGCCATTCTTGAAAGGCACGGATGGGGATTGAACCCATGATCTTCGGTTTACAAGACCGACGCCTTACCACTTGGCCACCATGCCTGCAAAATAACTATTACAATTTTGTTTTCTATAGTTTTAATTCTTCTAAACTGTGCCAATCATTCTGTCTTTAGTAATGTAGGGGATAACTAAATAACCTAATTCATGTGAAGTTAGTTCTGTACTGGTACCACTGATCTAGATTACCGGAGGGTGGTAAGGACGCCAACATTTAGGAGATCTAGAAATACTCTGCAATAATATTCAATTGCTTATGTTGTCAGACATTTCTTTATGATATGATGGTTAGAATCACATTGTCTATTGAGTGTTTTCCTCATAGACTGGTATATCCTCAATATCTTAACAATGAATGATCACCAAGATAAAACAAGTTTAAATAGGCCCTTTTTGAAAGGCACAGAGGGGGAATGAACCCATGATCTTCGGTTTACGAGACCGACGCTTTACCACTTGGCCACCATGCCTGCAAAATAACTATTACAATTTTGTTTTCTATAGTTATAATTCTTCTAAACTGTGCCAATCATTCTGTCTTTAGTAATGTAGGGGATGACTAAATAACCTAATTCATGTGAAGTTAGTTCTGTACTGGTACCACTGATCTAGATTACCGGAGGGTGGTAAGGACGCCAACATTTAGGAGATCTAGAAATACTCTGCAATAATATTCAATTGCTTATGTTGTCAGACATTTCTTTATGATATGATGGTTAGAATCACATTGTCTATTGAGTGTTTTCCTCATAGACTGGTATATCCTCAATATCTTAACAATGAATGATCACCAAGATAAAACAAGTTTAAATAGGCCCTTTTTGAAAGGCACAGAGGGGGAATGAACCCATGATCTTTGGTTTACGAGACCGACGCCTTAACACTTGGCCACCATGCCTGCAAGACAAGTATTACAATTTTGTTTTCTATACTTACTATTCTTCTGAACTTTGCCAAGCATTCTGTCTTTAGTAAAGTAGGGGATGACTAAATAACATAATTCATGTGAAGTTAGTTCTGTACTGGAGCCACTGATCTAGATTACCGGAGGGTGGTAAGGACGCCAACATTTAGGAGATCTGGAAATACTCTGCAATAATATTCAATTGCTTATGTTGTCAGACATTTCTTTATGATATGATGGTTAGAATCACATTGTCTATTGAGTGTTTTCCTCATAGACTGGTATATCCTCAATATCTTAACAATGAATGATCACCAAGATAAAACAAGTTTAAGTAGGCCCTTTTTGAAAGGCACAGAGAGGGATTGAACCCATGATCTTTGGTTTTTGAGACCGACGCCTTAAGGCGAGACACTGCAGGTGAATAGTCAAATATACTTTTTTTGTTGATTTTGAGATTTTGTTATATTTTGCTTCCTAAACATGTCTTCTATGAAACTAGTGACAATAAAACGTCAATAACACACATTTAGTTGTTTATTTTACATCATTTTGCCTTATTGCATCCATAAATGTGCACATATTTAATGGGGAAGTGCCTCATTTGCATATATAAACATACATTTCAGAAAACTTGCAATATATTTTTTCTTAGTTTATATGTACATAACAAATTGGGAAAGTTTCATAGTGATATCTATTCAAAAAATGTTTGCCTATTAGGGGGTACTACACTGTACTACACTGTTTGTAGCCTGTGTGTAGTTCTGTTCAGTTCAATAACATCATTATTATTATTATTATTATTATTATTCAGTTATCAGGCATGTGTTTAGGTTGTCTATTACTAATGGTTTGATTAGGTATTGTGTTTGTAAATATGTTTAAAAAAAAAAGTATGGCATTTTACAATACAGAACTTTGAAGGCGTTTTCCCAGAAATTAGTTTTAAGAGTTTTTCCTCATACTCTGAGCCAGAAATCTCCACTTCAGTAGCACTCACATACACCAAACCTTCCAGTTCTATTCATATCTATGTTCTGAAGGTATTTACAGAAGGGTTTGTTGATATCGCATTCATACCCTGATTTATATCACACTTTATTCCTAAAAACATGGCGAAATATGGAATTTTACCATAAAAATGGACTGAATGGAGTATTTTCTGATTTATGGAGTGATAAAAGGAGATATCCAAAATCCCCTCTGTAATAACCTTTGGCTCTAATATGTCAACAAAATGAAACTATAATTTTGAAAATGGCTTTATCCAATGTTCAGATTTCTGTCCTGGAATTATATGCAAATTGGTGCATATTTAAGTAGATAATGCCTCATTTGCATATTTAAACATACAATTTCAGAAAACGTGTAATACAAAAAAGTCTTGTCTTAATATAAGTAATCAACTGGGGAAGTTTCATTGTGATATCTATTAGTTAATTGTTTTACCCTATTCACCTGCAGTGTCTCCCCTTAACACTTGGCCACCATGCCTGCAAGACAAGTATTACAATTTTGTTTTCTATATTTACTATTCTTCTGAACTTTTCCAAGCATTCTGTCTTTAGTAAAGTAGGGGATGACTAAATAACATAATTCATGTGAAGTTAGTTCTGTACTGGAGCCACTGATTTAAATTACCTGAGGGAGGCAAGGACCCCAACATTTAGGAGACCTAGAAATACTCTAATCATATTCAATTGCTTATGTTAACCTGTCACACATTTTCTTTATGATATGATGGTTATTGTCAAGTGTTTTTCTCATAGAATGGTATATCTTCAATAACTTCACAATGAATGATAACCAAGATGGACCAAGTTTAAATAGGCCCTTTTTGAAAGGCACGGATGGGGATTGAAGCCATGATCTTCGGTTTACGAGACCGACGCCTTACCACTTGGCCACCATGCCTGCAAAATAACTATTACAATTTTGTTTTCTATAGTTATAATTCTTCTAAACTGTGCCAATCATTCTGTCTTTAGTAATGTAGGGGATGACTAAATAACATAATTCATGTGAAGTTAGTTCTGTACTGGTACCACTGATCTAGATTACCGGAGGGTGGTAAGGATGCCAACATTTAGGAGATCTAGAAATACTCTGCAATAATATTCAATTGCTTATGTTGTCAGACATTTCTTTATGATATGATGGTTAGAGTCACATTGTCTATTGAGTGTTTTCCTCATAGACTGGTATATCCTCAATATCTTAACAAAGAATGATCACCAAGATAAAACAAGTTTAAATAGGCCCTTTTTGAAAGGCACAGAGAGGGATTGAACCCATGATCTTTGGTTTACGAGACCGACGCCTTAACACTTGGCCACCATGCCTGCAAGACAAGTATTACAATTTTGTTTTCTATAGTTATAATTCTTCTGAACTTTGCCAAGCATTCTGTCTTTAGTAATGTAGGGGATGACTAAATAACCTAATTCATGTGAAGTTAGTTCTGTACTGGAGCCACTGATTTAAATTACCTGAGGGAGGCAAGGACCCCAACATTTAGGAGACCTAGAAATACTCTAATCATATTCAATTGCATATGTTAACCTGTCACACATTTTCTTTATGATATGATGGTTATTGTCGAGTGTTTTTCTCATAGAATGGCATATCTTCAATAACTTCACAATGAATGATAACCAAGATGGACCAAGTTTAAATAGGCCATTCTTGAAAGGCACGGATGGGGATTGAATCCATGATCTTCGGTTTACTAGACCGACGCCTTACCACTTGGCCACCATGCCTGCAAAATAACTATTACAATTTTGTTTACTATAGTTATAATTCTTCTAAACTGTGCCAATCATTCTGTCTTTAGTAATGTAGGGGATGACTAAATAACATAATTCATGTGAAGTTAGTTCTGTACTGGTACCACTGATCTAGATTACCGGAGGGTGGTAAGGACGCCAACATTTAGGAGATCTGGAAATACTCTGCAATAATATTCAATTGCTTATGTTGTCAGACATTTCTTTATGATATGATGGTTAGAATCACATTGTCTATTGAGTGTTTTCCTCATAGACTGGTATATCCTCAATATCTTAACAATGAACGATCACCAAGATAAAACAAGTTTAAATAGGCATTTTTTGAAAGGCACAGAGAGGGATTGAACCCATGATCTTTGGTTTACGAGACCGACGCCTTAACACTTGGCCACCATGCCTGCAAGACAAGTATTACAATTTTGTTTTCTATACTTACTATTCTTATGAACTTTGCCAAGCATTCTGTCTTTAATAAAGTAGGGGATGACTAAATAACATAATTCATGTGAAGTTAGTTCTGTACTGGAGCCACTGATTTAAATTACCTGAGGGAGGCAAGGACCCCAACATTTAGGAGACCTAGAAATACTCTAATCATATTCAATTGCATATGTTAACCTGTGAGACATTTTCTTTATGATATGATGTTTATTGTCGAGTGTTTTTCTCATAGAATGGTATATCTTCAATAACTTCACAATGAATGATAACCAAGATGGACCAAGTTTAAATAGGCCATTCTTGAAAGGCACGGATGGGGATTGAATCCATGATCTTCGGTTTACTAGACCGACGCCTTACCACTTGGCCACCATGCCTGCAAAATAACTATTACAATTTTGTTTTCTATAGTTATAATTCTTCTAAACTGTGCCAATCATTCTGTCTTTAGTAATGTAGGGGATGACTAAATAACCTAATTCATGTGAAGTTAGTTCTGTACTGGTACCACTGATCTAGATTACCGGAGGGTGGTAAGGACGCCAACATTTAGGAGATCTAGAAATACTCTGCAATAATATTCAATTGCTTATGTTGTCAGACATTTCTTTATGATATGATGGTTAGAATCACATTGTCTATTGAGTGTTTTCCTCATAGACTGGTATATCCTCAATATCTTAACAATGAATGATCACCAAGATAAAACAAGTTTAAATAGGCCCTTTTTGAAAGGCACAGAGGGGGAATGAACCCATGATCTTTGGTTTACGAGACCGACGCCTTAACACTTGGCCACCATGCCTGCAAGACAAGTATTACAATTTTGTTTTCTATACTTACTATTCTTCTGAACTTTGCCAAGCATTCTGTCTTTAGTAAAGTAGGGGATGACTAAATAACATAATTCATGTGAAGTTAGTTCTGTACTGGAGCCACTGATCTAGATTACCGGAGGGTGGTAAGGACGCCAACATTTAGGAGATCTAGAAATACTCTGCAATAATATTCAATTGCTTATGTTGTCAGACATTTCTTTATGATATGATGGTTAGAATCACATTGTCTATTGAGTGTTTTCCTCATAGACTGGTATATCCTCAATATCTTAACAATGAATGATCACCAAGATAAAACAAGTTTAAGTAGGCCCTTTTTGAAAGGCACAGAGAGGGATTGAACCCATGATCTTTGGTTTTTGAGACCGACGCCTTAAGGCGAGACACTGCAGGTGAATAGTCAAATATACTTTTTTTGTTGATTTTGAGATTTTGTTATATTTTGCTTCCTAAACATGTCTTCTATGAAACTAGTGACAATAAAACGTCAATAACACACATTTAGTTGTTTATTTTACATCATTTTGCCTTATTGCATCCATAAATGTGCACATATTTAATGGAGAAGTGCCTCATTTGCATATATAAACATACATTTCAGAAAACTTGCAATATATTTTTTCTTAGTTTATATGTACATAACAAATTGGGAAAGTTTCATAGTGATATCTATTCAAAAAATGTTTGCCTATTAGGGGGTACTACACTGTACTACACTGTTTGTAGCCTGTGTGTAGTTCTGTTCAGTTCAATAACATCATTATTATTATTATTATTATTATTATTCAGTTATCAGGCATGTGTTTAGGTTGTCTATTACTAATGGTTTGATTAGGTATTGTGTTTGTAAATATGTTTAAAAAAAAAAGTATGGCATTTTACAATACAGAACTTTGAAGGCGTTTTCCCAGAAATGAGTTTTAAGAGTTTTTCCTCATACTCTGAGCCAGAAATCTCCACTTCAGTAGCACTCACATACACCAAACCTTCCAGTTCTATTCATATCTATGTTCTGAAGGTATTTACAGAAGGGTTTGTTGATATCGCATTCATACCCTGATTTATATCACACTTTATTCCTAAAAACATGGCGAAATATGGAATTTTACCATAAAAATGGACTGAATGGAGTATTTTCTGATTTATGGAGTGATAAAAGGAGATATCCAAAATCCCCTCTGTAATAACCTTTGGCTCTAATATGTCAACAAAATGAAACTATAATTTTGAAAATGGCTTTATCCAATGTTCAGATTTCTGTCCTGGAATTATATGCAAATTGGTGCATATTTAAGTAGATAATGCCTCATTTGCATATTTAAACATACAATTTCAGAAAACGTGTAATACAAAAAAGTCTTGTCTTAATATAAGTAATCAACTGGGGAAGTTTCATTGTGATATCTATTAGTTAATTGTTTTACCCTATTCACCTGCAGTGTCTCCTCTTTCAGTGCCACTCACGAGATTTCTCGTGTTTTTTTATAGGTGGTTGCTAGCCACTCACGAGATTTCTCGGAATTTTTTTTTTTTAATTTTTTTTGCGATCTGAAAAATTTTTGCATCACCCGAGCCTACCCGAGTATTGCCGAGCTGCGCCGGTGATCACTGTGGAAAAAAGCGCCCCCTGTCGTCTCCCAGATGACATAAGTGATTTTGGAATGGACTCAATGAAAATGAATGGGGAAAAAAATCCGGTACTCCACATTTTCCAGTTCACTGATCCAGCCGGGGTTACTAGAGTTCATTCTGGAGCCTCAGATCTCCGCGGATCATGGAGAACCACTGTGTCGCGTTGGATCCATACACGTATCGATTTTTTCGAATGGTGATCAGGAATTGGAATATACCAGTTGGATACCATCTGATGTCAGGTAAGGACTCTATGTTATCAGTGGTAGGATAATCAGAGTAATTTTGATGAAGTTATAAGCTGTTTTGTGAAATCTCTTCTTTCGTTTTCACTGTAAAAGTCCGAGAGGAAATCAACAAGGCGATTGTCCGCGCGCGGCCGTAATGTGCGTGCGTGCACGTATAATATTGATCATCTAGCGTTTATTTGAAAACGATTCATAAAAAGGCCGACGAATATCAACGTTGTGGAATATTCCACTAAAAGACGATTTTCATAGAATGCTCCAGAATGAGTTGTTTTTTATATCAAAACGGGGGCTTTTCTAACTGCTCTGAAACGGCAACGACGCGATAAAAAAACAATCTGCCTTCACAGCACTGTCTGGAACATAGTCTTTGATAATGCGATGGGCAGATTAGACACATAGCCATAATTTAAAACATAGATTAGGCGATATTAACGTTAACATTGGCGCGTATGGTGGCATTCAAGCGGTAAAATGGAAAACCAGGCATGGCATTTAAAGAGTTAACACTTGGCCACCATGCCTGCAAGACAAGTATTACAATTTTGTTTTCTATACTTACTATTCTTCTGAACTTTTCCAAGCATTCTGTCTTTAGTAAAGTAGGGGATGACTAAATAACATAATTCATGTGAAGTTAGTTCTGTACTGGAGCCACTGATTTAAATTACCTGAGGGAGGCAAGGACCCCAACATTTAGGAGACCTAGAAATACTCGAATCATATTCAATTGCATATGTTAACCTGTGAGACATTTTCTTTATGATATGATGTTTATTGTCGAGTGTTTTTCTCATAGAATGGTATATCTTCAATAACTTCACAATGAATGATAACCAAGATGGACCAAGTTTAAATAGGCCATTCTTGAAAGGCACGGATGGGGATTGAACCCATGATCTTCGGTTTACGAGACCGACGCCTTACCACTTGGCCACCATGCCTGCAAAAAAATTTTACAATTTTGTTTTCTATAGTTATAATTCTTCTAAACAGTGCCAATCATTCTGTCTTTAGTAATGTAGGGGATGACTAAATAACATAATTCATGTGAAGTTAGTTCTGTACTGGTACCACTGATCTAGATTACCGGAGGGTGGTAAGGAGGCCAACATTTAGGAGATCTAGAAATACTCTGCAATAATATTCAATTGCTTATGTTGTCAGACATTTCTTTATGATATGATGGTTAGAATCACATTGTCTATTGAGTGTTTTCCTCATAGACTGGTATATCCTCAATATCTTAACAATGAATGATCACCAAGATAAAACAAGTTTAAGTAGGCCCTTTTTGAAAGGCACAGAGAGGGATTGAACCCATGATCTTTGGTTTTTGAGACCGACGCCTTAACACTTGGCCACCATGCCTGCAAGACAAGTATTACAATTTTGTTTTCTATACTTACTATTCTTCTGAACTTTTCCAAGCATTCTGTCTTTAGTAAAGTAGGGGATGACTAAATAACATAATTCATGTGAAGTTAGTTCTGTACTGGAGCCACTGATTTAAATTACCTGAGGGAGGCAAGGACCCCAACATTTAGGAGACCTAGAAATACTCTAATGATATTCAATTGCTTATGTTAACCTGTCACACATTTTCTTTATGATATGATGGTTATTGTTGAGTGTTTTTCTCATAGAATGGTATATCTTCAATAACTTCACAATGAATGATAACCAAGATGGACCAAGTTTAAATAGGCCATTCTTGAAAGGCACGGATGGGGATTGAACCCATGATCTTGGATTTACGAGACGGACGCCTTACCACTTGGCCACCATGCCTGCAAAATAACTATTACAATTTTGTTTTCTATAGTTATAATTCTTCTAAACTGTGCCAATCATTCTGTCTTTAGTAAAGTAGGGGATGACTAAATAACATAATTCATGTGAAGTTAGTTCTGTACTGGTACCACTGATCTAGATTACCGGAGGGTGGTAAGGACGCCAACATTTAGGAGATCTAGAAATACTCTGCAATAATATTCAATTGCTTATGTTGTCAGACATTTCTTTATGATATGATGGTTAGAATCACATTGTCTATTGAGTGTTTTCCTCATAGACTGGTATATCCTCAATATCTTAACAATGAATGATCACCAAGATAAAACAAGTTTAAATAGGCCCTTTTTGAAAGGCACAGAGGGGGAATGAACCCATGATCTTCGGTTTACGAGACCGACGCTTTACCACTTGGCCACCATGCCTGCAAAATAACTATTACAATTTTGTTTTCTATAGTTATAATTCTTCTAAACTGTGCCAATCATTCTGTCTTTAGTAATGTAGGGGATGACTAAATAACCTAATTCATGTGAAGTTAGTTCTGTACTGGTACCACTGATCTAGATTACCGGAGGGTGGTAAGGACGCCAACATTTAGGAGATCTAGAAATACTCTGCAATAATATTCAATTGCTTATGTTGTCAGACATTTCTTTATGATATGATGGTTAGAATCACATTGTCTATTGAGTGTTTTCCTCATAGACTGGTATATCCTCAATATCTTAACAATGAATGATCACCAAGATAAAACAAGTTTAAATAGGCCCTTTTTGAAAGGCACAGAGGGGGAATGAACCCATGATCTTTGGTTTACGAGACCGACGCCTTAACACTTGGCCACCATGCCTGCAAGACAAGTATTACAATTTTGTTTTCTATACTTACTATTCTTCTGAACTTTGCCAAGCATTCTGTCTTTAGTAAAGTAGGGGATGACTAAATAACATAATTCATGTGAAGTTAGTTCTGTACTGGAGCCACTGATCTAGATTACCGGAGGGTGGTAAGGACGCCAACATTTAGGAGATCTAGAAATACTCTGCAATAATATTCAATTGCTTATGTTGTCAGACATTTCTTTATGATATGATGGTTAGAATCACATTGTCTATTGAGTGTTTTCCTCATAGACTGGTATATCCTCAATATCTTAACAATGAATGATCACCAAGATAAAACAAGTTTAAGTAGGCCCTTTTTGAAAGGCACAGAGAGGGATTGAACCCATGATCTTTGGTTTTTGAGACCGACGCCTTAAGGCGAGACACTGCAGGTGAATAGTCAAATATACTTTTTTTGTTGATTTTGAGATTTTGTTATATTTTGCTTCCTAAACATGTCTTCTATGAAACTAGTGACAATAAAACGTCAATAACACACATTTAGTTGTTTATTTTACATCATTTTGCCTTATTGCATCCATAAATGTGCACATATTTAATGGGGAAGTGCCTCATTTGCATATATAAACATACATTTCAGAAAACTTGCAATATATTTTTTCTTAGTTTATATGTACATAACAAATTGGGAAAGTTTCATAGTGATATCTATTCAAACATGTTTTGCCTATTAGGGGGTACTACACTGTACTACACTGTTTGTAGCCTGTGTGTAGTTCTGTTCAGTTCAATAACATCATTATTATTATTATTATTATTATTATTATTATTATTATTATTATTATTATTATTATTATTATTATTATTCAGTTATCAGGCATGTGTTTAGGTTGTCTATTACTAATGGTTTGATTAGGTATTGTGTTTGTAAATATGTTTAAAAAAAAAAGTATGGCATTTTACAATACAGAACTTTGAAGGCGTTTTCCCAGAAATGAGTTTTAAGAGTTTTTCCTCATACTCTGAGCCAGAAATCTCCACTTCAGTAGCACTCACATACACCAAACCTTCCAGTTCTATTCATATCTATGTTCTGAAGGTATTTACAGAAGGGTTTGTTGATATCGCATTCATACCCTGATTTATATCACACGTTATTCCTAAAAACATGGCGAAATATGGAATTTTACCATAAAAATGGACTGAATGGAGTATTTTCTGATTTATGGAGTGATAAAAGGAGATATCCAAAATCCCCTCTGTAATAACCTTTGGCTCTAAGATGTCAACAAAATGAAACTATAATTTTGAAAATGGCTTTATCCAATGTTCAGATTTCTGTCCTGGAATTATATGCAAATTGGTGCATATTTAAGTAGATCATGCCTCATTTGCATATTTAAACATACAATTTCAGAAAACTTGTAATACAAAAAAGTCTTGTCTTAATATAAGTAATCAACTGGGGAAGTTTCATTGTGATATCTATTAGTTAATTGTTTTACCCTATTCACCTGCAGTGTCTCCCCTTAACACTTGGCCACCATCCTGCAAGACAAGTATTACAATTTTGTTTTCTATACTTACTATTCTTCTGAACTTTTCCAAGCATTCTGTCTTTAGTAAAGTCGGGGATGACTAAATAACATAATTCATGTGAAGTTAGTTCTGTACTGGAGCCACTGATTTAAATTACCTGAGGGAGGCAAGGACCCCAACATTTAGGAGACCTAGAAATACTCTAATCATATTCAATTGCTTAAGTTAACCTGTCACACATTTTCTTTATGATATGATGGTTATTGTCAAGTGTTTTTCTCATAGAATGGTATATCTTCAATAACTTCACAATGAATGATAACCAAGATGGACCAAGTTTAAATAGGCCCTTTTTGAAAGGCACGGATGGGGATTGAAGCCATGATCTTCGGTTTACGAGACCGACGCCTTACCACTTGGCCACCATGCCTGCAAAATAACTATTACAATTTTGTTTTCTATAGTTATAATTCTTCTAAACTGTGCCAATCATTCTGTCTTTAGTAATGTAGGGGATGACTAAATAACATAATTCATGTGAAGTTAGTTCTGTACTGGTACCACTGATCTAGATTACCGGAGGGTGGTAAGGATGCCAACATTTAGGAGATCTAGAAATACTCTGCAATAATATTCAATTGCTTATGTTGTCAGACATTTCTTTATGATATGATGGTTAGAGTCACATTGTCTATTGAGTGTTTTCCTCATAGACTGGTATATCCTCAATATCTTAACAAAGAATGATCACCAAGATAAAACAAGTTTAAATAGGCCCTTTTTGAAAGGCACAGAGAGGGATTGAACCCATGATCTTTGGTTTACGAGACCGACGCCTTAACACTTGGCCACCATGCCTGCAAGACAAGTATTACAATTTTGTTTTCTATAGTTATAATTCTTCTGAACTTTGCCAAGCATTCTGTCTTTAGTAATGTAGGGGATGACTAAATAACCTAATTCATGTGAAGTTAGTTCTGTACTGGAGCCACTGATTTAAATTACCTGAGGGAGGCAAGGACCCCAACATTTAGGAGACCTAGAAATACTCTAATCATATTCAATTGCATATGTTAACCTGTCACACATTTTCTTTATGATATGATGGTTATTGTCGAGTGTTTTTCTCATAGAATGGCATATCTTCAATAACTTCACAATGAATGATAACCAAGATGGACCAAGTTTAAATAGGCCATTCTTGAAAGGCACGGATGGGGATTGAATCCATGATCTTCGGTTTACTAGACCGACGCCTTACCACTTGGCCACCATGCCTGCAAAATAACTATTACAATTTTGTTTACTATAGTTATAATTCTTCTAAACTGTGCCAATCATTCTGTCTTTAGTAATGTAGGGGATGACTAAATAACATAATTCATGTGAAGTTAGTTCTGTACTGGTACCACTGATCTAGATTACCGGAGGGTGGTAAGGACGCCAACATTTAGGAGATCTGGAAATACTCTGCAATAATATTCAATTGCTTATGTTGTCAGACATTTCTTTATGATATGATGGTTAGAATCACATTGTCTATTGAGTGTTTTCCTCATAGACTGGTATATCCTCAATATCTTAACAATGAACGATCACCAAGATAAAACAAGTTTAAATAGGCATTTTTTGAAAGGCACAGAGAGGGATTGAACCCATGATCTTTGGTTTACGAGACCGACGCCTTAACACTTGGCCACCATGCCTGCAAGACAAGTATTACAATTTTGTTTTCTATACTTACTATTCTTATGAACTTTGCCAAGCATTCTGTCTTTAGTAAAGTAGGGGATGACTAAATAACATAATTCATGTGAAGTTAGTTCTGTACTGGAGCCACTGATTTAAATTACCTGAGGGAGGCAAGGACCCCAACATTTAGGAGACCTAGAAATACTCTAATCATATTCAATTGCATATGTTAACCTGTGAGACATTTTCTTTATGATATGATGTTTATTGTCGAGTGTTTTTCTCATAGAATGGTATATCTTCAATAACTTCACAATGAATGATAACCAAGATGGACCAAGTTTAAATAGGCCATTCTTGAAAGGCACGGATGGGGATTGAACCCATGATCTTCGGTTTACGAGACCGACGCCTTACCACTTGGCCACCATGCCTGCAAAAAAATATTACAATTTTGTTTTCTATAGTTATAATTCTTCTAAACAGTGCCAATCATTCTGTCTTTAGTAATGTAGGGGATGACTAAATAACATAATTCATGTGAAGTTAGTTCTGTACTGGTACCACTGATCTAGATTACCGGAGGGTGGTAAGGAGGCCAACATTTAGGAGATCTAGAAATACTCTGCAATAATATTCAATTGCTTATGTTGTCAGACATTTCTTTATGATATGATGGTTAGAATCACATTGTCTATTGAGTGTTTTCCTCATAGACTGGTATATCCTCAATATCTTAACAATGAATGATCACCAAGATAAAACAAGTTTAAGTAGGCCCTTTTTGAAAGGCACAGAGAGGGATTGAACCCATGATCTTTGGTTTTTGAGACCGACGCCTTAACACTTGGCCACCATGCCTGCAAGACAAGTATTACAATTTTGTTTTCTATACTTACTATTCTTCTGAACTTTTCCAAGCATTCTGTCTTTAGTAAAGTAGGGGATGACTAAATAACATAATTCATGTGAAGTTAGTTCTGTACTGGAGCCACTGATTTAAATTACCTGAGGGAGGCAAGGACCCCAACATTTAGGAGACCTAGAAATACTCTAATCATATTCAATTGCTTATGTTAACCTGTCACACATTTTCTTTATGATATGATGGTTATTGTTGAGTGTTTTTCTCATAGAATGGTATATCTTCAATAACTTCACAATGAATGATAACCAAGATGGACCAAGTTTAAATAGGCGATTCTTGAAAGGCACGGATGGGGATTGAACCCATGATCTTGGGTTTACGAGACCGACGCCTTACCACTTGGCCACCATGCCTGCAAAATAACTATTACAATTTTGTTTTCTATAGTTATAATTCTTCTAAACTGTGCCAATCATTCTGTCTTTAGTAAAGTAGGGGATGACTAAATAACATAATTCATGTGAAGTTAGTTCTGTACTGGTACCACTGATCTAGATTACCGGAGGGTGGTAAGGACGCCAACATTTAGGAGATCTAGAAATACTCTGCAATAATATTCAATTGCTTATGTTGTCAGACATTTCTTTATGATATGATGGTTAGAATCACATTGTCTATTGAGTGTTTTCCTCATAGACTGGTATATCCTCAATATCTTAACAATGAATGATCACCAAGATAAAACAAGTTTAAATAGGCCCTTTTTGAAAGGCACAGAGGGGGAATGAACCCATGATCTTCGGTTTACGAGACCGACGCTTTACCACTTGGTCACCATGCCTGCAAAATAACTATTACAATTTTGTTTTCTATAGTTATAATTCTTCTAAACTGTGCCAATCATTCTGTCTTTAGTAATGTAGGGGATGACTAAATAACCTAATTCATGTGAAGTTAGTTCTGTACTGGTACCACTGATCTAGATTACCGGAGGGTGGTAAGGACGCCAACATTTAGGAGATCTAGAAATACTCTGCAATAATATTCAATTGCTTATGTTGTCAGACATTTCTTTATGATATGATGGTTAGAATCACATTGTCTATTGAGTGTTTTCCTCATAGACTGGTATATCCTCAATATCTTAACAATGAATGATCACCAAGATAAAACAAGTTTAAATAGGCCCTTTTTGAAAGGCACAGAGGGGGAATGAACCCATGATCTTTGGTTTACGAGACCGACGCCTTAACACTTGGCCAACATGCCTGCAAGACAAGTATTACAATTTTGTTTTCTATACTTACTATTCTTCTGAACTTTGCCAAGCATTCTGTCTTTAGTAAAGTAGGGGATGACTAAATAACATAATTCATGTGAAGTTAGTTCTGTACTGGAGCCACTGATCTAGATTACCGGAGGGTGGTAAGGACGCCAACATTTAGGAGATCTAGAAATACTCTGCAATAATATTCAATTGCTTATGTTGTCAGACATTTCTTTATGATATGATGGTTAGAATCACATTGTCTATTGAGTGTTTTCCTCATAGACTGGTATATCCTCAATATCTTAACAATGAATGATCACCAAGATAAAACAAGTTTAAGTAGGCCCTTTTTGAAAGGCACAGAGAGGGATTGAACCCATGATCTTTGGTTTTTGAGACCGACGCCTTAAGGCGAGACACTGCAGGTGAATAGTCAAATATACTTTTTTTGTTGATTTTGAGATTTTGTTATATTTTGCTTCCTAAACATGTCTTCTATGAAACTAGTGACAATAAAACGTCAATAACACACATTTAGTTGTTTATTTTACATCATTTTGCCTTATTGCATCCATAAATGTGCACATATTTAATGGGGAAGTGCCTCATTTGCATATATAAACATACATTTCAGAAAACTTGCAATATATTTTTTCTTAGTTTATATGTACATAACAAATTGGGAAAGTTTCATAGTGATATCTATTCAAACATTTTTTGCCTATTAGGGGGTACTACACTGTACTACACTGTTTGTAGCCTGTGTGTAGTTCTGTTCAGTTCAATAACATCATTATTATTATTATTATTATTATTCAGTTATCAGGCATGTGTTTAGGTTGTCTATTACTAATGGTTTGATTAGGTATTGTGTTTGTAAATATGTTTAAAAAAAAAGTATGGCATTTTACAATACAGAACTTTGAAGGCGTTTTCCCAGAAATGAGTTTTAAGAGTTTTTCCTCATACTCTGAGCCAGAAATCTCCACTTCAGTAGCACTCACATACACCAAACCTTCCAGTTCTATTCATATCTATGTTCTGAAGGTATTTACAGAAGGGTTTGTTGATATCGCATTCATACCCTGATTTATATCACACTTTATTCCTAAAAACATGGCGAAATATGGAATTTTACCATAAAAATGGACTGAATGGAGTATTTTCTGATTTATGGAGTGATAAAAGGAGATATCCAAAATCCCCTCTGTAATAACCTTTGGCTCTAAGATGTCAACAAAATGAAACTATAATTTTGAAAATGGCTTTATCCAATGTTCAGATTTCTGTCCTGGAATTATATGCAAATTGGTGCATATTTAAGTAGATCATGCCTCATTTGCATATTTAAACATACAATTTCAGAAAACTTGTAATACAAAAAAGTCTTGTCTTAATATAAGTAATCAACTGGGGAAGTTTCATTGTGATATCTATTAGTTAATTGTTTTACCCTATTCACCTGCAGTGTCTCCCCTTAACACTTGGCCACCATCCTGCAAGACAAGTATTACAATTTTGTTTTCTATACTTACTATTCTTCTGAACTTTTCCAAGCATTCTGTCTTTAGTAAAGTCGGGGATGACTAAATAACATAATTCATGTGAAGTTAGTTCTGTACTGGAGCCACTGATTTAAATTACCTGAGGGAGGCAAGGACCCCAACATTTAGGAGACCTAGAAATACTCTAATCATATTCAATTGCTTAAGTTAACCTGTCACACATTTTCTTTATGATATGATGGTTATTGTCAAGTGTTTTTCTCATAGAATGGTATATCTTCAATAACTTCACAATGAATGATAACCAAGATGGACCAAGTTTAAATAGGCCCTTTTTGAAAGGCACGGATGGGGATTGAAGCCATGATCTTCGGTTTACGAGACCGACGCCTTACCACTTGGCCACCATGCCTGCAAAATAACTATTACAATTTTGTTTTCTATAGTTATAATTCTTCTAAACTGTGCCAATCATTCTGTCTTTAGTAATGTAGGGGATGACTAAATAACATAATTCATGTGAAGTTAGTTCTGTACTGGTACCACTGATCTAGATTACCGGAGGGTGGTAAGGATGCCAACATTTAGGAGATCTAGAAATACTCTGCAATAATATTCAATTGCTTATGTTGTCAGACATTTCTTTATGATATGATGGTTAGAGTCACATTGTCTATTGAGTGTTTTCCTCATAGACTGGTATATCCTCAATATCTTAACAAAGAATGATCACCAAGATAAAACAAGTTTAAATAGGCCCTTTTTGAAAGGCACAGAGAGGGATTGAACCCATGATCTTTGGTTTACGAGACCGACGCCTTACCACTTGGCCACCATGCCTGCAAAATAACTATTACAATTTTGTTTACTATAGTTATAATTCTTCTAAACTGTGCCAATCATTCTGTCTTTAGTAGTGTAGGGGATGACTAAATAACATAATTCATGTGAAGTTAGTTCTGTACTGGTACCACTGATCTAGATTACCGGAGGGTGGTAAGGACGCCAACATTTAGGAGATCTGGAAATACTCTGCAATAATATTCAATTGCTTATGTTGTCAGACATTTCTTTATGATATGATGGTTAGAATCACATTGTCTATTGAGTGTTTTCCTCATAGACTGGTATATCCTCAATATCTTAACAATGAACGATCACCAAGATAAAACAAGTTTAAATAGGCATTTTTTGAAAGGCACAGAGAGGGATTGAACCCATGATCTTTGGTTTACGAGACCGACGCCTTAACACTTGGCCACCATGCCTGCAAGACAAGTATTACAATTTTGTTTTCTATACTTACTATTCTTATGAACTTTGCCAAGCATTCTGTCTTTAGTAAAGTAGGGGATGACTAAATAACATAATTCATGTGAAGTTAGTTCTGTACTGGAGCCACTGATTTAAATTACCTGAGGGAGGCAAGGACCCCAACATTTAGGAGACCTAGAAATACTCTAATCATATTCAATTGCATATGTTAACCTGTGAGACATTTTCTTTATGATATGATGTTTATTGTCGAGTGTTTTTCTCATAGAATGGTATATCTTCAATAACTTCACAATGAATGATAACCAAGATGGACCAAGTTTAAATAGGCCATTCTTGAAAGGCACGGATGGGGATTGAACCCATGATCTTGGGTTTACGAGACCGACGCCTTACCACTTGGCCACCATGCCTGCAAAATAACTATTACAATTTTGTTTTCTATAGTTATAATTCTTCTAAACTGTGCCAATCATTCTGTCTTTAGTAAAGTAGGGGATGACTAAATAACATAATTCATGTGAAGTTAGTTCTGTACTGGTACCACTGATCTAGATTACCGGAGGGTGGTAAGGACGCCAACATTTAGGAGATCTAGAAATACTCTGCAATAATATTCAATTGCTTATGTTGTCAGACATTTCTTTATGATATGATGGTTAGAATCACATTGTCTATTGAGTGTTTTCCTCATAGACTGGTATATCCTCAATATCTTAACAATGAATGATCACCAAGATAAAACAAGTTTAAATAGGCCCTTTTTGAAAGGCACAGAGGGGAAATGAACCCATGAGCTTCGGTTTACGAGACCGACGCTTTACCACTTGGCCACCATGCCTGCGAAATAACTATTACAATTTTGTTTTCTATAGTTATAATTCTTCTAAACTGTGCCAATCATTCTGTCTTTAGTAATGTAGGGGATGACTAAATAACCTAATTCATGTGAAGTTAGTTCTGTACTGGTACCACTGATCTAGATTACCGGAGGGTGGTAAGGACGCCAACATTTAGGAGATCTAGAAATACTCTGCAATAATATTCAATTGCTTATGTTGTCAGACATTTCTTTATGATATGATGGTTAGAATCACATTGTCTATTGAGTGTTTTCCTCATAGACTGGTATATCCTCAATATCTTAACAATGAATGATCACCAAGATAAAACAAGTTTAAATAGGCCCTTTTTGAAAGGCACAGAGGGGGAATGAACCCATGATCTTTGGTTTACGAGACCGACGCCTTAACACTTGGCCACCATGCCTGCAAGACAAGTATTACAATTTTGTTTTCTATACTTACTATTCTTCTGAACTTTGCCAAGCATTCTGTCTTTAGTAAAGTAGGGGATGACTAAATAACATAATTCATGTGAAGTTAGTTCTGTACTGGAGCCACTGATCTAGATTACCGGAGGGTGGTAAGGACGCCAACATTTAGGAGATCTAGAAATACTCTGCAATAATATTCAATTGCTTATGTTGTCAGACATTTCTTTATGATATGATGGTTAGAATCACATTGTCTATTGAGTGTTTTCCTCATAGACTGGTATATCCTCAATATCTTAACAATGAATGATCACCAAGATAAAACAAGTTTAAGTAGGCCCTTTTTGAAAGGCACAGAGAGGGATTGAACCCATGATCTTTGGTTTTTGAGGCCGACGCCTTAAGGCGAGACACTGCAGGTGAATAGTCAAATATACTTTTTTTGTTGATTTTGAGATTTTGTTATATTTTGCTTCCTAAACATGTCTTCTATGAAACTAGTGACAATAAAACGTCAATAACACACATTTAGTTGTTTATTTTACATCATTTTGCCTTATTGCATCCATAAATGTGCACATATTTAATGGGGAAGTGCCTCATTTGCATATATAAACATACATTTCAGAAAACTTGCAATATATTTTTTCTTAGTTTATATGTACATAACAAATTGGGAAAGTTTCATAGTGATATCTATTCAAACATTTTTTGCCTATTAGGGGGTACTACACTGTACTACACTGTTTGTAGCCTGTGTGTAGTTCTGTTCAGTTCAATAACATCATTATTATTATTATTATTATTATTATTATTATTATTATTATTATTATTCAGTTATCAGGCATGTGTTTAGGTTGTCTATTACTAATGGTTTGATTAGGTATTGTGTTTGTAAATATGTTTAAAAAAAAAGTATGGCATTTTACAATACAGAACTTTGAAGGCGTTTTCCCAGAAATGAGTTTTAAGAGTTTTTCCTCATACTCTGAGCCAGAAATCTCCACTTCAGTAGCACTCACATACACCAAACCTTCCAGTTCTATTCATATCTATGTTCTGAAGGTATTTACAGAAGGGTTTGTTGATATCGCATTCATACCCTGATTTATATCACACTTTATTCCTAAAAACATGGCGAAATATGGAATTTTACCATAAAAATGGACTGAATGGAGTATTTTCTGATTTATGGAGTGATAAAAGGAGATATCCAAAATCCCCTCTGTAATAACCTTTGGCTCTAAGATGTCAACAAAATGAAACTATAATTTTGAAAATGGCTTTATCCAATGTTCAGATTTCTGTCCTGGAATTATATGCAAATTGGTGCATATTTAAGTAGATCATGCCTCATTTGCATATTTAAACATACAATTTCAGAAAACTTGTAATACAAAAAAGTCTTGTCTTAATATAAGTAATCAACTGGGGAAGTTTCATTGTGATATCTATTAGTTAATTGTTTTACCCTATTCACCTGCAGTGTCTCCCCTTAACACTTGGCCACCATCCTGCAAGACAAGTATTACAATTTTGTTTTCTATACTTACTATTCTTCTGAACTTTTCCAAGCATTCTGTCTTTAGTAAAGTCGGGGATGACTAAATAACATAATTCATGTGAAGTTAGTTCTGTACTGGAGCCACTGATTTAAATTACCTGAGGGAGGCAAGGACCCCAACATTTAGGAGACCTAGAAATACTCTAATCATATTCAATTGCTTAAGTTAACCTGTCACACATTTTCTTTATGATATGATGGTTATTGTCAAGTGTTTTTCTCATAGAATGGTATATCTTCAATAACTTCACAATGAATGATAACCAAGATGGACCAAGTTTAAATAGGCCCTTTTTGAAAGGCACGGATGGGGATTGAAGCCATGATCTTCGGTTTACGAGACCGACGCCTTACCACTTGGCCACCATGCCTGCAAAATAACTATTACAATTTTGTTTTCTATAGTTATAATTCTTCTAAACTGTGCCAATCATTCTGTCTTTAGTAATGTAGGGGATGACTAAATAACATAATTCATGTGAAGTTAGTTCTGTACTGGTACCACTGATCTAGATTACCGGAGGGTGGTAAGGATGCCAACATTTAGGAGATCTAGAAATACTCTGCAATAATATTCAATTGCTTATGTTGTCAGACATTTCTTTATGATATGATGGTTAGAGTCACATTGTCTATTGAGTGTTTTCCTCATAGACTGGTATATCCTCAATATCTTAACAAAGAATGATCACCAAGATAAAACAAGTTTAAATAGGCCCTTTTTGAAAGGCACAGAGAGGGATTGAACCCATGATCTTTGGTTTACGAGACCGACGCCTTAACACTTGGCCACCATGCCTGCAAGACAAGTATTACAATTTTGTTTTCTATAGTTATAATTCTTCTGAACTTTGCCAAGCATTCTGTCTTTAGTAATGTAGGGGATGACTAAATAACCTAATTCATGTGAAGTTAGTTCTGTACTGGAGCCACTGATTTAAATTACCTGAGGGAGGCAAGGACCCCAACATTTAGGAGACCTAGAAATACTCTAATCATATTCAATTGCATATGTTAACCTGTCACACATTTTCTTTATGATATGATGGTTATTGTCGAGTGTTTTTCTCATAGAATGGCATATCTTCAATAACTTCACAATGAATGATAACCAAGATGGACCAAGTTTAAATAGGCCATTCTTGAAAGGCACGGATGGGGATTGAATCCATGATCTTCGGTTTACTAGACCGACGCCTTACCACTTGGCCACCATGCCTGCAAAATAACTATTACAATTTTGTTTACTATAGTTATAATTCTTCTAAACTGTGCCAATCATTCTGTCTTTAGTAGTGTAGGGGATGACTAAATAACATAATTCATGTGAAGTTAGTTCTGTACTGGTACCACTGATCTAGATTACCGGAGGGTGGTAAGGACGCCAACATTTAGGAGATCTGGAAATACTCTGCAATAATATTCAATTGCTTATGTTGTCAGACATTTCTTTATGATATGATGGTTAGAATCACATTGTCTATTGAGTGTTTTCCTCATAGACTGGTATATCCTCAATATCTTAACAATGAACGATCACCAAGATAAAACAAGTTTAAATAGGCATTTTTTGAAAGGCACAGAGAGGGATTGAACCCATGATCTTTGGTTTACGAGACCGACGCCTTAACACTTGGCCACCATGCCTGCAAGACAAGTATTACAATTTTGTTTTCTATACTTACTATTCTTATGAACTTTGCCAAGCATTCTGTCTTTAGTAAAGTAGGGGATGACTAAATAACATAATTCATGTGAAGTTAGTTCTGTACTGGAGCCACTGATTTAAATTACCTGAGGGAGGCAAGGACCCCAACATTTAGGAGACCTAGAAATACTCTAATCATATTCAATTGCATATGTTAACCTGTGAGACATTTTCTTTATGATATGATGTTTATTGTCGAGTGTTTTTCTCATAGAACGGTATATCTTCAATAACTTCACAATGAATGATAACCAAGATGGACCAAGTTTAAATAGGCCATTCTTGAAAGGCACGGATGGGGATTGAACCCATGATCTTGGGTTTACGAGACCGACGCCTTACCACTTGGCCACCATGCCTGCAAAATAACTATTACAATTTTGTTTTCTATAGTTATAATTCTTCTAAACTGTGCCAATCATTCTGTCTTTAGTAAAGTAGGGGATGACTAAATAACATAATTCATGTGAAGTTAGTTCTGTACTGGTACCACTGATCTAGATTACCGGAGGGTGGTAAGGACGCCAACATTTAGGAGATCTAGAAATACTCTGCAATAATATTCAATTGCTTATGTTGTCAGACATTTCTTTATGATATGATGGTTAGAATCACATTGTCTATTGAGTGTTTTCCTCATAGACTGGTATATCCTCAATATCTTAACAATGAATGATCACCAAGATAAAACAAGTTTAAATAGGCCCTTTTTGAAAGGCACAGAGGGGGAATGAACCCATGAGCTTCGGTTTACGAGACCGACGCTTTACCACTTGGCCACCATGCCTGCAAAATAACTATTACAATTTTGTTTTCTATAGTTATAATTCTTCTAAACTGTGCCAATCATTCTGTCTTTAGTAATGTAGGGGATGACTAAATAACCTAATTCATGTGAAGTTAGTTCTGTACTGGTACCACTGATCTAGATTACCGGAGGGTGGTAAGGACGCCAACATTTAGGAGATCTAGAAATACTCTGCAATAATATTCAATTGCTTATGTTGTCAGACATTTCTTTATGATATGATGGTTAGAATCACATTGTCTATTGAGTGTTTTCCTCATAGACTGGTATATCCTCAATATCTTAACAATGAATGATCACCAAGATAAAACAAGTTTAAATAGGCCCTTTTTGAAAGGCACAGAGGGGGAATGAACCCATGATCTTTGGTTTACGAGACCGACGCCTTAACACTTGGCCACCATGCCTGCAAGACAAGTATTACAATTTTGTTTTCTATACTTACTATTCTTCTGAACTTTGCCAAGCATTCTGTCTTTAGTAAAGTAGGGGATGACTAAATAACATAATTCATGTGAAGTTAGTTCTGTACTGGAGCCACTGATCTAGATTACCGGAGGGTGGTAAGGACGCCAACATTTAGGAGATCTAGAAATACTCTGCAATAATATTCAATTGCTTATGTTGTCAGACATTTCTTTATGATATGATGGTTAGAATCACATTGTCTATTGAGTGTTTTCCTCATAGACTGGTATATCCTCAATATCTTAACAATGACTGATCACCAAGATAAAACAAGTTTAAGTAGGCCCTTTTTGAAAGGCACAGAGAGGGATTGAACCCATGATCTTTGGTTTTTGAGACCGACGCCTTAAGGCGAGACACTGCAGGTGAATAGTCAAATATACTTTTTTTGTTGATTTTGAGATTTTGTTATATTTTGCTTCCTAAACATGTCTTCTATGAAACTAGTGACAATAAAACGTCAATAACACACATTTAGTTGTTTATTTTACATCATTTTGCCTTATTGCATCCATAAATGTGCACATATTTAATGGGGAAGTGCCTCATTTGTAGGGGTGGGAATCATCAGTTTCATCACGATACGATACGATATCGATTCTTTGGACAACGATACGATATTTGCCGATATCACAAAGTCTGCCACGATACGATACGATACGATTCAATTCAGGTGCCTGCGATCGATATGAGGCGATATTATGTGCCCATTTAACACAATCAGTCACATTTAGATCAACTAAAAAAAGGCTACGGAAATATCAATTGATGTATTTATTTTTGAGCTCTTCCAGACATTTAAATGAAAAACAATCTATTGTTTTTAATACAAATAGACCTCCTGTTCACTTTTGTTTTTATATATTGAGCTTTAACACACACACAGACACACACAGACACACACACACACACACAGTCCCCCACAGCCCCCACCCCTCCTCCTTCCAAGTCCCCTCTTCACTCTCCTGTTCTCTCTCACGTTTAGCTGCTTAGTTTTTAAGCAGCCAACGCGACGTTCATTTAGATATTTAACGCGACGTTGGCATAAAGGAATGGCGACGATGCAACGCCTGTTATATGCATTTGACCCGTTGCGGGGAAAAAACTGCACAGACTTATATCTGCTCGCAAAATAGACGCTCTGTAGTGCTTTACAGCAGACGCAAACACTGCTGTAATGTGTACACGGAGTTTCACAATACTGGGCGCCGGCGGATATGACTCGCGGGGATTTTCAAAATAAGAGTATCGCAATATGAATCGATCTTTTTACGTTGCGTCGATCCTATTTGATTATTGATAATAGATCGATATATCGATCTGGATCGATGTATTGTCCCACCCCTACTCATTTGCATATATAAACATACATTTCAGAAAACTTGCAATATATTTTTTCTTAGTTTATATGTACATAACAAATTGGGAAAGTTTCATAGTGATATCTATTCAAACATTTTTTGCCTATTAGGGGGTACTACACTGTACTACACTGTTTGTAGCCTGTGTGTAGTTCTGTTCAGTTCAATAACATCATTATTATTATTATTATTATTATTCAGTTATCAGGCATGTGTTTAGGTTGTCTATTACTAATGGTTTGATTAGGTATTGTGTTTGTAAATATGTTTAAAAAAAAAAGTATGGCATTTTACAATACAGAACTTTGAAGGCGTTTTCCCAGAAATGAGTTTTAAGAGTTTTTCCTCATACTCTGAGCCAGAAATCTCCACTTCAGTAGCACTCACATACACCAAACCTTCCAGTTCTATTCATATCTATGTTCTGAAGGTATTTACAGAAGGGTTTGTTGATATCGCATTCATACCCTGATTTATATCACACTTTATTCCTAAAAACATGGCGAAATATGGAATTTCACCATAAAAATGGACTGAATGGAGTATTTTCTGATTTATGGAGTGATAAAAGGAGATATCCAAAATCCCCTCTGTAATAACCTTTGGCTCTAAGATGTCAACAAAATGAAACTATAATTTTGAAAATGGCTTTATCCAATGTTCAGATTTCTGTCCTGGAATTATATGCAAATTGGTGCATATTTAAGTAGATCATGCCTCATTTGCATATTTAAACATACAATTTCAGAAAACTTGTAATACAAAAAAGTCTTGTCTTAATATAAGTAATCAACTGGGGAAGTTTCATTGTGATATCTATTAGTTAATTGTTTTACCCTATTCACCTGCAGTGTCTCCCCTTAACACTTGGCCACCATCCTGCAAGACAAGTATTACAATTTTGTTTTCTATACTTACTATTCTTCTGAACTTTTCCAAGCATTCTGTCTTTAGTAAAGTAGGGGATGACTAAATAACATAATTCATGTGAAGTTAGTTCTGTACTGGAGCCACTGATTTAAATTACCTGAGGGAGGCAAGGACCCCAACATTTAGGAGACCTAGAAATACTCTAATCATATTCAATTGCTTATGTTAACCTGTCACACATTTTCTTTATGATATGATGGTTATTGTCAAGTGTTTTTCTCATAGAATGGTATATCTTCAATAACTTCACAATGAATGATAACCAAGATGGACCAAGTTTAAATAGGCCCTTTTTGAAAGGAACGGATGGGGATTGAAGCCATGATCTTCGGTTTACGAGACCGACGCCTTACCACTTGGCCACCATGCCTGCAAAATAACTATTACAATTTTGTTTTCTATAGTTATAATTCTTCTAAACTGTGCCAATCATTCTGTCTTTAGTAATGTAGGGGATGACTAAATAACATAATTCATGTGAAGTTAGTTCTGTACTGGTACCACTGATCTAGATTACCGGAGGGTGGTAAGGACGCCAACATTTAGGAGATCTAGAAATACTCTGCAATAATATTCAATTGCTTATGTTGTCAGACATTTCTTTATGATATGATGGTTAGAATCACATTGTCTATTGAGTGTTTTCCTCATAGACTGGTATATCCTCAATATCTTAACAATGAATGATCACCAAGATAAAACAAGTTTAAGTAGGCCCTTTTTGAAAGGCACAGAGAGGGATTGAACCCATGATCTTTGGTTTTTGAGACCGACGCCTTAAGGCGAGACACTGCAGGTGAATAGTCAAATATACTTTTTTTGTTGATTTTGAGATTTTGTTATATTTTGCTTCCTAAACATGTCTTCTATGAAACTAGTGACAATAAAACGTCAATAACACACATTTAGTTGTTTATTTTACATCATTTTGCCTTATTGCATCCATAAATGTGCACATATTTAATGGGGAAGTGCCTCATTTGCATATATAAACATACATTTCAGAAAACTTGCAATATATTTTTTCTTAGTTTATATGTACATAACAAATTGGGAAAGTTTCATAGTGATATCTATTCAAACATTTTTTGCCTATTAGGGGGTACTACACTGTACTACACTGTTTGTAGCCTGTGTGTAGTTCTGTTCAGTTCAATAACATCATTATTATTATTATTATTATTATTCAGTTATCAGGCATGTGTTTAGGTTGTCTATTACTAATGGTTTGATTAGGTATTGTGTTTGTAAATATGTTTAAAAAAAAAAGTATGGCATTTTACAATACAGAACTTTGAAGGCGTTTTCCCAGAAATGAGTTTTAAGAGTTTTTCCTCATACTCTGAGCCAGAAATCTCCACTTCAGTAGCACTCACATACACCAAACCTTCCAGTTCTATTCATATCTATGTTCTGAAGGTATTTACAGAAGGGTTTGTTGATATCGCATTCATACCCTGATTTATATCACACTTTATTCCTAAAAACATGGCGAAATATGGAATTTCACCATAAAAATGGACTGAATGGAGTATTTTCTGATTTATGGAGTGATAAAAGGAGATATCCAAAATCCCCTCTGTAATAACCTTTGGCTCTAAGATGTCAACAAAATGAAACTATAATTTTGAAAATGGCTTTATCCAATGTTCAGATTTCTGTCCTGGAATTATATGCAAATTGGTGCATATTTAAGTAGATCATGCCTCATTTGCATATTTAAACATACAATTTCAGAAAACTTGTAATACAAAAAAGTCTTGTCTTAATATAAGTAATCAACTGGGGAAGTTTCATTGTGATATCTATTAGTTAATTGTTTTACCCTATTCACCTGCAGTGTCTCCCCTTAACACTTGGCCACCATCCTGCAAGACAAGTATTACAATTTTGTTTTCTATACTTACTATTCTTCTGAACTTTTCCAAGCATTCTGTCTTTAGTAAAGTAGGGGATGACTAAATAACATAATTCATGTGAAGTTAGTTCTGTACTGGAGCCACTGATTTAAATTACCTGAGGGAGGCAAGGACCCCAACATTTAGGAGACCTAGAAATACTCTAATCATATTCAATTGCTTATGTTAACCTGTCACACATTTTCTTTATGATATGATGGTTATTGTCAAGTGTTTTTCTCATAGAATGGTATATCTTCAATAACTTCACAATGAATGATAACCAAGATGGACCAAGTTTAAATAGGCCCTTTTTGAAAGGCACGGATGGGGATTGAAGCCATGATCTTCTGTTTACGAGACCGACGCCTTACCACTTGGCCACCATGCCTGCAAAATAACTATTACAATTTTGTTTTCTATAGTTATAATTCTTCTAAACTGTGCCAATCATTCTGTCTTTAGTAATGTAGGGGATGACTAAATAACATAATTCATGTGAAGTTAGTTCTGTACTGGTACCACTGATCTAGATTACCGGAGGGTGGTAAGGATGCCAACATTTAGGAGATCTAGAAATACTCTGCAATAATATTCAATTGCTTATGTTGTCAGACATTTCTTTATGATATGATGGTTAGAGTCACATTGTCTATTGAGTGTTTTCCTCATAGACTGGTATATCCTCAATATTTTAACAAAGAATGATCACCAAGATAAAACAAGTTTAAATAGGCCCTTTTTGAAAGGCACAGAGAGGGATTGAACCCATGATCTTTGGTTTACGAGACCGACGCCTTAACACTTGGCCACCATGCCTGCAAGACAAGTATTACAATTTTGTTTTCTATACTTACTATTCTTCTGAACTTTGCCAAGCATTCTGTCTTTAGTAAAGTAGGGGATGACTAAATAACATAATTCATGTGAAGTTAGTTCTGTACTGGAGCCACTGATTTAAATTACCTGAGGGAGGCAAGGACCCCAACATTTAGGAGACCTAGAAATACTCTAATCATATTCAATTGCATATGTTAACCTGTCACACATTTTCTTTATGATATGATGGTTATTGTCGAGTGTTTTTCTCATAGAATGGTATATCTTCAATAACTTCACAATGAATGATAACCAATATGGACCAAGTTTAAATAGGCCCTTTTTGAAAGGCACAGAGAGGGATTGAACCGATGATCTTCGGTTTACGAGACCGACGCCTTACCACTTGGCCACCATTTCTGCAAAATAACTATTACAATTTTGTTTTCTATAGTTATAATTCTTCTAAACTGTGCCAATCATTCTGTCTTTAGTAAAGTAGGGGATGACTAAATAACATAATTCATGTGAAGTTAGTTCTGTACTGGAGCCACTGATTTAAATTACCTGAGGGAGGCAAGGACCCCAACATTTAGGAGACCTAGAAATACTCTAATCATATTCAATTGCTTATGTTAACCTGTCACACATTTTCTTATGATATGATGGTTATTGTCGAGTGTTTTTCTCATAGAATGGTATATCTTCAATAACTTCACAATGAATGATAACCATGATGGACCAAGTTTAAATAGGCCCTTTTTGAAAGGCACGGATGGGGATTGAAGCCATGATCTTCGGTTTACGAGACCGACGCCTTACCACTTGGCCACCATGCCTGCAAAATAACTATTACAATTTTGTTTTCTATAGTTATAATTCTTCTAAACTGTGCCAATCATTCTGTCTTTAGTAATGTAGGGGATGACTAAATAACATAATTCATGTGAAGTTAGTTCTGTACTGGTACCACTGATCTAGATTACCGGAGGGTGGTAAGGATGCCAACATTTAGGAGATCTAGAAATACTCTGCAATAATATTCAATTGCTTATGTTGTCAGACATTTCTTTATGATATGATGGTTAGAATCACATTGTCTATTGAGTGTTTTCCTCATAGACTGGTATATCCTCAATATCTTAACAATGAATGATCACCAAGATAAAACTAGTTTAAATAGGCCCTTTTTGAAAGGCACAGAGAGGGACTGAACCCATGGTCCTTGGTTTACGAGACCGACGCCTTAACACTTGGCCACCATGCCTGCAAGAAAAGTATTACAATTTTGTTTTCTATACTTACTATTCTTCTGAACTTTGCCAAGCATTCTGTCTTTAGTAAAGTAGGGGATGACTAAATAACATAATTCATGTGAAGTTAGTTCTGTACTGGAGCCACTGATTTAAATTACCTGAGGGAGGCAAGGACCCCAACATTTAGGAGACCTAGAAATACTCTAATCATATTCAATTGCATATGTTAACCTGTCACACATTTTCTTTATGATATGATGGTTATTGTCGAGTGTTTTTCTCATAGAATGGTATATCTTCAATAACTTCACAATGAATGATAACCAATATGGACCAAGTTTAAATAGGCCCTTTTTGAAAGGCACAGAGAGGGATTGAACCGATGATCTTCGGTTTACGAGACCGACGCCTTACCACTTGGCCACCATTTCTGCAAAATAACTATTACAATTTTGTTTTCTATAGTTATAATTCTTCTAAACTGTGCCAATCATTCTGTCTTTAGTAAAGTAGGGGATGACTAAATAACATAATTCATGTGAAGTTAGTTCTGTACTGGAGCCACTGATTTAAATTACCTGAGGGAGGCAAGGACCCCAACATTTAGGAGACCTAGAAATACTCTAATCATATTCAATTGCTTATGTTAACCTGTCACACATTTTCTTATGATATGATGGTTATTGTCGAGTGTTTTTCTCATAGAATGGTATATCTTCAATAACTTCACAATGAATGATAACCATGATGGACCAAGTTTAAATAGGCCCTTTTTGAAAGGCACGGATGGGGATTGAAGCCATGATCTTCGGTTTACGAGACCGACGCCTTACCACTTGGCCACCATGCCTGCAAAATAACTATTACAATTTTGTTTTCTATAGTTATAATTCTTCTAAACTGTGCCAATCATTCTGTCTTTAGTAATGTAGGGGATGACTAAATAACATAATTCATGTGAAGTTAGTTCTGTACTGGTACCACTGATCTAGATTACCGGAGGGTGGTAAGGATGCCAACATTTAGGAGATCTAGAAATACTCTGCAATAATATTCAATTGCTTATGTTGTCAGACATTTCTTTATGATATGATGGTTAGAATCACATTGTCTATTGAGTGTTTTCCTCATAGACTGGTATATCCTCAATATCTTAACAATGAATGATCACCAAGATAAAACAAGTTTAAATAGGCCCTTTTTGAAAGGCACAGAGAGGGAATGAACCCATGATCTTTGGTTTACGAGACCGACGCCTTAACACTTGGCCACCATGCCTGCAAGAAAAGTATTACAATTTTGTTTTCTATACTTACTATTCTTCTGAACTTTGCCAAGCATTCTGTCTTTAGTAAAGTAGGGGATGACTAAATAACATAATTCATGTGAAGTTAGTTCTGTACTGGAGCCACTGATTTAAATTACCTGAGGGAGGCAAGGACCCCAACATTTAGGAGACCTAGAAATACTCTAATCATATTCAATTGCATATGTTAACCTGTCACACATTTTCTTTATGATATGATGGTTATTGTCGAGTGTTTTTCTCATAGAATGGTATATCTTCAATAACTTCACAATGAATGATAACCAATATGGACCAAGTTTAAATAGGCCATTCTTGAAAGGCACGGATGGGGATTGAAGCCATGATCTTCGGTTTACGAGACCGACGCCTTACCACTTGGCCACCATGCCTGCAAGAAAAGAATTACAATTTTGTTTTCTATACTTACTATTCTTCTGAACTTTGCCAAGCATTCTGTCTTTAGTAAAGTAGGGGATGACTAAATAACATAATTCATGTGAAGTTAGTTCTGTACTGGAGCCACTGATTTAAATTACCTGAGGGAGGCAAGGACCCCAACATTTAGGAGACCTAGAAATACTCTAATCATATTCAATTGCATATGTTAACCTGTCACACATTTTCTTTATGATATGATGGTTATTGTCGAGTGTTTTTCTCATAGAATGGTATATCTTCAATAACTTCACAATGAATGATAACCAATATGGACCAAGTTTAAATAGGCCCTTTTTGAAAGGCACAGAGAGGGATTGAACCGATGATCTTCGGTTTACGAGACCGACGCCTTACCACTTGGCCACCATTTCTGCAAAATAACTATTACAATTTTGTTTTCTATAGTTATAATTCTTCTAAACTGTGCCAATCATTCTGTCTTTAGTAAAGTAGGGGATGACTAAATAACATAATTCATGTGAAGTTAGTTCTGTACTGGAGCCACTGATTTAAATTACCTGAGGGAGGCAAGGACCCCAACATTTAGGAGACCTAGAAATACTCTAATCATATTCAATTGCTTATGTTAACCTGTCACACATTTTCTTATGATATGATGGTTATTGTCGAGTGTTTTTCTCATAGAATGGTATATCTTCAATAACTTCACAATGAATGATAACCATGATGGACCAAGTTTAAATAGGCCCTTTTTGAAAGGCACGGATGGGGATTGAAGCCATGATCTTCGGTTTACGAGACCGACGCCTTACCACTTGGCCACCATGCCTGCAAAATAACTATTACAATTTTGTTTTCTATAGTTATCATTCTTCTAAACTGTGCCAATCATTCTGTCTTTAGTAATGTAGGGGATGACTAAATAACATAATTCATGTGAAGTTAGTTCTGTACTGGTACCACTGATCTAGATTACCGGAGGGTGGTAAGGATGCCAACATTTAGGAGATCTAGAAATACTCTGCAATAATATTCAATTGCTTATGTTGTCAGACATTTCTTTATGATATGATGGTTAGAATCACATTGTCTATTGAGTGTTTTCCTCATAGACTGGTATATCCTCAATATCTTAACAATGAATGATCACCAAGATAAAACTAGTTTAAATAGGCCCTTTTTGAAAGGCACAGAGAGGGACTGAACCCATGATCTTTGGTTTACGAGACCGACGCCTTAACACTTGGCCACCATGCCTGCAAGAAAAGTATTACAATTTTGTTTTCTATACTTACTATTCTTCTGAACTTTGCCAAGCATTCTGTCTTTAGTAAAGTAGGGGATGACTAAATAACATAATTCATGTGAAGTTAGTTCTGTACTGGAGCCACTGATTTAAATTACCTGAGGGAGGCAAGGACCCCAACATTTAGGAGACCTAGAAATACTCTAATCATATTCAATTGCATATGTTAACCTGTCACACATTTTCTTTATGATATGATGGTTATTGTCGAGTGTTTTTCTCATAGAATGGTATATCTTCAATAACTTCACAATGAATGATAACCAATATGGACCAAGTTTAAATAGGCCATTCTTGAAAGGCACGGATGGGGATTGAAGCCATGATCTTCGGTTTACGAGACCGACGCCTTACCACTTGGCCACCATGCCTGCAAGAAAAGAATTACAATTTTGTTTTCTATACTTACTATTCTTCTGAACTTTGCCAAGCATTCTGTCTTTAGTAAAGTAGGGGATGACTAAATAACATAATTCATGTGAAGTTAGTTCTGTACTGGAGCCACTGATTTAAATTACCTGAGGGAGGCAAGGACCCCAACATTTAGGAGACCTAGAAATACTCTAATCATATTCAATTGCTTATGTTAACCTGTCACACATTTTCTTATGATATGATGGTTATTGTCGAGTGTTTTTCTCATAGAATGGTATATCTTCAATAACTTCACAATGAATGATAACCATGATGGACCAAGTTTAAATAGGCCCTTTTTGAAAGGCACGGATGGGGATTGAAGCCATGATCTTCGGTTTACGAGACCGACGCCTTACCACTTGGCCACCATGCCTGCAAAATAACTATTACAATTTTGTTTTCTATAGTTATCATTCTTCTAAACTGTGCCAATCATTCTGTCTTTAGTAATGTAGGGGATGACTAAATAACATAATTCATGTGAAGTTAGTTCTGTACTGGTACCACTGATCTAGATTACCGGAGGGTGGTAAGGATGCCAACATTTAGGAGATCTAGAAATACTCTGCAATAATATTCAATTGCTTATGTTGTCAGACATTTCTTTATGATATGATGGTTAGAATCACATTGTCTATTGAGTGTTTTCCTCATAGACTGGTATATCCTCAATATCTTAACAATGAATGATCACCAAGATAAAACTAGTTTAAATAGGCCCTTTTTGAAAGGCACAGAGAGGGACTGAACCCATGATCTTTGGTTTACGAGACCGACGCCTTAACACTTGGCCACCATGCCTGCAAGAAAAGTATTACAATTTTGTTTTCTATACTTACTATTCTTCTGAACTTTGCCAAGCATTCTGTCTTTAGTAAAGTAGGGGATGACTAAATAACATAATTCATGTGAAGTTAGTTCTGTACTGGAGCCACTGATTTAAATTACCTGAGGGAGGCAAGGACCCCAACATTTAGGAGACCTAGAAATACTCTAATCATATTCAATTGCATATGTTAACCTGTCACACATTTTCTTTATGATATGATGGTTATTGTCGAGTGTTTTTCTCATAGAATGGTATATCTTCAATAACTTCACAATGAATGATAACCAATATGGACCAAGTTTAAATAGGCCCTTTTTGAAAGGCACAGAGAGGGATTGAACCGATGATCTTCGGTTTACGAGACCGACGCCTTACCACTTGGCCACCATTTCTGCAAAATAACTATTACAATTTTGTTTTCTATAGTTATAATTCTTCTAAACTGTGCCAATCATTCTGTCTTTAGTAAAGTAGGGGATGACTAAATAACATAATTCATGTGAAGTTAGTTCTGTACTGGAGCCACTGATTTAAATTACCTGAGGGAGGCAAGGACCCCAACATTTAGGAGACCTAGAAATACTCTAATCATATTCAATTGCTTATGTTAACCTGTCACACATTTTCTTATGATATGATGGTTATTGTCGAGTGTTTTTCTCATAGAATGGTATATCTTCAATAACTTCACAATGAATGATAACCATGATGGACCAAGTTTAAATAGGCCCTTTTTGAAAGGCACGGATGGGGATTGAAGCCATGATCTTCGGTTTACGAGACCGACGCCTTACCACTTGGCCAACATGCCTGCAAAATAACTATTACAATTTTGTTTTCTATAGTTATAATTCTTCTAAACTGTGCCAATCATTCTGTCTTTAGTAATGTAGGGGATGACTAAATAACATAATTCATGTGAAGTTAGTTCTGTACTGGTACCACTGATCTAGATTACCGGAGGGTGGTAAGGATGCCAACATTTAGGAGATCTAGAAATACTCTGCAATAATATTCAATTGCTTATGTTGTCAGACATTTCTTTATGATATGATGGTTAGAATCACATTGTCTATTGAGTGTTTTCCTCATAGACTGGTATATCCTCAATATCTTAACAATGAATGATCACCAAGATAAAACTAGTTTAAATAGGCCCTTTTTGAAAGGCACAGAGAGGGACTGAACCCATGATCTTTGGTTTACGAGACCTACGCCTTAACACTTGGCCACCATGCCTGCAAGACAAGTATTACAATTTTGTTTTCTATACTTACTATTCTTCTGAACTTTGCCAAGCATTCTGTCTTTAGTAATGTAGGGGATGACTAAATAACCTAATTCATGTGAAGTTAGTTCTGTACTGGAGCCACTGATTTAAATTACCTGAGGGAGGCAAGGACCCCAACATTTAGGAGACCTAGAAATACTCTAATCATATTCAATTGCATATGTTAACCTGTCACACATTTTCTTTATGATATAATGGTTATTGTCGAGTGTTCTTCTCATAGAATGGTATATCTTCAATAACTTCACAATGAATGATAACCAAGATGGACCAAGTTTAAATAGGCCATTCTTGAAAGGCACGGATGGGGATTGAAGCCATGATCTTCGGTTTACGAGACCGACACCTTACCACTTGGCCACCATGCATGCAAAATAACTATTACAATTTTGTTTTCTATAGTTATAATTCTTCTAAACTGTGCCAATCATTCTGTCTTTAGTAATGTAGGGGATAACTAAATAACCTAATTCATGTGAAGTTAGTTCTGTACTGGTACCACTGATCTAGATTACCGGAGGGTGGTAAGGACGCCAACATTTAGGAGATCTAGAAATACTCTGCAATAATATTCAATTGCTTATGTTGTCAGACATTTCTTTATGATATGATGGTTAGAATCACATTGTCTATTGAGTGTTTTCCTCATAGACTGGTATATCCTCAATATCTTAACAATGAATGATCACCAAGATAAAACAAGTTTAAATAGGCCCTTTTTGAAAGGCACAGAGAGGGAATGAACCCATGATCTTTGGTTTACGAGACCGACGCCTTAACACTTGGCCACCATGCCTGCAAGAAAAGTATTACAATTTTGTTTTCTATACTTACTATTCTTCTGAACTTTGCCAAGCATTCTGTCTTTAGTAAAGTAGGGGATGACTAAATAACATAATTCATGTGAAGTTAGTTCTGTACTGGAGCCACTGATTTAAATTACCTGAGGGAGGCAAGGACCCCAACATTTAGGAGACCTAGAAATACTCTAATCATATTCAATTGCATATGTTAACCTGTCACACATTTTCTTTATGATATGATGGTTATTGTCGAGTGTTTTTCTCATAGAATGGTATATCTTCAATAACTTCACAATGAATGATAACCAATATGGACCAAGTTTAAATAGGCCATTCTTGAAAGGCACGGATGGGGATTGAAGCCATGATCTTCGGTTTACGAGACCGACGCCTTACCACTTGGCCACCATGCCTGCAAGAAACGTATTACAATTTTGTTTTCTATACTTACTATTCTTCTGAACTTTGCCAAGCATTCTGTCTTTAGTAAAGTAGGGGATGACTAAATAACATAATTCATGTGAAGTTAGTTCTGTACTGGAGCCACTGATTTAAATTACCTGAGGGAGGCAAGTACCCCAACATTTAGGAGACCTAGAAATACTCAAATCATATTCAATTGCATATGTTAACCTGTCACACATTTTCTTTATGATATGATGGTTATTGTCGAGTGTTTTTCTCATAGAATGGTATATCTTCAATAACTTCACAATGAATGATAACCAAGATGGACCAAGTTTAAATAGGCCATTCTTGAAAGGCACGGATGGGGATTGAACCCATGATCTTCGGTTTACGAGACGGATGCCTTAGCACTTGGCCACCATGCCTGCAAAATAACTATTACAATTTTGTTTTCTATAGTTATAATTCTTCTAAACTGTGCCAAGCATTCTGTCTTTAGTAATGTAGGGGATGACTAAATAACATAATTCATGTGACATTAGTTCTGTACTGGTACCACTGATCTATATTACCGGAGGGTGGTAAGGACGGCAACATTTAGGAGATCTAGAAATACTCTGCAATAATATTCAATTGCTTATGTTGTCAGACATTTCTTTATGATATGATGGTTAGAATCACATTGTCTATTGAGTGTTTTCCTCATAGACTGGTATATCCTCAATATCTTAACAATGAATGATCACCAAGATAAAATAAGTTTAAATAGGCCCTTTTTGAAAGGCACAGAGAGGGATTGAATCCATGATCTTTGGTTTACGAGACCGACGCCTTAACACTTGGTCACCATGCCTGCAAGACAAGTATTACAATTTTGTTTTCTATACTTACTATTCTTCTGAACTTTGCCAAGCATTCTGTCTTTAGTAAAGTAGGGGATGACTAAATAACATAATTTATGTGAAGTTAGTTCTGTACTGGAGCCACTGATTTAAATTACCTGAGGGAGGCAAGGACCCCAACATTTAGAAGACCTAGAAATACTCAAATCATATTCAATTGCATATGTTAACCTGTCACACATTTTCTTTATGATATGATGGTTATTGTCGAGTGTTTTTCTCATAGAATGGTATATCTTCAATAACTTCACAATGAATAATAACCAAGATAGACCAAGTTTAAATAGGCCATTCTTGAAAGGCACGGATGGGGATTGAACCCATGATCTTCGATTTACGAGACCGATGCCTTACCACTTGGCCACCATGCCTGGAAAATAACTATTACAATTTTGTTTTCTATAGTTATAATTCTTCTAAACTGTGCCAAGCATTCTGTCTTTAGTAATGTAGGGGATGAATAAATAACATAATTCAAGTGAAGTTAGTTCTGTACTGGTACCACTGATCTAGATTACCGGAGGGTGTTAAGGACGCCAACATTTAGGAGATCTAGAAATACTCTGCAATAATATTCAATTGCTTATGTTGTCAGACATTTCTTTATGATATGATGGTTAGAATCACATTGTCTATTGAGTGTTTTCCTCATAGACTGGTATATCCTCAATATCTTAACAATGAATGATCACCAAGATAAAACAAGTTTAAATAGGCCCTTTTTGAAGGCACAGAGAGGGATTGAATCCATGATCTTTGGTTTACGAGACCGACGCCTTAACACTTGGCCACCATGCCTGCAAGACAAGTATTACAATTTTGTTTTCTATACTTACTATTCTTCTGAACTTTGCCAAGCATTCTGTTTTTAGTAAAGTAAGGGATGACTAAATAACATAATTCATGTGAAGTTAGTTCTGTACTGGAGCCACTGATTTAAATTACCTGAGGGAGGCAAGGACCCCAACATTTAGAAGACCTAGAAATACTTAAATCATATTCAATTGCATATGTTAACCTGTCACACATTTTCTTTATGATATGATGGTTATTGTCGAGTGTTTTTCTCATAGAATGGTATATCTTCAATAACTTCACAATGAATAATAACCAAGATGGACCAAGTTTAAATAGGCCATTCTTGAAAGGCACGGATGGGGATTGAACCCATGATCTTCGATTTACAAGACCGATGCCTTACCACTTGGCCACCATGCCTGGAAAATAACTATTACAATTTTGTTTTCTATAGTTATAATTCTTCTAAACTGTGCCAAGCATTCTGTCTTTAGTAATGTAGGGGATGAATAAATAACATAATTCATGTGAAGTTAGTTCTGTACTGGTACCACTGATCTAGATTACCGGGGGGTGTTAAGTACGCCAACATTTAGGAGATCTAGAAATACTCTGCAATAATATTCAATTGCTTATGTTGTCAGACATTTCTTTATGATATGATGGTTAGAATCACATTGTCTATTGAGTGTTTTCCTCATAGACTGGTATATCCTCAATATCTTAAGACATAAATAAAGTACCACAGAAATAAATAAGTATATGTAAAGTAAAGGATAAAGTACAGCGAGGTTGTACAGCATATATGTGTGGGTGTGGGAGGACTTGGAATCCGTCTATGGAAAATGTGTATTGTGTATGACAACATACACAGGAAACTGGAGATACTTCACCGTTAATCAATGACAACAAAAATATTCCTATATATATATATCATCATTGTCATTTAAAAATTGACAAAAAGGTTACCTTGTCGCCCCTTGACAATGCTTGATTGTCCCGCTTGTTTCCCCAAGTGGGTCCAGCAGCATGCAGCTCCTCTCTGATTTCATTTTTCATTTCAAACCTTTATTTATACTCGTGAAAGCACTGAGGTTTCCCTCATTTACAGTGATGACGAGTTAACAAAGGACACAAATATCATAACAGTTAATAATTACAATGAATTACAATTACTACAATGATGGATTAAAAACAATTACATGATTCAGTACATAGGTCAAGTGCAATGCCTTTAATGCAGCTCCTCTCTGATGGTAGCATAACCTATTGTTCAATGGGGGAAAACAACACATGCATGTCATTAAAAGTAACATTCATTAATAGGTTGTCATCCTTTTTATCCAGATGTTTGCTAAATCTGTTAACACGCTATCACCGGAGTCCAACCTAAACCCCTATACCCTGGGTGAGGCTCACAAATGAATGCGCGGAACAGCGCGTTAGCCCCATATACCACTGGAGGCCGCATGTTTAGCCCCCTATACCACCGGAGGCCCCATGTGTATCTTCCATTCTTCCTACACCACCGGAGGCCCCATGACACAACATGTTTAACCATGAGACCTTTTAACTCACCATCAACATCCAGTGGCTGTTGTTTTTATTCACAAGGCCAACGATGACCTTTTACATCTGTGGATCAAACTCAAATTAAAAAGCAGTGTTAGAAAAAGCATATTTGTACATAACTTTGTAGGACTAACTCAAAGATGCTTACAGAAATTAAATGAAACAAGACTAAAAGTCCGGAAGCCCTGCCAAAAATGTAAGGTTTGACCTGAGCGTGGCACTAGAGTTAAGGTCATGGTGTCACCAAAATCGATAGGGTTCATCCTCCAGCAAGCACGAGTCTAGACATACTGTAAAATCTCCCACCAGGGAATAACAATAATGACGTTTGTTTGATTTAAAAAATGGTCAGACATCTCTTATTGAAAGAAAAATATATATAACTGAACCTACTTTAATCATTCTTTTGTGCATTCTGCTTGTCCCATTCCAGATGTCGGTCATGGCATAGCTGTCGACAGCAAATGCCCTATTGACCGATCGTTTGTTGTGGTCCCTGACCAAGACCTCCATGTAAGCATTGATAACCTGAGATGAAATTACATATTAGAAGATGATCTGTTTTCAGTTACTGCATGCATTCACATTGAAAACACAGATTTACTGTACCTCACTCTCTAACTCCTGATTTGGGGCTGTTCTGTATACATAGTGGCTCCGCTCGGCGTCACTCATGCACTATCCTCGCATATGTGCACGCGCACTGAATACAATTCCACAATGTACCTTTATCCCAGTATTCGTCTGACCACACCCCTCGTTAGCTTACCTTCATAAGCAGGTGTGTGGTCACCTGCTCTCCTCCTTTCTCGCTTTCACCACAAGGAAGTGCCTCGGTAGATCCCCACTTGACGTGATGTGATGGTAGGAGAAGAGTTGGAAAACAAGAGATACGTTGACATCATATCTTTATTTTCTCTCTCACTATTTTCGAGAAAATACGGCGATATTGTCTTCGTCACTGGAGTGTCTGGAAGATGGTGATCATTCTAAAAACCTCCACCGGCTTTCGTATTGGGAGCACGCCGCTACATGCCTCCCAACTGCAGTCGTCCTTGCTGTGGCTGGTTGCGGTAAAACCTTTCACCGACACAGCTGGACTGTAGGACGCGCCGCTGTTGTGAGAAGCGGTGGGTTCCAGGTTGGTGAGTAATGTTTTGCTTGCGAGCTCCACTTGTCTGTTAGTGCTATGGGGGCTAGCTGACAATGTTACGAACACCGACCCCAGATTAGGGTCCTTTGTTCAGCCTCTTAGGCGACGGCGGAGGACCTTGGTTTGAAGCCCATTATAGCAACTAGTGGGCCACGGCCAGTAGAACTGGTGATCCCAGGATCTCTGGACGCGTGGGTACTTCTCTGTCACCGTATAGGCCCCGTCTCTCATATGCAAATGAGAGTTTACCCTAAATGAGGAAATGTGAGCATGGTTGTTCGTTATCGGAAAATCCATGTTCAAGTCAGCTACAGCCCAGATGGGAATTGTGCTGGCTCCGCCGGATGTTGGTAAAATCACTGTTGTAAAACTGTGTTAACATCTCGTTTCTCTTTTCTCTTAAAAGGTGAGGAGGGTTTCAGAACGGCGGCCTGTCTGAGTGTGACTTGTTGTATCGTTGTGTACGAGTTCAGGTGGTAGCTGCTTAGCTTGCGTGCTAGTTGTGGCGTACTGTGTTAGCCAGTCAGCTGTTAGCTGCGGCGCTAGCTCGCTGTGTTTGCCAAGCCTGTTGTGCCACTAGGCTAGGTAACGTTAGCTTGCTGCTATCGGCCGAGAGCGGCCGTTAGCTTAATGCTACACTGTTGAACGTGCTGTGACTATAACATGTTTTTAACACTCTTGACTACGACGTCATCTTTGACAGAGGATGTTCGTCGAACCTGCCCGGAGCCAGGCCGGCGAGGACTGCATCAACAAGGAGCACCGTAGCGGCGGGTTGGAGCAGCGAGCTGCCCGTGTCGTCAAACACAGGAGGCTGTGTTTACTTCGGTGCCATGTTAGAGACTGCAATTCGCTTGATCTGCGCTCCCGGTAGGCAAGGTCCTGACCAGACCTTGAACACTTCTTCTTGCTTTCTGAGTCGTTCCAATATAGCCGTATATACCTATTTTTCACAAGTAATCATATGCTTCATTATTCAATTATTCAATTGATGATGGACAATGATCTCACAGGATGGCAGAGTGGGTGTGAAGTGCCACAGAACAAGTGACACTTTTGGACAATGACATCCTGAGTCGTTCCTATGTGACCAGTATAAATCTTTAAACTGAACTCTGGAAAAATAGCTCTATGATGGCTCTACTTATAAAAAAATGGAACTGAGCCTTTAATATCTCCATAAGAGGGGTCTGTTCTCCACAGTTCTTCACAGGCAAAAGGGAGGCAACCTGCGGAATGTGGGCCCCAGCAAAGGAGAGAGAGAGCTGTAAGATGTTAACCCTTTCAGACGGGAAGGGGATTAAGGGTTGAGGGTTGAAAGACGGAGTGTGAAGTGTCACAAAACAAGCGACACTTTTGGACAATGACATCCTGAGTCGTTCCTATGTGACCAGTATAAATCTTTAAACTGAACTCTGGAAAAATAGCTCTATGATGGCTCTACTTATAAAAAAATGGAACTGAGCCTTTAATATCTCCATAAGAGGGGTCTGTTCTCCACAGTTCTTCACAGGCAAAAGGGAGGAAACCTGCGGAATGTGGGCCCCAGCAAAGGAGAGAGAGAGCTGTAAGATGTTAACCCTTTCAGACGGGAAGGGGATTAAGGGTTGAGGGTTGAAAGACGGAGTCCGGAAACTATTGAGGAGATCTTAAAAAAGAAACTATATAACAATTAAATGTTTAATGTGTACAGTAAAAGTTTTCAAAATGGCATGCTTATAATTGACTGTCAGTAGAGAATAATACTAAAAGAATAATGTGTAAAAACTGTTTGTCTGGAGGGATTCTTTAAGAGATACTATGGAGGGCCTCGTGCATGGTACCATGACACGTGGTCACCACAGACAAAGCCGTTGTCTGTTTTGAAGGAAAAAGGGACTTTCTGTTACTTAAAAACCACTAGGTAACTAGCAGTAACGATAGTACAAAGAAGGAGGAGTCCATAACGAATTATGTATTGTATGTTGGTTTGCTAAACAGAAATGACGACCCTGTGACATCACTGTGTTTAGACCAATCAGAAATACGGTACAATGTCAAATAAAAGAGACGGTTGCCGATTCAAGAGCCAGACTTTTTGGGGAGAGAAGAAGAATGGTGCTTGACACTGGGCACAAGCCGTGCATGATGAGATGTTCTGTTTTCTGCTTATTTTAAACTGAATTGGAAATTTTCCACTTCAGTCTCTTCTTGTAACTAGCTTTTTCTAATTAAAATTACCTCTTTATAAACATCCTTTGTATCCTTTCTTCTGACCAGACGACCGGGTAAGCATGAGGTGTGTTTTGTCTTGTAACTTCACCCTATTGCGTTTTGATTAATGATAAAAACTTTAGAAGTGGGGCTTTATCCATACGGAGGCCTAAAGAGAAATATGTCAACCACGCGGTCCAGTAATGTGCCTCTTTTTATGATGTAAAAAACCTCCTGAGTAAGGCTTTAGCCAGACGGAGTATTAATGATGTAAAAACTTTAGAAGTGGGGCTTTATCCATACGGAGGCCTAAAGAGAAATATGTCAACCACGCGGTAGAAGGAGACATATGATTATGCATTAAGGCAAAATAGAATAAGTGGCTTTATCCCTAGCTGAGGCCTAAAGAGAAATATGTCAACCACGCGGTAGAAGGAGACATATGATTATGCATTAAGGCAAAATAGAATAAGTGGCTTTATCCCTAGCTCAGGCCTAAAGAGAGAAATATATATCAAGTAATGCCATATAGTGATAATATGTGTACTGTATAATGGGATTATCAAGTAAAGCCATATAGTGATAATACGTGTACTGTATCATGGGATTATCAAGTAAAGCCATACAGTGATAATATGTGTAAGTGGCTTTATCCCTAGCTATAATGGGATTATCAAGTAAAGCCATATAGTGATAATACGTGTAACGGATAAGGGAAATGGACCTCATCTGAATAAAGAGAGTCCTTCCCAGTGCAAATAAATAAAAGATTCCGCAACTTCAATCACTCGACCTAAGGTCGATGACTGACGGGGGTCGGAACGGTGCATTCGCTATCTCTTGTCGGTCAGTGGTAACAACAACATTTTGTAGACTCGTTTGGTTCTGCATGTCAACCACTTCGCAGGACGCTGTTTGATGTCAAGATAAGCAGACCAATGAGTTATGAAGTTATCGATCTGACCTAAGACCTAGCGTGGGCATTCAACATGGCGTCCCTGGTGATGTGCATTTATACTAACCAAAATAGGTGCTAAACGGCCGAAGAAGACAGGACTACTGTCAAAAGCCTCTGGAGTAAAATTTAATTACAGATTTGGCTAAAATTAAAGTAGAAAGCTCTACTGGCGACTCGAGTGGAAGGCTCTACTTGGGGATATCACAAATTAATAGAAAGCTCTATCTTTGTGATTAAAGCAACGTTTACTCACAACTAAAGGGTAACATAATGTTTATAGAGCTCTGGGGGGAGTTACAATGCAAAAATCACTTTCATGCTTTGCTCACAGAAAGGCGAACTGGAGAGCCAACTACCCAGAGACACTGTTTGTAAGGAGGGGAGACTGGATGTGAAGCGAAGTCAAAACGACCGTTCACAGAAAAGCGAGGGCTCCCTAGCCCAGAGACACTGTTTGTAAGGAGGGGAGACTGGATGTGAAGCGAAGTCAAAACGACCGTTCACAGAAAAGCGAGGGCTCCCTAGCCCAGAGACACTGTTTGTAAGGAGGGGAGACTGGATGTGAAGCGAAGTCAAAACGACCGTTCACAGAAAAGCGAGGGCTCCCTAGCCCAGAGACACTGTTTGTAAGGAGGGGAGACTGGATGTGAAGCGAAGTCAAAACGACCGTTCACAGAAAAGCGAGGGCTCCCTAGCCCAGAGACACTGTTTGTAAGGAGGGGAGACTGGATGTGAAGCGAAGTCAAAACGACCATTCACAGAAAAGCGAGGGCTCCCTAGCCCAGAGACACTGTTTGTAAGGAGGGGAGACTGGATGTGAAGCGCAGTCAAAAAGACCGTTCACAGAACTGCAAGCTAACTAGCACGACATCGGCTAACAAGCCAGTGCTAACACCCATGAGCTGGCCCTAGCCAGACGGAAGCTAACTAGCACGACATCGGCTAACAAGCCAGTGCTAACACCCATGAGCTGGCCCTAGCCAGACGGAAGCTAACTAGCTCGCCATCCGCCAACAAGCCAGGAGTGAACTGAATGCTAACTGGATGGCTACCTAGCCCGAGGCTACGTGACACGAAGCCAGACGGAAGCTAACTAGCTCACCATCGGCTAACAAACCAGTGCTAACATGATGTCTCACAATCATTCCCACATCATAGAGGAGGAATCACCCTCGGATGAGGGATTGGGAGTGTCCATACCCGACCTGGGTCTAGACTACCTAGGAGAACGGGAGGAACACCCAGAGTCCCCTGAAACGTTTGCGGGAAGTGAGGAATTCACAGAACCAAGCAAATCACAATATCCAGAGCTGCCGGCTGTACAGCAAGCAGTAATTGGCACAGGAGAGAAACCTTACTGCTGTGACCAGTGTGGGAAGACCTTCAAGACGAAGGCAGAACTTAAACAACACCACACGGTACACACAGAAGAGAAACCTTACTGCTGTGACCAGTGTGGAAAGAGCTTCAAGGCGAAGCGTTACCTTAAACTACACCACGTGGTACACACAGGAGAGAGACCTTACTGCTGTGACCAGTGTGGGAAGACCTTCAAGACGAAGAGGGAGCGTAAAGGTCACCACATGGTACACACAGGAGAGAAACCTTACTGCTGTGACCAGTGTGGAAAGAGCTTCAAGACGAAGCGTCACCTTAAACGACACCACGTGGTACACACAGGAGAGAAACCTTACTGCTGTGACCAGTGTGAAAAGACCTTCAAAACGAAGGAGAATCTTAGAAGTCACCACATGGTACACACAGGAGAGAGACCTTACTGCTGTGACCAGTGTGACATTAGCTTCAAGAGAAAGGCAGATCTTGAACGACACCACGTGGTACACACAGAAGAGAGACCTTACTGCTGTGACCAGTGTGGGAAGACCTTCAAGACGAAGGCAGAACCTAAACAACACCACATGGTACACACAGGAGAGAAACCTTACTGTTGTGCCCAGTGTAAGAAGACCTTCAAGACGAAGGGAGAGCTTAAACGACACCACTTGGTACACACAGGAGAGAAACCTTACTGTTGTGTCCAGTGTGAGAAGGCCTTCAAGACGAAGGGAGAGCTTAAAATTCACCACACGGTACACACAGAAGAGAAACCTTACTGCTGTGACCAGTGTGGAAAGAGCTTCAAGGCGAAGCGTAACCTTACACTACACCACATGGTACACACACGAGAGAAACCATACTACTGTGACCAGTGTTACATGAGCTTCCGGAACCTGCAAGGGCTTAAGAGACACAGACGGCGGAGGCAGCTATGCAAGGTGCCAACCTGCTTAACGGGGGCAGTAAGGGGTGATGTGTCTCGCTCAAGAACACTGCGACGCACTATCAAAGACGAGTGTGGAAATGGAAAAAACCAAGAAGACGATGTAGTCATTCTTCCTCTTTATGAGGCGCCAGGCTCCACCTCAAAACGAGTATCTCCCTCCACTGACATAGAGGCATTCAACTCTCTAGACGAGTACCTAAAGGCCAAAAACATCAATTATGAGCACTGTTCCATTTTCTATGGCTCAGAAGAGGAGGATGGCGACATTCAGATCAAGGATCAGAACCCGAGGCCACAGATGACACCCTCAGGTGAAACTGAGTCTGAGCCTGAACAAGATGGGGAGCTAAATACCTCTGAAACTGAACACAGTTCTGATTACTCAACATATTGAGTAATAGCTCAAGAGAAGCTAGCACAAGGAGACGCTAGCTCACCAAAGGGGCTTCAATGGCCCAAATGATGGAAAGAGAAGTAAGGACCCCCGGTCAAGATCCAGGAGATAAGATGGTGGAGAAACTAATCCCACAGGTGCGAGGCGGGAGCATGTCTCTCAATGATGCAGCAGGATCAGTCATGAATGGAACACCTATACAAGGATCATGCTTACTGCTTGAAAAGCTATTCAGAGGAGTCCCAGGGGGTAACCCACTGGCAGCCCGATGCGCAGCATGGTCACAAGACCAGTTACGTATCGAATGTATGCTGTATGACCAAGTTAAAATGCTATCTGACAAAAAGGGGGCCTCCCAGGAGTTCCCCCCGAAAACAACCAAGGACAGAACAGGGAAAAAGAAGTACCAATACCTACCTGCAGACGAGTGGGCCGCACTAACCCCAGAACAGCAAGCAGAGGTGAGGACAACAAGGGAGGAATTCAAAGCCCGGAAGGAGAATCAATAGTATCCTTACCCTCTGGGGCCCTGACACAAGTGACTCAAGCAAGTGCAAACTGCACTTGACATACAGCTCATCTGTCAAGAGGAATAATATAAAGTGTTATTGTCATTTAGGAAGAAACATGACATAGAATACTACATGCATTTTGTATATATTCTAAGTATAATATGTAAAGATGTCCGTCCTTGCTCTAAACCCAGAGTAAAGTAAAGTGAATTTGTAATCTATTTCATTCGGAAGGGATTTCCTGACAGCAACCATTTGGTGGGTTAGCACCCTACCAGCCATATCAGCTGCATGAGATGTACACTCACCAGCGCCTATGGAAAAAAAAAATTGAGACTCTGCAAACTCTCATCAAGCTTAGCACCTTGACGCGGGGGGACAGAGCGAGCATCAGGGTCTCTGTATCCGACGGGCCTATCAGATTTGTGGGGACTTGGAAGCCTCAGCATACAGGACGCTGTGGTGCTTGGGCGGCCAAGTCACTGGTTTATAGGTCTGTCAAAACGGATTGGAGGTTCCGGGGCTAAGAACATAAGTTCAAGTGAGTTGGGCTTTATACTATTTAAATAGGTATCAAAAGCCGAAAGAATATGAACCGAAATGACTGCTGTCAGGTGTCTCTGGAGTAGAATCAATTACAGATTTGAAAAAACCAAACGTAGAAGGTTCTACTCAAAGAAAGAATCACACTTAAAGTATATTTTTGTGATTGCAGTGAAAGATCACTCATGACTAAAAAGTTACGTAATGTTTTCTTACAGTCAAAAACGTAGAAGGTTCTACTCAAAGAAAGAATCACACTTAAAGTATATTTTTGTGATTGCAGTGAAAGATCACTCATGACTAAAAAGTTACGTAATGTTTTCTTACAGTCAAAAACGTAGAAGGTTCTACTCAAAGAAAGAATCACACTTAAAGTATATTTTTGTGATTGCAGTGAAAGATCACTCATGACTAAAAAGTTACGTAATGTTTTCTTACAGTCAAAAACGTAGAAGGTTCTACTCAAAGAAAGAATCACACTTAAAGTATATTTTTGTGATTGCAGTGAAAGATCACTCATGACTAAAAAGTTACGTAATGTTTTCTTACAGTCAAAAACGTAGAAGGTTCTACTCAAAGAAAGAATCACACTTAAAGTATATTTTTGTGATTGCAGTGAAAGATCACTCATGACTAAAAAGTTACGTAATGTTTACTTACAGTCGAAACCTAAGTAGAAAAATAGGTACCAGGTCACCTGAACTAGAAATAACCTAATGTTTACTTAAAATCAGAATAAGTCCTGCATAAGTCCTGCTACTGTGACGGAAGTGGAACCGGCGTAATAATACAGGCTGGTGTTATCAGCAGGAGCTGAGTCTATAAGAGGCTACATAGCCTGAATCTACAAGCTGGCTAACTAGCCGGAGCTAATACCAGACATAAACAGTAACTAACTACCCAGTCTGGACCGAGACAAGCACAACACAGGGTAGACCCCCTGTGCAAGAAGGAAGTGGATGGAAACAACAGTCCGAAAGGTCTGTGAACAATGTGCGCTGGTAAAGGTGCGCTGGTAAAGGGACAAAACCTGAACCAGTGCCACACTCTTAGACGGGGGGGGGGGGGGCTGTCCCCCGGAGTCAGTGGACGACGCAGCGAATGGCAAGAAAGAATATACTGACTCAGGTCAGAAATCGGAAATGGAGGAAGACCGGGATAGGTCAAGCTCCAGAGCATCCTCAAGGTCCTCATCTAGACCTCCCAGACCTCCTAGACCTCCCAGACCGGACAGAGAGACATCGGCCTGGACCCAGGTTACAGGGCGACGAGAGCCCTGAATGGACCTGAAAGAGAGAAAAGAAATGAGTCCTCTGTGGACTGTATCTGTGATGTCCTGCGAGGCCTACGGACAGGGTCACACGATAGGTCAAGCTCCAGAGCATCCTCAAGGTCCTCATCTAGACCTCCCAGACCTCCCAGACCTCCTAGACCTCCCAGACCGGACAGAGAGACATCGGCCTGGACCCAGGCTACAGGGCGACGAGAGCCCTGAATGGACCTGAAAGAGAGAAAAGAAATTAGTCCTCTGTGGACTGTATCTGTGATGTCCTGCGAGGCCTACGGACAGGGTCACACGATAGGTCAAGCTCCAGAGCATCCTCAAGGTCCTCATCTAGACCTCCCAGACCTCCCAGACCTCCTAGACCTCCCAGACCGGACAGAGAGACATCGGCCTGGACCCAGGCTACAGGGCGACGAGAGCCCTGAATGGACCTGAAAGAGAGAAAAGAAATGAGTCCTCTGTGGACTGTATCTGTGATGTCCTGCGAGGCCTACGGACAGGGTCACACGACCAGGCCAACCACACTTCAATAGAGGACTGCTGCTACAATTCTCGGGAACCCATGGGGGTCGCCCGAGAAGTGACAAATCAACCTACCTCAAACTATGGGAGAGATCCAAGAGGTCAGAGGGGGCGACCCCAAGATGACCAAGATGACCAAGACGACAACAGCCTGGGTGCATCGGCCGGGAACAACAGATGCAAGTCTTCCCGCCTGATACCAAGCAACAACGTGACCCCTATCCTGTCGAGCCGTCCAGCCAGGGAACAACAGATGCAAGTCTTCCCGCCGGCTACCAGGGTAACAAGGTACCGAGATGGCAGAGGGGGTGTGGAGAGTCACAGCCACGTGACCCCACAATCGCCATCTCGTCCCCCAGTACAGACGCTATTAAGACAATGGAAAATGACCGCCCAGGATGACAGAGTGGGTGTGAAGTGCCACAGAACAAGTGACACTTTTTGACAATGACATCCTGAGTCGTTCCAATATAGCCGTATATACCTATTTTTCACAAGTAATCATATGCTTCATTATTCAATTATTCAATTGATGATGGACAATGATCTCACAGGATGGCAGAGTGGGTGTGAAGTGCCACAGAACAAGTGACACTTTTGGACAATGACATCCTGAGTCGTTCCTATGTGACCAGTATAAATCTTTAAACTGAACTCTGGAAAAATAGCTCTATGATGGCTCTACTTATAAAAAAATGGAACTGAGCCTTTAATATCTCCATAAGAGGGGTCTGTTCTCCACAGTTCTTCACAGGCAAAAGGGAGGCAACCTGCGGAATGTGGGCCCCAGCAAAGGAGAGAGAGAGCTGTAAGATGTTAACCCTTTCAGACGGGAAGGGGATTAAGGGTTGAGGGTTGAAAGACGGAGTGTGAAGTGTCACAAAACAAGCGACACTTTTGGACAATGACATCCTGAGTCGTTCCTATGTGACCAGTATAAATCTTTAAACTGAACTCTGGAAAAATAGCTCTATGATGGCTCTACTTATAAAAAAATGGAACTGAGCCTTTAATATCTCCATAAGAGGGGTCTGTTCTCCACAGTTCTTCACAGGCAAAAGGGAGGAAACCTGCGGAATGTGGGCCCCAGCAAAGGAGAGAGAGAGCTGTAAGATGTTAACCCTTTCAGACGGGAAGGGGATTAAGGGTTGAGGGTTGAAAGACGGAGTCCGGAAACTATTGAGGAGATCTTAAAAAAGAAACTATATAACAATTAAATGTTTAATGTGTACAGTAAAAGTTTTCAAAATGGCATGCTTATAATTGACTGTCAGTAGAGAATAATACTAAAAGAATAATGTGTAAAAACTGTTTGTCTGGAGGGATTCTTTAAGAGATACTATGGAGGGCCTCGTGCATGGTACCATGACACGTGGTCACCACAGACAAAGCCGTTGTCTGTTTTGAAGGAAAAAGGGACTTTCTGTTACTTAAAAACCACTAGGTAACTAGCAGTAATGATAGTACAAAGAAGGAGGAGTCCATAACGAATTATGTATTGTATGTTGGTTTGCTAAACAGAAATGACGACCCTGTGACATCACTGTGTTTAGACCAATCAGAAATACGGTACAATGTCAAATAAAAGAGACGGTTGCCGATTCAAGAGCCAGACTTTTTGGGGAGAGAAGAAGAATGGTGCTTGACACTGGGCACAAGCTGTGCATGATGAGATGTTCTGTTTTCTGCTTATTTTAAACTGAATTGGAAATTTTCCACTTCAGTCTCTTCTTGTAACTAGCTTTTTCTAATTAAAATTACCTCTTTATAAACATCCTTTGTATCCTTTCTTCTGACCAGACGACCGGGTAAGCATGAGGTGTGTTTTGTCTTGTAACTTCACCCTATTGCGTTTTGATTAATGATAAAAACTTTAGAAGTGGGGCTTTATCCATACGGAGGCCTAAAGAGAAATATGTCAACCACGCGGTCCAGTAATGTGCCTCTTTTTATGATGTAAAAAACCTCCTGAGTAAGGCTTTAGCCAGACGGAGTATTAATGATGTAAAAACTTTAGAAGTGGGGCTTTATCCATACGGAGGCCTAAAGAGAAATATGTCAACCACGCGGTAGAAGGAGACATATGATTATGCATTAAGGCAAAATAGAATAAGTGGCTTTATCCCTAGCTGAGGCCTAAAGAGAAATATGTCAACCACGCGGTAGAAGGAGACATATGATTATGCATTAAGGCAAAATAGAATAAGTGGCTTTATCCCTAGCTCAGGCCTAAAGAGAGAAATATATATCAAGTAATGCCATATAGTGATAATACGTGTACTGTATAATGGGATTATCAAGTAAAGCCATATAGTGATAATACGTGTACTGTATCATGGGATTATCAAGTAAAGCCATACAGTGATAATATGTGTAAGTGGCTTTATCCCTAGCTATAATGGGATTATCAAGTAAAGCCATATAGTGATAATACGTGTAACGGATAAGGGAAATGGACCTCATCTGAATAAAGAGAGTCCTTCCCAGTGCAAATAAAATAAAAGATTCCGCAACTTCAATCACTCGACCTAAGGTCGATGACTGACGGGGGTCGGAACGGTGCATTCGCTATCTCTTGTCGGTCAGTGGTAACAACAACATTTTGTAGACTCGTTTGGTTCTGCATGTCAACCACTTCGCAGGACGCTGTTTGATGTCAAGATAAGCAGACCAATGAGTTATGAAGTTATCGATCTGACCTAAGACCTAGCGTGGGCATTCAACACTTTCCCTTCTAAATGTTTTGTAAATAACGATGTTTTCCAAAACGAGTGTTGCTGCACTACATTTAGGATACGGCGCAAGTTATGTGTGAATTGTCTTGTCACTGGTCTCCATGCAAATCGGGTTATTGTTACAGATGTGAAATGATCTGGTTTGTTGTGTTGAGACACATTGTGTGTTCATGTATCGTGTACTCACAACTAAGGGGGTTAAACTAACCTATAAAGCTATGCTTAGTGACATATGAGTAAAGAATGATTCTTTTCTCAGCCTGTAATGACAATGAACAGTGTGTTCACATATTAACAGGTTTACCTGTTTAACTGGCCGTATTAAGGGTAAAGTAGGAGGGTTGTGTTTCCCCCCGGTTCCCTGGGGACTTCTTCATCCTCCTCTCAGACATGTTGTTACACTATATTGTGTCACTGTGTGGTAGGGATACGATGTAACCCTTGGCTTAGTTGTTGGGGTTGTGCTAACCGCTTGAGAAACTTTATTTATTTTGGCCGATACTAATCGAGAATTGTGTATTCTCTCATTATGGAAAAACGGCGTTCCTCTGTAGAGTGTTTTTGCCCTCTCTGTTCTGTGTTTTTTTCCTTAGTAAAAATCAGATAGCAGGTTGGCACATGCGCTGTGTGAAGCTGTTAGACGCTTCATGGAGCTGACTATGACTGCGTCATACTCTTTTTTGTCATTACATCGTATCATTGGTGTGGGGTCGTAAAGGGGTGAACTGGTAACCTTTTCTCCCCCTTTTTTCTGTTGGTCAGGTGTAAACCCACCTGTCCTTCAAGGTTCCTGTCATGTTGCGGTTCGGCCCAATATTTCCTGGTCCCACGCCCTGGAATATTGGGCGTGTGCACCGCAGAAATTCCCCCGCCATAGAGTATGTCACTGTGCGCGTCTCTGTTGGTAGGACTTCCGTGTGCTGTTCAGGTCCATATGATGGATCTGTTTCGGGGGGTGGTTAGGGCTCCTCCTCACGAAGCTCCTATTCGGGCCTTCTGTGAGTTGGGACTCTCCTTCCATGTGAGGGAGCCTCCTCAGAGTACAGAGCCTCCTCCTCAGATTGTCAAGGTGAGTGGAACCTCAAGAAGGAGTCCTACTCTATTATTGAGTGTGTATGGGTTCAGTGCCTCCTCCCCGGAGAGCCCTAAAACCCAACTTTTACATGGCTCAAGGTGCAATATATTCTTTTCAATCTGTACAGCTCGCGTGGGAAGTCTCTCTGGGGATTTCCGTCTCCTCCCTATGGGAGGGTGGTGGGATGTAAAAATGTGAAAAAAATGTACCCCCGGCTGTGTAGACTGGGAAACATACTGTTGGTGCTTCCTTCTTTTCTGTTAAAAAGAGTTGGAGTTAGGAAGCATCACACCCCTCTTGTCGTTCCCCTGGGCGCCTTAGGGATTCAATGACAGGTCTAAATAGCCTGTTCATTGATGTGGTTGTGTCCCGACGCACGTATAGTGCTAGCTCGGGGTGTTCTGTAATCAGGCGACTGACTGGCACGCCTTGGTTGCTTGAGGGTAAAACGGCGTTTTTATAAAGCAACTGGGATGGAGGTTTTTCCTCTTCCGACGACCTGTTTTGGTTGTCGACGGATTCTCATTCATGTCTGGGGGATGATGACGGAATGGATCTGAACATATGTAGAGGGGTCTCACGCCCTGGGGGTGGGCCACCGGGCGCGGTTCGCACCGAACGTCTGGGTGGCGCCTTTTTTTCATGTTTAAGATCAACACGCATATCTGCCCCTTCTCCTGGAGTAGGCATGTCGGCGTGGTTAGGGCACGGGACTGGTTCTGGTCATGCTGGTCCGGATCAGTTAAACCCGTTGTCCGCCGGGGATGCAGATCTGCTGTTCAGGTACCCTGAGGGACTTGGGCTTTTTCAGGGGGAAAATGCCAGGTCGGTCCGGGTGTCACAGGGTTAAGCGCTATGGAGACCCTGGTTGGGTACATTTTGTACTCTGCACTGTCGTAATGGCTTACGGCCATGCCAACCTGTACACGCTCGATTTCGTCGGATCTCTGCCACTACGCAGGTTGGTCCTGGTTAGTACTTGGTTGGGAGACCGCCTGGGAATACCAAGTACGGTGTGCTTGGGGCTGGTTCTCCATTCTTTTCGCTCCTCTCTCACGCATGGCGAAGAGGGGCCTGTTGGGGTGGTCTTTGACCTCCTCTGGTGATCCTGTGCTTCCCGTATCGCCGGGCCCGGTCCGAAGTAATGTTTCGTCGACCCGTAGGCCTGGGTTAACCCTTTTTTGAAAACTGAAACACTTGTACTGCGGTATAGCCGGTGTATACCCGCAGGTGTGTTTTGGAGTTTTTTTCTTGAGGGGTTATAGGAACAACCACCGCATTGGATAACACCAAGGTGGTTGATTCCCTGGTGTGTTGGAGCAGTGTCAACTCCCGGGTTACCCGGTTGAGGGTGCCCCTGCACGTTCATGACGTCTGCCAATTGTGTCAGCCTTCTCTGCCTCAACCCCTCTGGGTGGTTTTTTTTTTTAAATGGAGGCTTGGTCATGCAACAACGCCAGCATACGCCCCTTCCGCCGGGGCGGCTGTGTTCAGCTGTCCCCTCTGGCGCCTGTCTCGTCCGCAGTCTCCATGCTCGGGTTAACAGCCTGTTGCCTGGTTTTTTCCCCGGTGCGCTGCCTGCTTTCCGTGGTAAGTCTTGTTATTGCGGCCGTGCTGACTGTCTGTACTGCAGGGTCAGTGTGCCAGGCGGTGTACTATTGGGGGGACAGGGCCCGCTCGGCTGAGGGGCCTTTGTCCGAATACGCTGGCGATGTGGGGGGCGGGGTCACTAAGTGCCCACCTGGTGGGGTCTTGATGCTGGCATCATGGACCTCTCCGGGCCCCCGTTCCAGGGGGTCCAGTCCCTTTGGTGGGTCTGGGCCTTCCTTCGCGCTCCGCTGCTACGGCCTTGCCACGGGGTTGGGTTTGCCCTTGACCCCGTGATTCTGGGGGCAGTAACGAGGTTGTTCCCTCCATTCGTTCCCGGGTGGCATGCGGGTTGTGCGTGTGTGTAGTCGTGGGGTCAGGCCACGGTCTGCTCACCCTGTGCGTTGAGTTGCTTGAGTGCCTCTTCGCACGGTCGGGTCCGTCGCCCTCCCGGGATACCTCCAATAGGGGGGGTGCCCTCCATTAGGGGGGGTCGGGGGGGCTCGGCCCTCCCTGTTCTGATGGTTGTGGGGGGCCTTCAGCGGGGTGTATTTGTCGGCCGGTGATGCCGAGCGGAGCCACTATGTATACAGAACAATAGTCACAGAAGATTACAGACTGTATTAAGCCCAAACTGAGTAAAAGATCACGTTCTGACATTGAAGATGCAGAGGAAGCTTCATTGGAGGAAGCGCTGACAATAAGAGAGGTTGACATGAATCTAATATTACAGGCCATCAATAAGAGACTTGATAAACTGGATATGTTGGACTTGATGATGCAGGAAATTAAGAGCCTCAAAGAAAGCTTGAAGTTCAGTCAGAGACAAATTGATGAGCTGGTCAATGATAATGCTGAGCTGAAAAGAAAGGTGGAATACATGGGAAACAAAGTAGACATAATTGAGATAGACAACAGGAAGTTGAAGGAATCTCTTCTGGATGTACAGTGTAGGTCTATGCAAGACAATCTGGTTTTTACAGGGATAGCAGAGAAGGAGAGCAAGGACTGTGAAACAGTCATAAGGGAGTTTATGTCAGACCAGCTAAGACTGCCTAGGGACACTGTAACTGAGGGGTACAATTCCCTGACTGTATTGATAAGTATGGTATCATTAAACCACTACCGCTTTATGTACTTTAATTACTGGCCATACAGTACACGATATATGAATATGATGAACACTTCCCACAATGAAATCGGTTCCAAACAAAGGTATAATCAAGTATTTAATGGAGCAAAAGGTACATAGGATACTTTACATTATTCTTTGAATGCACTTGTAAGGCAAAGGAATATGCGTAGGCAAATCAATAACGAATGTCCATTCTCTGGTTACGCAGGAGGTAATTATACAACCTGAATCTTAGGGAATTATATCTATGGTACACTAGTAATATAGCGGGAGATACTGGAAGGGGTTCCCCTGGTTGTAAGCCAGCGGGGGGGGTAGAAGATCTGTCGGTAGTAGGACGTCTGGTCAACGATGACTAGGGAGACCTCAGGTACAGAAGCCGGTGCAGTAGCCTCTTGATCCACAGACGAATACAGCTTGGTTCTCTTGTAGACTGTAGCTCCACAGTGAAGAAAGCTAGTCGGCCTCAGACTCTCTGAGACGCCGACTCGACTTGACTCCTCTCGGGGTAAATCCAACACGTGCAGGCGTCGGCGATTATCCGCTCCATAAATCACAGGACCAAAGCAAATATATTCCAGCCGCAAAGGGCTATGTAGTCGTCGGGTAGATTAATCCAGTGTACATGTCCATACGGTTCTCGTCTAGGTCTCCTCGGGTGAAAGCGCCATGTGGTCGGCCCAGCCTGGATAAGAACTCTAGCTAATACGAGAAAGCGTTGGAGATGCTGGTCACTGTAGAACTTCAACCGCACGATACACTATACACAAATAGACTATTAATGACTTAATAGAAATATGTCGCACTCGACGGTATAGCGCCAAACTCTGACAATTCAGTTACTAATTCGCACGCGGTCTCAATGCTCTATTCTGGGGCCAAACAGGCCATACTTCACCGCACGTTGTATCGTGGGTGAGGCTTCAACTTATCGGTAACTCACTAAGGAAGAAGGGTAAGGAGGTAAGGGGCTAAGGCGCTTCTGTATTCACCTGCGCCGTATTTATACGCACGGTGAACAAACTAGTTCCACTCTCATTTCTGTCGCGTATCCCTGGGCAAGGCCGGGCATGTCCAGACACATCTTGACGGTGACTTTGAACCTGGCTCCGGAGGCCGGTCCCTGCGGTCCAATAGGAGAATGAACTATTATGGTCTGGGCTAAAGGGATATTCCGTGTATATGTACAAGGAATATACAGGGGATATCAAACGATATACAAATACTATGCAATATATATCAATAAATAAATATATATATTCGGTTTAATCTGATCCTTTGTAACAGCCGCCCCCTAATTAGTCCCACCTAATTAGCTAAGCAGAGACAGATTAACCGCACTGTCCTCTACTCAATGTCTGTTGTGAGGGGTCTGTCAGTTCACAAAGTCATGGGGTCATGGTCGTCATCGATGGTATCGGGGAGCCTTGGCAGTTCTATTAGCCTCGCCACGGGTCGGGTGTAGGTCCGCCCTTGGACGAGCACTTCGGCTGCTCGGACCTTTCCGTCGGCACCGGTGATCACTTTGCTTACGCGGCCGGCCGGCCACATAGCTCGGGGTAGTGACTGGTCGATAATCATGACGACTGTTCCTTCTGTCAAATTGTCTCTCTCTTTCACCCATTTCTGGCGGGTCTGTAGAGACGGTAGGTAGTGGAGTAGGAAGCTGTTCCAAGACTTGTCAGCCAGTACTTGACTGTACCTCCACATTCTTCGGCCGTTCGCTTCTTCAGGCCTGTACATTGTCTGTGGTAGCGCGGGGTCCAGCCGCCCCATCAAGAGTGTGTTGGGGGTGACTGGGTCGACATCTGCTACATCACTTGAGACGTAACCGAGGGGCTTTGAGTTCAATACTCCCTCGATCTCCGTGAGGACTGTCATTAAGACTTCTTCCGCCACGGTCTGGGCCCCAAGCACGGCGTACAGGGCTGTCTTTATTGAACGTACTTCTCGTTCCCAAGTTCCACCGAAGTGAGGTGCGTTCGGGGGATTAAACTGGAAGTCAATCTGGTATGTAGCGAGGTGGGTCTTAAGTTCTAAAGCAAACGACCACCCACTCTGATGAGACCATGGGCGTCGCTCTCGGGGGCTAGGTGGAGCAGTCTGCTGTCTGATGGGACGGGCTTTGCTCCCTGTAGACAGTCTAGCTCATCGGGGAATGAGTCTCTCTGGGCTCGTTGTAGTAGAAGAAGTTCTGCTTCTTCGTAGTCAGCTGCAGTAATGTCAGTAGTGAGCTGAACCTCTGGGTGGTGCCACAGGAATGTCTTTAGCTGCGCACTCTCTAGGGTGAGGCAATCGTCTATGTCGGGGTCTGTGGAGACGAGTGTGTTCAATCCACAGAACATAGATTTCTTGTTTTCTGCCTCCTCTTTACTCGCTTCCCGTGGGGTGGGTGTAGGCCACTCTTCTTCCGGGAGCTTGAGGAACTCTGGCCCGTCACTGTATAGGTTGTGACGGGTGAGGTCATCCAGGGACATTCCCCGGGTGATGACGTCAGCTGGGTTGTGTTTTGTGTCCACATACCTCCAGCTTGCTACTTCTGTTAAATCTTGAATCTCTGTGACTCTGACTCCCACGAAGACCTTGTATCTGCACGAATCAGACCGGATCCATGTGAGTACTGTCGTGGAGTCTGACCACAAGATTGTTCTTTGCACCGGAATGGTGAGTTCACGTTGGATTAACGTGGCGAGTTGCGCTCCTGCTAGGGCTGCGCAGAGCTCTAGACGCGGGATAGATTGTTGCTTTCGTGGGGCTATTCTTGAGCGAGCCAGGATGAAAGCAGTATGTATTTCTCCTCCCTCCTCTCGGGCACGCAAGTAGGCCACCGAGCCGTAGGCTACTTCGGAGGCGTCGCTGAAGACGTGCAGGTCCATCTGGCACGTCTCCGGCCTCACTGTGGGTGGGAAGTAGCTGCAGCGTATGTTAACACCTGGGAGTGAGCTGAGTTCCGTCTCCCACTCTCTCCATGTGGATGCAAGGTGTTCGGGTATGGGGTCGTCCCAGCCCTGGTCCTTGTCCCATAACGCTCTTACAATCATCTTTGCCCTGGTGGTGTAAGGTAGAATACATCCCAACGGGTCATATTGTCTGGCGAGTGTTCTGTATACACTCCGTCTGGTGGTCGGTGGTGCAGTCGACCTTCCCTGCTCCTTGGTCAGGGGTGTGTGTTTATAATGGAGCGAGTCTGTTTTGAAGCGCCAGACTAGTCCTAATGTCATTTCTTGGGCTTCTCCTGGGATGGTCGCCATCCAGGTCTCGCTGCTTGCTGCCTTGTCCTCGGGGGAGAGGCTGCGCAATACTTGCGGGTCGCTGTTGGCCCACTGCCTGAGATCAAAGCCGCCTTTGATCAGGGAGGCGCGGAGCTTGAGTAGAAGGGCCTCGGCTTCTTCTGGCGTCGAGACGCTTTGCAGACAGTTGTCCACGTAGAAACTATTTTCTACACTTTTTCGGACCTCTTCATCAGCTGCTGGGTCCTCTGCGACGTGTTTTTGCAGTGCAAACGTAGCACAGCATGGGCTGCATGTGGTTCCGAAAGGGAGGACTTCCCATTGATAGATGGCTGGTTGCTCATCCCCGATCCTCTCTCTCCATAGGAACCGCAGCAGGGGCTTGTCCTCCTCCACTAGTCTCACCTGCAGGAACATCCCTTTGATGTTGCCGCTGATGGCCACCTTGTCCTGGCGGAAACGTAGTAACACGCCTAGTAGGGAGGGGCCGAGTGTTGGGCCGGGCAAGAGCTCTTTATTCAGATTTTGTGATCCGATCTGGTAGCTGCAGTTGAACACAATACGATCCTTGCCGTTGTGGTGGACTTTGTGGTGCGGCACGTACCATGATTCGGTCGTCTGATCGGCCTCTTTAATGTCAATTTTCTTTATGTGTCCCGCTGTGATTAGCTTGTTAATCTCAGCGCGGTACACAGTCTCTTGAGCGGGGTCTCTGGCTAGGCGCCGCTCTGTGTTCAATAGATACCGCTCCGTCGCTTCTTTTGGGGCGTGGAAGGTGGGCATACCCTCTCGCCTCAAGAGTGGAGTTGCGTATCTCATCACTCCGTTGACTTTGACTCTCTTTGTCCCTTGCTCGAGGAGTGCTATGGCGTAAATGTCTTCCTTGGAACGAATGTCTTTCTTTTCGTTCTTGAAGGGCATTGTCTCTAGTGTCCATAGCCTCTCGACATGCTGTAGGAGGGTGGTGTCTTCTTCTGTCACTCTGGAGTGGAGGCAGCTAGTGGCTGCTGTTCGGTTAGGAGACTTAGCGAGGGGGCCTTGTAATGTCCATCCTAGGCGGGTCTCGACTGCTGCAGGACAGCCTCTGGGCCCTGTGTGGATCCGGTCTATCGGGACTATGAGGTCTGCATGGTCGGAGCCTATCAGCAGGGTCGGGGTGGCACCGTCTATGAGCGGTATAGGTAGTTGACGCAGGTGTACATATTTATCCATCAGCTTGGCGATGGGGTAGGTGTACTGCGACAGGCCTATTTCTTGGCTGGTGAAAGCATCAGTAATCCTATACCGTCTCTCTGGCTGCCCGCTTGCTGCGATAGTGAAGGAGACATTCTCGCCCTTTATCGTCTTTAGATCTATTCTTATTGTCCGAATCGTCATCTGGTTTTCGCTCCCCCGCAGCCCCAGCTGGGCCGCAGCGGACGCGAGGAGAAGGGTCTTCTCTGACCCGTCGTCAAGGACGGCGTAAGTGTCCATGACCTTGTCTTGGTAACTCAGTGTTACGCGGACCACCTTTAAGAGCACTCGGGCGCCCCCGCTGCTGGCGGGGTCAATGTACATAACACTTGCCTTTGTGCTGCTTGAGGGTGCAGGCTTTCTTCTGTTACTGTCGTGTAGTACATCTAGGTGGGCTCCGTCACACCGACTACACCTCTTCTTTAAGCGGCAGTCGGCTGCCATGTGACTGTGCGCACATCGGTAACAGCGTCGGTTGGACTTTATCCATTGACCCACCTCGTCGGCGGTCATCTTCTTGAACGTGTCACATTGTGACAACCAGTGTTCCTTTTCGCAGTACGGGCACACCATCTTCCACTTCTCTTTCATCGAGGGGGTACTGTGGTTCTTGCTGCTCGGTACTGGTTCTGATTGGTGCATGACGGTCACCAATCTTCGGCCATCGTTTGCTCTCCTAGGTCCCTCTCTGGAGCTTGGGGTGCTCCGCATGAACGTATCCAACCGTAGGCTGTTGACTTCTCTCGCCAGGAAGTCGGCTAGGTCTAGGAGGGATGGCTCGGGACCGTTAGGATCACGGTGGTCTCTTTGCCGCCTGAAGCGCTCTTGTCGGGCGGGCGGGAGCTTCTCTAAAATCCTCTCGACATTAGAGTTCGCGTACAGTTCGTGCATACCCTTTTCTCTTTGCGCCCCCAGCATCCCTACCAGGGATTGTACCTTGATAGACAGGTCATCTAGTGAGCGATTGTCTGTGGCTGGGGGTAGGCGGTCGATATGCCTTATCTCTTGTATTACGTAATCCCATATGCGTCCATATCTTTGGTCGAGTGCTGCTAGAGCCGCTGTGTATGGGGTAGTAGAGGTGGCATAGGCCAGCGCTATATTGTGCGCTCGGGGCACCTTGAGGTGCTTCAGTAGGATAGCATACTTGTACGGTTCGTCAGTTACATCGGACATCATTGTCTCTAAGCACATTCGTAGCTCGGTGTACTGTGCTCTGTTCTCGTGGGTGAAGTCCGGAAACGTCGGTGTGCCAATGTATGATGCCATGGATGGCTGGCACATCGGTGAGCGTTGGAAGAGAGGCCTCCTAGGCGAGTCTCCTCTTACGCCTCTTGGTGGGCTGGTACCTGCTGGGTACCATGGCCCGCGTATCCAGGTGCTATTCCTCGGGGCTGGTCGTGCGTCAAGCTCACCCGTGAATTGAGTCGGGGGTCTGTAGCGCAGAGCCGCAGGGGTAGAGCCTGGGCTGTACTGGACCTCCTGGTCCTGTGGAGTTCTGTGCTGCTGTCGGGCTTGACTCTCCTCCTCTCCCTCTTCTTCTTGCTCTGGCAGGTCCTCTAGATCCTGTAGTCGTCTATTTAGCCTCTCCGCGGTGTAGACCGTTTCTTCCTTGTAGCTGGTCCTCGCGTGGACCGGTCGGGAGAGGAGTTCGGAGGGGGGTATAGGCTCTCTCTGGTGGTCGGGCTCAGGGTCGCTTGATCGGGTAGGGGAGGGTGCCCTTGACCCGTGTCTTGACGAGGCCCTGGAACCCCGTGCGGAGGGAGGGGGTGTCGCCCTGGCGATCAGCTGCTCCATTATCTGCGCTTGTAATCGGTCGCGCTCGGCTTCGCGCTTGGTGAGAGCGATGTCGCGCTCTGCTTCTCTTTGGGCACCGGCAGCGGCGCGCTGGGCTTCGGCGGCGGCACGCTCTGCTTCGGTGGCGGCGCGCTCTGCTTCGGCCCGGTCTCTTACCATATTCTCTTCCGTCTGAAGGCGTCTAATCTCTAGACGTATACGATCTTCGTCGCTCCGTTGCTGCGCTTGAATGCGTTCTCTTTCCATGGAAGAATGTTCGCGCTCGCTAAGCATCTGTGCTTGGAGTCGATCGCGCTCTGTAGAGGCTGCTAGGCTGGCGAGGAATGCCTGTGCCAGCATCTTGTCCGCCCCGCTGGGGGAAGACGCTGGTTGAGGTGATCCGCTCCTGGCAGTACTCGTTGGAGATCTGCTCTCCTGTGGCGAGTCCTGGAGATCCATCTCCGGGGTCTCTTCTTCTTGTAGCGGGTAGAGTTCCATCCCTGGAGAGCTGTCTTTATCCTGGAGCTCTCCGGGGACTACTTCTTCGGTCTTGGCGGGGGGTAAAGTCGTGTCAGGTCCCTCCTGGTCCCTACCGTGAGCTTGGTCAGTTACATTAGAACCCACTAGGGCCTCTATTGGCGGGGTAACCTGGGCGATAGGGTCGGACATAATTTTACTATCTACTTATTCCGCGTTTACCGTCTGTAGAAGGCTAGGTAGTATACTGGCAACGTAATCCTCTAAGTACTGAGGTGTCTGCCGTCTACGCTGCGGGCGATCTACTTTAGGAGAACCGTTTTGTGGAGTGTTCATCATAGGCCATGTCAATATTAATACCACTATATTAATATTACACTAGTTACCCTCCGGCTCGAAGGACCAATTGTAACTGAGGGGTACAATTCCCTGACTGTATTGATAAGTATGGTATCATTAAACCACTACCGCTTTATGTACTTTAATTACTGGCCATACAGTACACGATATATGAATATGATGAACACTTCCCACAATGAAATCGGTTCCAAACAAAGGTATAATCAAGTATTTAATGGAGCAAAAGGTACATAGGATACTTTACATTATTCTTTGAATGCACTTGTAAGGCAAAGGAATATGCGTAGGCAAATCAATAACGAATGTCCATTCTCTGGTTACGCAGGAGGTAATTATACAACCTGAATCTTAGGGAATTATATCTATGGTACACTAGTAATATAGCGGGAGATACTGGAAGGGGTTCCCCTGGTTGTAAGCCAGCGGGGGGGGTAGAAGATCTGTCGGTAGTAGGACGTCTGGTCAACGATGACTAGGGAGACCTCAGGTACAGAAGCCGGTGCAGTAGCCTCTTGATCCACAGACGAATACAGCTTGGTTCTCTTGTAGACTGTAGCTCCACAGTGAAGAAAGCTAGTCGGCCTCAGACTCTCTGAGACGCTGACTCGACTTGACTCCTCTCGGGGTAAATCCAACACGTGCAGGCATCGGCGATTATCCGCTCCATAAATCACAGGACCAAAGCAAATATATTCCAGCCGCAAAGGGCTATGTAGTCATTGGGTAGATTAATCCAGTGTACATGTCCATACGGTTCTCGTCTAGGTCTCCTCGGGTGAAAGCGCCATGTGGTCGGCCCAGCCTGGATAAGAACTCTAGCTAATACGAGAAAGCGTTGGAGATGCTGGTCACTGTAGAACTTCAACCGCACGATACACTATACACAAATAGACTATTAATGACTTAATAGAAATATGTCGCACTCGACGGTATAGCGCCAAACTCTGACAATTCAGTTACTAATTCGCACGCGGTCTCAATGCTCTATTCTGGGGCCAAACAGGCCATACTTCACCGCACGTTGTATCGTGGGTGAGGCTTCAACTTATCGGTAACTCACTAAGGAAGAAGGGTAAGGAGGTAAGGGGCTAAGGCGCTTCTGTATTCACCTGCGCCGTATTTATACGCACGGTGAACAAACTAGTTCCACTCTCATTTCTGTCGCGTATCCCTGGGCAAGGCCGGGCATGTCCAGACACATCTTGACGGTGACTTTGAACCTGGCTCCGGAGGCCGGTCCCTGGCGCCGGTGGACCGCTGTCCAATAGGAGAATGAACTATTATGGTCTGGGCTAAAGGGATATTCCGTGTATATGTACAAGGAATATACAGGGGATATCAAACGATATACAAATACTATGCAATATATATCAATAAATAAATATATATATTCGGTTTAATCTGATCCTTTGTAACAGACACTGTTCAGAACATCACCTTCTCTAGAGTACACAGAATGGGAAAACCCTCAGGGGACAGACCACGGGCAATAGTGGCTCGTGAAGTAGCAAAGGCTTCTGTTCTGGTTCTGATAAGATCAGAACCGGCTGGATCGTCCTCTGCGTTGTGTATGGTTCCCCTAAAAACCTTTGTACTACCAATAAGACCCAATGGTCTTTGTTTGACGACCAGCGGAGCAGCAGGAGAAATGGAGGAGAAGGTGTACTGTCAGCTGTTTAATCAAAGTTAAGAGTGTATACAAATTACAATAAAGAACACTATAAAAGATTCAAGGTACCGGAGCACTATGCCGCTCGTCCTTACTAAGAAAACAGATTAAATAATGATAGTTTGATAAGTTGTTGATGGGCTTTGTTCTCTGGCTGATGAACAAAGAAGTCTATTCTCCCTCCAAAAAGTTCTTTGTCTCTTGAGTCTCCTCTGCCGCGTCGTCTGCTGTGTGAAAGAGGTGGGGTGTTGTCCTTGTGGTTCCGTGTCAGAGTGTCCTCCCACCGTCACAACACCCGCCTTATATAAAAAAACCTGGAGTCTCTGCGTGATGTCACCAAAGTGACATCATCAGATGTTTTCCTCCAATCCCAGGCCTCTCTAAGTTTGAATTTGAAATAGGAGGTTGGCCTCAGCCAGCCAACCCTATATTTCCTTTGTTTTCCAGTCAAAGAACAAACACCGTCTAACTAACATAATACTTGGGTTATTGATCTCACAATATATATATTCGAATTGCAATTGATTACATAAACACAGAGATATCATAATTGAACACAGTCTGTTACCATTAAGCCTAGTTTCAACCTAAGTGAAACTAGTCTTACTATGCAGGGGATTAAGTCTTCAACACAGTCTTTTTGGCTTTCATTGAATAGCTACATGAGGCCTAATCATTATTTTAACTTACATCAATATCTCTTTTATACAGTTTAGTATGCAACACATTTAAGTATTTTCCAATGTAGATTCAAACGTGGCCTAATTTCAAACTCTGTGATTCCCCGTCATACCCATGTCCTATTTCATATCATTTAATTCAGAATTATTACCACAATATAAACAGGCCTATTTGTAGTTCATATCAAACTAATCTAAGTGTAGTACTAGACATTTGAAAATGTACTTAGTGTTAAGCAAGGCAGGAGCAAGCCAGGTGGTCACATGCAAATGCCGGTGCGTCTGTTGTTGACCTGGGACACCCGATACTTCTTCGAAGTGAGATAACCAACTGTTCTCAGGGAGATGTTAAGACCTGCGTGACCAGTATCCTGTCTGTTGCAGCTGCCAACAGTTAAATGCAAATTACCTCCTGTGGTGATCCCACGTCTCTGCAAGCACACACATTCTCTAAGCTTGTCCCTCAGGGCATATCAGGTTTAATGATAACCTATTTTTGATTGACATGTTTCTACAAGACTAAAACACATTAGTTTGATTTGAACACCAGTTTCAGGCAACATATGTCTAGCTATGGTTACCAAATACTACTACACTCGTTTTGAGCATCACCAGCAGAAGGAGCTTGTCAAGGGTAGGGGCAGGGAGTTAAAGAACACCACCTTTGGCATGAACGACCAATTTCCTCCCGAGATCAATGGAAGACGTAAGCTATTATATCCTATCATGAAAGAACATCGAAGCCTAAACAAACGTGTCGGTGGATAGACTATATATCAACAACCAACCGTTTAGGGACTCCAGTATCACTCCCTGGTTATTCTGAAACCCATTGAGACTATTGCTTTATGGTCGGTAGGCCTACTGATACTTCCTGTATTAAGCTAGGCTTGCATAAGGGTTTGGTTATAGCTCATATCAATGTGTGTAGCCTGAGAAATAAGATACAATAACGTCCTTACAATAACCATATAATATATAAATAGCCAACTAATAGGAAATAGGAGTAATTCCAGATATTGATACATACATTGATGAATACAAAAACGGGGCTAATTGTATGGCAAAACTTTTATTTTATAAACGGAAAGGTCAAAATAAACACAACACATGATGTATTCTTACTAATAGGCTACATAAAAGCCTAAGAACAGTTTAATAAACCAATCATATGGCGAATCGACATGGGTTTAATGCGTTCACCCCCCTCCCCTCCCCCCCAGTATCGCTGCAGCATACGATGAATCACGATGGCGTTTATTCTTTGAAAACAAAACAAAGTTTCATCTATTATTATTACACAGTAATTAAGATAAATAATTTAATCCAAGCGGCGTGTAATCCTCTTCCGTTCACATCGCACTTTCCCCTCGAAGAGGGCAGCAGGAGGTTGCAGAGGTCAAGAGAGACGGATCGGTTCTCCGTCGCCGTGGTCCAGAGAGGAAGGGAAGGTGTGCGATGTGGACGGAGGGGGTTCAGTCCTGCGTCAGGAGAAGCAGCGGAGTGCGTGTAGAGTAGAGGACAGGGCCTGCAGTGCTACTGATTCAGTTTAGTAGTATACGCCATATTCCTGGTGTTCCTCTGTCCAGCGATGGCTTTCTTGGTCATCATCCCCCGATATTCCATCACACATCAGCTGTTCTCTCTGAAACCTTAAAGAGGAAAACAAAAAAACATTTAGTTTGAAGGTAGAATCTGTAACGTCGCCAAACAGTGACCTCTTCAAGTTCAAGTTTCAAGTTTGTTTATTAGTTGTCATAGTAAAATACAGAATACTTTATCATGAAATGCTTTTTCCTGTATGAGCCCCTGGGAGTGTGCTAGATAAAAATAGATAAAAAGTATCAAATAGAAAAAGTCAAAAGTACATGAAATAAAGTGTTCAGTCAATATATACATATATACAATATACAATACAGAGTAAAAAGAGTAACAGTGAGGTACAATGCAGAAATGGGATGAGGTAAAACTTAGGGTAAGGTGCAATGAGGTATGAATTGTAGTGCAAATCTCTTTGTTAATAAATATAAATTAAATTGTGTTAAAGTGTGTGTTAAGGTGAGTGTTTTTTTTTTTTTTTTAATTATGTTTTTGGTAGGTTTTTATTTGTTTGTTCCACCGGGCAGTCCAGCAGAGGGAGAGAGAGAGGAAGAACGGGAGACAGAGCGGGGGGAAGACATTCGGCAAAGGACGCCGGGTCCGGGAATCGAACCCGGGTCGGCCGCTTCGCGACGCAGTGCGTTAGATGGGTCGCCTCTTGGGTGCCCAAGGTGAGTGTTTATTTAAAGTGAGTGTGTGCATGTGGATGTGAGTGCTGTGAGTGTAGTCATGATGGGTTGTTAAATAGTGTCATTGTCGTTGAGCATCCTGATGGCCTGGGGATAGAAGCTCCTTCTGTGTCTCTCTGTACTGGCCATGAGACTCCGGTAGCGCTTACCTCTACTGTATCTTATTGCAAGGTGAATTTCCCCAGACCTCTCTTGGCAGAGCCTGAGGTGAGGCCAGCAATGGGAACCCCCCCCCTCCCACCAGTCAACTCCAACCCACTCATACAGAACCAAGCATTTCACTGTAATGTACATGTCAGTGTTGTAGTCGAGTCACACAATCTTGAGTCCGAGTCGAGTCGAGAGTCCCCAGTGTTCGAGCACGAGTCCAAGTCCCGAGTCACCAAAGAAGAGCCCGAGTCGAGTTCGAGTCGAGTCCCCATTACCCTAGTCCGAGTCCGAGTCATCGAGGTTGAGTCCACTCCACTCTGGCAGTCAAAGAGCTGACATGCAAATAAAAAAAGGTCTACGTTAAACATAAATGACACAGCGGTCACCGTTTCAAAGGGAGTTTATTTACTTTGTGACACAATAGCCAAACAAAATGCACTAGCCATCAATATCTTATGGCAAATGATTAGGGCCTATTACAATAATTTTTTTAATATAAATAACTGTATTTATCAATTAACAAGTCTCAGTCCTCGTCTGCACCTTCCGAGTCCGAATGCAGTCGATGCTCAAGTCCAAGTCTGAGTCATCAGTGCTCAAGTCGAGTCACGAGTCCTGAAAATCAGTCCAGTACTACAACACTGGTATGTACCTTTATATATGTGTGACAAATCAAACAAAACTTGATTTCTGATTCCTGACCCCTGACCTGCATGCTGCTGTAGAGGACGAGACGTGCGGTGACCGGAAGCCCGCTCTTCGTCAGCGCGTCGTAGCCGCACCCCCTCCACCACCAGGAGTCTGACAGCACGGGCACACTGCTGACGAATGAACACGGACGGACGGGCGGCTGCCTCTTCACTTCCGCTCCCATGTTAACGGACGATAGTAGCAGTGGCGGCTGGCCACTAGGGGCGCTCGGGCGCCGACCCCCCTGGTTAACCCTGGTTAAAAGAGAGAAGAATAAGAAATATCTTTTTTTGTGTTTTTGTTTTATAGCCCTATAAATAATATAAACATGTTTAAAATGAATAATATTTACTAATTTTAAGTATGTTTGTGTTTCCAATGCACTATATAACGTTAATATATCAAATATAAATAATTGTTTTCCTGAACAGGAAGTGACTCACTGTCTGATAGAGAATACGTTCCGTTACCGTAGCCGCATTCTCCTCGCCGCATTTCTCTCGGGCTAGACGCAATAGCGCTTTGAGTGCGCGTGCACGCCGTGCACTGTTTCATCGCTGTATCCGTCGCAGCCAATCAGTGCGTAACGCGCTGTGCGTTGAAATATGATGTATTATGATGGAACACGGGCGCGTTTTGAAGCGGTCTAAGCAAGAGGCGTCTATCATTTCCGTAGCCGTATTTCTCGGAGACGCTCTCTGATTGGCCGACGCGGCGACGACAGTACATTTCCGTAGCCGCATTTCTCGGTTTTGCTTAAAAGTGGACGATAGAACGGTAGTTTGCAGGATGTTCAATGCTGTGTGTTGTGATGCAGTCTCGAGTCTGGACAGTGGGCAGTGGAATGGATATACATCGACAACAGTCTGGGGGACAGTCAGTGGACATACACTTTATCAAGCCCTCCGGCTGGACCATGTTTCAATTAAACAAAGTGAGTTAATTCTCTCTCTCTCTCTCTCTCTCTCTCTCTCTCTCTCTCTCTCTCTCTCTCTCTCTCTCTCTCTCTCTCTCTCTCTCTCTCTCTCTTAGCCACTCAGCTAACGTTAGCCGCTGTTAGCCACTCAGCTAATGCTAAACTAACTAACTAACGCTCTCTCTCTCTCTCTCTCTCTCTCTCTATCTCTCTCTCTCTCTCTCTCTCTCTCTCTCTCTCTCTCTCTCTCTCTGGAGTGGAGTTTCGTTTGGATTGAAAATAAGTGGATTATTGTTCAATATCGCCTATGTTTGAATGAATGAATGAATGAAAACTTTATTAACAGATTGCAGAATGGGTACAATACAGTACGGCTCAATACACACAATTGTTAAGGGGATGCAGACCAGAGAAAGACGTTTGTCTTGTTTACATCCGGGTCCCCCATTTTCAATTCATATCGATAGTTTAATAGCTATCCTTGGCTCGTTTAACAATATGCAAAATATGTGTACAGCCCTGTACTCATATTGAAGTTATTCTTGGTATATACTACTATACTACTACACATACTAGGTCTGATTGTGTAACGAATCGATTCCACGTCGCGCTGTGTGTGAGAGAGAGAAAGAGAGAGAAGGAGAGATAGAGGGGGATACTAATTAATTCCGCCCCCCCCCCCGTGAAGAATTCACGAGCCGCCACTGGATAGTAGGCACACTGGCCGCAAGCGGGAGCGCGCCTCGCGAGCGGCTCCCGAGCGGCACGCTATCTTTACGCTTCAATCCTATTCGAGGCGGCGCGGGAGGCGTGCGCCACGCGCATTGTCACAGAAATATCTGCATTCTTACCATAGATATAGATGTTGTTCAACCAGCTGTGTCTGTATCTGCAAATAAACGCCCAACCCCCTCTGTCTGTATGTTTGTTTATACCTATAACTATTACAATGTTGCATAATAATAATAATAATAATAATAATAATAATAATAATAATAATAATAATAATAATAATAATAATAATAATAATAATAATAATAATAATAATAATAATAATAATAATAATAATAATAATAATAATAATAATAATAATAATAATAATAATAATAATAATAATAGCAGGATATAGCAGTCATTAAGTCAATCCACCTTGTCACCTATAATGACAAACGTTTTATTTGTTTCCTGACAGCTAATTATGATTATTATTATTGTGATTGAACAGCAACCAGTAGGCTTATATCAGTGTATATTTTATTAACAGATTGCAGAATGGGTATACAATACAGTAGAGCTCTATCTTTTTCTCTCTCTCTTTATTCTCCCTATGCCTTTCTTTCTCTCTTTCTCTCTCGTTTTCTCTCTATCTTTCAATAGATGTTGTTCAACCAGCTGTATCTTTCCCAATGCAAATAAACAATATTACTATAGTTAGTACCCCACCCTGTCTGTCTGTTTGTTTGTCTATCTGTCATATCTGTCATATCTGGTTGCCTGCCTGTCTGTCTGTCTGTCTGTCTGTCTGTCTGTCTGTCTGTCTGTCTGTCTGTCTGTCTGTCTGTCTGTCTGTCTGTTTGTTTGTTTAATTGTCTATCTGTCTATATCTGGTTGCCTGTCTGTCCCGACAGAGAGAGAGGGGGGGGGGAGAGGGGGGGGGGGTAGAGAGAGAGCGAGAGAGAGAGGGAGAGAGAGAGGGAGAGAGAGAGAGAGAGAGAGAGAGGGAGAGAGAGAGAGAGAGAGAGAGAGAGAGAGAGAGAGAGAGAGAGAGAGAGAGAGAGAGAGAGAGAGAGGGAGGGGGGGGAGAGAGAGAGAGGGGGGAGAGAGAGAGGGAGAGAGAGATGCTGCTGGGGCTCCACGCTGGAGTACAGTCACACTGATCATCATTCTAAAATGACTGACTTCGCATATAGACTAGGCATTTACAGCTGTCCCAATGTAAATGTGCCTTCCTCAGTGCGCTTCCGCACGCTCAAGTCGTAGGTCCAGTGTGCCTGACCAGGCGCGCGATCCCACGAGGGAGCCGCGCGTGAAATTCATTCGTTAGCAGTGTGCCCGTGCCGTGAGGGGCGACGCGCTCCTCTTCATCATCGCCACCACTTCCTCGAAGAACTCCCTCTCCACGTTGCGTCCGTTCACCTCCACCACCACGTCCCCCTCCCACAGCCCGCTGGCACCACCTGGTGGACGGAACACAGAGCTGCACTCAGAGCTGATTGATTGATTGAAAATGTTATTAACGGGGATGCAGACCAGAGAAAGACTTTCGCCTTGTTTACATCAGGGTCCCCCATTTTCAATTCATAGTGATATTTATGACATACAGATATACAGGAGATATATATCATGACATACATGACATACAGGTATATAGTACTTGTAGATCATTGGCTGAATGATTATCCAGTTTGAACCTGCTCTCACCATCACGTCACAACTAGATGTTTAATAAACCTACGGTTTGATATACCCAAGTGTGTTCATTGACTCACACGCAACTGAGGTACATATTAACACAGTTTACAGTACTGTTACATTTGACACACAAAATATGCAAATATACAGTACTGTTAAACAGAGATCCTAACAGAAAATATATACACCGCTCATTTACATTTAGTCATTTAGCTGAACGTTTTTATCCAAGTCAGCAGGAAGGAAGGGTACAACTCTTACAGCTGAGTAACAATGTTCATCAAACAGTGCTGAAACTTGGGTGCTGCAGTGATGAGTGCATAGTAGTAAACGTAGTAGAAAAGACTCACGCACATCCCAAGTATAGTCACGGGTGCTATTCGACTCAAATAGATATGTAAGGTTGTGGAAAGAAAGTCAGCACACCGTCTGCCGTGTTCCCAAGTTTAATTTACTATAACACAACGTTTCGGCCTGTGGCCTTTGTCAAGTCAAGGACACTTGACAAAGGCCACAGGCCAAAAGGTTCTGTTATAGTAAATTAAACTTGGGAACACGGCAGACGGTGTGCTGACTTTTTTTCCACAACCTTGCATAGTAGTAAAGACATATTAGTATAGTAGGAAGAGAGCATGACAGTATAAGACAGTAAGAATGTTAGTGTTTATTTATTAATTTGTTCTCATTTCATTGAATTAATTTCATTCTCATATTGATTGAAGAAGTGTGTCGACGGCGACAGTTCAGGCTTCTTCTCACTGGCTTTGCTCCGAGTATCTCGCCAGGTGCAGAGACGCCAGACTATGCTGTTCATGATGATGATGATAATAATAATAATAATAATAATAATAATAATAATAATAATAATAATAATAATAATAATAATAATAATAATAATAATAATAATAATAATAATAATAATAATAATAATAATAATAATAATAATAATACACTTTATTCTCCCGTGGTCAGTGAACCCCTGGGGAGAGCAGAGGCATGTCATTGAAGGTGTTGTAAAGATGTTTTTATGTAGATTCTTTACTTATTTTGATCTATGTACGAGTTATCTTACTGGAGGTACCATTGAATGTATGTATTATTTCTATATGATAACAGTAAAAGTGGACTTAAAGATGCTAAGAGAGAGATAAGGGGAGGGGGGTATACTTGTGTACACTTGTGGAGAAAAGGAACTAAAAATAATTGTTGGCAATGAAAACCTGACTTGTGTACTGTAAAACACAATACAAATATTGTTTAAAATAAAAAAAAACAAGAGCAAGACGCTTAACCCCTAACTGCTCCCGATGAGCAGGTTGGCACCTTGCGTGGTCGCCTCTGCCGTCGGTGTGTGAATGTGTGAATGAAATGTGAGGAACAAAAATTGTAAAGCGCTTTGGATAAAAGCTGCTATATAAATGCACCATTTACCATTTAATGTATATATTCATTATGACGTTAGATCATTCTTGATATAAAAGGCATCCATTATAGATCCAGTATAACAGTATGGAGTAGGGATGCACCGATTCGATATTTATATCGGATATCGGCCCCGAAAATAGCTAGATCGGGTATCGGAGACACTTTAAATATATATATTTTTATTGTTTTTTATATGTTTATATTTAATTTAATAATAAATAACAATTCAGTACATTTATATCTATGTCAAGCCTGATGTTGCCTTGCACAAAAGAATGATCCCAGTCTCTTCCACACAGTGAGGCATACAGTTTATTAATTGAACAATGGGTATCAGATCGGTACTCGGTATCGGCCGATACCCAAAGCCCAGGTATATTGGTATCAGTATCGGGACTGAAAGAGTCGGAACGGTGCATCCCTATAGTATGGAGTACCTGGCTAATGAATGTCCCGGGCTCATCCTGAACACAGCCCAGGTGGAACCCGAACCCGGTCTCCTCTCGGTCAAGGACACAGAGTCGGGGACAGGGGAGGGAGACGTGCTCTCTGCCTCCGTGTCCGTTCTGGTCGTCCAGGCGGCGGAACACGGTCTTTACCCCGTCCTCTCTGCCTCCGTGTCCCTTCTGGTTGTCCAGGCGGCGGGACACGGTCTTTACCCCGTCCTCTCTGCCTCCGTGTCCCTTCTGGTCGTCCAGGCGGCGGAACACGGTCTTTACCCCGTCCTCTCTGCCTCCGTGTCCCTTCTGGTCGTCCAGGCGGCGGGACACGGTCTTTACCCCGTCCTCTCTGCCTCCGTGTCCCTTCTGGTCGTCCAGGCGGCGGGACACGGTCTTTACCCCGTCCTCTCTGCCTCCGTGTCCCTTCTGGTTGTCCAGGCGGCGGGACACGGTCTTTACCCCATCGTCCTTCTTTGGCAGGTAGACCTCATGGAACAACAGTGGAGATATGCCCAGCTATACAAGAGGAAGACAGGCGATCAGAGATGAGTTAGACATGTCCTGTTACTTAAACTACTACAGTAGGTAGAGATGTAATGTTATATAATATATTAGACATGTAATGTTATAATACTACAGTATGTTAGAGATGTAATGTTATATAATATATTAGAGATGTAATGTTATAAACGGGGCTACCGTGGACAGGGTGAGCAGCTTCAAGTACCTGGGGGTCCACATCTCAGAGGACCTGACATGGACAACACACATAGACGATAGCGGCACGGTGGTGTAGTGGTTAACACTGTCGCCTCACAGCAAGAAGGTCCAGGGTTCGATTCCCGCTTGGGGACCAGGTTTCCATGATGCCAGTTACCCAGGTGGGGTATCTCCCAGGCCTTTCTGTGTGGAGTTTGCATGTTCTCCCCATGCTCGCAAGGGTTTCCCTCCCGATAAGATAAACCCAATGGAAAAACATGCACAACAATAGATCGCTAACGCTGTGGCGTCCTTGACGAAGACGGACAGGAGCACTTGGATTGGTCCCCTGGCGTGGCTCACGTTGACGCCCGGCTGCCCTTGGGGGGGAAGGATGACGGGATGGGTTAATCGCAGATACGAATTGCATGTGTGCCGATTGATGACCTCTGAGCAGGTCCTAAATTATTATTATTATTATTAGACTCAGTCATAAAGAAGGCGAAGCAGCGCCTCTACCACCTGAGACAGTTAAGGAAGTTCAGAGTATCTGGGAAGATACTCCAGTCCTTCTACTCCGGAGCTGTAGAGAGCATCTTGACTGGAAACATCACTGCCTGGTATGGCAACAGCACGGCACAGGACAAGAAGGCCCTACAGAGAGTGGTGCGCTCAGCCGAGCGTACCACGGGTATTGCACTACCAACCCTGCAGGTCCTATACAACAAGTTTCAAGTTCAAGTTTCAAGTTTCTTTAATAGTTGACATACAGAAGTACAGAATACTTTTATACAAAATGCTTCTTACTGTTACGCTCCAGAGACTGTGCTAGACAAGATAAGTATGAAATAAAATAGTATAGCATGTAAATTAGAAGTAAAAAAAGAGGTCACAGTGTTCAGTATAGACATATGTACAATGTTCGATGCAGAATAGAAGTAACTGAGTTACCATATAATATACAAGAGTAATATGCCCGTCCGTCTGTATCAAAATTAAATACAAATTTATTTGTAAGGCCCGACAACACACGTTAATGTCCCCATGGGCCGGGCCAACCTTTAGGTTGACTGCAATTACCATTTTAGTAACTGTGGTTCACAAAGCTAATATTGTGGCGAAAGAATGTCCGTTGATCACCAAAGATATGTGCAATACTGGAGGATTAGGGGCCTGTGTGGTTTCAAAAAGCAGCAGAATGCAAGAGCTTAGATGAAGTGAGTATTCGTAAAGGCCGTCTCCTGAAGCTAGACTATAGAAGGCACTTAGAAGGCACCACTTTCAACCATTTAAATGTTTCATATTATAAATCGATTTCTATGTTAAGGTCAAGAAACAAACTATGTTCTATTTTATGGCAATAACGTTCAGGTTTGTTCGAACCGTGAGATATAATCACAAATATATAAAATATTTATATTTTTCGCAACGAATATTTTCTGCAGCTGACGTGAGCTAGGTAGGACTACAATGCTTTCATGACACGTTATTTCCTTGCATCTAAATCATCCGGTTTCCCCCGGGATGCGCAAAGATATTTATGAACTCATATTTCGCTAATAATACTTAAAATCATTGGTAAACAAACTAAACTAGTGCTGAAAATATACACTTTGACTGCTGTTTTTTTTTATAGGGTTAGGGTCTTATGGACTGTATTGATCTATTTATGGCGTGAAATAAATCTTGTACCGGTACTGGACCACTCGAGCTTAAGCAAGGGGTTAAGTTGAAACCAGGGGACATCAAGCTGCAGTATTATAAAATGTATTAAAATAAATAAAGAACACTTACATTTTGGTTACCTTGCTGTATTCCTGTTGTGAGAGAGGTTTGAAGAAAAACAACGTTATCAGATATGATGAGTCCATCTTATGTCCTGTTAACAAACAGTGAATGCTGTTTCTAGTCACTCTGATTCTTACCATGAGGAAGGCCTGCTCCTGGACCCGCTGGTCTCCCTTGGCGTCAGCGAGGCCCTCCAGAGTGTGGAGGCCATGCTGGATGGAGTTGAGGGAGTCCCGGAGCTGGCAGAGCTGGTTTTTTCAGACCTCCCACGGCCTTGGCTTCCTCCTGGGTCACACACTGTAGAGTCCTCTGCTCCTCCTGCTCCAGGGCCTCCCGCTTGGCTGCGTACTGCTGCCGCACTCCTGCCTGCGCCTCCCGCAGCACCTCCTGGAGAGGGAGGGAGGGACGGACACACACACACACACCCCAAACCAACACAGCCAATTGTTTTAAGGGCTGGAACCTGAAACAAAATCTGGCAAAATCTTGTGCCTTTCCAGAGCTATAATAACCAACAAGGATACCTTCCTTTACGTCTTGTCACCTCTCTTACCTGGATAGCCTGTTTCTTTTGGGTGAGGTCTGCCACTCTGTGAATCAGTGATTGTTCAGTTCCTTGCAGCTGTTGTATCTCTTCTTTCAGGCTCGCCTGGAGACAAACGTGCAGAGAACTGAATTAAAAACAAACCCAATCACACGTTTGCTTTATCTTTCTTCTCTGCTCCACTTATAGGGCTATATTCACACCTATGTCAACTTTGACCCACAGTAGGGCTACACAATTAAAAATGTGCAAATCGCAGGAGGCTGCGGTATTTGATAAAGGTGAAATATTGGGACTAAACAAGGGACTAAACATGTTTCGCAATTATGCCACATCAATGTGGAACGCCCTACCCAAAGCTGTAAAGGAATGTGAATCACTACCCACTTTCAAAAACACTCAAAGAACACCTACGGGAGACTGTAATTCGAAACTGGCCCCTACAAATGTCCTAACCCAGTTGTACAGTAAATGACCAACTATGGCTTTGTCAGTATTCCAATGTACAGTGTGTCCCCCCCCCCCCCCCCACCTCCAATGTACAGCCCCCCACCCACCCAACCCCACCTACCGAACCTCCTCCAATGTACAGTTTCTACGTCAAATGTATATACACTCTTTTTCTGGACACTTTTTGTAGCAGAAACAGTACTGTATTTGCAAATCTGGTATGTCATAAATGTATAGATGTAGCAGTACTGTCTATCTGTATGTCGTGTATGTTATGATGAATTGAAAATGGGGGACCCTGATGTAAACAAGACGAAAGTCTTTCTCTGGTCTGCATCCCCTTAACAATTGTATGTATTGTTGAGCTGTACTGTACTGTACCCATTCTGCAATCTGTTAATAAACTTTTCAATCAATCAATCAATCAATGGGTACAGTACAGTACAGCTCAATACACAATTGTTAAGGGGATGCAGACCAGAGAAAGACTTTCGTCTTGTTTACATCAGGGTCCCCCATTTTCAATTCATCATATGACATACATGACATACAGATAGACAGTACTGCTACATCTATACATTTATGACATACCAGATCTACAAATACAGTACTGTTTGTGATACAAAAAGGGTCTAAAAAAGAGAGTATACATTTGAGGGGGAAGAAACTGTACATTGGAGGAGGTTGGGTAGGTGGGATGGGGAAACTGTACATTGGAGGAGCCCAGGTGGCCAGCATACTCTGCCCGATTCCGGCTACCGGTTGGCACACTCGGCACATGTCCGGCACGGCACGCCAACGATGAGCCGGATCTGGCCCGGTAATGGTTGCCGTGCCAGAGCTGACTCGGCTCGCCAAAGATAAACCGGCTCTGGCCCGGCTCTGGTTGCCGGGGCAGAGCCGACTCGGGCTCGCCAAAGATAAACCGGCTCTGGCCCGGCTCTGGTTGCCGTGCCAGAGCCGACTCGGGCTCGCCAAAGATAAACCGGCTCTGCCCGGCAATGGTTGCCGTGCCAGAGCCGACTCGGGCTCGCCAAAGATAAACCGGCTCTGGCCCGGCAATGGTTGCCGGGGCAGAGCCGACTCGGGCTCGCCAAAGATAAACCGGCTCTGGCCCGGCAATGGTTGCCGGGGCAGAGCCGACTCGGGCTCGCTAAAGATAAACCGGCTCTGGCCCGGCAATGGTTGCCGGGGAAGAGCCGAAGTTTCAGTCAAGCGACGCCGCCCCCACACACAACAGCGGTGTGATTGGCAGAATCGACTGTCAATCAAAATGGTTCCGTTGAGACCACCGCAACCAGTGAATACAGCTGTACTGTACCCACTCTGCAGTCTGTCAATAAAGCTTTCAATCAATCAATCAATCAATCAATCAATCAGACAAATGCATAGAAAAGCCCTTATTATAACCAAATAACAAAAAATTATATTATTGTTTATGAAAATGTTTTAGCCCTATGCTTGCCTATTATTTTAATGGCAACAAATAAAATAATAATAATAAAATTAATAAATAAAATGTTAGAGGAGTGGAGGGGGGGGGGCAGAGCGAGGTGGGTGTTAGAGGAGTGGAGGGGGGGGGGGCAGAGCCTCATAAAGCTAACATTAGCTGCACTCATAGGAGCCTGCATGTTGATGTAGCCTCATAAAGCTAACATTATAGCTGCACTCATAGGATGTTGATGTAGCTTCATAAAGCTAACATATGCTGCACTCATAGGAGCGTGTTGATGTAGCCTAAAGCTAACAAGAGTATATGTAATACTGTGTGGCCTTTAACTATAGTTAGCAGCTCATAGCTAACATAATACTGTGGTTAAGGCCTGCAGCAGCTCAGTAGCTAACATAACAACACTGTAGTTAAGGCCTTTAACCAGCAGCTCAGTAGCTAACATAACAACTGTGGTTAAGGCCTTTAACCGCAGCTCAGTACGCTAACATAACAATACTGGTTACTGATTTATTATTTACATTGAAAAGATACAGAGATAATTTGTTAAAGCTGGACCAGCACACTACACCTAGGTTAGTAAATCCTAGGCCCCATCCACTCCCTCTGCTAAAGCTCCACTCCTGCACTAAAGTCGGGGATTCAGTTGGACTCAGATCTGCTGCGTTCCCCCCTACCGCTGGTGACAGTGTGTACATCTACTCTCATAAAGTAGGGAATCCACCCTGCTACACAAACATAACAAAACACACTGGTCAGACTACTGCTTGACCTTACTCCTAGAACCCACCTCAACCCTGCCCACTTTGACAACCTAGGATGGCTAGTAGACGACAGAGTACAGCAACTTGCAATGGGCCTGGTCTACAAGATACACTACACGACCAAGGTACCCGGTGTACATGTCAAAATACTTCCCAAAGGTCAGTGAATACCACGACCACAACACAGGGAGCTCCACAAATCATGTTAAACCCAGATTCGGCTAACAGGGGAGCTAAAGAGGCTAACAGGGGAGCTAACAGGGGAGCTAACAGCCGCAGCTAAAGAGGCTAACAGGGGAGCTAACAGGGGAGCTAAAGAGGCTAACAGGGGAGCTAACAGGGGAGCTAACAGCCGCAGCTAAAGAGGCTAACAGGAGAGCTAACAGGGGAGCTAAAGAGGCTAACAGGGGAGCTAACAGGGGAGCTAACAGCCGCAGCTAAAGAGGCTAACAGGGGAGCTAACAGGGGAGCTAAAGAGGCTAACAGGAGAGCTAACAGGGGAGCTAACAGCCGCAGCTAAAGAGGCTAACAGGGGAGCTAACAGGGGAGCTAAAGAGGCTAACAGGAGAGCTAACAGGGGAGCTAAAGAGGATAACAGGGGAGCTAACAGGGGAGCTAACATGGGAGCTAAAGAGGCTAACAGGGGAGCTACTAACTAAGTCTCTGCTTCAGAAAGGTTTAGCCAAATATACAGAATTGCTAATTGTACATTACCTTTTACAGTAAAACTGAACATGAAAGTCATGCATCCCATACATGAGTACATCTGAAACACATTAAATTAGAGGCACAACATTTCTGCAGAAAATTATCTGCTTATATAAGTACACATATCATCTAATGAAATATTAAGTGTTTTATAGACAATACAGCTAACTTTATACAGTTTAAAGGAACACGCCAACATTTTGGAAAATTCGCTCAGTCTTAGCACAATGATAGCCTAGCTTAGCACAATGAATGGAAGCGGGCATGACTGGTTAGCCTAGGCATTGTCCAACTAACACCTCTCCCGACGGCTACCCAGTCATGTCCGCTTCCATTCATTGTGCTAGGCTAACATGCAGCTTAGCTAGCCTACAGTCACACGAGTCTCCAAGTCACACGAGTCTCCAAGTCACACAAGTCACGCGAGTCTCCAAGTCACACAAGTCACACGAGTCTCCAAGTCACACAAGTCTCCAAGTCACACAAGTCACACGAGTCTCCAAGTCACACAAGTCTCCAAGTCACACAAGTCACACGAGTCTCCAAGTCACACAAGTCACACGAGTCTCCAAGTCACAAGAGTCTCCAAGTCACACGAGTCTCCAGGTCACACGAGTCTCCAAGTCACACAAGTCACACGAGTCTCCAAGTCACACAAGTCTCCAAGTCACACAAGTCACACGAGTCTCCAAGTCACACAAGTCACACGAGTCTCCAAGTCACAAGAGTCTCCAAGTCACACGAGTCTCCAGGTCACACAAGTTTCCAAGTCACACGAGTCTCCAAGTCACACAAGTCTCCAAGTCACACAAGTCACAAGAGTCTCCAAGTCACACAAGTCTCCAGGTCACACAAGTCTCCAAGTCACACGAGTCTCCAAATCACACAAGTCTCCAAGTCACACAAGTCACACGAGTCTCCAAGTCACACAAGTCTCCAAGTCACACGAGTCTCCAAGTCACACAAGTCACACGAGTCTCCAAGTCACAAGAGTCTCCAAGTCACACGAGTCTCCAGGTCACACAAGTCTCCAAGTCACACGAGTCTCCAAGTCACACAAGTCTCCAAGTCACACAAGTCACACAAGTATCCAGGTCACACAAGTCTCCAAGTCACACGAGTCTCCAAGTCACACAAGTCTCCAAGTCACACGAGTCTCCAAGTCACACAAGTCACACGAGTCTCCAAGTCACAAGAGTCTCCAAGTCACACGAGTCTCCAGGTCACACAAGTCTCCAAGTCACACGAGTCTCCAAGTCACACAAGTCTCCAAGTCACACAAGTCACACGAGTATCCAGGTCACACAAGTCTCCAAGTCACACGAGTCTCCAAGTCACACAAGTCTCCAAGTCACACAAGTCTCCAAGTCACACAAGTCTCCAAGTCACACGAGTCTCCAGGTCACACAAGTCTCCAAGTCACACAAGTTACACAAGTCTCCAAGTCACACGAGTCTCCAAGTCACACAAGTCTCCAAGTCTCCAAGTCACACGAGTCTCCAAGTCACACAAGTCTCCAAGTCACACAAGTCACACGAGTCTCCAAGTCACACAAGTCTCCAAGTCACACAAGTCACATGAGTCTCCAAGTCACACAAGTCTCCAAGTCACACGAGTCTCCAAGTCACACAAGTCTCCAAGTCACACAAGTCACACGAGTCTCCAAGTCACACAAGTCTCCAAGTCACACAAGTCACACGAGTCTCCAAGTCACACAAGTCACATGAGTCTCCAAGTCACACAAGTCACACGAGTCTCCAAGTCACACGAGTCTCCAAGTCACACAAGTCTCCAAGTCACACGAGTCTCCAAGTCACACAAGTCACACGAGTCTCCAAGTCACACAAGTCACACGAGTCTCCAAGTCACATGAGTCTCCAAGTCACACAAGTCACACGAGTCTCCAAGTCACACGAGTCTCCAAGTCACAAGAGTCTCCAAGTCACATGAGTCTCCAGGTCACACAAGTCTCCAAGTCACACGAGTCTCCAAGTCACACGAGTCTCCAAGTCACACAAGTCTCCAAGTCACACAAGTCACACGAGTCTCCAAGTCACACAAGTCTCCAAGTCACATGAGTCTCCAAGTCACACGAGTCTCCAAGTCACACAAGTCACCAAGTCACACAAGTCACACAAGTCTCCAAGTCACATGAGTCTCCAAATCACACAAGTCTCCAAGTCACACGAGTCTCCAAGTCACAAGAGTCACACGAGTCTCCAAGTCACACGAGTCTCCAAGTCACACAAGTCACACGAGTCTCCAAGTCACACAAGTCACATGAGTCTCCAAGTCACACAAGTCTCCAAATCACACAAGTCTCCAAGTCACACAAGTCTCCAAGTCACACGAGTCTCCAACAATACGTGGTTAATGCCTTTAACCAGCAGCTCACTGCATAGTGCACTTTAAAGATAATTAGATTAGTATCTTTGTGAGGTTACTTTATTATTTACATTGAAAAGATACAGAGATAATTTGTTAAAGCTGGACCAGCGCACTACTCCTAGGTTAGTAAATCATAGGCCCCATCCACTCTGCTAAAGCTCCACTCCTGCACTAAAGTCGGGAATTCAGTTGGACTCAGATCTGCTGCGTTCCCCCCTACCTGGTGACAGTGTACATCTCATAAAGTAGGGATAATCCACCCTGCTACACAAACATCTCAAAACAAACTGGTCAGACTACTGCTTGACCTTACTTCTAGAACCCACCTCGCCCCTGCCCACGTGACAACCTAGGATGGCTTAGAGTAGACGACAGAGTACAGCAACTTGCAATGGGTCTGTCTACAAGATACATACACGACCAAGGTATATGTGTACATGTCAAAATACTTCCCAAAGGTCAGTGAATACCACGACCACAACACCATGGGAGCTCCACAAATCATGTTAAACCCAGATTCGGCTCAAACAGGGACTAAACACGTTTCGCAATTATGCCACATCAATGTGGAACGCCCTACCCAAAGATGTAAAGGAATGTGAATCACTACCCACTTTCAAAACACTCTCAAAGAACACCTACGGGAGACTGCAATTCGAAACTGGCCCCTGTAAATGTCCTAACCCAACCCCCTCCAATGTACAGTAAAGTACCAAACATGGTTTTGTCAATATTCCAATGTACAGTTGTGCTTGTGCAGTTGTACAGTGTCCCCCACCCACCCCTCCTACCCAACCTACCCCCCCCCCCACCTATAATGTACGGTTCTACGTCAAATATATACTCTCTTTTCTAGACTCTTTTTGTATCACAAACAGTAGACCTACTGTATTTGCAAATCTGGTATGTCATAAATGTATAGAAGTGTCTATCTGTATGTCACATGTCATGTTATGATGAATTGAAAATGGGGGTCCCTGATGTAAACAAGACGAACGTCTTTCTCTGGTCTGCATGCCCTTAACAATTGTATGTATTGAGCTGTACTGTATTGTACCCATTCTGCAATCTGTTAACAAAGTTTTCAATCAATCAATCAAAACCGTGGTCAGTCTGTGCGGAGAAACAAGGAAGAGCATGGTTGCCAGATCGGATTAACAATATCCGAACCGCCCATTATTATCAAAGGTTTGTCAGATGAAGGCAGACTCTCAAATCTGGCAACACTGATGCGTTGCATTGTGGGGGATCCCGGTTTGAAATTTGAATTGAAGCGCGTTACAGACAGAGCCTGCACCACGTTGTGAGCAACTGTTGCATCTTCTCCTCAGGTAATTGTGCAACACATATATTTTATTATTTATAAGTAATGTGTGCCGCTGATATAAATGAGTGTTGTTTAGTCTGTGTTTTCAGTGACTACTGTAACGTTATTAGCTCGATATTATGAAACTGGCGGGATCTGTAAACTACCGGAGCTGCTAACTGGCTAACGGTATGACTATGAGAGATAACGTTGGTACCTATACTGTACCCGGAGCTGCTAACTGGCTAACGTTATGACTATGAGAGCTAACGTTGGTACCTACTGTACCCAGAGCTGCTAACTGGCTAACGTTATGACTATGAGAGCTAACGTTGGTACATACTGTACCCGGAGCTGCTAACTGGCTAACATTATGAGAGGTAACGTTGGGGTACCTACTGTACTCGGAGCTGCTAACTGGCTATCATTCAGGTGGGGCTTATAGTGTGAAAAGTATGCTAACCTTACTGTCATGCACTAATAAACGAACCTATACTGTAACACGCAACACTTTGATGAATATTGTTACTCAGTTGATAGAGTTGTAATAAAATATATAATTTCATTGTTGCAAATACTGTTACAGTGCTGGATCTCATCAATGAGATGAACGCAGAAGACAGCTCAATAACAACTACTTCAAGTGGTCGTAAGTGATGTATACATTCTTTTTTATTTTGTGTGTGACTGTGTATATATAATATATACTTTTTAATCTGGGACATCATTTCAAAGAGTCATCCTGTAATGCCTTCTCTCTCTCTCTCTCTCTCTCTCTCTATCTCTCTCTCTCTCTCTCTATATGGGTAACGCATGTATTCCCGGTAACCTGCCCCATTTCTAAGCCATATAACCCAGGACGTTATACGAACAACATTAAAATCTTTTCTCATGTCAAGAATGATTGTTATAGATGCCAAATAATTCACCTTTAAAAAAAAAAATCATGTAATGAGGGATGGCGGACCTCTAAAGTTGACCTAAGTTACCGGGAATACCAATTCACTATCTCCTCCAATTTAAGAGAGAATTAAAATGTTTTTGTTGTTTTGTAGGGATATCATCATCATGTAACATAATACCATAGTTCTCCCCGAGTTATCTCAAGAGAATTCAAATGTAGCTGAATCTGAAGGAAAAATCCGGGTATGGGATATGAGTCAACATAGTTCATGGCCTTCAATTGATAACAAACATAAAAGGCTTAATTTTCATGGCAGATGCATGATATGTTTTGGGCATGATCTTGGCACCCCAATGAACGACCAAAATGAGTTTAGTCTTTTGTGGCCAATTATTTTAGGAGATAATTACGTTTCACATATTGATCCCAGGTTACCGCGAATACCTATCCTCACAATTCCAGATAAACACTTACATCTCCTATTTTACTAAAGATTGGTGAGATTTTATTTTTGGAAATCATAACAGCAATAATAAGGGTTAGGTGTAAACCAGAATGACTAGAATGTGTTGTGTTTTGTCTGTTAAAATGAGCAAAAACAAGGAAAGGGTATTCCCAGTAACTTAACAAACAAGTGCAAAAAATACAGTTCTAGAACAAGTATTTAAATGTTTTCTATATTCAAGAAAGTGGAAAGGAACCCAACATTTTCAATTGTCTGCACACAATCGTTGTTTTGTTATTCCAAGATGGCATTTGAACTGAATTTTGGAAAAAACAGGTATTCCTGGTCACCTGAGTTAGGGTTCACCACCATGCCCCTAGTCAGTCTACACCACCATGCCCCTAGTCAGTCTACACCACCACCATGCCCCTAGTCAGTCTACACCACCATGCCCCTAGTCAGTCTACACCACCACCATGCCCCTAGTCAGTCTACACCACCATGCCCCTAGTCAGTCTACACCACCACCATGCCCCTAGTCAGTCTACACCACCACCACCATGCCTCTTGTCAGTCTACACCACCACCACGCCCCTAGTCAGTCTACACCAACCTGCGCCTAGTCAGTATACACCACCACCATGCCCCAATCAGTCTACACCATCACCATGCCCCTAGTCAGTCTACACCAACCTGTGCCTAGTCAGTCTACACCAACACCATGCCCCTAGTCAGTCTACACCACCACCATGCCCCTAGTCAGTCTACACCACCATGCCCCTAGTCAGTCTACACCACCACCATGCCCCTAGTCAGTCTACACCACCACCATGCCCCTAGTCGGTCTACACCACCACCATGCCCCTAGTCAGTCTACACCACCACCATGCCCCTAGTCAGTCTACACCACCACCATGCCCCTAGTCAGTCTACACCACCATGCCCCTAGTCAGTCTACACCACCACCATGCCCCTAGTCAGTCTACACCACCATGCCCCTAGTCAGTCTACACCACCATGCCCCTAGTCAGTCTACACCACCATGCCCCTAGTCAGTCTACACCACCACCATGCCCCTAGTCAGTCTACACCACCACCATGCCCCTAGTCAGTCTACACCACCACCATGCCCCTAGTCAGTCTACACCACCACCATGCCCCTAGTCAGTCTACACCACCATGCCCCTAGTCAGTCTACACCACCACCATGCCCCTAGTCAGTCTACATGACCACCATGCCCCTAGTCAGTCTACACCACCACCATGCCCCTAGTCAGTCTACACCACCACCATGCCCCTAGCCAGTCTACACCACCATGCCCCTAGTCAGTCTACACCACCATGCCCCTAGTCAGTCTACACCACCACCATGCCCCTAGTCAGTCTACACCACCACCATGCCCCTAGTCAGTCTACACCACCACCATGCCCCTAGTCAGTCTACACTACCATGCCCCTAGTCAGTCTACACCACCACCATGCTCCTAGTCAGTCTACACCACCACCATGCCCCTAGTCAGTCTACACCACCACCATGCCCCTAGTCAGTCTACACCACCACCATGCCCCTAGTCAGTCTACACCACCACCATGCCCCTAGTCAGTCTACACCACCATGCCCCTAGTCAGTCTACACCACCACCATGCCCCTAGTCAGTCTACATGACCACCATGCCCCTAGTCAGTCTACACCACCACCATGCCCCTAGTCAGTCTACACCACCACCATGCTCCTAGTCAGTCTACACCACCACCATGCCTCTAGTCAGTCTACACCACCATGCCCCTAGTCAGTCTACACCACCACCATGCTCCTAGTCAGTCTACACCACCACCATGCCCCTAGTCAGTCTACACCACCACCATGCCCCTAGTCAGTCTACACCACCACCATGCCCCTAGTCAGTCTACACCACCACCATGCCCCTAGTCAGTCTACACCACCATGCCCCTAGTCAGTCTACACCACCACCATGCCCCTAGTCAGTCTACATGACCACCATGCCCCTAGTCAGTCTACACCACCACCATGCCCCTAGTCAGTCTACACCACCACCATGCTCCTAGTCAGTCTACACCACCACCATGCCCCTAGTCAGTCTACACCACCACCATGCTCCTAGTCAGTCTACACCACCACCATGCCCCTAGTCAGTCTACACCAACCTGCCCCTAGTCAGTCTACACCACCATGCCCCTAGTCAGTCTACACCACCACCATGCTCCTAGTCAGTCTACACCACCAACCTGCCCCTAGTCAGTCTACACCACCATGCCCCTAGTCAGTCTACACCACCATGCCCCTAGTCAGTCTACACCACCACCATGCCCCTAGTCAGTCTACACCACCATGCCCCTAGTCAGTCTACACCACCACCATGCCCCTAGTCAGTCTACATGACCACCATGCCCCTAGTCAGTCTACACCACCACCATGCCCTAGTCAGTCAGAATTGACATTTGCTGAGACTTTTGACCTATGGCCCCCCTTTTTTTATCTACTTTTTTTCTCCCATTCTATTTATTATTATATATTTGGTTACTTGATCATGATTAGGGCTACTTCTACGCACTAGGCCTTAAATGCTTTTTCTTCTTTTTTTTGCTATCATGAATATGATCAGTTTCCAATTGTCTACCTATGGTGGTAATGTTCTTATGTTGGTCCACCACTCCTGAATGAAGTGTAGAGGAAACTAAACAATTTTGTCTTTCAGATCCTTTACTTGGCGATGGCTGCGGGATTGACTGTTAAAGAAACTGTTTGGAGGACTATGGCGAAACTAGTGACAAACCAGCTGGCCAAGAAAATTAACTGGCGTGGGGCAAATGGCAAGCAGGCCTTCGAGCCACTTGCAATTAAAGATGTTTTCCTGAGTAAGTTTTGCTTTATTATTATATGGTTTCTTAATCTTCTAAAGGAATAGTTCAACATTTTGGGTAATATGCTTATTTGCTTTCTTGACCAGAGTTGAGGAGATTGATACCATTCATGTCTGTATACTTTAAATATGAATTAGCACGGAAATGTACGTGGATTCACGTGGATCACATTTTCAGGCCGGAAAAATCACATCCTTGATTTATTTGAGCTCTGAGCAGATGTAAATCTAATGCCTTTCATCACTCTGACCGACTCTCAAAACACTTATAGTTGGATGAGTATCAAGAAAGCATTAAAAAAAAAAGTTAATGGAAGTTTCTTATGATAGGGCTTCACCTGTCCCATTCTTTGTCTTTTTTTAGGGTCTGTGAGACTCAATGCGGGCACTAAAAGTGCATCTGATGCAGATGTAGAGCGCTATACTAAAAGGTGGCTTCAGCTCTCAGCAGATGGAGATGGAGGAAGGAGAGAGCGGGCCTTGAGACAAGTTCATTCTTAGTAAGTTGTGGTCTGTCTGTCTACGTTTACATACTTACTGAATGTTGAAGTCATTAAAACTACATTTTAACCACTCCACAGATTTCATGTTGGCAAACTAGTGTTTGCAAGTCAGGACATCTACTTTGTGCATGACACAAATAATCTTTCCAATAATTGTTTACAGACAGATTATTTCACTTATAATAGCCTACACTATCACAATGTATTGATTTATCACAGTGAAGACTGTATTGAAAACTCCACCCTGGTGACACCAGTGTACCGCTCTGTAGAAACATCAAACTCTCAAGCATGAGGTACAGAAGCCAACCTAGACATAACCAAGAAGCAGATGGAGAAATGTCACCACCTTCATTCTCAAAATCGACTTGAGAGTAAAAGAGTCCATTAGGCCAACTGCAGCCCTTCACAGTAGGCAAGACTAGAGGAGGCGGTTACAGGTGTTGCACAATCTGGTTGCAAAGAAGAAAAGATAAGGTCCTACCGTTAGTGTTTGAGCCAGGATGACTTGGGAGGGGTCCGATGACCCCCTTTACATTTTTTAGGGGGACACTGAGATATTTGATGCATTTTATTTGTCCCTTTCCTCTCCCACCTTCCTCTTCCCTGGGAACAGTTCAATCTATACAAATAAAATGTGTTCATTCATTCAAATGGAGTGTTTATAATATATATATCATTTAGAAGATTTTCATGTTTTTTTCTTAAGGCACAATCACATCCCTGAACTAACTATCTGTCCCCTCCCCCTACTTTTCTCTATCTATCTTTCTATCTATCCAGGAGCGGGAATCAAACCGGGAACCTCCGGATAAAGACGACTGCTCTACCGACCAAACCACTGTCGTATACACATGCAAACACAGTAAATCCCCCAGCCATCCCTAAGTAAAGGATCTGAAAGACAAAATTGTTTAGTTTCCTCTACACTTCATTCAGGAGTGGTGGACCAACATAAGAACATTACCACCATAGGTAGACAACATTTTGAACTGATCATATTCATGCTTACAGTCTTCTCCAGAGAGAGACAAGAAGATGTATACCAGTCTCGTATCTGTGTAACTGGTCTAAGGCCACCCTCTGTGTCGTCGTCGTGTATTGGAAGTGATGAGACAGTTGCAGCCAGTCATTGTGTTTTATTTCACCTGAGAAGACATTCCACAGGCACATATCAACACTTGGCCAGCAGATGGCGTCAATAACTTGCATAGGCCCTGTCAGCATTCCAGATAGTCTGGCCATTTTGAATGGTATATTGAAATATCACATTTACAATGAAATACACCATGAAATAATACAAAATAAACAATAAGATATCTCAAATTACCTGAGAAGACATTCCACAGGCACATATCAACACTTGGCCAGCAGATGGCGTCAATAACTTGCATAGGCTACAGTGGGGGAGAAATGTCACGCTATCAGAACGAGGCCTACACGCATTGTTCAGCCATTACCACAAACTCAGTCAGCATGTGTCATACAATAGTTCGCCACCACAGCTAAACCACGTTACAAAATGTGCAGAATTGTTCACATTAACACAGTTACCACTATATACAACTCCGGTTCATTGCCCGGCAACTTATTTACAATAGTGCGTTCTTTTAGACCTGATATATTTACAGACACTGAAAGCACGTCTTACCCCTGTCAGCATTCCAGATAGTCTGGCGCGAGAGGGGAGGTGCAAGGGGAAAAACGTCACTTCGGCAGGAAGTGACGATTTCAAAATAAAAGGCTACGAGTAAAAGATAATAATAAACAATTTAAAATAAAACGTTAGGGAGGGATCTTTGTGGAATACAACATTAGTATATTTTATATACCTGCTACATACTCCCCCCCTGAATTCTGCTAAAATCCCGAACCTACAGGACACACTAACTGGGACCTCCAACACACGTCAGAACCGGCACGGGTTTACATGAAGAAACGTATCTTCAGAATCAGCTAGAAGCTACCTGTCAAACAGGTTCAGAGAAAACAAAAGGTTGATCAGGCCCCTGTCCCTCCTAGAAACGCTTGGTGCCTTATACACCAAACCTACCCGGCCTACTCAAGTCCCATATCCTACCTGTGAGCACATGCAGTAACACTACTTACAGTGACACATTGCAAGACTAAAGTGTACACAGACTAAACAAATATGCACTGACTACAGCAACTACAGCATACTGCCCATTGACCTAGACAACGTCGGTTTCTACGGTGTGAGCTAACTGTAGCCGCTACAGTACACTGCCCTGCAAAGGCTAACCGCAGTCACTATAGTATACTGCCCCTTGACCACACGGTGTGAGCTAACTGCAGCAACTACGGCAACCTGCCCTCCAACCTAAACACTTAAGATACAAACACAGGACGCGGAAATCAAGGAGCGTGAGAAAAAAAAAAAAAAAATTGGCCTCTGCACAAAGCACAGAATCCCTGTGACATGACAGAGAGTTCCCGACTCTGTATACTGTAGGGCACCAGCTCTGCACCAAAGCAGAGAGTTCCAGTGACATGACAATAAAATTCCAGGCTCTGCTCACTGCCATATAACCATATTCCCAATAATCACAAAAAAAATCTCCAAATGCTTCAGCACCTTTAACCAAACAGAAAAACAAAAACTGACCACCAGTCCTTTTCAACAACCCAACTGTCCTCTTCTTTCAAAAAGAACACGATGTCCTCTTCTCTCTTCTTCTTAGAAAGAACACAATGTCCTCTCAACTGTGACACAGTCACTTCGACACAAACCTCCCAAGGGAACTTTTTTTTTCTTCTTCTTCCTCCTCTTCCTCCGACCTCCGATGATCAAGCTGGCCTTGACCCTCATTGCAAAATTTTTTTTTTTAGTGATCACAGCATCTTTCTTTTGTTCTTCTGTAGTTCTGTTCGACGACCTCCCGGTGACCAAGCTGGTGTTGGTACTTGCGTCGTCCGGGTCATCGGCACCACTGTAACTGGTCTAAGGCCACCCTCTGTGTCGTCGTCGTGTATTGGAAGTGATGAGACAGTTGCAGCCAGTCATTGTGTTTTATTTCACCTGAGAAGACATTCCACAGGCACATATCAACACTTGGCCAGCAGATGGCGTCAATAACTTGCATAGGCCCTGTCAGCATTCCAGATAGTCTGGCCATTTTGAATGGTATATTGAAATATCACATTTACAATGAAATACACCATGAAATAATACAAAATAAACAATAAGATATCTCAAATTACCTGAGAAGACATTCCACAGGCACATATCAACACTTGGCCAGCAGATGGCGTCAATAACTTGCATAGGCTACAGTGGGGGAGAAATGTCACGCTATCAGAACGAGGCCTACACGCATTGTTCAGCCATTACCACAAACTCAGTCAGCATGTGTCATACAATAGTTCGCCACCACAGCTAAACCATGTTACAAAAGGTGCAGAATTGTTCACATTAACACAGTTACCACTATATACAACTCCGGTTCATTGCCCGGCAACTTATTTACAATAGTGCGTTCTTTTAGACCTGATATATTTACAGACACTGAAAGCACGTCTTACCCCTGTCAGCATTCCAGATAGTCTGGCGCGAGAGGGGAGGTGCAAGGGGAAAAACGTCACTTCGGCAGGAAGTGACGATTTCAAAATAAAAGGCTACGAGTAAAAGATAATAATAAACAATTTAAAATAAAACGTTAGGGAGGGATCTTTGTGGAATACAACATTAGTATATTTTATATACCTGCTACATCTGCATTGAGTAGAAATCTATCTGGCTTAGCACAATGAATGGAAGCGGACATGACTGTGTATAGCCTTCGGGAGAGGTGTTAGTTGGACAATGCCTAGGCTAACCAGTCATGCCCGCTTCCATTCATTGTGCTAATCTAGGCTAACATGCAGCCAGATAGCTTTCTACTCGACGCACAGAGAGGAGACTGGTATCTATCTTCTTCTCTCTCTCTGGAGAAGACTGTAAGCTAATTTCACAAAATGTTGGGAGTTTTAAGTGAAAGTATGGGTACCGTCTCAAAATTGTACTCAAGTAAAACACACGAGTAAAAGTCTACTAAAGTTTCTACTTTTAAATGTACTTAGTTAAAAGTACACATTTTTTTTCTGACTGTCTATTCTTCTGATAGCAGTGTTTAATCAAAGATCCCCGCCTTCTATAGTCTTGCACAAGGACCAATCCGCAAACCTAATACTAAAGTAAAGTACAAATGTACTTTTGACTAATTGCACTTTGTTCTTTACACCCATGTTGGGTGTATGGACTATTTTATTTTGTTACATGTTTTGTTAATTATCTCAAGGCCTGTTTTATGGTAATAAATGTTTACTAATGTTCACAGAGAGAGAGAGAGAGAGAGAGAGAGAGAGAGAGAGAGAGAGAGAGAGAGAGAGAGAGAGAGAGAGAATACATTATTCTATATGTATGTTGGTGTAGGTATATTTACATAATGAGCAATAATAGTATTTTCAAATGTGTCTCCTTATGTGCATTTGAGTAATCTATCTGTACTATAATTTATTGTGATGTTGATTTGATTAAACCTCATTTTGGGTGTAATGGCCCAGTAAAGTCATTAATGTGATTCATGTGATATTTCTTTGTTAATAAATGTTTAAATATCTATTCAAGTTGTCATTTTTAACTGGAAAAAGTAGCATTGTTACTTTACTTGATATTTGAGCTTCACTGCAGAATGATGTATATTGTGTACAATGTGCACATACACTGAGAATATATTTCAGTGAGGTAGGAGACAGCATGTAAACTTCTGAATTTTTCAATGAGGGACATGCCAATACTGAATTGGTAAAGGGAAGGGTCCTTAAATATGTGGCATTGTATTACTAATCAACCATTTCCTACTGTATTTCCGGTAATGTACGGTCATAGGCAGATAGTGGAGTAGCTCTGGCAGAATACTGGGTACACAGTAAATTCCGCTGACTCAAACTGAGTACATTTCACTCAAACTGAGTAACATTTCTTTACTCAGTTTGAGTCAAATGTACTCTGCGGAATTTACTGTGTGGTACCAGTATTGCATTGGCAGTGTCGGCTAGGCTTCGGGCAACCAGACCTGGCCCAGTGTGTTTGGGCCGCATCTGGGCTGCTTTAGGCAACCGGACGTTCACCGCTTCCGGCAACCCCGGACCTGGCCCAGTGTACTCGGGCCGCAATCGGCCAGTCAGTCATTGCCGCCTACTGGGCCGATTCCGCCAATTCCGGATGTTCACCGCTTCCGGCAACCCCGGACCTGGCCCAGTGTACTCGGGCCGCAATCGGCCAGTCAGTCATTGCCGCCTACTGGGCCGATTCCGCCAATTCCGGACGTTCACCACTTCCGGCAACCCCGGACCTGGCCCAGTGTACTCGGGCCGGAATCGGCCAGTCAGTCATTGCCGCCTACTTGGCCGATTCCGGCAACCGGACTTGGGCCGATTAATTTCTTCCGGCCTGCCGGATACGGGCCATTAATGGGCCAGAACTTTTTGGCCACCTGGGAGGTTGGGTGGGTGGGGGGGCATGTGGTAAACATGTTTATCTTTTAATTTAGTTTTGAATGACCAATTGAAGCTCTGACATACCTGCGGTGCAGCGAGGGCGAGGGGCGAGGGCGAGGGGTCCAGACGTGGATGGCCGTGTTGCGTTCCGCTCAAAGGGCAGCGTCTTGTACGAGGTGTTGCACCGCCACTCGGGACAATAATACGGACCGGTTGTGGAGTCACTCCACAAGTCTCCAATACAGCGCTTGCAGAAACGATGCTTGCACTTCAACGTGATCGGGTCCCAATATGCATAACTACACAAAGGACACGCCACAGGTTGGCCTCCCTACCACCAGTATATTAATATGACGATAATGGTCTTTTTACCAAGAACAGTTATAGCAATGTATATATACCATTCATTCCACACATTTGGACATAAAATAACACTTAGAATTTAAGAAGCCTGTATAATACAATATACAACACTGAAATATGGGAATAAAATATGGGTATAACGTGACTCATAACCTAACCATATCCAATATGGGTATAACGTGACTCATAACCTTTTTAATCTACTAAGCTTATTTTGCAGACTAGGATTGCAGTTGGCTGACGCAATTAAGAGACTAATACAGGACTAAGCGAGGCAGATCACTCCTTCGCCCCCCGTAATCTGTTCGTAATTCCCACGCATTTCAGACCCACAATCCTATGTTTTTGTCTACTTAATAACTCTGGCCAGGGTTCAAGTCCCTGTACATTACAGCCAGGCCCTGAGGTATTTGGGTTACCCTAACTTAAATAGTGGTATTTCTACCTTTGGCTCTAACTTAAATAAACGACCCTAACTTAAATATATGGGTCACTCTAACTTGGTATTAGGAGAAAAAAGAAAGAGAGTGAGAGAAAGGTTTGAGGGAAAAAATATTAAATTAAAAAGTTTAAATGTAGATTGCACCTTGCTAATATCCATTTCGACAACACAATTCAATGGGTTTACTTATATTTTTAGCAATTTATTCACAAGACAATAATGAGAATGCATCCACTCATAACGGCTGTTTTAACTATGCAGTTTTCGACTTAAAGTAACAGGTCCTGCTTACCTGAAAGTGGATCCTCTTAGTGGATGTTCAGTCAATATTGTACGCAAACAGGTTGGCAAGTCCGAATGAAGGCCCACCCAGGGAACGCCAAGTTGTCACGTTTTAGACTCAGTCGTGAAAGTTGTAATAAGATATTTAAAGATATAAGAGATGAAACACTTTTGAAGGTATTTATTATAAAAAGTTAACAAGCAATGTAATATAAAAAGTGAATAAGCAAAGTATTATACAAGGTGAATATAGCAAGGTACAATTGAAATCTAGATTGTTACAACCGGCCGGTCGAGTATAAAAGAAAGAAAATGCAGTCAAGTTATTGTTCCGTCAGTCCAGTCTCATCCGTCCAGTCCAGTCAGTGTAGTCGTGTCGAAGTCAAGCAGGGAAGTGAAGAAGAAGTCAAGTCCCTTCTCTGTCAGGGTGTTTTATTGGTCCCCCAATCGATCAGTGTGGTTGTGGTCTTCGTCCTGCGTTCACGTTGTGTGTCTGTGTGTATTGGTCAGCCAGTATGTCCGCCGTGCATGAGTGCGTGGTATGCACATTTACGTGCGCATTTGTGCGTGTGTCTCTATCGATAACGATCTGTGAATAATGGAGACTGTGGTATGTGACCAGTAACTGACTGGGTCGTATATTAGTTGGCTTGTGGCATTTTGTGACAATGAGTTGAATTATTTGATCCGGGCTAGTCTGGTGAGATCTCTCACCAAAGGAGTCAATGTGTGCGCGTTGAGAGTGAGGGTGTATGTATGTGTGTGTGTGTGTGCGCGTGCGCGTGCGTGCGTGTGTGCGTGTGGGGGAGATGTGTGCGTGTGTGTAGGTTTGTGTGTGTGTGTGCTTTGAGAGTGTGGGGGGTGTGGAGTGAGAGTGTATGTATGTGTGTGTGTGTGTGTGTGTGTGTGTGTGTGTGTGTGTGTGTGTGTGTGTGTGTGTGTGTGTGTGTGCGTGTGTGTGTCTTGGGGGGCAGTTGAGGATATTGCAGCATGTGTGTGTGAGTTTTTATGGTCACTGATAAGAATCTGTGAGTGGCCCTCTGGCTAGCTAAGTGTCCGTAGATAGAGAGAATTTAAGGCTGCTATAAATGTACGTGATATACGTGTCATATTTCAACAGCATCTATCGTTAGTCTGTTCTCAGTTGACGCTTGGCGTCCTTCTTGTTATTATTGCTATCCCTGCTCTCAGTGTTCTTGCAATAAAGAGGACACACTTGATAAGAAGGGCAAAACACTTATCCCTCTCCTTCTTCCTCTACCATTGGAGCTCAAAACCTACCTGCATCATAACAAAAAGTGCAACTAGGGCTAAAAACCCAATGAAATAAAATAATAATAAATAATATGCTTCTTAGCAGATTTCTTAGCTTAACATAACATACCTAAGTTTGGGGGAACTAATGAGATAACTGGGGTTGCAACAAAAGTGCAAAAGACCCAATGAAATAAAATAATAATAATAAATAATTATGCTTCTTAGCAGACTTCTTAGCTTAACATAGCAGACCTACCGTAAGTTTGGGGGAACTAATGGGATAACTGGGGTTGCAACAAAAGTGCAACTAGGGCTAAAAACATAATGAAATAAAATAATAATAATAATAATAATAATAATAATAATAATAATAATAATAATAATAATAATAATAATAATAATAATAATAATAATAATAATAATAATAATAATAATAATAATAATAATAATAATAATAATAATAATAATAATAATAATAATAATAAATAATAATAATAATAATAATAATAATAATAATAATAATAATAATAATAATAATAATAATAATAATAATAATAATAAATAATATATCCTTTAGCAGACTTCTTAGCTTAACATCCCAGCGAACTAATGGGATAACTGGGGATGTTGTTTGCTCCTGACAAGTCTCAAAGTCTGGGGTGATGGTTCACAAAGATAGGTCGTTTTTACACACATCCGCGACCCACTCAAAATGGCCCTGCGACCCACCAGTTGAGAAACACTGATCTAGATTACCTGGTGGTAAGGACGCCAACATTTAGGAGATCTAGAAATACTCTGCAATCATATTCAATTGCTTATGTTGTGACTAAATGCTTTATTATGATAAGATGGTTAGAATCACATTGTCTATTGAGTGTTTTTCTCATAAACTGGTATATCTTCAACCAATTCACTATGAATGATCGCCAAGATAGACCAGGCTTTAATTCCATTCTTGAAATGCACGGACGAGGCTTAACCCCATGAGATTCAGTTTAGGAGACCGACGCCTTACCACTTGGCCAACATGCATGCACAAATCCCTCTTACAATTAGGTTTTCTATAGTTAGCATCCTGTCTTTAGTAATGTAGGGGATGACTAAGCAACATAATTTGTGTGAAGTTAGCTCTGTAACTGGTACCACTGATCTCGATCCCCCGAAGGAGGTACCAAGGACCCCAACATTTAGGAGATCTAGAAACACTCTGTAATCAAAGCTTGAATTTGTGCAATTTTGCAGATTTGAATGTCAGTAATTAAGGTCAATATCACCATAGAGTGCCTTTCAACCCTCACAATACTCAGAAATGTTTATATTAATTTCCCATTCCCTTTATGTCTTATCATAAATAGTAGATACTCAAGTTGTAGAAATATATATAAGCTGAGCTCCCACACATATTTTCAGATAATTATGGGCATATATTCGCAGAATAAACCATGAGCTATGTCCACCCCGTCATGGACATAATACATTACTGTTAAATATGTTTTCATTGCAATATTAAGATGAAAATTACTTTTTCAGAAAGGTATGATGTCCCTTTCCTGAACAGGGTTATTTGTTTGCTTTAAATTATAAATAAATAAAAGATTTTATGTAAACCATCTGTTTTTAAAAGACACACATACAATTCGCACATATATATTTTATAATTAGGAGAAAACTGTGATATTTGGATGCAGTTTTTTATTTGCATATTATTGCCCCCCACTTAGCTATTGAACACACTAGATTATTTAAACATATCTCACAGTATGATTGAATTATTATTAAAAAATATCAAGATGACAGGGTGGACCAGTGCATGACAGGGTGGACCAGCACATGACGGGGTGGACACATAAAGCAGAACACACAAAGCATCACAAAATATGAAAATGAAACATTTATTCAACTTTGAAAATGGGTACATTCTCAATCTATTTGAAATAAATAATTTACCATAGAACATACCACACACCATAGAACATACCATAGAACATATCACATACCATAGAACATTCCACACACCATAGAACATACCACATACCATAGAACATAGCACATACCATATAACATACCACACACCATAGAACATACCATAGAACATATCACATACCATAGAACATACCACACACCATAGAACATACCACATACCATAGAACATAGCACATACCATAGAACATACCACACACCATAGAACATACCATAGAATATACCACATACCATAGAACATACCACATACCATAGAATATACCACATACCATAGAACATACCACATGCCATAGAATATACCACACACATACCATAGAACATACCACATACCATAGAACATACCACATACCATAGAATATACCACATACCATAGAACATACCACATACCATAGAATATACCACATACCATAGAACATACCACATACCATAGAATATACCACATACCATAGAACATACCACATACCATAGAATATACCACATACCATAGAACATACCACATGCCATAGAATATACCACACACATACCATAGAACATACCACATACCATAGAACATACCATAGAATATACCATAGAATATACCACTCTCTGAAGGATCTCTCCTCTCATCGGTCTCGGCATGACAACCTGTTCCCTCTTAGGACAAGTCCATTTCGCTCTGACAGCTCTGATTTCACTGGGACATAGGATCTCGCCTCGATAGGCACCTCGGCTAGGTGTTCAGGCCATCCCTTTTTGATGAGTCTGGCGACTGACAGCAGTTCGGCCTCAGCTGCTGTGGCCGCTCTGATCTCGTCCATCTTGCTTGCGGACGATGGGATCCCCTCCATTACACTAACCACATAGCATGCCACCTCACGCTGTGTGTCCAAGTCTGCACCTATGTTGGCCATTGGGCTGCATGACAGACTATCTGCGACGACCAGAGTCTTTCCAGGAGCATACTCTGCCGCCGCATTGAACCTCATGAGCCTCATGAGGAGTCGCTGGCATCGGAGAGGCACATTGTCCAGGCTGCAAGTGTTAATGAGAGGTACAAGGGGCTTGTGGTCAGTTATTAGCTTGAACTGGTCCAGGCTACTGAGGTACCGGTCGAACCTCTTGCACGCCCACACGCCCGCCAGACCTTCTTTTTCAATCTGGGCGTAGCGCGTTTCTGCTTCGGTGAGGCATCTTGAGCAGTACGCCACAGGTTTCCACTGCTCGCCATGAAGTTGAAGTAGCACGCCCCCTAACCTGTAACTGCTTGCGTCTGCAGACACGACGGTGGGCTTGCTCACGTCGTAGAAGGCGAGTACTGGTGCTGTGGTCAACATATCTTTGATCCTCTGAAAAGCTGTTTGCTGGGCATAATTCCATGCCCATGCATTCTTGTGCTTCAGGAGCTCATACAGCGGCTGTCCTACTGTTGAGAGGTCTGGGACGTACCTGCCGAGATAATTCACCATTCCCAGCACCCTCCTCAGCTCCTGCATATCTGTTGGCGGCGCCAGCTGCCGGATAGCCTCCACTTTCGCTGGGTCAGGCCGGATCCCGGACTGGTCGATGATGTGCCAGAGAAACCGTAGCTGACTTTGCTTGATGGAGCACTTTTCTCGATTCAGCTTCAGCCATCTCTATGCGCTGCATCACCTCCAGGCGACTGTCATGCTCCTTTTCTGTGGCCCCATAGACGAGAATGTCTTCCATAAAGATCTCGACGCCCTCTAACCCGTCCAGGGTCTCCAACATCTTCCTCTGGAAGATTTCAGGCGCGCTTGTGATCCCGAATGGCAGTCGCTTGAAGTTGAACCTGCCAAACGGCGTGATGAAGGTGGTGAGTTTACAGCTGTCTGGGTGCAACGGGATTTGGAAGAATCCACTGGCGGCATCGAGTGACGTGAAGACTGTGGCCCCGCTTAGCTTTGCTGTGATCTCGTCGGTAGTGGGCAGGGTGTACTGTTCTCTTTTAACAGCCTCGTTCAGCCTCTTGAGATCCACACGGCTTTGCCTGTGCTCTTCAGGACCGGCACCATGGGTGCACACCAATCGGTAGGCTGTGTCACCCTCTCGATGATGTCGTTCCCCTCCATCCTCTGGAGTTCCTCCATGACCTTCTGCAGCATAGGGAGAGGTACACGTTGCGCTGTGTATACAGCGTACGGCTGGGCGCCACCTTTCAGCAGTATTCTTACTGGTTCAGTTTGAAATGTCCCATGCCTGCCTGCAAATGTACATTTTTCCCGCTGCTGCTCACCATTTCCTCCACTCTTCTCACTAGATTCATTTTCACTGATATTGGCCTGCTGAGTAGGTTGTTTACTGTAGGCCCCCGGATGACATAAGCTGTAAGTGGGTGTGTCTTACCCTTATAGGTCACAGTGCTCTGGATCTGTCCTATGCACTGCAGCTTGCCACCTGGGCTGTCCAGTGGTATTTCCGCAGGCTCCAGCGGTCTGTTTGGCATGAGTGAGTGGTAGGTCTCCTCACGAATGATGCTCACATCCGCCCCAGTGTCGATTTTGAACTTGACCGGTGTGGAACCCATCAACACCTTGACGGCCCACTTCTTTGGTGACCCACCTGCTTTACTCACTTCCCGCATGTAGTACCCATCTTCTGACCCGGAGTCCTGCTGTTGTTGCTGCACTTCTTTTTGTTCTCTGACCTCACGTACTGCTTTCCTATTCCTACACACTTTGCTCCAGTGCCCTACTTTGTCGCAGGTATTACATGTGGACTTTTTAGCTGGACAGTTCTCATCTCTACTGTGCCACGCTTTCCCACATTGTCTACATTGTCCTCTGTCGCCCCCTTGTGGCTTACCCTGGCTGCCATTGCCTTTGTAGCGCTTGTTGTGAGTGACCTTGTGTATCGACCGGCCTCCAGCTGTCTCTCCTTGCATGCTGATCTGCGAAGCAACCTCTTCAGACTGCCTGACCGTCTCTATGGTCAGCGCGAGTGTCAAGTCCCTTGTCAGCTGCAACTTACGGGAGACTTATTCTCCGACTCGCTTCCCATAGCATATATCAGACTGCTAACCTGCACGGCACCATCTTTCTTATCCAACTTGGTAGCCGTTCTGAATCTCACAAAACGTTGCTTCCAATCGGGCCATTCTCCTGGTTTGTCGAAAGGAAAACTCGCCGGTGGGTGAAATTTTGCCATTTCTGTCTACTTTACTTCTGACACCATTTATTGTCGATTAATCGTCTGGAGGCTTTGACTTGGTGCGAGCTCTGCTAATTTATTGACAACTTCCGTATGCAGTAACCCACTGACTCATTCACGTTCAGTGTAACAATATAACTCCAGATCAATGCGCAGGCCTTAGAACTACCCACGTATATCTTATATACTTCCATATATGACAGTATGCTTAATAACATTAGAGTTAGAGCGTTATAGAAAATAGTTATTTCATGTTTATTAAGGCTTTATTAATGCATAATGATGCTACACTTAATATACAACTTGACCCAACAAGGAATAAGCAATAATATAGACTAATATGACCTAGTGTGTGTGTGTGTGGTTGAGTCCATTATCAAAGGGATGATAAATTAACATCCATCTACAAATTACAAATTAACTATGTCCACCCTGTCATGTGTATGTCCACCCTGTCGGGTCTAAGTGGTCGACAGGGTGGACATTTTGGGACAACGATAGGGTGGACATTTTGAGCTTCAGTTAGCATATTAGCTTACAACAAACTGTGACTAGCTAACTAGCTAGTCTGGTTGTTGAAGAGAATTTGGTATAGTTAAACTTACATATTTTGAAAATATTGTATTCTAATCACTTCCAGCATATTTTATGCTGACAGGGTGGACATGTTAAGCTTGGTCAGAGCAAGTAAGCAAACTTATAGAAAGAAAATGTGTCAATAGGAAAGTCAGCTACTCATTCACCTCAGCCATTGAATTTCCCGCCACTGAAGAGAGGAAAAAACTGTCGTTGTGATGTCACTAGAGTGGATGGCCTTTTCTTAAAGGGGCGGATTCCCCAATATGACAGGGTGGCACACACAAACTCTTATTTTTTTAGTATAAATACAAATATTAATTTTGTTAAATAAGATAATACACTTAAGTTGAGTAATATCTTATTTAACTAAATAATATTATGAAAACAAAATAATGTTTTTTTTTTATTTGACTATTTTTTACGCACATTGAAATTGAATGAGCAGTGCATGGGACATAGCAAAACAGCATGCATCCTCTCATACAAAACTGAAAAAAAATCTGGAAAATGTATTTAAAGAGCCAGGTAATGTTTTTTTTATTAATATAAAGACTTAGCCCAATATACCAAACCCTTTCATAATAATCTTTATGTTAAATTGACATGACAAATGTATTATTTATGTACAGGACACCTAAAGGCACCCTACAGCGATATTGATATTTTTGCTGTCTTAGACCATCGGTATAACATGTGTAAATTCGTAAATTGGATGTAGTTCACCTTTAATATGAAAAGGGCACAGATAAATGGGCACAGATTGCAGAATGGGTACAATACAGCTCAATACACACAATTGTTAAGGGGATGCAGACCAGAGAAAGACTTTCGTCTTGTTTACATCAGGGTCCCCCTGTTTACATGGGTCCATCAGTAAGATGATCTAACAAGTTAATTATAATACCTGTATACTTTTATATATTTTATTCACCTCACCATAAGTTATTGCAAGACTATGATATGATTATATAATATAAAAAGGTTTATATTTGAAAGGCATTTGAATCCATGATCCTCAGTTTACGAGATCAATATTGCCTTGCCACTTGGCCACCACCACCTGTAAATATCCTAACCCAACCCCCTCCAATGTACAGTCATTTACCTAGTATGGTTTTGTCAATAGTCCAATGTACAATTTTGTTTGTTTGTACAGAGTCTCCCCCCCCTCAATGTACAGTTTTGCTTGTTTATACAGTGTGCCCCCCCCCCCCCCCCCCAACCACCTCCAATGTAAATTACCCAGTATGGTTGTCAATATCCCAGTGTACCCAACCCCCCCCACCCAACCTCCTCCAATGTACAGTTTCTACGTCAAATGTATATACTCCCTTTTCTTGACTCCTTCTGTATCACAAACAGTACTGTATTTGCAAATCTGGTATGTCATAAATGTATAGATGTAGCAGTACTGACTATCTGTATGTCATGTATGTCATATATGTCCTGATGAATTGAAAATGGGGGACCCTGATGTAAACAAGACGAAAGTCTTTCTCTGGTCTGCATCCCCTTAACAATTGTGTGTATTGAGCTGTACTGTATTGTACCCATTCTGCAATCTGTTAATAAAGTTTTCAATCAATCAATCAATCATGCCTGGATCATGGTCATTAAATATTTTAATCTGACGATGTGATAGAGTTTTTCTCTGCCGTTGTTGTTGGGGATTGAACATAAGCTAACATAGGCTATGTTCAATCCCCAACAACAACGGCAGAGAAAAACTGTTACATAGGACAACATCAATGAAAACGGTTATATTGCACTAGTCATAATCTTCTCATTCCCGTGACATTTAATTTTAGCTTTTATTTTGAAAAACATGAACCGGAGGTACAACATATTTTGCTCGAGGTTAGCGTGCAACAGCTCGGCTAGGCATAATCATGCCTACTGCTGTGATTATGGAGGACAATTATGATAAATTATTGGAGCAGTGTGAAGCTCAAGAGCTTGAGGTAAGTTTTGCAGCCTATATTTGCATGTATTGATGTGCTATATTAGCTTATAGCTAGTTGCCGGTCATCATTGGCACGACCCACCCAAGCTTGACAACTTTAGCTTACATTAGCCTTTCATTCGGCCACCTTTCTGTTAAAGATAGCGTTAGCTTGGGTCACTTGTTATTGTATTATACGTTGCTAGCACCTTTCCAGTGTCAGTAGTACTCTTCAATCATAATGTTATTGACTTAGCTAGCTAGGTAGCTAACGTCAACGTCATAGCAGCGCTAGCATTCATGCTTCGATGTGACCAATAACTAACTTTACGTCAACATTAACATGAGCTAGCTGCATGCTAACGTCTGCGAACCATACGTCAGCTAAGATTAAGCGTTCATAACTCAAATAAATCGTCGGTACGAAAGTCCAACGCTTGTTAATTAACCACAAGTTAACCTGTTGGCTTGTTCATTTACATAGGTGGTGGTGATATCGTAAAGTATGCCCGCATGTATATATCCCCTCCCCGCCGTATGTATATTTCTCTCCCCACCCACTCACCCCCTCCAAATGTACAGTCTCCACCCCACCGAATGTATATTTCTCACCCACCCACCCCTCCTAATAATAATAATAATGGATTGGATTTATATAGCGCTCTTCATGACACCCCAGTGACCCCATGTACAGTCCCCTCCCCATCATATGTACATACTCTGTCAGGATCTATGGGTAACAGTACTGTATATTTGAATACCGTTTATGTCACAAATGTATCAGTACTAAATACCTGTATGTCCCTATGCCATAAATGTCATGTATGTTGTGTATGTCATAAATGTCGATTTGAATTGAAAATGGGGGACCCTGATGTAAACAAGACACACGTCTTTCTCAGGTCTGCATCCCCTTAACAATTGTGTGTATTGAGCCGTACTGTATTGTACCCATTCTGCAATCTGTTGAATAACGTTTTCATTCATTCATTCCATATAAATATGCTCTTATTTCTCACCAGGCACCAGGGGGCATCGCAACGCCACAAGTGTATGCTCAGTTACTGTCCCTGTACTTACTACACAACGATATGTAAGTCAGCTTGGCTGAATAGCAAATTCATTCTTTGAATATAATCATGATAATAAATCAACTGTCAACAGCAGCCGCCCAGAGCACAGAACTTGATCTACACAATACAGGCAGAACTGGAGACATAGCACCTGTCATTTAAGGGACAACTCATGAATGTGATTGTAATCAAGGTTGTTGTCGAGATGTTATTACAACAGTGGCATGAGCTGGGGCATTCATCATATTGTATGACAACACGTTGGGTGATCAAATCCATGATCCAAATGCAAGACAGCATGTCAGACGATTGCAGGAAAAAAAGCATACATTTTAGTCTATTATAAATAGCATCTTCATTGTTTTACTGGGTGCCTAGGCCATACCTCTCCCAAAACACAGATTTGGTATATCTGAGATAAATATTTCAGCACCATGGAGAGTGCTTTGCACGTATATAGACCTTTAGCGCGGTCGGAATTGCACCCTTAACTGCGCGGGGTTTGCATGCGGATCCTGCTCCCTCTTTGCGAGCTATCCACTAAGGACATTGCGCGAGTTAGATACCAGCGAAGACATGCACATTATGTGTGGCTTGCGGAGCAGTCTGCACTCCTGACAGCGCTGTTGGCAGATATCAGGAAGTGGAAAAATAAGCCCGAAATGAGGCATAAGTCCAATGCACATGGCAGGCGAGCAACGTCTGTAAGTGTGTGTTTGTGTGAGAGAGAGACGGAGAAGGGAGAGAGAGAGAGAAACGGGTTTGTTTCATTTAGAGCCATATGAAATCCGCGTTCACGGAATCGCGGACGGAATCGCGGAATTAACCAATAAAAATGGAATCAACTGCAAAACGTGGTATATTGCAGAATTTGGCCTAATCTGGACTGAAATTCAGTTTTTGGGTGGAACGTTTGGTGCACACGCGACCGGGGAGGCAGGGAAGCTAGAGCGGGTTACACACAACACAGCAGTGCTCAAGCGTCGCTGCTTCGGTGTTAACGTCTTCAAGAAGCTAAGAAATTCCGCAATAAGCCCTAAATTCAGAGCAGAGCAGTATCCTAATGACTTTTATGCCTCCGGCGATAAGGTGTTCTGCAAATTCTGTCAATGTTCCGTGGACTGGACCCGCAAAAACACTTGCGACACTATTGTGATTAAATGGCTATGTAACGTTAGGACATGCTAGCTTCTAGCTAAATGTAGTGCACCCATCCATTTGTTTAATGCAAACGATTGTCATTACACACTGACTGTCCTTTATAAACTAAATACACTTAAATAGCTATGTAACGTTATAGGACTATAGATGGAAATGCTAGCTTCTAGCTAAATCTAGTGCACCCATCCATTTGTTTAATGCAAACGATTGTCATTACACACTGTCCTTTATAAACTAAATACACTTAAATAGCTATGTAACGTTATAGGACTATAGATGGAAATGATAGCTTCTAGCTAAATCTAGTGCACCCATCCATTTGTTTAATGCAAACTAGGGCTGACCTTCGAAGCTTTTTTTGGCAATCGAAGCTTCGGGGCCGAGCTTCGATTTTAATTCCAACCTTTTTAAAATAAATAAATAAAAAAAAACATTTTTTTTTTTTTTCTTATGTTGTGGGACTTGTACAGCACTTTCATAAACTTTGTTGTTTTTAAATGTGCTCTATAAATAAAGTGGGTTGGATTAATTAATTAAGTAGCCCCTTTCGTGACTGAGCCAACAAGGTTTCACTCGGCTGTGTGATTTAATTCAAGGTGTATTGCTGTTGTCGTTTGAACAACTTCAGATTTCATGGGAACTACCAATCCCCCAAATCAAGAATGTTTAAGATGAATGAAGTAAGATTTTGATTATTTGAAATATGGCCTGTGTAGACTAAACTATGCACAGAATTATGTCAGTCTACAAGGTCCGGATTCTACATGGTCCGGCAATGTAGACCTTGTAGACTCCACTACAGACCAATTATCAGTGAATGTTCATGCATTTTTAAGAAGGGCAACTTCCACAAAAAAACAAAGAACTCACCAAAACATCTCAGTAGCACCTTATCTAAATTGTATTTCCTATTTTGTTTATTCATTCCAGTATCTTTCTTTCTTATGTGTGGAATTCTACAAGGCATGTAGGTGTATATGTATTTGAGGATGATATCCTTCAAACAGGCAATAGTGATGATATAATTTGGGCAGTGCTGAGCTGGGTTACTTTCCTCCAGTGTATTTGTCCCCCGGCCCCACCCAATGGCCCCACGCGCACGCACACACACACACACACACACACACACACACACACACACGCACTTACATTTAGTCATTTAGCTGACGCTTTTATCCAAAGCGACTTACAAGTTCTGTACGACAAGACAGCAAGAAGGGTACAACTCTTATCAGCTGAGTAACAATGTTTATCAAAGTGTTGCGTGTTACAGTGTAGGTTAGTTTATTAGGAAAAGTGCATGACAGTAAGGTTAGTCATGGTTAGATTTTTTTTTTTTTTTTTTTTTTAATCATTTCAGATAATGGTTGAAGTCTTTAGTCGACGGCGAAAGATTGGACGGGATTCGGCTGTCCTAACTGGGATGGGTAGTTCTCACACACACACACACACACACACACGCACACACACACACACACACACACACAAATCGAAGTAAAAAAAAAAAATTTACATTTTTTTTTGATTTTTTTTTTTTTTTTTTTTACTTCGATTTTTTTTTTATGTTCGAAGCTTGTGCCATCGAACGAAGCTTCGAAGTATTTAAGACAGCCCTAATGCAAACGATTGTCATTACACACTGTCCCTTATAATCTAAATAAACTTAAATAGCTATGTAACGTTACAGTACATAGGACTATAGATGGAAATGATAGCTTCTAGCTAAATCTAGTGCACCCATCCATTTGTTTAATACAAACGATTGTCATTATACACTGTCCTTTATAAAACGAAATAAACTAAAGGTGCCTAAATTATGCATTACTATATTTCATCACAATATAATATATATAGCTAGGCTACTGACATTGTCATTGTGATAATGTCAGTAGTAGCTAGCTGTATCTATTGTTTACACTTGAAATGTGTATTTTTATTTTGTCACAATATTATTTGAAAAATATTGTGTAAAATTGAACTGTATTTCTGAGTTGCAGCACTTAAAAACATTAAATGGACTGTTATATCTTATTCAATTGTGGACATTTATTCATTCCCACTTATTACACTATTTCTGATGGTAAAATTAGCATAAAAAGCTAAATACAGAATTCTGAAATATTAAAACGGAAAAAACTGAATTTGGGAAAAAATTTAATGGAATTTGGAAAATAATAAAACGGATTTCATATGGCTCTAGTTTCATTCATAACAATGTAATCGATACAATTCTGTCGGTCGCCTCGCTTAAAAAGTCGGTCGTCTGGCAAAAATCGCCTGCTGTGTGCGTTGGACTATAGACACAAAATAATTTTTTTTTTTTTTTAAACTCAATTTTTATTTGCATTTATATTCACAAACATACAAATAATAACATCTTTGATTGTCAATCTTCCACCGTTTGGCTTTTCAGGTGTTTACACAGACAGTGTACATCGCCCTTATACAGGCCTAAACCATAAAGGGAAAAAAATAAAATACAAAAATACCGTTCTTGCAGAAAGAAGAATATATACAATTATTGACTAAGTCATTCTTTGAATAGTAATCGCACATTCGTTGGCCTGTACAAAATCCAAAGACGATATGTATATCTTCCTTGAACAGGGATATATAGAAAATGTTTTAACTCGGTTTACCTTGCATTTTGTTTTACATACATATATACCCCATCATCCTTGGCTATTAATCCCACATCAGTTGATTTCCCAGATATTTGGTACTAATACTTAGTGTATGTCGTCCTTAAACCATCATATCAAATTATAATACTTGCTCTAAATTTTTTTTAATTCTGACTCAGGTAAATATGCGCGTCATGGGTCCAGGGACACTCCTTGAACCTCCTTCCTCCTGTATCCTTCTATTTCCTTTAAACCTCCCTTTTCTTCTAGTACAATATTTTTATTGGGTTTTACAGTACACATTTCAGGTTTTCATTGTAGTCAGTTATTCTTAATTCCTTTTCTCCACAAGATTATACCTATACCCACATACCCCCCTCCCCCCTCCCCTTTTCTCTCTCTTAGCATCTTTGGTTTTGTTTTTACTGCTCTCATACAGAAATAATATGTACATTCATTTGTACCTCCATTAGAATAGCTCGTACACAAATATAAATAATTGAAAAGAGGAAAAGAAAATGTACATAAAAATAAAAATAAGTAAAAATAAATGACATCTTTACAACACCTTCACTGACGTGTCTCCGGTCTCTCCCGGGGTCCGGGTCACGGCTGACCGCGGGAGAGAGCGGGGGGACTCATCCTATAGCAGCCCTCCTATATCTTCCCTTCTCAGATATTCATTAAATGGTTTCCATATATCCTCGTAAATCTCTATATTGTTCCTGAGGATATACGTTATTCTCTCCATAGACATGCATTGTGCCATGTTTTTAATCCAAGCACCGATTGTGGGTGCGTCTATTTTCTTCCAATTGAAAGCTATTGTTCTTTTTGCCTGTAGTATAGCAAAATCAATAAATTTAAATTGTTTGGTTCTCAGGTTCAGATTTATTGGATATAAATGTAACAGTATCATTTTGGAGTCTAGTGGGATATTCACTGACAGGATATCTTTGATTTTATTCACCACCTCCCCTAGGGCTGGGCGATATGGAAAAAAATCATATCGCGATAACGATATGATAATTTTATTTTATTTCTCGATATCGATAATTATCGAATTGTTATAAGTATAAATTTTTTTTTTTATTTTTATTTTTTTTTAACAACAGATGTATGTTTATTTTGCAGCAATTCTTTGTCATTGCCGCCATCTTTAGTGTTACATCCCCTCACACTCCAGTTCTCAGGCTGCAGCTGGTTTAAAAGCTAAAGTAAACCGGCTTCTCTGCTGGCTGTGGCTCCAGAGGAGTTGAACAGTTCTGGCTCTGCTAGTTTATTTTCGATCTTTTGGTGCTTTTTTGGTGGACAAACCACTGCACATGTGCACTGTGACTCGTGACTGGAGTCTAGTTCTGCTAGCACACATAGCCTACTGTGTACAGACGGTTTCAAAATGTATTTTAAATTAGAAAGCAAACAAAATAAATGGACAAGAGAAAAAGAAATCTGAATTTGGTCAGTATTGTCATTTGGACAAGCAAAGCCATTACTTTAAGTTGCAGGCAAGAAAGACAAGTCTGTCCACTGTCTCTGGTTTTAAAACTGCCCTGTTGCAGGTAAAAAAAAAAAAAAAACGATTTTTCGATTTTTTTTTTATTTCGATATTCGATATCGATTATTAAAATATATCGCGATATTTATCGTTATCGTTATATCGCCCAGCCCTAACCTCCCCCCAGAACTTCTTGATTTTGTCACATTCCCAAATACAATGTATAAAAGTTCCCCGATCCTTGGTACATTTAAAGCACCTATCTGGTGTGTTGCTGTTGTATTTATTCAGTTTGACAGGGGTTATATAAGTCCGCATCAGCCATTTGTATTGAAGTAGTTTTAAGCTAGTGTTGGCTGTTTGTGTCTGAGCCTCCTCGCATGCTCTGTTCCAGTCCTCGTTTGAGATCTCCTCTCCCAAGTCCAGCCTCCATGACTCCAATCTAGATAGTGACGTCTCGTCTGAACCAGATACAATCCAGTTATAGAACATTGATAACAGGCCTTTGCTGTTGCAGTTCTTGATGATAATTTTTTCTAAAGATGAAAGTGTAGGAATTGCCAGTGACTGGTTTTGCAGAGAGGAAATGAAACTTCTCAGTTGCAAGTATTTAAAAAAATGCTTCCTTGGGATGTTGTATTTTATTGATAGTTCCTCAAAAGGTATCAAGACCCCATCTTTGTAAAGGTCAGATATTTGACTTATTCCTTCTTTTGCCCATAGTTTGAATCCAGCATCCAGTTTGCCTGGTTTAAATGAGACGTTTCCCCAGATTGGGCTGAATTGCGACATGGAGTTGTTTATTTTCATAAATTTCTTTACCTCATACCATATATTAATCATGTTGAGCACTATGGGGTGTGTAGTATGTTTTCTTAAATATTTTGGCTCAGCTGAATACATGTATAAGTGTAGTGGTAGTTGCATTGGGTATGCTTCCACGTCTCCCATCCATGATGGTAGTTCTTCCTTAGAGAAATAAAACATTACAGTTCTCAATTGTGCAGCCAGGTAGTACCAATGAAGGTTAGGACAGGTCAACCCCCCTGCATCAAATTAAGCAAGCTCTATACATTACGAAGTAAACTAAATACAATACGAAATCAACGGAATACTAATGGTGAAAAATACGTTTTTGTTTACTTCGTAATGTATAGAACTTGCTTAACTCATTCGAGGCCAACCACGTAATATTACACGTTTGCCCGACAACCGCTGGGTCCCAACCACGTAATATTACGTTTTTGGTTCGTTTTTCGATTTTAATATCCTATTCAATGTCATGGAGCTGTATGTTGCCTGGAAAAGGCATATTGGGACTCTGAAGGTGCAGTACCGACCAGATCCTGGTAGTGGTGCTGTCTCGAGAATGCAGTAACCCCTGTTGCAGACCGGGTGGCGTCTATTCGAATACCAAACCACTCGTATTTCCGCGTTCCCGTTTTGCTCTCTGATTGGCCACGCACGTTTCTGGTCATGTGACATGTGCGCCAATTGTGGGACGGCAAGTTCTGCGCCTATTTCCGGGTCTAAGCCTGCAAACTACCTAACGCCTAGTTTATCACTGGTTAAGCTTAGGCGACTCTTTCGCAGTTGGTTAAGGTTAGAGTTTGGAATCAGGGCAGGCGTTATATCGCCATGCTCTAAGACAAACTCTAACCTTAACCAACTTCGAAACCGTCTTTTGGACCGCTTAACCGTCCAAAAACTTGCCGTCCCACGATTGGCGCACATGTCACATGACCAGAAACGTGCGTGGCCAATCAGAGCGCAAAACGGGAACGCGGAAATACCAAATTTAATTAAAATTTTTTCTTCCAAATTCCGTTTTTTCCGTTTTAATATTTCATAATTCTGTATTTTGCTTTGTACGCTCATTTTACCATCAGAAATAGTGTCTAATAAGTGGGAATGAATAAATGTCCACAATTTAATAAGATATAACCGTTCATTTAATGTTTTTAAGTGCTGCAACTTGGGCTGCCGCGGTATTGATTTTTTCCTTACCGCACAAATTTGCGAAGCTATTCAAACCGCTGCGGTAACCAAAAAAAAATAAAAAATTCGAATGCATTTATTTCTGTAGTAGTCTATTCTTTATAGCATATAGCCTGCCTCTAGTCTAAATGTCTATCTTTAGAGGATGACTTTGCAGCAGGAATATTGTTTGGGATTCGGCAAGCACGCATTCGTTATTGAAAGTGAAACACAGACAACATAGGCTACTGAACACTGTTTATTGACGCTTGCAACTGGCAAGAACACAGAACAAATTGTTCTTGAAACTAACTGTGCATATAACAGAAACAGATAGGCCATTACACATTTATAAAGGCTTTGCACTGCAAAGTTATAAAATACAAATAAATCCTAAAGTGCACATTCATTGCTGCAATTTATTGAATAAAGGCCACTCGTTTAAAAAACAAAAAACAATAATGAAATAATACAAGGATCTAATAAAGTAATGAAAAGCCATTTTTGCATTTATTCTCTCAATTTTAGCCGCTATATATGGAATAAACAATGCCTTGAACATGGCTTTTAAATTAACATAAGGCCACACCAATTCTTGCCAATAGACGTAAAATATGCTGTAAAATATATAGCCACTTAGCCAATTATACGTTATTCTGAGACGATAATTAATCTGTATCTGGATAACCAAGGCACAGATTTTGTCGCGGCAAGTAGCGTTATGTCAGGGACATTTATATATATAGACTGGTGTATTTTTCGTCCACGAAAAATGGAGCCTCTAATAATAATTATTGCCAATAGACGTAAAATACGCAGTAAAAGATATAGCCACTTAGCCAAAAAGTTAAGCTAAAAACGCTGACAATGCCACTTATTTCAAATATGTTCTTTGAGATGAAAATTCATACAGTAACTATTTATTTTGTTAAGTGTGTGGTTGGCCCGTGCTTTGTTTTCAATCTGATGTGTGGCAGGAACCATTACAGTAGATCAAGCATCTGGGCAAGTATATTGCCTCTTGATGCCTCAGTGTAAAAAGGTCACGGTGCAAGATGAGGATTTATATGCCCGCTCAGTTATATTTGCCCTATAAATATATATATATATATATATATTGGGGATGTCCGATATTTTCGGCCGACCAATATTATCGGCCGATATCGGCAGTAAAATGTGATATCGGAAAATATCGGTATCTGTTTAAAAAAAGAAAAAAACAATAACAATATTTGTTATATATATATCCAGTGAAATTATTAGTTACCTGAAATTATTCAGTTTTTTGGGGGGGGGGGGAAACCCTGCATATATCGGTATCGGTTGATATCGGTATCGGAAATTAAGAGTTGGACAATATCGGAATATCGGTAATAAATATAAATGTGCTGTAATTATAAATGTAAATATTATTATTAACGTACAAATATATATTTAATTAAACTGAAGCATTTCATATAAACATTTTAATGGCTATATAGGCTATTTAACTCACCAGAACTAAGCTTTTTCGTGTGAAAACGGTCTCCAGGCACTTGGATTTCAGTTCCCAGTTGGGAGTGAGGTAGTGCAACGTGAATCTCATGTAGGGCATCATATTTACACTGGACCACATGTCCGTTGTGACATAAAAATGGTCCACTTCTTTTATCTGTGCTACGATTTCGTTTCTTACTTTAAAGTACATTTCTGGTATGGCTGTTTCCGAAAAATATGTTCTGCCCGGCAGTTCATACTGTTTGTCGAAGGACTGAAGCATAGCTCTGAATGATGGCTTTTCTACAGTCCGGAAGGGCACCATCTCCGCAACCAAATACTGTGTTACAGTTGTTGTAAGTGCTCGCCACTTGTTGCTGTCCCGGTTATATTTAGTCACTCTGGCAAATGCCTCGGAAACTCCTAACTGACGCAGTGCCGAGCCGGTACCTCCCGAGGTAGATGCAGTGCCTTTCATTGCATCGTATGCATGGCGATGAGTGGTCCTAAGATGCGATGCCAGATTCGTGTTTCCTCGCATCACATTTATTTTCTTGCTGCAAATGCGGCACACTGCCTCATCTACATTCTTAGGCTTTCCCTCTTCATCATGCTCAAAGCCAAAGTGTTCCCAAACAGGTGAAGTAACATTCGGTTTAGCTACAAGATCCATGTTGGCATGTTTACTTTTGAGTTGATTGAAGAGCAGAATTCAAAGCGAAAACTTTCAGTATAGCAGCAACGCACATGGGGTTCGATGAGATCAGAATGTTAACTGCGCAACTGCGAGTGGAAATTATATTATATTATATATATATATTATAATAATAATAATAATATATTATAATAATATAATAATTATTATTATTATAAACATTTTAAATAAAATAAAAAACAGCAGTGATGCGGTATTCAGCTTAACTCTGCGGTGGGCGTGACGTAACAGCGATACCGCGGTAACCGCGGCAGCTCTAGCTGCAACTCAGAAATACAGTTCAATTTTACACTATTTTTCAAATAATATTCTGACAAAATAAAAATACACATTTCAAGTGTAAACAAACAATAGATACAGCTAGCTACTACTGACATTATCACAATGTAAGTAGCCTAGCTATATCTATTCTATTGTGATGAAATATAGTAATGCATAATTTAGGCACCTTTAGTTTATAAAGGACAGTGTGTACTGACAATCATTTGCATTAAACAAATAGATGGGTGCACCAGATTTAGCAAGAAGCTATAATTTCTAGTCCTGTGTACTTTATGTACTGCAACGTTACATAGCTATTTCATCACAATAGTGTCCGTGATTAGCTTCGCCCTCTAACTGTATCTATTGTGATCACCAGGGATCATCGTTAGTGAGCTGGTGTGTATGGGGCTGCGGCACTGCAGATATACCCTACTCTGTTTTGAAGCACAGTGTTTTTCCGTGTTCCTGACATGGCTTTTGGAGAGTGATTTTCGCATGTGTTTTGCGAGTCCAGTCCACGGCATGTTGACAGAATTTGCAAAACACCTTATCGCTGGTCATATACAAGTCATTAGGATACTGCGCTGCTCTGAATTTAGGGCTTAGTGTGGAATTTCTTCCGACGTTAACTTTTCTTTTTTGCATCTTGAACGGAAGGTTCTTAGTCAATTGACAATGATATTGGATCCATAGCTATAATATAAAATATAGATGTAGCTCTACAAACAACGTGACGCACAGTGAAAGTTTGTAATGGAAAGCTGGCCTAACTACAGCAGGCCCCGTCTAATGGCTAGCACCCATTGAGTTAATTTGTATTTTCATGACACATTGTGTCCTGTGTTTTTGTCACTTTCGTCATTGCATATGTTTGTAATGTCCTATTCCAATTACATTTGTCACATATAATTGTACTATATTCTATTGTGCTATATTTAATTTAGTTTATATCCCATTTAATTGTATTCAATCTCTTTATTAAGTTGTAAAGCCCTGGCCTATTTGATTTCATAATTATATTATGCTTAACTTAGTTCATATTTCATTTAATATTACACCACCTCTTTATTGTGATTATAACCTAACCCTGCAGCACCAAAAGGAGTGAAGGAGAGCGGTTATTTTTCATTTAATAATAATAACTTCATAATAATAATAATCATTGCATTACTGCTGATCAGCACGCCTATCAGAAATAAATGTTTACTGTATGATAATCTCAGAACCAAGCATTTTAAATTACCTGGTTTAGTGCTTAGCCTTATTTATAATAGTGTTCACTGCCAGACTTGGACCAAATCACGCCACTTTGCGAAGGCTATCTTTGCCTGGAGCTGCATATTTCTCGAACAAATTATATACTGTTTATAAGATCTATTTTCTGCTGTTCCAACGAAACCTCAATCAACAAAATCCGTCCATAGATTCTCGCTGTACAGGATGAAATGTAAGGGAGCGTCCTTATACTACTGTACTATACTGTAATTCCCGCGACAACACACCCCTCTTGACAATTAAGGCACTGTGCCAGTGAAGATATTTTATAATTGACGAATATTTTGAGTGAGCAATTTGTATTTAATGTTTAGTTATAATAGAACCTCAGCATTATCCTCCAGAATAAACGTTTCATTGGCCTGCTTCCAGCGTCTATACTCCTCATGGGACGACTGGAGCATATTCTGGAGCATAATTGTGCGGTGGTACAATTGGAACGTTACGTGAGTGCAGTCAATAATTATAATAATAATAAACTATTTATATAGCACCTTTCATACACGGATTGCAGTTCAAAGTGCTTTATATATAATGAATACATAATAAAACACACAGCAAGAGCAATGCATAACACAAATAAAAATGGCAGCATGATGCAAAATCAAAATCTCGTTTAAAGATCAATCAATCAATAACGCCGACAACATTGGGAAAGCCAAAATAACTTTAAATAATAATAAATACGATTGCATGGGATCTCTGGGTGGCTGCATGGCTCAATGTCATCCTTTATTTCATCCAGTAGATCAAGGATTGATTGAGCTACCCCCCCTTCCCCCATGCTGCTATGATGCCTGAATTTCCCCAAGGGGATCAATAAAGGAATATCTTATCTTATCTTAGCTGGCAACCTGTGTCCGGATGATTTCGGTCTCAATTAAATAAAAAAGGTGATATTCTCCTTTGAAATATTCTTTCACGGGCACGCCTGGCATTACGATGCCTGCGTCTGGCAACAATTACTGCTGCCATGATCACCTGTGACGCTGGCATGATGCCTCTTTATAGCACTTGGGGATCTGCGCTTATTTACCACCATGTCTGTGAAGACGGTTGGTGTGTCGAATTAACTGGTCGGTGCAATTGTCGCCGGCCTTTCTGCATACCGAGCAGATTCCGACGAGGCTCATTTACATAGAAAGGGGACATGTTCCGCCCATATTACCTCATTTAAATACGCGCCAATTGCACCGGATGCAATGCTGACCCAACGCATGCGCCACCTCATTTCACCAGTTGCGCGTCCTCTGTGGATACCAAACAGAGTTTCAGAGCGATATGCACCGGCTTTCCGTCGGAAAAAGCCGCGCAAACCCTTTGTTGATCCCGCCCTTAGTGTTTTTCTTGCTCTACTGTGCTGCTTCTAGTAGAGCCTTGTTCTGACTAAGGTTCACATAGCCAATTTTCTAAACAGCTATGGGATCACCCAGGTCAGCCTTTTATTGGACATGATTTAGAATTTCATACCTGCCAACATTATGCTGTGAAAAATGGGCTTCAAACTTGCAGGGATATTTCTTTCATTTAGGTAGTTTTGTCCCCATTCCTTTCGATATAGCCTACATTCACTCTGGGTTGCCAGGTTGTGCAGGAATAATTAAGTGTAGTGTATATAGGAGATAAGACAGTTTCTAAATCTAATTTGGCAACACATATCTCCCATACAAAGCATGATTTAATTCATGTCCCTACACAACTTGATTAAAAACGTTTTGATAAACGGCAGATTATATGTGAACAAAAAAAAATGCTACTATATGTTTTCCAAGTCTGTAATTAATTATGCATGCAAGATATTTGTTTAATATTACAACATTATTTGGCTATTTTGAACAATATCAGCCGTGAAAATAATAATTGTATGATGATGAAAAGTTGAAGGTATATGGGAAATGTCAGGAAAACCTGGCATCATTGCATGTGCGATTTCTTGGATCTTTTTCTGCTTTTGAATTGCATTGAAACCTCAAATAAATTGAGAGTTCACTTGGAGATGAACAGAGACCACCCTGAACAGGTGGACCAGGCTGGGGTTGTTTGGTGCAGACCTGAGTTTTGATTACTGTGTTCACACCAGCCCAAACAAACTGCACCACAGGGCTAAACGCTCCAGGGTTAGATTCAACCAGATTAAACAAGGCTGGTGTGTGAACATGTTTATAAAAGTCTTGTTAGAGGGAAATTTGCTTTGACCTGATCTACCATGACTGCACATTAAAAGTTGCCATGGTACTCGAAGTGTGCGTGCCGACAACACATCTCTAGCCAGCATGTATGTGCTGGTGTGTAGACTAGGCTACTTGCGGTGCATTAGTGCATAGATGGATGACAAAAACAATAACAATTAATATATAAAAAAATTTAAGCATGACTTTATTGAAATGCAGGACATTTTTCTTCTGTTTGCAGGACAACGGGCTAAAATGTGGAACTGTCCCACACAAATTGGGGCGTTTGGTCACCCTAACAACACGTCATTAGAATACTATGAATACAATAATACAATTTCAAATCATTTGGTATCTCAGATATAGCCTATACATTTGGTATTGCAGGAGTTTGGTTGTAGCCTATTAACACTTTCATAGCCCAAGCTTAATTCCTTTTTACCTCCTTGAATGCCCAGCACCACTTCAATGTTGATTGATTGATTGAAAACTTTATTAACAGATTGCAGAATGGGTACAGTACGGCTCAATACATACAATTGTTAAGGGGATGCAGACCAGAGAAAGACTTTCGTCTTGTTTACATCAGGGTCCCCCATTTTCAATTCATCATTGATTGATTGATTGATTGAAAAGTTTATTAACAGATTGCAGTACAGTACAGCTCAATACATACAATTGTTAAGAGGATGCAGACCTCAGAGGATGCAGAGGATGTTAACGTTAATATCGCTTAATCTATGTTTTAAATTATGGCTATGTGTCTAATCTGCCCGTCGCTTATCAAAGACTAATTTTCCAGTCAACATTGTCGTAGCAGATTGTTTTTTTTATCGCTTCATTTCCGTTTTCTAGCATTTTGAAAAGCACTCGTTTTCACGGAAAAAATAAGACATTCCATGATAATCGCCCTTTACTGGAATATTCTAGAACGTTGTCATTTTTCGGCCTATTTATGAATCGTTTTCAAATAAACGCTAGATTATCGATAGTATATGTGTACGCATGCACGCTCTGGCCGTGAGCTGAAAATCGATTCTCCTATTTCCTGACCGCTCGCACAGTCAATCAACCATATCACATAATCACATAAAAGCTTATATCTCCGTGAAAACGAGTCTGATTATCCTAAGACTGGTAACATAGATTCCTTACCTGAGATCGGATGGTATCCAAATGGATTATTCCAATTCCTGATCGCCATTCGAAAAAATCGTTCCTTTTATTGATCCACCGTGTATACTGTAAAACCACATAATCCCCGCTGCTCTGAGGCTCCAGAGTGGAGCTGATCGACCCTGGCTGCGTGAGTGAGAAGTAAAATGTGGAGTCCGGGATTTTTTTTCTCATTCATTTTCATTGAGTTCAATCCAAACGGGTAAATTACCATCTGGGAGACGATAGGGGGCGCTTTTTTCACATCTGAGCGCCTGTAGTGGCTGAATTTCCAACGGTAGACTCGGTTGATGAAATATGATTTCAGATCGCTAATAAAAAAAAAAAGAGAAAATACGAGAATTCGGGCATTCAACCCGCGGGGGGTAAACCCGAGAGAACTCGGGTTGGGCAATCAAAGTGTTAACACATTGGCGGCCACTGGGATGCGTCTAATATCACTCTAGACGGCCAGCATATGTAAATAGACTTGCACAGTCCGTGGGGCTGTTTGTAGAGCTAAATCTATACTTTATAGTATTGCTATCTGTCCATTCTCATTGTCAATTGAGACCATAAACCGTCCCTTCAAAATGGCTTAAAGAAAAACACGGATATATACGTTGTTGGGTGGGATTGTGTTAAAGTGTTATACATTGCTGGATTACTGCGTATGTCACTGTTGAGAGTTCATATTTGTAACACAAATCATCAATCCTATCTTGTTCCTATTAAAACATTACTTTATTGACCATATTAACCTGGTGGCCATTTTGCTCTTATGTAATACCTAGGGTGGGAACAGGGTGGAAAGGAATCCCATCCTGAGCATGACATGGGAGCAAAATGGTCGCTGTGTGAATATCAATTATCTGCAGTGTACTTGATTTGTGGTGTTGCTGTTTAAACAGGAATAATGCCAGGTATATTTGGAAGCGGATTCCCCAAGCAATAAAAACGGTAAGTAAGTGTGGCTTCGTTGGCTTAACGAAGCCCATGATAATTCCTCAGTTTGTTTTAATGAAACAATAGTAACTTCCTATGCTTTACCTTCTCTTGCTAAAAGAACATAACACAGATAATTCCTTCTTAAGTAACATGCCAACATTATGGTGAATGAATTAATCTAATCTTCTCCAGCATCAGACAAGGAGATGGATACCAAATCTGCATTCAATAGAAAGCTATCCGGCTGCAAGCTAGCCTAGCTTGGCACAAATTAATGGAAGCGGGTATGGACCAGCTAGCTTAGCTGTTGACCAAAAACATCTCTCCTGGAGTTTCAAGCTAGGCTAGTGGTCCATATTCGCTTCGAATCATTTGTGCTAAGCTAGGCTAGCTTGCAGTCGGTTAGCTTTCTACTGAACGCACAGGGAGGAAATTGGTATCTATCTTCTTGTCCGACTGGTGATGACAGTAAGCACATTTCCCATATTGTGTTCCTTTAAACCTTTTGTAGTAGTCTATAATCTTGTCATTTGTAACATTTTAACACATTTTCCTCTTGCTGTACGCAGGGATTGCAGGCAACCCCTGAGCTAACGGCAATGTGGGCTGTTGGCCAGCGCATATGGCAGCGAGACTTTCCAGGGATATACACTACCATCGCAGCCTACCAATGGTCTGAGAACATTCTGCCAGTCATGGAGGCTCTTCGAGGTAACGGCTGAACAAATCACTTGTCATTTAACCTCCTGCTTGTGAAGATCAGTTCTCTCTTATCACAGCCTTGATGCTAGTGTGACCAGGTTGAAACCTTGCAAGGGTACTGGTAGCCTCTTTGTCTAAAACGCACTTAAATACCCCCACTTCGCCACCCGAATTGGATCCTTTTCAGGTGGCGGAACAGATAGGACCGTCGTGGTTTAACATACGTAGTCACATGGTGCCAGTTGAACGGAGGGTTCGAGGCTGTCGGGAAGACAGGTGCCTACCACCACACACGTCTACATTATACATTATACATTATATACGACCGAATGCCATATTCTGAATACCAATTTTTGTATTCCGAAAGATTGGTTTTAACTAGGGATGCTCGATATTGGCTTTTTTACCGATACCGATATACCGATATTGTCCAACTCTTAATTTCCGATACCGATATCAACCGATACCGATATATGCAGGGTTTCCCCCCCCCAAAAAACTGAATAATTTCAGGTAATTAACATTACATATCTCTTGTTGTGGAATTAACACAACATTATGCATACTTTTGACAATAAATAAAATCAGAATTTGTTCTTACTTGCTTGCCTGGGTAAATAAAGGTTATATAAATGTAAAAAAAAAACAAATTCAATTTGAAAACCGATACCGATATTTTCCGATATCACATTTTAATGCCAATATCGGTAGGCCGATAATATAATATTTAACTGAAGAAATCACACTGACAAGTATTCTCGTCACCATTTTCCTTTACCCTGTTCTCATCTAATTAAGAGTTGTGATCAGAAGGTGTTGCCACTTGAATGCTCCATTTGAGCTGAGCAGTCAAAGGAAACATCTTGGCTAATAAATAGAGGGAGCGCTGCTCCATTTGTAAAAACATTCAGTGCATGACAAATATGGTACGGTATATTGATATAGTGTAGCCTAATTCAGTTTATCAAGTTCAGTAAAAACCAAGCTGCAATTCAGATACTAGTATGTAACTTTTTTTTAAATAAAGTTTAGAGTTATTTTTTTAAATACAAAAGAAAGAAATGTGGTGGATGGCTCGGGCACAAGAGAAAACATTGGGTCTCATTCCCGAACGAATTTACGACAAAAATTTCCTCTTAGGCAGATTTCTGCCCATTTAAGACATATTAGGGCTGGTAGCGCGAGTCCCCAAATTTTCCTGAGATCAGATTTGAGCGTGGCTGAGAGCAGATTTAAGAGTGCTGAGGAGCACTCTTATGATTGATTGACTAATTGAAAATTGGATTAACTTGACAGACTGTGTTCTCATAGTGATTCCTTCATGTTAACGCTATAGGCCTCCTTGGAATTAATTACTTAATCATAATTAAAATAAATATGACAATATTTGTACGATAAGAAATTACGCATTTGATGTCGGAAAAATAAATAATATGGATTCATCTGATCACAGGGCAGCTGCTTAACCATATCTGAACCAGCTATTTTGGACAAATGTATAATTACTTTAATTACTCAGATATTCAAACACAATTATGCAATTATTGTGAAATGATTGAAAATAATAATTATTTAATGCCTTCTGTGGAATTTGTATTTCTTATTTGTTACACATCTGTTTTAATGATTAATTATATACATTTGAAAGAATGCAGGTCAACATGCAATGTATCCCATTGATTGGTATACAATGGGACAGACCTTTGTTTGATTGATTGATTGATTGATTACTTTATTAACAGATTACAGAATGGGTACAGTACAGTACAGCTCAATTACATACAATTGTTAAGGGGATGCAGACCAGAGAAAGACTTTCGTCTTGTTTACATCAGGGTCCCCCATTTTCAATTCATCATAACATATATGTAGGGATGGGTACCTTTCACATTTGAACCGATACCGATACCGGTACCCAGCGGTACCTTTTTTCGGTACTTTAGTCTCAAGAAATTTAATTTACCTACCTCAGTCGTGAAAAAAAAATCCAAACTTCAAATAACTACAATTTCGACAGTTTTCGGCTTGTCATTGCTCCGACTGCTTTGTTGTTGAATCAAGTCAAATCCTAGGTAAGCATATATTGTGGGTGTGAACGTTGACATGAAAAGAAAAAAGTAAAAAAAAAAAGTAAAAAAAAAAGGAATAAAAAATATTTTTTTTAAATTTTTTTTAAATTTTTTTTTCGGTTTCTCACTTGATTCGATACTCGGTAGTACCGACGTGTTTCGGTTCGGTACCTCAAAAGTACCGAATTCGGTACCCATCCCTACATATATGACACACACGACATAGGAGATAGACAGTACTGCTACATCTATACATTTATGACATACCAGATTTGCAAATACAGTACTGTTTGTGATACAAAAAGAGTCCAGAAAAGAGAGTATATACATTTGACGTAGAAACTGTTGGAGGAGGTTGGGTAGGAGGGGTGGGTGGAGGACACTGTACAAGCAAAACTGTACATTGGAATATTGACAACCATACTTGGTCATTTACTGTACATTGGAGGGGGTTGATATAGCTATAAACCTGAATATATCATTAATCAATTAAACTTATATTGAAATACACTATATAGCCTATATACACCAACACTGAAATGACAGTGGATAAATAAATAAATAAGAACTAAAGCTAATCGCATGGAAATAGCAAGTCTTGTGTGTGCCAGGCCTACGTGTCTAATGAACAGTATAGGCTTAATATATTCTAGTTACTTGTTTCATTAGGATTTAGTAGATACTATATATGCTCTGCCTCTGGCCTACGTATAGTATAAGTACAGACTGTACCTATACTGTATGTAGGGCAGAGCATATAGTATCTACTAAATCCTAATGCAACAAGTCATTAATGGAATAATAAGCCTATACTGCGTTCATTCATTACGCCGTAGGCATTAATGGAATAATAAGCCGCGTTCATTCATTACGCCGTAGGCATTAATGGAATAATAAGCCTATACTGCGTTCATTCATTACGCCGTAGGCTACAGTATACAGTTTACACGCCGTTTACACGCGCGCGCATGTGTGTGCGCGTGCGCGCTGCGGCAGTTGTACCACGAGCTGTACTATATATGATGACAATATATTAATCTAATCTCATTTCGATGGGTCGCGCAAGACACAGCCTTATAAGGAGCTCTGGAGGCGTTGTTTTGTATGCAAATGACCTGCACGGGAACGCGCTTTTGAGTTTAAGACAGAATCACATTCGCCAAGCAGATATCAGATCATGTCACAGGTGCAACCGTTTCAGCCACTTAAGACATATTACCAGCACGTTCGAGACTCAGAGTGAACTTGTCATTGATTCTGTCTCAGTCGGTTCCAAGATGAGTCTTCCAAAATAACTCTTTGGAAAATTTTCGGGAATGAGACCCATTGTGAGTACATTATGCTCATGTATATGTACACGTCCATAACCGCCCCAGACACACATTTCCCTACGGGATCAACAAAGATCTTATCTTACATACTAGAGGCGTCACGATAAACTATTCGATCGATCAAAATGAGCGAGAGTCTATTTCAGGTCCAGACCTTTGAAATCTAAAGTCAAATGGCTATCAAGAGCTTGAGTGGCACACGCTGTCCGGTGTGAAGACTGCATGGCGCAGGGAACTTCATAACAACAACAACAACATAACAACAACTTTAGCATAATGATGATTACAAGTGCGTATACATATACATATCTACACATCTAAAAACAAGATAACATGAGAGATTGGGGGGCGGGGGGTTGTACAATGGTATGTAGTTACAGTACTTACTAGGGCTGACCTTCGAAGCTTTTTTTGGCAATCGAAGCTTCGGGGCCGAGCTTCGATTTTAATTCGAAGCTTCGAGAAAAAAAAAAAAATTATCTTTTGTTGTGGGACTTGTACAGCACTTTCGTAAACTTTGTTGTTTTTAAATGTGCTCTATAAATAAAGTGGGTTGGATTAATTAATTAAGTAGCCCCTTTCGTGACTGTGCCAACAAGGTTTCACTCGGCTGTGTGATTTAATTCAAGGTGGATCGCTGTTGTCGTTTGAACAACTTCAGATTTCATGGGAACTACCAATCCCCCAAATCAAGAATGTTTAAGATGAATGAAGTAAGATTTTGATTATTTGAAATATGGCCTGTGTAGACTAAACTATGCACAGAATTATGTCAGTCTACAAGGTCCGGATTCTACATGGTCCGGCAATGTAGATCTTGTAGACTCCACTACAGACTAATTATCAGTGAATGTTCATGCATTTTTAAGAAGGGCAACTTCCACAAAAAAACAAAGAACTCACCAAAACATCTCAGTAGCACCTTATCTAAATGTTATATTTCATATATGGAGATTCATATTTATTTATGTATTGCATGCATTTCTACATTTTATTTCCTATTTTGTTTATTCATCCCAGTATCTTTCTTTCTTATGTGTGGAATTCTACAAGGCGCGCGCACACACACACACACTTACATTTAGTCATTTAGCTGACGCTTTTATCCAAAGCGACTTACAAGTTCTGTACGACAAGACAGCAAGAAGGGTACAACTCTATCAGCTGAGTAACAATGTTCATCAAAGTGTTGCGTGTTACAGTGTAGGTTAGTTTATTAGGACAAGTGCATGACAGTAAGGTTAGTCACGGTTAGATTTTTTTTTTTTTTTTTTTTTTTAATATCATTTCAGATAATGGTTGAAGAAGTGAGTCTTTAGTCAACGGCGAAAGATTGGACGGGATTCGGCTGTCCTAACTGGGATGGGTAGTTCACTCACACACACACACACACACACACACACACACACACACACACACACACACACACATCGAAATAAAAAAAAAATTGAAAACATTTTTTTTTTTGAAAAAAAAATTTATATATATTTTTTTTTTAACGTCTTTTTTTTTTAATGTTCGAAGCTTGTGCCATCGAACGAAGCTTCGAAGTATTTAAGACAGCCCTAGTACTTACACAGATCACAGTATAAATATACATGGCACATAACAGTGGGGTGGTCTTCATAATCATGTTATGTGTTTGTTTGAGTCAATGAATGGACATGCTGTGTCCCTGTGTTCTTGCACGTCCGTATCGAAGTCAAGAAGCTGCCTCTAAGCTTGTTCCATACTTAGCAAGTCCAGGTAGTCTTTGAGCCGTCCACACGGTGCACAGCAGGAGGGCTTGTGCACCTTCCAGTTCATACAAATAATTATCTTTGCTGAGAGGAAACCTAAATTCTGTTTAGGTTCTACAACACTGGATTTTACATGTTTAGGTCTGTGACCAAAAATACATGTAATGTACTAGTATGTCACTTAATATAGTATGTGATCTGTCATATTTGTATGTAATAATATGTAATATTTGGATGTTATAGACACGATATCAAAACAACACACCATTGCATAATACATTTAAAAAAATTGTGAGAGCCGTCATCCATGCAATGAAATGGGGAAATATAGGCTAATTTACCTCAGCACCTGTTTACATATTGACCACATTTCAACAAGAGAGGCTAAGAATAGTTTTTCCCTCATGTTGACAGTATTTTGTGTTTGTCTTTCATGGACACCGGAGAGGCATACACAAGCATCAGTGAGACATTTCCATAACCAGACCTTAATTGCAAGTATGTTGTGTACTAGTAAATGTACACCCACTAAGTTTGACATATTGTGATATTGCCTTCAGCTCTAGTGTAGTGACCTTGTTTACAGTCTTATCCAGCAGCTGTCGGCATACCTCAGGCTCATACTGACATCTTCAAAATCCACTACAGAAATCAAGGTCTGTCTGGAACCTTGAAATGGAAAAAGGGATAGGAATCCTAAAAATATGTAGGATTGGGGAGCCACTATGAATCTCATCACACTGGAAAAATGCTTCTTTAAAACATCATCATAAATGTGTTGATTAGAATGAGTTAAATATGTTTAAATACATTAATAAATTAAACATTCACTGCAAAAAAGGATTTAGAGTTTCGTTTTTTAACAATTATAATAAGTTATTTAATGAAGGTTAAATAATCAGGTAAATTGGGCATGTCAATCTTTTTAGCTGATACGCAGCCAATAAAATATTGAGTCTGATTATTTATATATTGCCGTTATCAAAATTCATTAGTTTAGTGATGGCAGTATATCTACAGCTGTTAGATGCACTTATGTGGTGTCACACCACCATCTTCGCTACAGCCTTTAATATGGATGGAGTGGCCTAAAAAGCACAGAAAATGAATGATCAATTATTAAATTAATATTGCCAAATGTGAGTATTTGTTCAACCTCAAAGCATAGTTATACATTATATACATGACATTCTGATGAATTGATGATGTATTGAGAGTAGGGCTGCAACGATTAGTCGACATAATCGACGATGTCGATTATAAAAAAATCGTCGACGAGAAATTGTTGCGTCGATTAGTCATTAAAAAAAAAAAAAACGTATATAATTTTTTTTTTTTTTTTTTTTTTTGCACTACCTATCTTTGTGAGAGTGGCTTCTCAGGGTTCCAGACAACATCATAACATGATGATCCCATAGCAAATTTTGGACATTGAAAACATTGTTCCCCTGCAGGAGATGATGATCAGACTAGACACACAATACATTACACATGCACTCCTCTCACTCACACACAGCGATCAGAGTAAGACACACACATACACACTCCTCTCACTCACACACAGCGATCAGAGTAAGACACACACACATACACACTCCTCTCACTCACACACAGCGATCAGAGTAAGACACACACACATTCACACTCCTCTCTCTCACACACAGCGATCAGAGTAAGACACACACACATTCACACTCCTCTCACTCACACAGCGATCAGAGTAAGACACACACACATACACAAATTACACAGTACACACCTCTCACTCACACAGCGATCAGAGTAAGACACACACACAAATTACACAGTACACACACTCCTCTCACTCACACAGCGATCAGAGTAAGACACACACACACACGGACTCCTCTCACACACAGCAAACAAAAGTTATTTAAAGTACACTTCCACTTTAATTTGTATTATTTAATTTATTTATCTTGTTATGAGTGATTGCTGTATTGTTCTTCAAATACATTTTCATTTAAAGTGGCTTAAAGATCCAAATTCAAATGTTTCATGAGTCATTATTTTAATTTGCTATGGGATCATCATGTTATGATGTTGTTGTTTGGTCCTGACAAGAGTCTCAAAGTCTGGGGTGATGGTAGACAAGCAACTCTGAGGTCATGCTCAATGTCCAATCTGTTCCTCTGCTCTGTCTTCAGCTGGACCAGAGCTGAGAAGCCACTTTCACAAAGATAGGTAATAAAAATAAAAAAAAAAAATCCTTTTTTTTTTTCTTTTTTTTTGTGTTGTTGTTTACATTGGTTTTCGATTAGTCGACTAATCGAAAAATAATCGGCAGATTAGTCGACTACCAAATTAGTCATTAGTTGCAGCCCTAATTGAGAGCATGCTATCCATCCATGGAGAGTGCTGTTTCGTGTTGCCTCAAGGCTTCCTTCAGTTACGTCATGTAATGTTTAGTTTCAAACAAATTTGGCAGTATAAATAGTGAAGTACATGTACATTGGGAATGAAAAATGATGCTTGCCTTATGCCAGAACTCTGAACAGAAGATCTGTGATAAACACAACAACTGCGTCATCAATGTGTTGACGTGGACATGTTGTTTACCCATTAAATGAGGCCTCGTGTTCAGGTGGGACTTGTCTGGGCCAGTCACATGGGCCCTGTTTATCTCTTCTCAGTACACCGCTCCTGTCACATTTCCATCCCTCCAAGAGGGGACGTGCCCCACAGTATGACATGTGACCCACACAGCAGCCGGTGGGTTGGGGCCATTTGCTCTGAAAAGATCCCTGTCAAATAAGCAGGGAGGAATGTGTGCTGTGGCTCGTGGAAGGGATCGGGTGTCACCGGCTGTTGAAGGTTGGTATAAAGGACGGAGCTGCTAGCTCCCTGGCAGAACAGATTTCAGCACCTTCTGAGTAACGGTAGACACTAAGGACAGTTAGCAGTTATACACCATTTCACCGGTTTGTTGAAGCCAGTAGCAAAAGAAAACCCTGTGGTTTTCACAGTGTGGAGATCAAGAAGCTCAAACGCAGATTTTCTGGCCCGACATTTTAAACTGAACCATTTCCATCATGGACGTCCAAAGGACAGGTTCCGTGGTCCGTCCCCCCAGCCCCATGGAGAGCCTGGAGAAGCAGTTGAGCTGCCCAATCTGCCTGGAGATGTTCACCAAGCCAGTCGTCATCCTGCCCTGCCAGCACAACCTGTGTCGCGGATGTGCCAGCGACCTCTACGACTCCCGCAACCCCTACCGCTTCTCTGGGGGCGTCTTCCGCTGCCCCACCTGCCGCTTTGAGGTGGTGTTGGACCGCCACGGCGTGCATGGACTGCAGCGCAACCTACTAGTGGAGAACATTATCGATCTCTATAAACAGCAGCAGGAAGGTAGTGGTGGTGGTGGTGGTGGTGGTGGTGTAACCACAGAAACCATAAAGCCCAAAGAATCCAAGGAACCCATGTGCCTGGAGCACGAGGAAGAGAAGATCAATATTTACTGTGTGACGTGCCAGGTACCCACCTGCTCCATGTGCAAGGTGTTTGGCCAGCACAAGGATTGCGAGGTGTCGCCTCTAGCAAGCGTTTACCAGGCCCAGAAGGGCGAACTGAGCAACGCTATCGACACCCTGGTGGCCAGCAATGGCCGTTTGCAAGCTCTGCTCAATCAGATGGAAGACGCTTGCCGCGCAGTGCAGGACAACGCTCAGCGTGCCAAGCAAGGCCTGGGCGAGCGCTTCGACCTGCTCTACGCTGTGCTCGAAGAGCGCAAGACCTTGCTGCTGGAGCAGGTCGGCAAAGAGCAGGACGACAAGGTGGCGGCTCTGCGGGCACTGGCTCAGCGCTACGGTGAACGACTGACGCAAAGTTCGGAGCTGACCGACACGGCGGTGCGGGCATTGGAGCAGAGTGGCGCCGCAGAGTTCCTGCTGGCATCCAAGGGCCTCATCACGCAGACCAAAGATGCTGCCAAAGGCTCGCTGGGTGAAGAGAGGCCAGAACCAGGCTTTGAGAAGATGGACCACTTCACTCTGGCAACGGAGCATGTTCAGTCGGTCCTTGCAAAAATGAACTTCGGAATGGTTGACGACGATGATGATTTTGAGGATGCAGCAGGGGATGATGGGGAATAATGAACTTGAAATAGTTAATATGGACTGTTAAGAATTATTATGTACTGTTGCAGATTCTTCAACCTCATTTATCATGGCAGGGACTCTAGTTGCAATGTGTTTTGAGATACGGATGGAAATGAAGAAGTTTGGACTTGGGTATAATGGCGTACCCTTAATTTGAGTGCAATATTTAATTTCAATGTTGTACTCATACAAACTTTTAATGTATTATTTTTATACTTTTGTACTTCTGTGCCAGTTTCATGCTTGTCTATTTGCAATATAGGCCTATATTGCTATACTATAGATAATGTCTGCTAAGATTGTTTACACTCTTTATCACATGTAGTTTGAGATGAGTTTTTTTTTGTTTTCTCATCTATATCTAAGATGTCATGATTGTATCAAATTGATAAATGCTTGAAACGATTGTGTGCAATTGAATTGGTGATAGGAAACAAAGTCGGCGATCTGTATTCAATGGAGGCTGAAATAAAGGTGCCTGAAATTACTTAAGTGCATTTGTCTTTGTTTACGATAGGCCCTCAAGACACGCAAAACAAAACAGTTTAGCAAAATAATATTTGCATTTGAGTTGTCCAAATTATTACTCTTATGTGGCAGGTGACCGTGTTTAAAAATAAAAGTCCTTGCCAAAACCCTCTCTGCTTTGCCTTTGCTGGTGAAGAGTGGTGGCTATTTTTAAAAGGCGTGAGGGTGAGAAATGATAGCGACCCTGGAATAGACTGTCTGTGAAGGGCAGGTTGGGTCCTGTTTCCTCCTTCCCCCCCCCCCCCCCCCCCGTCATGGACTGTCTTGCTCAGCAGCTCCAGCCCAACTCGTGTGCTGTAGGAGGGAGGCATGTGTGGCCAAGGCGCCACATGAGTCATCCCCGGATAGCACCCTGTCGGCCGGGAGGCCGTGGTAAAAATACATGTCGACCAGGGGACCATGTTACAACCCCCCCCCCCCCCTTGAAGTGACCTGCTGACTAGGGGGCCATGTTAGAAATGTAATTATTATTATTATTATTATTTTTTAAACCTAGAAGTGACCTGCTTGACTGAGTTTGAGCATTGGTTCAAAGGGTCCCTGTTCCTTCTGCTACATGCTGTCTGTTAGCTGTAAGAGCTACAGTCTGTCGATGCTGATTTTACTAGGGATGTTCGATATTGGCTTTTATACCGATATTGTCCAACTCTTAGTTTCCGATACCGATTATTTCCGATATCACATTTTAATGCCAATATCGGACATCCCTGGATTTTACAGTTTGGCTTATCCATATGCTGCATTTTCAGAGAAGGTGTTATTTTGTTTGTTTTTTGCATATTTAAAAATGTACTACATACAGTACATGAACAGATATCATTGTGGGTCTTTTAAGTAGTATCTGATATCCATTCATCTTTGTATCTGTTTGCATATTACTATACACTCTATTGTGTGTGTCTGTACTTCCACAGTTGATATATTTTACTGTCTGAATTCTACTAAATGTGGCATTCAGACATAAATGAAATGACAGATACTTTGGACAGGAGACGGGAAAGAACGCTCTTGACAGTTCTCCCATCCTCCCTCACAGTTGTCTTTTCTCATCCTACTTGTTATTGTTACTGCTGCTAATGCTCCTGCAATGACCGGGGGCCGGCTGTTGGTACACACACAGTCTGTTGCTAGGCTGCAAAGCAGGAAAGGCCATAACTTAGAGGCATTTCCGTGATAGTGGTCTGAGGAGCAACAAACTGATACCACCAAGTTTTTTTTGTCGTTTATTTGTTTTTATTTTTATTTCACCAGGTGAGTCATTAACCCTTTCACTGCCACACTACAGAAGGTTAACCCCTGTAGTGTGGCAGTGAAAGGGTTAACCTGCTGTTGTGTGGCAGTGAAATGGTTAACCTTCTGTGTATTGTCGTAGTGAAAGGGTTATCCGTTTGGTAGTGCGGCAGTGAAAGGGTTAAGAACAAATTCGTATTTACAGTGGTGGCCTGGCAAGCGACAAGAACCACTTGATGGAAGGAGAGGTGGAATAGAAGATAAAAACATGTTAAAAGCACAAAATACATCAATAGTAACAACTAAACTAAACTTTTTTTAGTTTGATCTGTGTCTAAACAAATCAAGATGATGGGTTTCCACTCCTTCTATTCAGGTAGCCCTTATGTTATTTGCTACCTGAACTGGGGCTGCTGCAATTGACCTACAGTATCTCATGCCCTGCTCCTCTACAGTACACTTACGACTGTCGCTTGTGATTAGAAGAAGTTTCCATGATGCCAGGTACTCATGTGGGGTATCTCCCAGGCCTTTCTGTGTGGAGTTTGCATGTTCTCCCTGTGCTCGCAAGGGTTTCCCCCCCGATAAGATAAACCCAATGGAAATGTATGAGCCCCCTGAGGATGTGCTTCATACAGTAAAAAAGTTAAAAGAAAACTCAAAATATACAACCTAATGTACAAAATGCAAACAATGAGGTACAAAAGTGCTAAATGCATCATAGCAGCATGGGGGGGGGGCTACATGTAAGGGTAATAGTAGAAAGACATAAATAGGCAATACAATTTGATCTGAATATAAAAAAATACGAGGTAAAATTAAAAATTCTTAAATTAAGAATATGATAAAGTAAACCGTGTAATCAAAGGTGCAGATGAGGGTCTGTATGCCCTATCGGTTATATTATATGTTACAATAATTATGGGAAATAAAGAATTTGAATCTGAATATATACTATGAGTAAAGTAAAGAGAACCGTATACACAGGTGCAGTATACATAAGGTACCCTGACTGGAATGATATATATATACGTTATACATTGTAGTGTAGTGTGCAGGTTAGATGGTGAGAGTCAGACACACCTACAGTAGTGGTCAGACATTCCTAGGAGTTCTTGAGTTCTGCTGTCATTTGTTCTCCGGCTGCTGGCCGCAGTCCCTGCCCATGGTTGTGTAGCCAGATGGCCGCTCGCACGAAAGACTTGCCGAGGCGGTTAGTGGTGTGTCAGGGGGGTATGAGTCTGTGCTGAACATGCTCATAATTTTGTGTGTGTGTCAGTTTTTTAACAGGCGTGTACGTATGCTGTCCGGCGTGTACTCGTATGGCTCACCTGTCCCTTTGCTTTCACAGAGAGCACGCGGCGGAGAGCATATGGTCTGGTGGCTCAGGCGTACACTTCCATCGCCGCGGACGACTTTGCTGCCTTTGTGGGCTACTCTGTAGAGGAGGCAGTCAAGGGTCAGTTACAGTTCCTCATTCCAAACTCAACATGTGTCTTTTAACCTTTGCCAAGGTGAAACCCCACAGAGGTTATGTTTTTGCCCCAGTCTGTGTGTGTCTGTCCACCTGTCCGCTCTGGAGTAATAAATGAGTGCACCTGCTCTCAATCTTGTACACAGCTTTTTTTGTAAGCTACACTGAAAACACAAAAAAAATACATGTCTTTGTTGCTTCTGATATCCTACTGATGGTATCAATATAAACCAAACTAGTTTCAAGTTTCTTTAATAGTTGTCATACAGAAGTACAGAATACTTTCATACAAAATGCTTCTTACTGTTACGCTCCAGAGACTGTGCTAGACAAGATAGTATCAAATAACATAGTATAGCATGTAATTTAGAAGAAGAAAATGAGGTCACAGTGTTCGGTATAGACATATGTACAATGTTCTGAGTTACCATATAATATACAATACTATGCAGTGTACTAATGTACAGTCCTATATAGTGCAAAGCAGAAATGGGATGAGGTACAATTTAGGTACAATTTACAGTAAGGTGTACGAGTTGTAGTGCAATCCTTCATCAATAAATATAAAGTGTGGGGAGTGGGTGCTACAGTGTGTTTGTTTAAAGTGGGTGTGTGCTATAAAGTGTGTGGAGTGGGTGCTACAGTGTGTTTGTTTAAAGTGAGTGTGTGCGTGTGGATGTGTGTGCTATGTGCATTTGGTGGTTGTTGTTGTGTAGTGTTCATTGTTCGTTTAGCAGCCTGATGGCCTGGGGATAGAAGCTTCTTCTGAGTCTTTCTGTGCTCGCCTTGAGACTCCGGTATCGCTTGCCTGACAGCAGCAGTTCAAAGAGGCAGTTGTTCGGGTGACTGGAGTCTTTAATGATTCTCTTAGCCTTGGGGTCAACTATATGACCCCCACATCCAATAATATTTTTTTTTAAGAATCTCGCCGATGTAAAATATTGAGTGAAATGATTTGCAAAGTGGGGAGATTGTTAGGCCTTGGTAGAGTCTCCTGAGTGCATCGTTCTAGTTATTCATGGTTTTGGCTTAGGGATGCTCGATATTGGCTTTTTTACCGATACTGATATACCAATATTGTCCAACTCTTAATTTCCGATACCGATATCAACCGATACCGATATATGCAGGGTTCCCCCCCCCCCCCCAAAAACGGAATAATTTCAGGTAATTAACATTACATATCTCTTGTTGTGGAATTAACACAACATTATGCATACTTATTTTTTTTTATATGTTTTTTTTTATTATTGCAGAACAAAAATTATTAAAAGTCAGTACTCAACACATAATGCATAATGAAACTTTCAGTCAAGGTGGTTAAAATTACATGCAAGTACAGAAACAAGATAAAACAAAAATAGTCCATAATAACATTTTGACCGTATACAGTGTATATCCAGCGAAATTACAATTATATAAATGTTAGTATAGAATATGCCCCTAATACCTATTTTCTAAAACCCTACACACATATGCTCCAGCTCGAACCCCCCCCTCCCGGACCCCCCCTTGGATAGTACCTCCATTATCCCTCACTCCTAACCAGACACTACCATTATAAGCTAGCTTTTATTCTCTCCACCACTTCTACCCACATTGACATTTTGGATTCATTGAGACCCAGAATTCTTGCTGTAGATATTTCTTGATATATCACATCGATATATGTAAGAAACCAAACTTTCCGGCACATTTTTTCCGGTTGAAACCAGCGTGATGCGATCAGCTTTTTAGCTACTGTGATACCCGATAAAACCAATCTCTTTAGCTGTGGATTCACTGCAAACTCAAAAACATCATTCAATAGTAATACCGAGGGGTGTACAGGTATATTCCAAGATAGGAGTTTTGATAACTGTTGGGACACATCTTTCCAGAATGCCTTAACTGGTGGGCAGTCCCAATACATGTGCATAAATGTTCCTTCGTCCCCATTTGTACATTGGGAGCATTTGGAGTCTTGTTTAAGCCCCATTCTGCACAGTCTTATAAGAGTCAAGTATGTCCTGTGAATATAGTTCAGATTGATTTGTTGATGATCCGGGTTCCTTGATGTGAGTCGGACATTTGCCCAGGCTCCTTGCCAATCAAAGTAATTTTCCAGGTCTGGTATATCCCTCCTCCAGACAGTGTCTAGTTGAAGGGTTTCATACGAGGACGTTAGTAATTGATAATAAAAACCTGATACAAAACCTCCTAATGTTTCTCTTTCATAGAAAAATTTGTGGAATCTGTGGTGTTCAATTGGTATGAATAATGGAACACCGTGAGACCTCAGACATAGTCGTAACTGTATATAAAAAAGCCATGTGGACTCGGTGAGGTTAAACTTTGTGCATATTTCGCCATAACTACAGAAGCCCTGGTTATTAAAAATATCCCCTAATGAGTGTATGCCTTGCTCTTCCCATATAGGGAATCTTATAGGGCGTTTTCCCATTAAGAGTGCATTGTTATTGAATATGGGAGTGTGATTATGCCATTCTTGAGGGTTAGGATATTTCTTTTGTGTTTCCCGCCATGTTCTGATTGCATGGGTAATTATGGGGCCAAATTCCCGCTCACAATGCTTGATTGAAAGTTTAGTGTGTGCTATGTCTTTCAGTCTCTGTGGGGCTACTATGTTTTCTTCCAATTCTCTCCAAGATACCAAAGCCTGGGGATCAAACCATATTTTCAATGGTCTTAATGTGAAAGCCTTAAAATATTGTAAAAAATCTGGAACTGCCATGCCACCGTCTGCTTTATTTCTCTGTGCGGTGGATCTTTTTATGCGAGGTGGTTTGTTATTCCAAATAAATTTGTATGTGGAGGATTGTAATCTTTTCCAGTAGCCCTCTGGAGGAGGTAACGGTAGCATTGAGCTGATGAAATTGATTCTTGGTAACACATTCATCTTAACTATTGATACCCTTGCCTGTACTGAGTTTTTAAGTTTTGCCCACCTGTCCAGGTCGTCTTTGATTTTGTTCTGTATTTTTGTGTAATTGTGCTTCACCGTTTGTCTTATGGTGGGAAATATTTCCACACCCAAGCATCTAAAATGTTTAACCATGGGTATCGCGCCTGGGAGGGTTGTGTCTTTTTTTGCCCGGATGTTAAGAGGAAGGAAAGCCGACTTAGGCCAATTTATTTTAAATCCCGATAAATCACCAAAGTTCTCTATCAACTTGAGTAGATGCGGCAATGTGGTGTTGGGGTTTTGCATGAACAATATTACGTCGTCCGCATATAAACTAATTTTATGTTGTGTGCCCTTGATTACGATTGGTTCTATGTGTTGGGATTGTCTTATAAATTGTGCTAAAGGCTCTAATGATAGATCGAATAGTCCGGGACTAAGAGGGCAACCCTGTCTGGCTGAGCGTGATACCGGAAAGATTTCGGAGATGAATGTGCCTGTAGTAATCATGGCAGATGGGTCCTTGTATAGTACTTTAATCATATCAATGAATCCTTTTCCTAACCCCATCCTTTCTAATACTGCCCATAGAAACGACCATTCCAGCCTGTCAAATGCTTTCATAGCATCCAGGGATAGCATCGCCTTAGGTGTGGTGTCCTCATTGTCTGCATCTAGTACGTGCAGTATTCGCCTTATGTTATCATTGATCAGGCGACCTCTTATGAAGCCAGTTTGGTCCGGATGAACTAAAGATGTCATATGCTTTTGCAATCTGATGGCTAATATCTTAGAGTACAGTTTGACATCGGTTCCGAGAAGGCTTAAAGGTCGGTAACTACCGCACTCAGTGGGGTCTTTGTCTTTTTTGAGAAGGACTGAAATGAGTGCGATATTGTGGTGTTTATGGAAGCTCCCCTCCTTGACTGAGTATAAGATCATATTTAGTAATAAGGGTCCAAATATGTCCCAGCAAGAAAGGTACATTTCTGATGGGATACCGTCTTTTCCCGGAGCCTTACCGTTTTTCATTCCGGATATGGCCTTCTTGAGTTCTTCTAATGTGATCGGTGCTTCTAACTGTTTAGCGTCGTCCTCCGAAAGTTTAGGGAGAGTAATTTGATTAAGATATGTGTCTAATTTGTTTTGATCAAAGGTCGTTTCTGAATTATACAAGTCGGAGTAGAATTCTTTGAATGTATCGTTTATTATTTTGGGGTCTGTTACAAGTACTTGTTGTTTTCTAATGGCAGTTATATCTGCAAATTTTGCATTACTTCTTAATCGCATGGCTAATAGGTGACTAGGTTTAGAACCTTGGAAATACTGCTGTTGTCTTGTGCTGCGTGTTTGCATTTCCGATTTTTGTCTGTATATTGCTTTGATCTCTGTCTTTAGAATGTTAACTTGGTTTTCTAGTCTAGTAGAGTTGTTGTATTTTAAAGAATTAAATAGCGTTGAGTAAAGCGTTTCCATTTCCGACAGTTTTGTGCATTGATTTTTGCGCAATATGGAGGAAAATCTATCCGTGAAATCCTTGATCATACCCTTTACCGACATCCATAATATTCTGGGGTCTTGCTCCGCGTTTGCATTATCCCGAAGGAATACTGTGAGAGCTTCTTTAATTTGTGTAATGAATTCATTGTTGTTAAGCAGCATAGTATTAAAACGCCATCTTGGGGCCCGGGAAGATAGTGTACCAAATGTTGCTTTCAGGATTAAGTAACAGTGATCTGATAGCGCATTGGGTATCATTTCCACCTCATATTTATCAAATATTCTCGGGGATGCAAAGACGTAATCAATTCTGGATAATGTGTTGTGTCTCGCCGAACGACAGGAGTACTTACGGGTCATGGGGTTAAGTGAACGCCATAAATCAATTACCCCTGTAGACTTTGACCAATCTTTTAATGCTTTAGATGAATTTTTTTGTTCGCTGGAAAAGGCAAGGTAAGATTTGTCCAACCTTGGATTCCAAATGGCATTAAAATCCGCACCTATTATATATGAGTACTCGGGATGGTTTAACATTTCTCCGGTTAGTGAAGTGAAGAAACCTACTTCGTACAAATTTGGGGCATATACCGCTGTCAACGCAATTTTCCTGTTATTATGTACAATCCTAGCTATAGTTATACGCCCCTCAGCATCCGACCATACCCCTTTCAATTCGATATTTAATTTACGTCTGACGACTATGGCTACACCTCTAGTTCTCGTACCAAAAGAAGAGTGACTAATATTATGGTATATGTTATCCGCTAACGTATTTATGTCTGCCTCTAAAATGTGCGTTTCGCTTAAAAGAGCCACGTCCACATGTTCTTTTTTCATCAGTGTGAGCACGCTTTTGCGTTTGTGTTGTTTGTTTATCCCACCGGTGTTCCATACCATTATATTCAAACTAGCCATAATCTATGCATGTTATTGTGTAGTTTTTGGTAATGCTTCTGGAGTGTGAAGCTACAATAGATGTACATCCAATTAATGAGGTCCCGTTGAGAGCCGAGCTTAAAAACATATATATACAAATAAAAATCCCCTATTTTCCCCTCGCCCAGAGAGTCGTACAGGCCTGTGTTCCAAAAACACATCCTCCGTGAATGACTCTCTCCCTTAGTCCACCGGATTGCCCAAACTGAGCATTGTAATCCTAATCTTCCTATGCTAATTGCCATAGGATCTAACATTTTCATTCTAATGCAATAGAATGTCGCTTTTGGTCTTGCACCTTCCCTTACTGTAAAGAAATATTGTGATAAATGACAAAAAATAAAAAAAGAGAATAAACTTTCATCGACATATTCATTTGAACCCTCTACTAACATGTAGGAAAGTCAGGAAAAAGGAAAAGATTGTAGAGAAATATTGACACCTTAATGTGAAGAACAATGGAAAAGAACAATGTAAGTTAAAAGATAAAGATAAAAAATAGAATAATGAGAGAAAAAAGAAAAAAGAAAAGAAAGATATAGATAAGGAATGAGAGATATAATAATAATCAACGTGGAGAAGCCACTAGAACCGAATTAACTGATTAGATAAAATAGAAAATAAAATAGAAAAGCAGAGCCTTTTAGAGCTTCAATGAGCCAGTCACTTCATCAGTGGAGTGATTACTTAAATTGTTAGAATAACCTTGTAGTGCTCATACGTTTAGATGTGGTTGATTTTTAAAGTATTATTAAGGACTGATTGAACTTCATTCAATTGATTATCTGCTATGTATATACACACCGGATGTTTAATGCTAGAGTTGTAGGCCTTCGTTGTCATGGTGCATTATATTCTAGAAGGATGTGGAATATCCTAGTGCCAATAGACTGTTGTTATGTTCCAGAATGATCTAAGAGACCCAGGGCATTCGAGCGATAAACCCAGAATATTCCAGATTGATCTTTTTGCAATGATATATATTTGTCTCCCCGGAGACCAGAGTCTGAAATTATAATGTATTACGGATCGTATTATACACAGTTCGCATTGGTATAGACGGCCTGCATATCGTCTGCTACCTTGATGAACACAATAAAGTCATTCTAAATTCTGATATACACTGAGAAAGAGGCTTATCTGTTTTCAGGCATTGTCGTCCTGCCTTGGGGTATCCACTCCATGTCGATTCAAATAATCCTCAGCTTCTTTAGGTGTGCGTAATCCAAACCTGCGGCCGTCACTGCCCACGATCGATAACAGCGCCGGGTATGCTAGCCTTGGCTTGTGACCAGCTATGAACAATTTTTGCATCACCTCCTTGTATGGTAGACGTCGCGCGATGGCGTCTTTGCTTAGATCTTCGTAGATATATATTGAATTATCACCATATTTCAGATTCCCCCGTTGGGTGCGAGCAACTTTGATGATGTCATCTCTTAGTGATGTCTTCCGCAGAGTAACAATGATGACTCTTGGCCCTTTGTTTCTTTGCTCCCGAGGACCGATTCTGTAAACTTGGTCCACTTTCGGCACTTTGTTTGGAGGGTTGATACCCAAAATCGTTGATAGCACTGTTGGAAAGTTGGCGTCTTCGCAGTTTACTGCTTCTTCAAGCCCTACAATGCGGATGTTATTTCGCCTGTGGTAGCGTTGGGATTCGAGTAGCCTCTCCATCGATTCATTTTTAACCTCTTGTATTTCCCTCCGGCATGCTTCTTTCACAATTTCTATCTCAATTGCCATCTCTGTCATGCCCTTGTCGATGTTGTTTTCGATCACTTTGACTGACAGTGTAATATCTGTCACCGAATTCTCCACTGACGTGATTCGCTCGGATTGTGCAGCGACCGCTTTCATGACTTCCTCCAATTTAGCATCGATGCGATCGAATTTATCTTCGACGTTTGCTTTGAGCGCCTCGATGTGTGTAATCTGTTCTTTCATCAGGTTAGACAGTGTGTTGAAATCGGATGGTGTGGTTGTACTGCTTGTTTCAATTGGTGATATAGGTGCAGTGACGGTGACGGTGGATTTTTTTGCTATTAGTATCATCTTATCCAGATCGGCTGCTCTATCTTTCACGGAGCTTGTTCCTGTCACTTCTGTTATGTTGACATCTATTGACTCTCTGTCGGGGACCGTAGTCGATGGTCCCGGTGTATTTTCCTCTTCATTCTCCACGTCGGAGCTTGTCGCCAACGGCACTTTACCCGCGTCGGCTGGAACGTGTCTTCTTGAGCGAGTATCTTTCTGCGACCCTGAAGTTACCGTATCTTGTTTCTTTCCCTGATTTCCTCTATTCTTACTCATGTTGTCTTTTGATATAGCTAGTAGAAGGTCTTATCAATACATACGATGTGGTCTAATCTCTTTTGATATTGTCCAAATAATGTTTTTAAACGAAATTAACGTTGGTGGGAGCGGAGCATTTGCCAAATGCGTGTGCTACATATTACGCTAAACCGGAAGCCATTATGCATACTTTTGACAATAAATAAAATCAGAATTTGTTCTTACTTGCTTGCCTGGGTAAATAAAGGTTATAGAAATGTAAAAAAAAAAAAAATGAAAACCGATACCGATATTTTCCGATATCACATTTTAATGCCGATATCGGCCGATAATATCGGACATCCCTATTTTGGCTAGATACAACCCAAATGTATTACTTCTGTGTTTTGTAGCAAATGATTTCCATCTACCTGTTGTTAATAGATCCATGAATGTTTTTTTGCAATTACATTTGAATTACTTTCTCTGTCTTTTTCCTCCATCTCTCTCCAGGTGTCGTGAGCCAAGGCTGGCAGGCAGACCCAGCCACCAGGATGGTAATGCCCCAGAAACCAGGTAGGTGGCACTGTTGCTCTTTTGTTACTCCCGTCAGTCCAATATCCAAGCTCTTCCTCGTCATGAGTAAGCCTCTTTCCACACTCTTCCTGTATTGATAGGACTTTCCACAGTTTTATCATTTCCTGCTAGATGTCATTATGTATCCAAGGAGCCACATCCTGAGCTGTGAATGATGGCTTATTCATAATGTGTTTGAACTTTGGGCTTTGGTTACTTTCCCTGCTTTCCTCTGTCAACATGCAATCCATTATTTGATTATCTGACCTGATTAACACTTTGACTGCCGGGACACGTCTTTTCACGTCTTTGCTGGCCATGCTAAAGTTGCCGGGGGACGCTGTACAGCGTCCTTATATCAATATTTCAAAAATCTGCGATCGGATTCATATTCCCCCTCCGCTGGCCTGAGATCCACCAGCAGGACCCACTGAGCTCTCTGGCGGTTCAGGAGCGCCATCTGGTGGCCGATCGGCGCAATCGCCACACAGGATATTGAATAGAGGTTGTCATGACGACCGTAGTACTTCCGGGCGCTCGCTATGGTTCATGGGACTCTGGCTCGTCACGCTACACGGTGATCGATTGGCAATAACTCGATAAACAACATGATTTGGACGTATATACCATTATACAAGCTGGAGATGGACCGGGTAAAAATATATCCCATAATGATAAAATTTCTACTCGACGATGATCGCCCAACGGCGCGCGGAGACTGGGGTGAGTTTTAGCATGTAACGTTACCGTCTTAGATACTAACTGCTATTATCAACATTTGACCCACATTAGATGATTGGTATAACGCTGCCCACGGAATTATAAACGCCCCCTCGCCCATCCGGTCAACATCAGATGACGTGTAGTAACTTCTAGAAGTACGTCTAGTTGGAATTTTTTATATCGCGCTGATTGCCATCAAACTGTATTTCATCATCAATATAATGCATTTGGGGCTATATATCACGTTCTGGAGAAAGCTGCAGAAAGAGATGAAAACATACTTATACATTAGACCATACTTTACTATGAATATGTGAATGAAAAAGTTTAACGTTGCTACACAATGAACAATACATATAGGACTTTGAATGGGCCCTAATAATGGCAATGTAGCAATAGAATTTAAAAAGTTATAGCCCTGCAAAGAAGGGGACTTTCTCCATAGACAAATAGCGCTGGCAATCTATGGTATATCATTAATTTAACCCAAGGCAACCAAAGTGTTAAGCTCTTGACACAAATATGTTGTGTTTCAATCCAACCTGATATTTGAATGCATTTGTAATGCTGTAAAACCTTTGTTTACATTTGCATGCCATGTGCAGGGCCTATAATTCAGTTTACAATATGATGTATAGAACTATGTTCTGGGTTTACGTTCACATTTGTGGTTTACAATGTCTAAAAAAGGTTTTATAAAACAGAATCATTCTAAGAATCACTCAAATGTATTGGTGTTATGAGTTAGAAAAGTATCTCGAGTCCAACTCTAGAATCTATGTGCATACAGTCAAAATGTACATGGTCAAATAAATTATAGATTGGACCTTTTTAGTGCTGCCCTGTATAATATTTTGGAGGAGATGAAACTCATGGAGAAAATTCTTAGACTGATTCTGTTTCATAAAAGCTTTTTTAGACATTGTAAACCACAAATGTGGACGTAAACCCAGAACTTACTTCTAATCTTCTATACATCATATCGTAAACGGAATTATAGGCCCTGCACATGTAAACAGCACAATGAAGCAGTAACTTCAAACTAGCTTCAAACTGTGCCCCACGGACCCAGCTTTCCGCTGAGAGCAGTTTTCATCTAAGATTATAAATTGGAGAGATGTGGGAATTAGCTAATCGTTTAAAGACGACAGATGTTGTGTTCTCTCTGGTCATGGATCTTATGTCCACTCAAAAATGTCCTGGAATACCTATACAACTGTTAATTTTCTGTCTGAAGCTTTCATGTGGTGCAGCTTTAATCCACAGTCACTCATTCACTTTGATGCACATGGCCTATAGATGGCCTATACGTGGCCTATATACATGCCCTATAGATGGCCTATAGATGGCCTATACATGGCCTATAGATGGCTTATAGATGCCCTATAGAGGGCCCTTCTTCTCCCCTCCTTTCCTCTTTCACTTTCAGCACCTCATCTGTCCCCAAAACCCCCGGCACCCAGTGTCACGTCGACAGGCTTAGTGGGTGGCAGTTGATCCAAATTGTACAAGAGACATATTTATTTATGCAAACATGGGAGTGGGAGGTTGTGGTCGTCGGTTGGTGCAGCACAACAGCCTCCTTTCTCTCTAATCAGTGGAGCTTCAAGCCTGAGGAGCATCTGCACTGCACATGTCCGGCCCAATGCGGCAAACACGCTCGCTCCCCCATTAATCCTCTCGCGGCTACCTTTTTTCTCTACCTTCAGCGCCATTGGCACTCAAACGTGCACGCTCGGTTGGTTTTAGTGATGGAGTGAATGTTATACAGACTAGGGAAGACTATCACATATCAGACCTTTACCAGGCTATTTAAAATGTGTTTGGCTTTCTACCTTTTCTCCCATCCCCCAAAGTCGTTATGCCAATTCCCCCCTGGTCGTTGCACTGCCCTACTGTCTGGAGGATGTAGACTTAACTACCACATGGTCAGTCCTCAAATACATGTGGAGTCGCTAGCCACTTCCTATCACCTGACAGCTAGGAGTTTCACTGAGAGAGTGTAACAATGCTATTTCCCCCAGATTCTGCCCCTGCTGAACAGGCACCCCGACCGACCGACCAGTAGAAGTTGCTATTGCAACGACCAGAATTCATACCTCACCGGCTTCCCACCCTTGAACACTGCCAATTGTTTTCGTAGGGATGACTAAACCGGTAGTACAGCTGACACCGGGATTTGAACCCCGGTTCTCTGTGGTAGTAGGCAAATGCTTAGATCTCTACACTCTCCATCTGCCCCCCCAGGCTATTTTCTTTTAACCTAAGCTACGTGTAACACATCAGAAATAAAAGCAAAGCATTTTTGCCACATATAACTAAGATATTAGTTAGTTTGTCACCCCACTTCTCCGAGAGCTGCACTGGCTTCCTATTGCCACACAAATCCGTTTCAAGGTTCTTGATCTGGCATTCCATGCAACAAGGGGAACGGCTCCCTCCTACCTCTGGTCAATGGTCTCTAACTACACACCCTCAAGATCCCTACGATCTGCATCTTCTGGCCACCTGAGACCCACTCCTCTTTGTGCTCCTGGGGGTTCATTGAAACTAAGCAGCAGGCTATTCTCTGTCCTGGCTCCACAGTGGTGGAACGAACTTACTGTCCTACCACAGTAAGGACAGCTGAAACCCCCCCAATCTTCCGCCATTAACTAAAAACACACTTTTTCAATCAATATCCATGCGACTATGCTTATACTGCTACCTACTATGCTACTATGTCTACACTACTACAGTATGCACTCGCGAAGCACACAAATTCGGCACTGATAACTAACCATACAACTTACCCTTAGCTGCCAGAGGCTTACCCCCCCCCCCCCCCCCCCCCGCTGACGTGTTTTACATAATTTGACAAAATATAAATATTAGATCTTTCTAATAATTCTTTTTTTTATTATTATTATTTTAACTCAATGTTTATTTTCCAATACTGAGAGTAACTAAATGTCAAAAATAAACTCACTGAGATACTGCCATGTAATACAAATGCATGCTATTGCTATTGGGCTGATGTTGGTATCCTGTGGTGTAGCCAGGTGTCTAGTTGCTCTTTAGTTAGAAGTCAGAATTGGCAGTGAGCTCATCATGTGCTGCTGATCTCCATGGTGTGTGTCTGTGAACTGATACCTACAGTATACCGCGTTGAGGCTCTGAACCGCGGCAGCATGTGCCTTGTTCAGCAGCTGGATTTAGGGGAGGAATACATGACGGAGCACTTGGCTCCATGGGGAAACCCCCACTCACCACCGCCTCCTCCGCTGTGTCTTTATCTTCTCTGTGCTATCTCTCTCTCTCTGGGCAGATCCTCCCCCGGTCTCCTTGGTTCCAAACGAACAGCAGTTGGCCAGACTCACTGACTACGTGGCTTTCCTTGAGAACTGAGGATGACCCCCTTTCCACCATCTCGCCACCACCACCATCTGTTTCTGCCTGGTCCGTTCTGAGGGAAAACACCATGGACACCATGATAGCCAAGATCGACCCTTCTAACGCTCCTCAGTCTCGATCTTGGATGTACACACACACACACACACACGCACACACAAATTCATACACTTCCCCTCACGCAATGTTGCAAGTTAAAGATACAGTACAATAATGTTTAAATTAAATCATAAATTGCTTATTTTGGACTATTAATCCAAGTCACAAGTATCATCTTTTTGCTTCAGATGTATCATTTGATTTGGTAAGTGTTTTAGGTCACCCTCTCTGAGCTCAGCCAACTCTCAGTAGGCTGAGGGGGCGTGGCCTTGATGTTTGACTGTTAAGGACTCCTCATTTCATCCTGTGAGTCTTCTCACTCAGCTAGATACGACTGATGAGATGGACCAATCAGAGTAACCTGTGTGTATTATGTGATATTTCAGAGGAAGCAGATTGGATATCTGAAATGGCTTGGTTTTGTTGATATCCAGTGGGATAGACATCAGCAGGCTTTAGTCGTCATTTTCACAACAACAGTTTTAACATTTTGGATTATTTTACATTATATAGCATACTTTAAACATACCTTCTGTTAAAAAAATTTAATGAGATTGAAAAACAAGATTTTCATTGTACTGTATCTTTAAGGTTTCTCTCAGACCGGCCTTTGACCTATCTACATTCATTGTCTAAAATCACTTGCTCAGTTTTACCATACCCTTTTGAAAAGTGTTGTTACTTTTCAGACTGTAATGTTGTATTATATTATTTTGTGACCCCCCAACTGCCTGACCTACTGTATGTATTTGGATCTGATTTCAGACACAGGCTTTCTTATCACCATCTGTGATGTTATTGCTACTGTACATGCAATTATATCGAGTGTAGAATGCTGTAACAATTGAACACAATGCACTCGACACACCCATAGTACAAAATCCTCAAAGCATATTATGTACAGTCTATCTCAGCACTTGCCTTCAATCGTATTTCTTCAGGTGACGGATAATTCTTGGCGTGTGTCATGCGTTGAGAGTTTATATTTGGATATGTCAGACCTGCATTAAGTATTGCAGCATGTGAGGGGCTTGCTCAGCAATGTGATACTCTCTCCAACAAATTCTTCCATCTATCTATAGACCTTGCATTTGAAGTTTGTTTTCACGGGTGAATAAATATTTTGATGTGTTTCTAATTTGGAAATTTTTTCTTCCTCCGACATTTATTATTATAATTTTTTAACGTTGTCTCTGTTCACTTCTAGGGTGTTGGTGGCAAATGTTTTTAATTGTGAGTCCTACTGTAATAAGTCCTGACACTCTTGACAAAGTCTAATGGTTATAACCAATCTAGTTGGCTCTTAACACTTTGCATGCCACGCCTGAGATTTCTCGGGTTTACCCCCCGCGGGTTGAATGCCCACTCACGAGAATTCTCGTATTTTCTCTTTTATTTTTTTTAGCGGTCTGAAATCATATTTCATCAACCAAGTCTACCGTTGGAAATTCAGCTACCTCAGGTGCTCAGATGTGAAAAAAGCGCCCCCTATCGTCTCCCAGGTGGTAATTCACCTTTTTGGATTGAACTCAATGAATGAGAAGAAAAAACCCGCACTCCACATTTTACTTCTCACTCACGCAGCCGGCATCTACCAGCTTCATGCTGGACTCTCAGAGCAGCGGGAATATGTGTTTTACAGTATACACTGTAAATCAATAAAAAGATAGATTTTTTTCGAATGGCGATCAGGAATTGGAATAATCCATTTGGCTACCATCTGATCTCGGAGGAATCTATGTTACAAGTCTAAGGATAATCAGACCAGTTTTCACGTATATATAAGCTTTTATGTGATATGGCTGTTTGACTATGCGCGTGCCGTCAGGAAATAGGAGAAGAGATTTTCAGCGCGCGCCACGAGTGTGCATGCGTACACATGTACTATCGATAATCTAGCATTTATTTGAAAACTATTCATAAATAGGCCGAACAATGACAACGTATTCTATTCCAGTAAAAGGCGATTATCATGGAAAACGAGGAGTTTTCTAAATCCTATGGAACGGAAATGAACCGATAAAAAAACAATCTGCTTCGACAATGTTGACTGGAAATAGGTCATTGATGATAATGCGACGGCAGATTAGACACATAGCCATAATTTAAAACAGTTAACATTGAAGTGGCCTTGGGCATTCAACGGGGTAAAAAGGAATTAAGTTTGGGCAGTCAAAGTGTTAATGCTGTGGTAAGCAACTTCAGAGAAATTAGCAAGAGTAAGGTAGCCCAGCAGAAATAGAGCCAGCTCTGCATCACCACGGGATAACGCATGCATGAATAAATTATCTCTCTTTTGCATGTTCGATGGAAGAAAGTCACTGTCAAATGACTATAGTATTATCTCCATACATGTAGCTATAATATAGAATATAGATATAGCTCTACAAACAAGGTGACGCACCCCTATCTTTAAAGTGTGGCATAGCTAGAACGGGACATGGTCATCCCTGGCGCTGAATGAGTTAACAGTCCTGCACATTTTGCATAAAATGCTTGTCTATTGCATACTGAAAGTAAATTGGACACTATTCTGGAACCATTTGTAGCAAACTCTGGCCTCTTTTTAAAGGAAACACAGTGCTATTGTCAGAGTTACAATGTTTTTTTCATTTTCGTCTGAATTATTTTGCAAATGGATGCCCGCAGATCTATCTACTCTATATTAGCTGAAAACACTGCTGGGGCCATAGCCTGAAGTCTTATCTAGAACATGTCCAAAGTTGATAACAATATCACAAAAAATGTATGTAATGTGAGATGAGTCAACACTACCTCAGCCCCCCCCCTCCCCACTAATCGCTTGTCACATACACCACCCCCATGTCATGTTCCGTGGTATGCAGGAATGGAACTCTCTTCCCAGACATGTTAAGCAGGAGAATAGTAAATGTTTCAAAATCGTGGTAAAACAACATTTTCAACCAAAGAAAGTGACATTCCCTAATAGATAGTGTGTACGTAAATGAAAATGTATGTGTCTGATAAAGAGATAGGTATATATGTAAAGGCATCTGACTGATAGGGATATATTATTAAAATATTGTATAATTAGCTGATATGAACATAGATAATGTATGTAAAAGCTAAATAGTATATTATGCTGTATTGTATATGAATTAATTATGAGTAGGTATTATTGTATTGTATTATGAATTCATAAGGCGTATATATTGTTGTATTGTATTATGAATTTGATTAGGGTTTTTATAGTTTTTTTAATTGTCTGTATGACATGTGAATGTTGTGAGTGTATAAGTCTAACTGTATTTTACGTGTTATGGACCCCAGGAAGAATAGCCCCAGCACTGCTGTGGCTAATGGGGATCCAAATAAACTTAAACTTAAACCCCTTCTCACACAACAGATCAACAACAGATTACGCAATTTGCATTTCGGAGAGACAGGCGCACATTCATTCTCTTGCGTACGGTATGCTTTTACCGTTTTGGCGCTTCTCGGTCTCAGAAAACTCTTACAAACTCTTGTGGGTGAATAATTTATTTAATCCTAATATATGTAATTTAAATCTCTAAAAAATAAATCCATAAATGATGCCTCCTTATCCACCTTTTAAACAGCCCTCATTGTATTCATTGAGATGCTGTATGAACAGAAGTGCATTTACAAGAATATTGAGCTGGTACACACACATTGAAAATTACCAGCTAGTGACCTTAGGAAAAATGCAAATTTCTTTGGTATTATTAATGTGTCTGGCCGTAAAAAACCATCTGTATTTTTAGTTTCGGCCCCGTGGTAATTGAGTTTGACAACCCTGCTCCAGCGTCTCAACAAGCATTTGTGCATCTTATGTCCGGTACAGCCATCATGAAACAAAGTAGCCAGTCCCAGAAAAGTGTCAGAAATGACAATGACACGTCCCAGATGATATTATCTAGAGCGAAAACGATAGGCCAGATGAAACAAGACTATGCTTGCCACTGCCACCAAGCCTCTTCAACTCATTCAAAACGCAGCGGCCCGCCTGATCTCAAACCTACCGAAGTCGACCCATGTCACCCCACTTCTTAGGGACCTGCACTGGCTCCCCATTGCTGCACGTATCCGCTTCAAGGCCCTCGACCTAGCATACCGTGCGGCAAAGGGAACCGCTCCCGCCTACCTCCGGTCAATGGTCTCTAACTACACACCCTCAAGACCCCTACGCTCTGCATCTTCTGGCCGCCTCAGACCTACTCCTATCCAAGCTCCGGGAGGGTCATCAAAGAGAAGCCGCCTATTCTCAGTCCTTGCCCCACAATGGTGGAATGAACTACCCACCCCAGTTAGGACAGCCGAATCCCGTCTAATCTTTCGCAGTTGACTAAAGACACACTTCTTCAACCATTATCTGAAATAATGAAAAATAAAAATAATCTAACCCTAACTAACCTTACATTTAACTAACCTTGCACTTGCCCTAATAAACTAACCTACACTGTAACACGCAACACTTTGATGAACATTGTTACTCAGCTGATAGAGTTGTACCCTTCCTGATGACCTGTCATACAGAACTTGTAAGTCGCTTTGGATAAAAGCGTCAGCTAAATGACTAAATGTAAATGTAAATGTAGTACAGCTGGACCAAGCATACGTTTATGGAGCAGCTTCAGTACTTTGTTTTAAGTAATAAAAGATGACTGAAATCATTCCTCCTTGACCGTAATGATGCACCGTCACATTACAACTATTCACATCTGTTTGTGATGCACTTGCAATCAGCTGTTGTCCACTTTCACTGCTGTGTTTGATTTACAGTATGAATCTAAAACTATTCTGTTGAACAAACATCGTTCAAGACTGAGCTAGTAAAGCCCTCTGGTTGGAGAGGAAGTATTTATTTAGTTTGACATAATCGAGACAACTGTCACTATAGAGTGTTTGCACTTACGTCACTTTGGTCAGTAACCCGGATGTGCGGCCATTGTGGAGATACTGGGATTTAAACATAAGAATGGATTGCATGCTAAATGTTCGATTTAAGTAGATTTTTAGGATGTCTAAACCACAGAAAAGTTCAGGAAAGTGCGTGGAAGCTGCTAGAACCTACAGAGAAGTACTTAGTCGGCAGTAAAGGGCGCGATATTTTGATAAATGGTAGACTCCTTTTTGTTGACTTTAGTTCAGCCTTCAACACTATTCTACCCAACAAGCTTCACAGTAAACTACACAAACTCGGACTGAACACCACACTATGCAATTGGATCTTGGACTTTCTTACAAATCGCACACATGTTAGGATTGGCAAGCACACATCCCCCACCCTGCCCATTAGCACCGGAGCCCATATGGGGTGTGTACTCAGCCCACTTCTCTATACACTTTTCACCCACGACTGTTGTTCCTCCTCTCCATCTAACCTGATAATCAAATTTGCAGACGACACAATATACTTGGTGTAGTGGCCGCTTGTTGCTTCCCAATGAATCGACAAGCGTCACGATGCACCCACCAGATATTTCCTATACTCAGCAATCAAAGTTGTGGATGATGAATGAGTTGAATGTCCAAGTTGCAGCCGATGTATTTTGCAGGGTTTTATTGTCCAAAGGAAAGATGAATGATGATGAAGTTGAACAGAACAATTGTTTGTTACAGATAAGCAGTTCCAACAGCCCCTAATTGTGCTTTAAACTAAACACAATTACAAAATATATATATATATAAAATAAGCTACCGACAACCAATTTCATATTCATTTTCTAAACATAAATAAACTTGACTGGGTCCTGGCCTCCACTTGTCCCTGTGAATGGGAAGAGCAAATGTTAGGTTTGTAGCGGTGTCTACTTATAGTGCCTATAATATTTTTCCCGTTGGGCGCCAGACAGGGCCAAACCCTGCCAATGCAAATCAAATTACCTTTTTAATTGGTTAATTAGGCCTATAGCTCCGGCATAAGACTGTACCACATAAAGGTAGACAAACAATCTAATAAATAGTAGGCCTAGACTACTGAGCAAGCTAAATCATAGGTTAGTTTGCTAAAATGTAACAATCAATTACCTTTTGATAAATTCAAAAAAACACTCAAGAGTCATGCTCAATTCAAAATCAAATGTCCATGTATTGGATTCAAGTCAAAATCATAAGCAAACATTTCATAAAACAAACAATTCATTTTCAGTCCAGTATGTGATTAAACTCCCATAAACTAGTCAGGTCACTTAGTTCAGTTCAGTTCATGAACATGTATATGCGTTTGTCAATAGTTCAGACTTTCAATAGTTTGTGATGACTGCAATGCAAATGAGCGAATGAATGAAAAATAGAAAGTCTCAAAAGAAAAGATATGTGTGCGTGTGTGTGTGTGTGTGATGCGAGTGCAGGGGGGAAAGAGGGGCGTTTGGTTTGGGGGCTGATGCGAGTGCAGGGGGAGAGAGGGGCGTTTGGCTTGGGGGCTGATGCGAGTGCAGGGGGGAGAGAGGGGAGTTTGGGCTTGGGGGCGTTTTGGTTAGGGCTGGAGAGCACCGTGAGGTGTCGGCTATGTGTAGCCCCTGTAGGAAGCTTGGAGAGGGGAATGTTGGAGTCGGAGACGCTTGCATCACAGCCTCGGAACAGGGCAAACAAACACAGTGCAGCGTGTAGCCTACCGCACAGAAGTTCGCGTTGGGTGAAGAAGATGACCAGGTAGATGTCCGGACTAATCCACGTTGGTCATCCCGTGCCAGGTAAGGTTTACTTGCGCGTTTTCAACATCATCTAATACGGTTCACTTTCTCACTGTTCTTTATATCGGCTGCACGTCTCCCTTCATTGAAACAAACATCCAAACTCGCCGCTCTCACTTCCGCGTCATGTCTCTTCTCCTATCCGCTATCAGAGCCCATATGAGCGCATCCGTAATTGACAGCCATAAAGGAACAGGCGCACTTTTACCAGGCAGGTTAAAGCCGCTCTGTTACACCCCCCCCCCCCATTGTGAAAAACCACCTTTGGTGGTGAACATCAGTTACTCAAAACCTAGGAACTTGTCTTCTGAGCTATCTTCATTCAGTATCTCCAGGACTTCCTTCTTTTCCTGTTTGTCCAAATCCTCTGCTGTAGGGTAGAAAGGTTTGAGGTTACAGACATGTACTGTCCTCACATCTCCACCAGTGTCCTCTCGCACAACTTGGTAGTTGACGGGACAGTTTGTGTTATTACGCGATAGGGTCCTTTCCAATTGCTGGCCAGCTTGGCAGTAAAGTTCTTGGCTTCACTGGACTGTGGAAAGTTCTTTACCCACACCCTTTCTTGGAACTTGAAACTGACATTCCTCCTGTTCTTGTTGTAATTCCGTAGCTGTCTCACACAAGCCTTCTTGCTACTTTCCTCAGCTTTGGCGTGGAGAGTCTTCAGCTGATGAACCACATCATATGCTTGAGCATCAGGAGGAAGAGTCTTGCCTCTCAGGACCTTGTCCATTGGACTGTTCAGTTTCCTTCCAAGCTGCAACTCTGCAGGTGTAACTCCTGTGGTTTCCTGAACGGCCGAATTCAAGGCAAATCTGAACTCTGGTAAGTACTGGTCCCACTTCCTGTGGTTGTCTTCCACGTAGGAGGAGATCATACATGTCAGAGTGCGATTCACCCGTTCTGTCATCTTTGTCTGTGGGTGATAGGCTGTCGTAAGTTTGGGTGTCACTGTCCATTTCTCACAGAGTTCCTTGAATAAAGACGACACAAACTGTGATCCTCTGTCTGACAGTATAAAATCAGGCACACCCCATCTCGTAAATATTTCTTTCTTCAGGATGCGGGCGTTTGTCTGCGAGTTCGCTTGTCGCATGGGGAAGAATTCCACCCATTTTGTGAAATAGTCCACTAGGACAAGAAGATATTCATTCTGTTCTGGACTGCATGGAAGGGGTCCCATTATATCCACTCCTAGCAACTCATTTGGTCCCCTTACTGAGTGTTGCTGAATAATTCCTGCAGGCTTCCTGTTGTCGGACTTCAGGCTCTGACACTTCACACAGCATTTAACATGTTCCTTGACATGTTAAACATGTCACATTCCTGGCCAGAATGCCACTTCCTGAAGCCACTTGTAGGTTTTGAAGATACCCCCATGTCCACATAGCGGGTTCTCATGATAAGCCTGGAGGACTTGCGGAATCAGGGTTGCTAGGACATAGACCTGATAATGAAACTGTCCATCTTGTCCTTGTGTTTTTCGGTACACCTTATCTTCCAGGACTGCGTAGTCATTTTCCACAGAACTTCCTTCCTCTGCCAGAGCCTTAAAGATGGTCTCATTCTTGGCATCTTTGTGTTGTTCCTCCCATACCTGTGCAAGGGATATTGGAAGTGTTCCAGAATCCTTCTTGCCGGAATACAGGTTGCATCCAGAACCTGTTGGAATCCTGGAAAGTGCATCTGGAGCACTATTCAGTTTTCATTTTCAATATTCAATGATGAAGTTGAATCGCTGAAGTTGCAGAGCCCACCTGATCAAACGACTTGTAGTCTTCGTGGATCTCAGGACCCACTGCAAGGCAGAGTGATCAGTGATGACAGTGAAGAGTCGTGGTTCCAGATAGTGCTGCCATTTCTCCAGAGCCCAAATGATTGCAAGGCACTCTCTCTGTTGCAGAATAGTTGCTTTCTGCTCGGTTTAATGTCCGACTTGCGTACGCCAGCACCTCTTCAGTACCACCTTCCTTCTTCTGTGTCAGTATGGCTCCAAGACCAGTATCACTTGCATCAGTGTATACAAGAAAATTATGATCTGGGTTGGGATGAACCAAGATAGGAGGAGATGACAAACATTCCCTCAGTTTGTTGAATGCATTCTGGCACTCAGGACTCCATATGAATGGTCGTCCTTTCTTTTTTAGATCATTGATTGGCTCAGCAATCTTGGAGAATCCTGGAACGAATCTGTGGTACCATCCGGCAAACAACCCCAGGAACCGCTTAACTTCTTTGATATTCTTCGGAACTGGATACGTTCAGATGGCCTCAACCTTGTCAGGGTCTGCACAAACTCCTTTGGCACTGACGATGTGTCCAAGAAACTTTATTTCCTGGAGGCAGAACTTGGACTTCTTCAGGTTGATGGTCAGATTTGCTTGTGCAAGCCTCTCTATGACTTGCTGTAGATGCTGGAAATGTTCGGTCACAGACGTAGAATAAATTATGATATCGTCGAGGTAGACGAGACAGATATGAGCACGGAGATCTCTCAAGACAGTCTCCATTAGTCTTTGGAATGTTGCAGGAGCATTTTTCAGTCCAAAAGGCATTACGTTGAAGTGGTACAATCCACGAGATGTGATGAATGCAGTTTTTGACTTGCTCTCTGGATCCATGGGCACTTGCCAATAGCCGCTGTTGAGATCAATCGTAGAGAAGACCACTGATCCAGAGAGTGATTCAAGGATCTCGTTGATGTTGGGTAGCGGATACGCATCAGTTTCGGTCACAGCATTGACCCGTCTGAAGTCCACACAAAAACGGTGACCTCCATCCTTCTTTGGAGCCAGCACCACTGGGGAGGCCCATCCTGAGTATGATGGTTCGATGATCCCCGCACTTAGCATATCTTTCAGTTGTTCCTCCACAATGGCTTGCTTTCCCGGAGACATCCTGTAAGGCCTTTGTTTGATCGGCACATTGGTGGTGGGGTATATCTTGTGAAGTAGCACATCCGTTCTCCCCGCCTCATTTGTGCACATTTTGGGGTTCGACTCAAGAATTACTCTTAACTGCTCCTTTTCATCATCTTGCAGTTGAGCTTGTGTGACAGCATTGTGGATATAATCCTTCGCATCCAGGCGTACTGGTTCCATCATCAACACAGGAGGAGGAAGAGCACTTATCAGGCATAATTTCCTTGTGTAGTGTCGTTTCTCCTTCCTAGGACCATTAGCACTACCTGGTTGAAATGGAAAGACTTCTGCAGGGTTAGATTTGAAACTATATTCTCCGTCAGCCACGTTGATTTGCAGCCCACTGAGAGAAATGAAGTTCAACCCCAGGACAACTCCAAAAGCCAGGCCTCTCTGATCCAGCACGACCACTGGTAAGGTGAAGAGTTTCCCGTGAAGGTCGATTTCCAGCTTCCCCCAACCAAGTGGAACTTGTGCCTGTCCATTAGCGAGATACAAAGGTCCATCTTCCCAGGGAGTAAGCTCTTCTTTGGTTCTGTTGAGCTCCGCCCATAGATACTCATGAAGAAGGGTGTAACTTGCACCTGTATCCAAGACAGCCTTTCCCCGCCATGCTCCCAGAGTGATGGGTACCACCAATAGGGTAGGGGGCCCACAAGGAGAACTTTGTTTTGAAGTACTCTGAACCGGAGAGAGGTTCTCCACGGATGGTTGTGCTGACTTGTCACGTCGTTTTGAGGTGACAGCTGTGGACACCAAGCTGTTACTTGGGTGTTGACCTTTCGGCGCAGAATATGTTTTTTGTTGTCGATTGAAGGGTTTGGAGTGGTCAGGAGGTTTATATTGGGGACAAAAGCCAGGAGGATGTTGTCCTTTACATCTCCAACACATCACAGGCGGTCCATCCTGGACTCGATTTGGAACGCTGGGCGTCCTATTCTGAGTTTGAGGAGCTCTTAGGTTGGCCCTCTTGTCATACTCAAGTTGGAGCTTGTGATCCCTTTCAAGTTGGATTCCCAGACGCACCAACTCCTCGGTGGTCTGAACTCGCCCTCGGAGTTGACTTGCAAGATACGGTTTGATGTTTTTAAAAATCATTTTTACTATGAGCTCTTCAGTGAGAGAGGGTTTCCACTTTTTACAAAGAGCCCTATAAGAGAAAGCGAAGTCTCTTATAGTTTCCTTCTCTCCTTGGATTTTTTTTCTGATTCGGTCTGCTAACTCATCTTCATAATTAGATAAGCAGACATAAAAGCAGTTTCAAATTGGCACCATGTAGTTACAGAGGATCTGGCAATCTCCCACCAGTCACAAGCTGTACCATGAAGCACAGTTCTGAATGTTGCCAGGAGATCCCAGTCAGATAAGGGCTGTAGAGCCAGAAAATCATGGCATTTGGTCAGATAATTCAGTGGATCAGGGTCATCATCCAGCTTTCCATAGGTTGGAAAAGACAGCTTGATACTCTTGGTGATGACTGATCTTGTAGATAATGTGGTTGGAGCAGTGGTTGTGGTTGTTACCGTGGTTGGTACAGTACTTGAGCTGGCTGTTGCCAGCGGAGAAACTGTACTGAATGCTGAAGGTTGTGCGAAAATGGAGCCTGTAGGCAATCCCTGATGGTTTGGGGGATGAAACAGTGAGGCGGGAGGAATGTTAGTGAGTTTTAGTTCGAGAGCATTGTGGTATAATATAATGTCCTCATGTAAATATATTCCCCTCCCCTGTGCCCCCCCCCCTCTCTGTGGAATAAGACATTCCTGTGCCCCTCTCCCCAAACCTGTACCCCCCCCCCCCATTTGACCTATCAAATGGGACCACATCCCCCCCTTGTTAACTATATAAGTCTCCTCCCGAGATCAATCCAGGTCTTTTCACCTGGGTCATTTCAGCTGATCACCTGGGGGAAGCCCTCAGCCATTCTCTCTATGTATTCTATCTGTTTGGTTAATAAACCTTGATATTATCCAAACCTCGGTTGACTGAGAACATTCTTCATCAGGATATCCACAAATATCCCACAATTGGCGTCTATGAACTTGTGACGGACCTTTTTGCGTCCTCCCGGCGTGCTGTATTGTTTCAGCTATACAGAGAAAAGTGAGTATAATAGACTGGTCGACCAAAAATGTATGGCAAGGAATTAAAACCTCCCCGCTTTTCTCTGTGCCAGGTGAATATTACAGAATGTTGTCAAATATTGAGATCATGGCTGAGTAAGAATAACGTGTATTAATATATCTGATCTGTATTGAGAATCGTACCGGGGAAACGCGTGTACCTGGGTCCTTATCTGGACAGATGTTCTGAGAGGATGGGTTGTTAGTGCTATTCCCGGATTTGAGCTGTTGCCAAACCGAAAGTTAGGGCACAATAAAGGTTGTTGGATTGCTAACCCAAGTCTAGCTGATGCAGACTAAAATATAGGCAACAAGGCACTCTGTTAAAAACGTTCTGTGATTCCTCTGCAAAGAGGCGGGAAGTTAGGACCGAGAAGCTGATGGAATCATAATTAGAATTACCAGAGTAACGTCATAATATTCATTGTTTCAACCTCAAACTAAGCCCACAAAATCTTCCATTCCTGAAAACGATGTATTCGGATTAAGTTAAAGGGGAACTATCTTATAAATGGCCTTTTTGAGTGTTTAGCATTGTTTCCTAGCTATGTGAACTTATATTAATATGATCTATGTCTCAAAATTCTCATATTGGCGCATTCTTCCAATTCTCCTCTCACAATATTCACCCTCACTGAACTGAGTCGTTTGAAAATGTGCCTATATGTGATGTCATATAGTCACTGCTGCATGTTAATGTTCAAGAGGCGGCGCAGCCACACAGTGGTTTAGGAGCCCAGGCTCAAAACAGCTCGAAATCTTGAGGTAGAAAAATGCTGTTTTTGAGGACTTGATTAGAAATACAAAACAATGAATAAAAAAAATATATATATTACAGAGGTGTTCCATAGACTCACAGGAATTGTGTAAAAGTGCCCAAATAGTGAAAGAAATAGTAAAATAGTTCCCCTTTAACCAATTGATCATACAGATAGCGGGAAGATGATTACGCGATGTCCTAGTAGTACATGATTACGCGATGTCCCGGGAGTACGCGAATGTACATTAGACGGGACATTAGTCGCGGAAAGTACATTAAACGGGACGTTAGTCGCGGGTTAAGAGACCGAGAGTATGATTAAACGGTATATTCACATCTAATATATCGCTGGTAAATTTCGAAGTCAGGTTCGGTCGTTATGATTTTAATAACGATGTATAGTTAAACCAAGGGTATAAATGCCTTGTCGCAGCAGAGTGCTGGTCGACTAAACGAACAGCGATCCAATACAGTCAGATATACACACACGTTAACTTATATGTATTAATGTTTATTTGTCTGTTTAAAGTCTTGTTTGTATGTGCACAGTATGCCGACTGATATCGCGCCGAGCATTGAGAGACGAGTTAACATTATGGGAATAACATTGGGGTACAACTCGCGCGACATGCAACGTCCGGCTGGAAATTATAGTTTTATCGTTTCTATTTGTTTCCATTTCACATATGCACAAGTGACGTTCATTCGGTTACAAAACGCTGGTTTTAGGTAAATTCCAGGCTATTGCGAGCTCGCGGAACTAGTACTGCATGGATTGCAAAGCGTTATTTCCGAGGCGAATGGGAATGCACGAACGTCGCTTGGAGCGATGACGTCACGCTATGCGCGCCGTGGAGTTATGGTTTTGTTTTGAGCCTATCCATGGGCGAACGTAAAGTTTGGTGTGCCCGAGGCCGAGCGTGCGTAAAATCCACGTGTAGTATATGTTTTATTTGTATATGTATGTGCGCGCTGCTATTGGAAAGTGTTGAGTTGCTGTGGCGAGATGCAGAAGAGTGTTTCCAGGGTTGCATTATCCCAGACCACCGGAGAAACGAGCAGTGCATTGACAACACGTAACGTGCTACAGCCTCAGGAACCACTATTCGATTAAAGATACACATGGGCACAAAAGGGGGTCAGTTAATATGGTTATTCAATAACTAAACTGAACTGTGAGGATCCAACGTGAACACGGCAGCGTTTTCCGATGAGTATGAAACAAACTTATGACGCATGACATAACCATCCTTTCATTTGCAGAAATTACAGCTATCCCATATCGCTTGAGTGATTGTTTTTCAATACTGTACACGTTATAAGTCACAGAAAGCTACACTCAATGCCTGTTTCAGATGTGTAAATGTATCTGTGGGCGCGCAGGCAGGCTCGCTCCTCATAAATAGGTTTCTATATCTTATAAATGTGCACAAGGCTAGTAATAAGGAAAACATGCTATGTTTATTCAACAAATCATTTCTATTTTAATAAAACAGTGTATGTTTTAATTCCCACATTTTGATACGGGGTACCATAGAAAATCATGCATCATAAACTGAACACAACACAATTTATGAGTAACACACTTACTTCCAGTATAAGATGAAGACTAGATGATGTGTGTTTGAACTCAAAATCAAAGAAAACACACTCAAAAATGGTCTTAGAGGAGTGGGAAAATTAACATGTTTTTTGTGTTTACAGGAGAGGCAGACTGAGTTAACTCTAAATTGAATTACAAAGCAGTGTTTAAACACTCACTCAAACCAGCTGAGGACGATGTGGAGTTGAAAGACAATGCAAATGCCTAGAGAGGACTCTGACCACACCTATAGAGACTCAACTTAGTATCTCCACTATACTTAGTATAGTAGAAAGTATCGCTTTAGATGCAGATTTTCTCTTTGTTACCACGAGACTCAACCGAAAATGGTGTGGAGTTGAGAGACAATCGATTGACCATTTAAAACAAATCTGCATCCAAACACCCACATGTAAATTTCTTTTACAGGAACGAAGACGATAACAGACGCTATTCAGAGTGGGCACTTGAAACCCACAGGGTATGGCGTGAGGGAGACAAAGCAATGCAAATGCCTGCACTCTGACCACAGGCTTGGTGGACTCACCTGACAATGGATAACAATTGATGGAACCACTTAATTAACATGAATCAGACACAAGTGAGGATGTTGCAGTCATGAAAATCTACCTAATTCCCATACTAACAATAACTAACCAGTTGTTTTCATCATCTCTTTTCAAGAGGCACACGAATTAGAGATATGAATTCTGAATAAAACCAGACAAAGTAGAAGTGCCCGAGATGAAAGATTAATGATGAAAACAACGTCACTTGCAATCTCCTCCTTCTATTCTCTGCTTATAACCAATAACATGACTCTTCTTTTCCATGACTGCAAATATCAACCACCAAAATTGGAGCAGAATTATCTAAATGTACAAGGTATACACGTACATTGATCATTTAGCTGACACTTTTATCCAAAAGCGACTCACAGGTTCTGTATGACAGGACATCAAAAAGGGCACAACTCTATCAGCTGAGTAACAATGTTCATCAAAGTGTTGAGTGCTACAGTGTAGGTTAGTTTATTAGGACAAGTGCATGACAGTAAGGTTAGTTAGGGTTAGATTTAATTATATCAGTTGGAAGCAGGATAATCAATTTACACAATGATTATCAAAATGCACAAGGTATATTAGAGGTAATTAAATTAATGCTACTTAAGAGTAGACGAGAAAATTAATGGATGTATTTCATGCAAAATTAACTGGCTGCCTAGAATTTATGTTTTTCCCCATGCTAAATTATGACGAGCCACACTGAGACGTGAAGAACAACCGAGAAGTCATGGTGAGGTAAGTATCTTGAAGAAGCACACCATCGTATGCGGCCTGAGGTAAGGTCAACTTCAATTTGACATCACAGATTATAAAGATAAAAAGAAATGTTTCTGATTCCATGCAAAGATCGGATCCAAACGATATCAAATGCATGATGATATTACACAATGAATTGAATTAATCCCAAAATGATTTTCCTCTTTAGCAGAAAGGCGTTGAATCATTTATGTGAGGAGGTTTTCTAAGGCAATTTTATCATCCTCAGATCATATTGGTGAGAGGACACGACAAGTGAGAAGGAGTGAGACGACGCGTGACCTGAACCACGAACGACGGCAGGACCAGGTAGAGAGGAACACAACCCAGCGACCTGAGCGACCCACGACAACATAGGACCACCAGGGACGCCGCCAAGGAGCTGCGGACACAACCAGGACGACGACAGCAACCGTGGGAGAGCCGCCATCCAACCCAGCCACACAACACAGACGTCCCCAAAGGAAGGGGAGCAGAGACAGAAAGGACGACATGCAGCCTCACCCCGGCGGCCCGCGGCAGACCATCTACAGAAGGGAACCAGAGCCCTGACCATCAAGATGGATTCCGATGACAAGATCACCATCCGTGTGAGAGAGAGCGTCCTACTGACTAGCCACTACACCGGCGGGCCCTTGCCCTCCATCAAGTGGTACCACAATGACGAGGAGAGGACAGCGAAACCAGCACAACACATTCAAAAACGCCCTGACCACCATGTCTCTGGGCCTGAGGGGGGCCAAGCGTGAGCACATTGACGGATGTGTGGTGGTGATGGAGAGCAGCGCAGGCTCCAGGAAAAGAGTCTGCAAGACCACTATAGTTGACCGCCACACTGCTACAGGTGACCCTTGACAGGGAATGAACGGCGACCAGTGAATGTTCCCGACTGCATCGTCAAGAAGAGACATCATCAGAGACCTGTGGAACAAGATACTTCTGAACACACATTGCCCACATTGTTATGTATGTATTTAATTTTTACTGTGTTACTGTTTGGCCCTGCCACACGACAGACCGAGAACAGATGATCAACACTTCACAGCAACTGTCAGATTCACAAACAAGAACTGTTTCACAGAGTTCATATGTATCTGGAAAATTATTGACTAGGAATATGATGAAATACAATCAGTAAGATTGCATTAACCAATTTTATAATGGCAATGAGAAATGATCACAGAGTCACATTGCAAAATGGTATTGTTAAACAGGGCAGAACCAGTTGGGTTGTTCCAAGACACCAAGTTTGTTTTGACCATTGATAGTATGCACCACAGAACAATGCATAACGATTATCATAATCACCTTTTATATCAGTTTTATTAACCACTAGGTTAACGGTTGTTAAAATGTTTTTGTACACATTAGCCATTAGGTTAATGCTTATGTGTAAATCCTATTCCTAATAATTATGCACACGATTTTGTGTTTTCACCCTGTGCACTCTGACCACACAGAGACAGTGCTCACATGTATTTAATAGGTTTATTACTATGCCTGTATGCACAACCATGACATTAGCTCCCCTGAGTCACGACATGAGCGACTGAAGGTATGCCAAGATATGTGCACAGATATAGCCTCTAATGATTATGTTGTTTGTTGTTTGATATCAGAGTTGAGGACCAATCATTGATATAGGTATTTTGAAAAGGGTGATATCTATCCCCACATCTCTGATATCAAAATAACACAGAACGCAGTCCAGTCGATCATGTCATGAATCATGTATATAAATAATAGCATTTTAAACTGTTATGCTAACCAACAGATCACATTGGCCAACATTTTCTATTTTATTCATTATCTGATAACCGATGGATTACATCGATCCCATTCTTTTACCATACCTATTCACTTTTACCTGTTCCAAACAATCCTGGTATATTATACATAAATCTCACCCACATTATAAGAGAGAAAAGTGAGTATTGTGGTATAATATAATGTCCTCATGTAAATATATTCCCCTCCCCTGTGCCCCCCCCCCCCCCTCTCTGTGGAATAAGACATTCCTGTGCCCCTCTCCCCAAACCTGTACCCCCCCCCCATTTGACCTATCAAATGGGACCACATCCCCCCCTTGTTAACTATATAAGTCTCCTCCCGAGATCAATCCAGGTCTTTTCACCTGGATCATTTCAGCTGATCACCTGGGGGAAGCCCTCAGCCATTCTCTCTATGTATTCTATCTGTTTGGTTAATAAACCTTGATATTATCCAAACCTCGGTTGACTGAGAACATTCTTCATCAGGATATCCACAAATATCCCACAGCATCCAGTTTCATTTCCATGTAGAGAACTTTGCTCTCGTGGCTATCTGATTGCTCCTTCATCTTTACTCTTATCTCCTCCAGTTGGCAGTTTACCCGAGTCACCTGTGTAATACAGTAGTCCACTCCTTTGGATAACCTATCCACTCCTTCCTGTGTGGCTTGTTTCACCTCTTTGATTTCCTTCTGAACTTCTACTTGGGACTGTTCCACCATGAAATTAATCTGCTGGGTGAGGGTTTGTTCAGATGCTTGATTCTCATCAGTTATTATGATTTTGGTGGTTTTGGCCAGATTACCCATGTCTTTCAACACATTATCTTGGAGGGTGACGATGCATGTCTTGAGATTATTATAGTTTGCAACTGACTGATTTCCAATAGCTTGGAGTCTTGTGTCAGAGCGGTTATTGAAGTCCTGCACATATTTGGTCAATTGTTGCATTGTCAATTTCTGCTGATCCATTGTCTGACACAACTGTAACCAATTTCCCTGAGTTTGGTAAGCCAGTTGGTTCAAATCCCTTGCCGGGGTAGCCATGACTCCTGGTAAGCCAATTTGGGACAAGGCGTCGGCGTTTGGGGGAGACATGGAGTCCGAAGAGGCAGCCTTGTGTTCTCCAGAGTCAGTTGAGAATTGTCCAGGTTGCAGAAGAACATTGGTTTCCTCTGTTCCTGTTAGCGAAGCAGGGTCCGTTTGGAGGTTGATTAGTAATGGTTCCTGAAAATGCACACCATCTTTAGGCTTTGTTGTCGGGAAATGCATTGGAGACTCCTCGCCCCTTAGACGTTGACAATTCTCAAATCTCATTTGTATAATACCCCTTTGGTCAGGTCTCTCAGTATCAGACTTTAAGGGAGTATCAACATCTGGAGGGTCTGGTCCCTTTAGATCCAACTCTAGACCTTCTGTTTTTGTGTCTAGGTCTGGTGGGTTTGGAGGCGGTTTGCTTGGTGCAGGTGCAGCACCAACGCCATTAGACATTGTGAAATCAGTGGGTGGAATGTGCTTTATGTAAGGTTATAAACAAAAATCAATTATTTAGAGCAGCACACAGCACATTAATGAACCCACATAGCAGAGCAATGCTTCAAACCTTCACAATATAATTTTTTTTCACTTTTCAAAAAGTCGTCAACTGCACCTTTAACCAAAGTAGCGTAATGCACCTTTAAACAAAATAGCATAATGCACCTTTAAACAAAATAGCGTAATATACCTTTAAAAAAAATAGTGTAATGCACCTTTAAAAAAAATAGCGTAATGCACCTTTAAAGAAAATAGTGTAATGCACCTTTAACACCTTTAACACACGCGGAGGCCTGGCACGGGGACAGGGGCCCGACGGCGGGGGCCTGGCACGGGGACAGGGGCCCGACGGCGGAGGCCTGGCACGGGGACAGGGGCCCGACAGCGGGGGCCGGGCACGGAGATCCTCCTCCCGTCCCTACACCGAGTAGGGCTCTGCTGCTCAGGAAGGAATCCTCCTCCTCGGATGCTGCAGACGGGCAGCGCAGAACAAAGGGGGTCCCAGGGGAACGGGATGGGAACAAGCCATCCTCGCGTGGAATACTAGGGAGCGACGACGAGCCTGGGTCCAAGGGGAACGGGATGGGAACAAGCCATCCTCCCGTGGAATACTAGGGAGCGACGACAAGCCTGGGTCCAAGGGGAACGGGATGGGCACACGCCGTCCTCCCGTGGAATACTAGGAAGCGACGACGAGCCTCACCCCAGGAACGAGGATCCAAAGAGAGGCCTATAGCTCCGCCATAAGACTGTACCACATAAAGGTAGACAAACAATCTAATAAATAGTAGGCCTAGACTACTGAGCAAGCTAAATCATAGGTTAGTTTGCTAAAATGTAACAATCAATTACCTTTTCATAAATTCAAAAAACACTCAAGAGTCATGCTCAATTCAAAATCAAAATGTCCATGTATTGGATTCAAGTCAAAATCATAAGCAAACATTTCATAAAACAAACAATTCATTTTCAGTCCAGCCTGTGATTAAACTCCCATAAACCAGTCAGGTCACTCAGTTCAGTTCAGTTCGTGAACATGTATATGCGTTTGTCAATAGTTCAGACTTTCAATAGTTTGTGATGACCGCAACGCAAATGAGCGAATGAATGAAAAATAGAAAGTCGCAAAAGAAAAGATGTGTGTGCGTGTGATGCATGTGCAGGGGGAAGAGAGGGGCGTTTGGCTTGGGGGCTGATGCGAGTGCAGGGGGGAGAGAGGGGCGTTTGGCTTGGGGCTGATGCGAGTGCAGGGGGGAGAGAGGGGCGTTTGGGCTTGTGGGCGTTTTGGTTAGGGCTGGAGAGGACCGTGAGGTGTCGGCTATGTGTAGCCCCTGTAGGAAGCTTGGAGAGGGGAATGTTGGAGTCGGAGACGCTTGCGTCACAGCCTCGGAACAGGGCAAACAAACACAGTGCAGCGTGTAGCCTACCACACCGAAGTTCGCGTTGGGTGAAGAAGATGATCAGGTAGATGTCCGGACTAATCCACGTTGGTCATCCCGTGCCAGGTAAGGTTTACTTGCGTGTTTTCAACATCATCTAATACGGTTCACTTTCTCACTGTTCTTTATATCGGCTGCACGTCTTCCTTCATTGAAACAAACATCCGAACTCGCCGCTCTCACTTCCGCGTCATGTCTCTTCTCCTATCCGCTATCAGAGCCCATATGAGCGCATCCGTAATTGACAGCCATAAAGGGACAGGCGCACTTTTACCAGGCAGGTTAAAGCCGCTCTGTTACAGGTTTCAGCAGTCAAAAATAATACTTTCCATATTTCAAAAAGAGTCTTAGCTCTGATAGGCATACAGCCAATGTCTACTGGTTGTGACTCTCCATCAGGGTCATCAGGACTGTCTGCGGTAAGTCGGTAAGGAGGTTTCAGCCATTCTTTCCCAGGTTTCCCTGCTTCGTCTCCTCTTGTAGTTTTTTCTCTTGGAAACTGGCATAATCTAAAGTGTTTGGCCATCACCGGCCCCGGTAACACCATGGGATTCCATAGAAACCATTCCACTGCCGATTGTCATACTTGCTTCAACCGTCTTTTGTCCTTCATCCTCTTCATCTTCATCAGATAGATTATATAATTGATCTTTCATTTTTCCATTGTCATGGTGTTCAATTGAACATGCCTCCTTTTCTTGACCATGTGTTTGTTCGTCTGAATTCAAGACTTGGAAATGATCTTCTTTAGGCATCTCCTCATCTTTGCCTCCCATGTCTTTAAGAAATGTGTCTATCACTTGATAAGCTTCTTCAGGTAGTTGCTTTTCCATTTATTTGTCATCGCTGACCGGTTGGTTGTCCTTTGCATCCACTTCAGTCAAGTCTTCAACACTGACCAAGACCTGGAAAGAATCCAACATATCCATCGGATGGTCGCTCTTACTTTCTTTATCCTCATCCTCATCATCCTCATCCTCTGGTTCATTCTGAGGAACTCTCCGGGATGGACCCAGCAGGCCACTCCCCATCAACCACTCCCTGGAGGGAACATAAAGTGGGATTGAATAGTCATCGTCGTCCCCATCTTCATCGTCCTCCTCCTCCTCATCATCATCTTCGATGTCCTCTTGAGGCACAGTCAGAACTGCATTTTGGGTCAACAGGCTGTCATCTTGGGCACTTTCTGTTTTATCAATGATTACATCAGACTTTAAGATGCAATTATTTATCAACCACTCACTGGAGGGGACATAAAATGCGATCAAATCGTTGTCCTCTTCTTCATCCTCCTCATCACCGTCCTCGTCTTTGTCTTCATTCTGAGGAACCCTCTGGGAAGGATCCAGCAGGTGGCTCTTCATCATCCACTCCCTGGAGGGGACATAAATGGGGATCGACTCGTCCTCCTCATCTTCATCTTCCTCCTCAATCAGGCCACATTTCATCAACCACTCCCTGGAGGGGACATAAATGGGAATCGAATCGTCATCCTCTTCTTCATTATTGTCCTCTTCCTTATTATCCTCACCGTCGTCGTTCCCTTCATTCTGAGGAACTCTCTGGGAAGGATCCAGCAGGTGGCTCTTCATCATCCACTCATCATCCTCATCTTCATCTTCATCCTCGCTGCCCTCTTCTTCATCGCTGTCTTCTTCAGCGCCCCCATCACCATTGTCCTCTCCTTCATCGCTGTCCTTTCCTCTGGACTCCGACCACGACTTGCGAAATTCAAGGGGGAGTTTACGTATTTTGTGCTCGCACTCCTTGGAGCTGAAATCAACACAGTGATTAATAAAAACATTATTATAATATTCATTGGCCGGTTCAATGCTGCGCCTCTCAGTCAAGACTCTTATCGATGATGCTTGCTTGGCTGCTTGCTTGGCTTGTCTGTTTTCCAATTCCAATGTTTCATATTTCAAATATATTTGTTGTTTCTCAAGCCCTTGTTTTTTCTTTAAATTGGCAAGGGCAGTTTCATATTTCAAATCTCTTTGTCGTTTCTCAAGCTCTTGCTTTTTCTTTAAATTGGCAAGGCGTACCATTAAGCTTGCCTTTTCAGCTTCAGCCTCTCTTAGCATATATTTGCTGGTTTGCCTCTTGGCTTCAGGCATTTTGTTTATTCTTTTTATTTATCCTTTGTAGTTTGAACGTTGCATTCACTTAAAAATAAACTAAAAATGTTCACCGATGTAGGCCTATATGGAACTAGGAATTTATTGCCACACATCCGCAATGTCCAAGCGAACAATTTCGTTTCCACACGTCCAGACAACATTAATGCAATGGTTCAACATAATACGGCATCCAATCCGTTCCATTTAATACGGCTTCCAGTCCGTTCCATAATCCACAATATCACAATTAATTAGTCTGATGTTAGGATCCTCCTCATGGCATTCGCACGGAACCGCAACAATGTAGCAATGTGACAATGTTTCGACTCACTTTTCCATTTGCAATTACAGCATAGCGTCCAAACTATTTCATCTTCACGGAAGGCTTTTATAGCTCTTCACGCTACTATCCATTGCAATTTCAGGTAATCCAATAACAGAGGTTTCAAATCTTCTTACCTCTCGTTTTCTTTTGTGAGGAAAGTTGTCCTAAAGTTTATACTCACATCCTTTTTATCATGTTTCATGAGGGAAGTCTCAAACTTTGTAGTGGCCGCTTGTCGCTCCCCAATGAATCGACAAGCGTCACGATGCACCTACCAGATATTTCCTATACTCAGCAAGTTGTGGATGATGAATGAGTTGAATGTCCAAGTTGCAGCCGATGTATTTTGCAGGGTTTTATTGTCCAAAGGAAAGATGAATGATGATGAAGTTGAACAGAACAGTTGTCAATTGTTTGTTACAGATAAGCAGTTTCAACAGTGAAAGCAGGTTTGAGAGTGAATCCTTGCAGGTGCATGCAATGGCAGTAATCAGCTAGGTTACTTATAGAGGTGGGGCTATAATGGATGTGGAGTGCCCCCTAGTGTTTAAACAATGTAAATTCTAATATTCTAACAATATAAATCCACCAAGTCGGTTTTGGCTTCTACACTTGGCCTCATCAAAGGAAATGATGAGACCTCATACAGGAGGGAGGTTGAGCGACTAGTGGAGTGGTGCGATGGTCATAACCTTGCTCTCAACCCCACGAAGACCAAGGAAATGATCATTGATTTCCGCAGGACTGGTGACCTCAGCCACTCTCCACTCCTCATTGGAAATGAGGAGGTGGAGAGGGTTTCAAAATGTAAGTTTCTGGGCGTGACGATGTCTGATGACCTGTCCTGGGGGATCAACATTACCTCTGCTGTGGGGAAAGCACAGCAACGCCTCTTCTCTCTGCGGAAGCTTAAATGGGCTAAACTCCCACAGGGACTGATGGCCAACTTCTACCACTGCGCAGTAGAGAGTGTGCTCACGTACGGACTACTGGTGTGGTTTTCCAGCTGCACCAGGGCAGAGAAGGAGGCCCTCCACAGAGTGGTCAAGGCTGCAAGGAGGATCACTGGAGCTAGCCTCCCAGATATCTCCACAGTCTTCACCTCCCGCTGCCTACGTCATGTGAATAACATCTTACAGGACCAGTACCACCCAGCACACCATCTTTTTCAACTGCTGCCCTCTGGTCGAAGGTATAGATCCATCCAGTCCGGAACTAGCAGACTGACCAACAGCCTCTATCCACGGGCTGTCAGGCTGCTCAACGATCAACATCAACTTGCCGCCCTGCACCCCCCCGGTGACATAACTCCCACTTCTCCATTACAACAATAACTGTGAACCGGACTTGCATTGCATTGCATACACTATCTCATCCATTGCAAGTCAACGCACCCCCCCTCCACATCCATTAACTCACTGGACTGTCACTGTAATATTTATTTATTTGCACTAGCACTATTGCACTTGGGACATTGATGGTATATTATTATTATTGAGGACATTGGGACATTGATACTATATTATTATATTATTATTATTGACATTATTATTTCAATTTCAACCTGATTCAATTGGATCTTTGTTTCCATATGAAGTATCATAAAATGTATCATATGAAATGTATAATTTATTAAATGTATCATAAATATATTAACATTATAGAACATTACCTCAAGTGACTTTACTTTGCAGTAACATTGAATTTGTAAACATGCTTCTCACCACTGATAATGGGCTTTGGACTGAAGACTTCATTTTGTCAATGTTTAATTTTCTTTCATTTAGGACACCTCATACATTTACTGATGTAACTCCCTGACCATGCATGCTATATTTACACATGTGGTATTGCTGGATTCAGCACAACCATACCTTTCCGAAAAAGCCCTCATCTGTGTTTCTATGACAAGTCATGGCAGAGCTACTACAAAGTAAATGAGAACATTCTGCATAGATATGAATTTTTTACATCTCCGCTTATTTTAACACATTCTCTGCCACCACTTTGATCATCCTAAACCATTCTCTGCCAGTACTGTAAGTCTATGGAGATGTTCACCTTCTTTGCAGGGCTATAACTTTTTAAATTGTATTGCTAAATTGACATTACTATGGCCCATTCAACATCGATTAGCTATCGTTCAGGATGTAGGAACGTTTTACTTTTTCATTCACACATTCATACGAAAATACCATCTAGAGCAGGGGTGGCCAACCCGCGGCTCGCGAGCCGCATGCGGCTCTTTGCCCGTCAATGTGCGGCTCTTCCACCCATAACATTTTTTTTTTTTAATATTAATTTTTTTTTATTTTTTTTTTATTTTTTTTATTTTTTTTTTATGTCACTCATTCCATAAGGACGTAGAATAAACATTTACAATTTTTTTTTAAATGGTCCATTTGCATGTTCTTGGTATCTGAATCTAGGGACATATATGGATCAGTGTCAGAAATAGTGTGTCTGTTACTAGGCTTGAGAAAATTGTAATGAACCAAAGGAGAATATCAATTCTATTTAAAAAAAAAATTATCTTTGACTGTGAATAACACTATGCTAAAATTCACCAGACCTGAAAAATCTAAGCAAATGAATAAAGGGAAGATGATTAAACAGAAGGTTTTGTAGATACAGTACTGAATTCTGCCATCTTTTTTATAATGTAAATTTCTCCACCATTTTTCATCATAATGCAACACCGTTTTTTGCAAGACGTTCACAGAAAGGTAGAGAAACTAACTGCGTTCTGTTTTATGGCAATAACGTTCAGGTTTGTGGGAGATAATCCAAAAAAATAAGAGAAATTAAAAAGTAAATCCAGAAGTCAGATGATTGACAGGGGCTGGTGTGAGCTGGGTAGGGTAGTTTTTCGAAATTTGAAAGCCCTGAGTCTCTTCCTTCAAAAGACTACACTCACTTTTGGCTGTGCCACTTCCTCCTGTCAATATGCGCCGGTTTCCGACTCAATGCCCTGAGATTTCTATAATCTTATATTTCACTAATAACAGTTAAAATAATTGGTAAACAAACGTAATGCTGAAAATATACACTTTTACTGTATATCTCGGGCTTAAGAGGTTAACCCTGTGAGGCCCAAATTAAAAAGAAATTAGCAACTTCAGAGGCCAGAGGGTGGGACATATAAACACATTTACTATAAAATAGCATTGTGAGGCTGAACAACAGGACCAATTGACTATACATGTGCTTAAAGGGGAACTATCTTATAAATGGCCTTTTTCAGTGTTTACCATTGTTTCTTAGCTATGTGGACTTATATTAATAGGATATATGTCTCTAATTCTCATATTGGCGCATTCTTCCAATTCTCCTCTCACAATATTCACCCTCACTGAACTGAGTCATCTGAAAATGTGCATATCTGTGATGTCAGAGATTTCTCAGCTGCATAATAATGTGGCAGTTGATGTGGCAGTTGGCACCAGGCCACACAGTGGTTGGCGCCCAGCCTCAAAACGGCTTAAGATCTTGAGGTAGAAAAATGCGGTTTTTAGTACTTGATTAGAAATACAAAACAATGCATTTTTTTTTGAAAAAAACCTAGGTGTTCCATAGACTCACAGGAATTGTGTAAAAGTGCCCAAATAGTGAACGAAATAGTAAAATAGTTCCCCTTTAAAATTGTTTAAATAAACATTATTTTTTTAAATGGCTAAAAGTGATTTTGTAATTTTGCAACGTGGGTCTCACAGGGTACTTTTAACCCTGTGAGGCCCAAATAAAAAAGACATTAGCAACTTCAGAGGCCAGAGGGTGAGACCTATAAACACATGATTGGGTGCCGTGACTGAAAAAGAAAGGTTGAGAAACGCTATATGGTGTGGCTCTTTGTGGTACCACAGTCATTTTTGTGGCTCTTAGTCTCTGACTGGTTGGCCACCCCTGATCTAGAGTATAAATATGTTTTTATCGTTTTCTGCAGTATTTCCTAGAATGTGAGATATAGACATAAATGCATATATTAGATTATCAAATGCGTTTGATACCGATCAACATTATATTAAAAATTTCAACTGTACATGGTCCTAAACGTTATGACTGATCATCCGCGGGTGAACGGAGGGGGGGGGGGGGGTCATTTATAATTCCGTGACCGACGTTAAATGATTTATGTAGTATGGGTGATATATAGATCAGAGCAGTTTGTATCGAAAATGATAAAGAAAAACGCTGAAACTCACATCAGTCTCCTCGTACCGTTGGGCGATGAGAGTGGAGCAAACAGATCCCAGTTATGTGGATTATTGAGTTATGGCAACAGATCCATATCCACGGTGTGTGTATTGAGTCCCGCGACAATAAACAAGTGGCCGGACGGAATAGGCAGACGCACCGGGATCACAAAAGATCCACTTCCGGTTGCAACTCGCCGATCAGCCACCAGGTGGCAGTATTGAAGCGTTGCAGAGTTGTGATGGCTCCCGCAGCATATGACAAGGCTCTGTGAGTGAAATATGAATACCATGACGAAAATATGAAATATGAACTTGAAACACGTCGTACGCCGTTATTGGCAGAATTCGCATGAACTTGAAACCCGTCGTACGACGTGATTGGTGGGAAAAGTGTTAAGTATGTGTACATAGGTATATATTTCCTACATGTGTAACCTTAATGGTTGAATATAGAAACTGCGCCACTCTCTGTTAAGTAGGGTTGGGCACCGAAAACCGGTTCTAATAGGAACCGGTTCCTAACTTCCGGTTCTGGAACCAGAAGTAACATATTTGCATTTTGATTGTTAATTTCGATTCTTAAATTTTTTACATTTTTTTTTACTTTGTTAATTAATACCCTAGTTACAGTACAGCAATCAAATGAAACTCTATCAAGTCAACTGAAAATGTGAATAGTATGAAAAAAAGATTCTCCTGCGAAATAAGCTGTGACCTGTTTTGACCTGCACCTCAAAGAATCGGAATCGAGAATCGTTTAGAACAGGAATCGATATGGATAATCGGAATCGGAACAGGAATCGTTCAAATCCAAACGATGCCCAACCCTACTGTTAAGGGGAGAGACCCTCATTCATTGTTACACATTTATGTTGTGTAAGCTGTACCGGCTCCGCCACTAGCGGGGGCGACTAGCACGTCCGACCATGACTCCATTTACCTGATACCTGCGTACAGACAGATCACGTGACACCGTCGTGTCACGTGAGGCAAAAAAATTGTCCGACCAATCAGAGGCCACGCTGCAGGATGCTCTCGAGGACGTAGACTGGGGGATGTTTCAAGGAAGTGCCAGTAACGTCAACGAGTTCGCAGACACGGTCGTGAGTTTCATAACATCACTTGCCGACAGTATTGTCCCCACAAAGAAGGTGCGGGTGTTCCCAAACCAGAAGCCATGGGTGGACAGTACTATCAGAGCAGCCCTGAAATCTCGCACCACTGCCTACAACCTGGGCAGAGAGTCAGGTAACATGGAGGAGTATAAGGCTACAGTATATACTCTGCGCAGGGCTGTTAAACTTGCAAAACGGACGTATGCTGACAAAATGGAGACACAAATGGCACAGAATGACACTAGAGGCTTATGGCGGGGACTGAGGACGATAACTGACTACAAAGTCAGCGCCCCCTCAATGGGAAGCGACGACGCCTCTCTCGCGGACAAACTCAACTCCAGTGATGGGCAAGCTACTTGGAAAATGTAGCAAGCTACACTACAAGTTACTCTCGATTAAATATAGCTCAACTACAATGGAAGCTATCCCCAGATAAATGTAGCAAGCTACACTACAAGAACATGTCAAAAATAGCTAGCTACATCGGCACTATTTTTTTTTTTTTTTTAACTTCATGATCAAGTTTCCATCAAACAAATAGACAGGCAAAATAAATGCTCAGTTTGATTGTTTATTATAAAACTGAAACAAGCCCTCGGTCTGGCTTTTTGTGTCATCCTTTTAACATGAACTTGTATTATGTACAACATCCAGGAAGGCAAGTTTAGCTGGGTGCAGCCTCTACAAAAGAAAAGAAAGAGACCATTTGGTTTGATACGTTTTTATAGTATACTTTGTTTACTTTTGATTCAGTAATGGTCTTTTTCTTTTCTATTCTATCTTTATGTATTATTTATCCCTAAACTCAGCATCTTCTGGCTGCCTGATACCCTCTCCTAGCTGAAACCTGCCCACTTTATCAACCAAAAACACACTTCTTCAATATCTGAATTTTAACTAATAATAACTGTCTTACTGCATTTTACTATTATGCTACCATGTCTATACTACCACCAACTATGCTAATATGTCTATACTACTACAGTACAGTATGTACTCAAGAGTATAACACTCAAGCTCGACACTGCTAGACAAACAATACTACTTATCCTTGGCTGCTAGATGTACCACTCCTGCTGACTTGTTGTACACAATTTGTAAGTTGCTTTGAATGAAAGCGTCAGCTAAATGACCAAATGTATTTAAATATGTAACTCACAAAACATTCCATGGCCCCAAAATCATGTGGGGACCCCCCCTGGGGGTCCTGACACACAGGTTGAGAACCACTGCTCTAGGTGATATTTTCCCTCTTAGTGTATGTACTATTTATGGTAGTTTGTTTTTTCTTTTCTCCACCCCCATAATATTGTTCATTTTCTGCCTACAGTGAAACATGTTAGTTAAATCTGTTGACAAAAAGTGCACTGACTTGTGTGCTGTTTGGGAACAGTTGACAATGTTTATGTAAAGCTTTTCATCAGCTTACCTGAATATGTGTTCTCAAGTTAGTGCTGGTGGTGTGGGATGTTGAGAGAAGCTTCGTTTTTGGCGGACACAATAAACACATATGTTGTTGTTATTGACATCATCTTCATCAATGCCATCAGCCCTGGAAACATCGAATCCTTCTGCTATTTCGCGCGGACTAACGGTTCGTTCATTCATTCATGGTCTGTGTTTAGATTTTTTTTACTTCCCGGTTTGCCGAGCTGGAGTGGCATGTCCCGCCCTATCCTGCCTCTGATTGGCCTACCCGTAATGTTTTGGTCTAATCGTGAGTCGTCATACTCATACCTAAACCAACCAACCAATCATAGTGGGTTTTCTCCAATAGCATCCAGCTGCAGGACATAAGAACATGACACTCTCAGGACCGAAGACACTTTTTTTTTGTGTCTGTTTCTCCGGATATGTAGCGTGTAGCGTTTTGCTGACGCTACGGCACTACTTGATTCGAAAACGAGCTGCGCTACAGAGATCGCTACTTGATTCAAGAGTAGCGACGCTACCATCACGCTACTGAAAAATGTAGTTAAGCTATGTAGCGTCGCTACTTGTAGCTAGCTACTGCCCATCACTGCTCAACTCTTTCTACGCTCAGTTTGGTGCAGACAGTGGCGCCACTAGCTCAACGGCTAGTGACGTCACTGGCGCGCCGGCTGTTGTGGAGGGGGGGGGCATCCGCGGGGGGGGGCGGGGATGCTCTCTCATTGTCGGTACACAGTGTGAGAAGAGCATTTATGCAGGTGAACACCAAAAAAGCTGCTGGCCCAGATGGAATAACAGGACGCATACTTCAGTCCTGTGCTAACCAGCTAGCCCCTGTGTTCACCGCCATATTTAATCGATCCCTGGCAGAGTCAGTGGTCCCTGCCTGCTTCAAGATGTCTACCATCATCCCTGTACCGAAGAAAACCTCCCCAACATGTCTCAATGACTACAGACCGGTGGCACTCACCTCTGTGGCCATGACATGTTTTGAGAGGCTGGTTAAGGATCACATTTGTGCCTCCCTCCCCAATGATATGGACCCTATGCAATTTGCATACAGGCCAAACAGGTCCACTGATGATGCGGTCTCCCAAGTACTGCACAGCACCCTCTCTCACCTTGACCGCCAGAAGGGGGGCTATGTGAGACTGTTGTTCATTGACTACAGCTCAGCATTCAACACCATAGTCCCCACCAGACTGGTAGACAAGCTGATCGAGCTGGGTCTGAGCTCCGCTCTGAGCACCTGGATACTGGACTTTCTGAGCGAAAGGCCCCAGGCGGTGAGGGTGGGGGGTCAGACCTCCAACACCATCACCCTGAGCATCGGGTCCCCCCAGGGCTGTGTTCTGAGCCCCCTTCTGTACTCACTATACACACACAACTGTGTGGCCAAGTTCAGCTCCAACTCCATAGTGAAGTTTGCGGACGACACAGTGGTGGTGGGGCTAATCTCGGACAACGACGAGAAGGCCTACCGGGAGGAGGTTGAGGTACTGGAACGCTGGTGCCAGGACAACAGCCTGCTCCTGAACATTGGTAAAACCAAGGAGCTGATCGTGGATTTTAGGAGAGGACAGCAGGAGACACACACACCACTGAGGATAAACGGGGATACCGTGGACAGGGTGAGCAGCTTTAAGTACCTGGGGGTCCACATCTCAGAGGATCTGACATGGACAACACACATAGACTCAGTCGTAAAAAAGGCAAAGCAGCGCCTCTACCACCTGAGACAGTTAAGGAAGTTCAGAGTACCGGGGAAGATACTCCAGTCCTTCTACTCCGGAGCTGTAGAGAGCATCTTGACTGGAAACATCACTGCCTGGTATGGAAACAGCACGGCACAGGACAAGAAGGCCCTACAGAGAGTGGTGTGCTCAGCCGAGCGTACCACGAGTATTGCACTACCACCCCTGCAGGTTCTATACAACAAGAGGTGCAAATCCAGAGCCTGCAGAATAATGAAAGACCCTCACCACCCCAACAACAGCCTGTTCATGCTGCTGAGGTCAGGCAGACGCCTGCGAACACCAGCTACTAGGACAGAGAGACTTCGGCTCAGCTTCTTCCCCCAGGCCATCAGAGCCTTGAACACTGAACTCTCCACACACAAGCACACATGAGCACACACACGACACACACACTGTACACGCTCACACACTAGCAGCCACTTTAACATCAGCAAGCACACACTCATGCTGCACACGCCCACACTTATGGCCACTAAGGAAAGGTCACTTTAAGAATAGTATAACTTGAGATTGTATAATATAGCATGTACATAAAGACCCAGTGCCTCATCCGTAGCTAACAGTGTAGTGCACTACCACAGGACCTAGCATGTCCTACCATGCTCTGTAAATAACTTATGTACATATACCGATATGCCTTACTCTGTTTACTTGTTTTATTGCACAATGTCGTTCTATTGGATTCTATTATATGTTATCACTATTGTATTATGCACATCGTTGCGGGCAAGACCACCCACATTTCATTGTATACTTGTATGCCGTGACAAATAAAACTCTTGACTTGACTTGATGTTCTACTGAGTTCCCAGACCACACAGGGTTTCTAATAAAAGAACAGGCGTACAACAGAGGTTTTTGTATTCCCAAGAGTTGACACTTTATTAAATAAACAAACACTAAAAAGGGATCATACCCAACTGGACCAATCTAGACCACCACTACTAGTAATTAAAAATAATATTGCACACCAACTCAGCACTGCACCTCTATAGAGCACACACATAACACTTCTAATAAATAAGACACATCACTGCACTGCTGGATATAATAAACAATAAAATAAAGCGGTCAGATAGCACAGAGGTACAAAAATGGAAACTAATTAAAACTCTAAAAAAGGAAATTACTTGAGGACGTACAGAGAAATTTAAACGAGGAAAAACAGTGGCTGCCCTACACGCTGTGTCGGTCCAGCCTAGAAATACAAACTATTTTTAACACAATGTAATACGGAATGTGCCACACAAAGGCATCAATTAACAATTAAAATATCACGCCCACCTCAAGCTCCCAATTGCCAGCCAGCAACTGTGCTCCCAGACACCAGGATGGTTGGCCACACAAAACACGTCTACACAAAAGATAGGACATTAAATTAATGGAAATGGTGAAACAGATCTATTAAATCCTAGTGTTTAGCCTGCTCATACCTTAGAAACCAGTGGGGCAGCACAACCTCTGCTGCTGCTGTAATCACCTGGAGTGTAAATGCCAGCTGACGAGAACAAACGTGAGTTTGGTCCAAGTCTCACGGGACTTTCCCTTTCAAGGCTTGGCAGTACCTGGCCAGAGAGCTCCTGGGTCCTAGTGTACCTCAGGTTACATACACCCCCGTCCCGGCAACATAATTTACCCCAAACTGGGCCTACCCTAATCTTAGTCCCATGGCCTGAAGACTACTTGGTGGGAATTAACGGCTGGAGCTAAAGGCTGGGGTAGGTTGAAAGGGTTAGAATGCTGACCTGCCGTCTCCCAGCCACCAGTCCTAGTTGCAAACCGGTCATTAGTCCTGATGGCTGCGGGGCAGAGGGGGGGGGGGGGGGGGGATTCTGATGGCTTCGTGGCAGGGCAGTCCTCGACTAAGGGGAGGGGGGGCTGATACAGGGCCAGTCTCTTGAGGTCGGGGCTCTAGTGCTTTCATTTGCTGCTGGTCCTGCTGGTTCAGCGGAGGGGTCAGGGCTCCTGACAGAAAGCTGTCGTCCATTTCCCACTCTAGTGAAGGCACTCTGTCCCTTGCTCTAGCCGGGATTAACCCCGTCAGTGGTTCGGACACCGGGGCTTCATTGGCTGTGATCGGTCTCAATGCTGAGCGGTGGATGTTCTTCTGTTGCTCTGGGTGGTCTCGGGACTGGATCTTGTATACGGTGCCAGCCTTATCCAGGGATTCCATGACTTGGTAGACCGTTGATGTCTTGGATTTTTCGTCATCCTGTTCCATGGTTCTTCTTGTAGACTAAAGTCCCTGTTAAGAGGATGGGTGTGTTTGGCTCAGGCCGCCGGTGCACTCTGGACATAGCAGCTGCCTCGAGATACCTCCGGGCATTCACATAGACAGAGGCTAGGTGATCTTGGTGTCTGGTCACCCAATCTTCCAGTGTGGTGGCCGTCTGTTCTTCTTCTGTTTGACCCAGAAGCAGATCGACAGGCAGCTGGGGCTTCTGACCAAACATCAGTTCGTAGGGCGAGTGGCCTGTTGACTGGTGGGCAGTGGTATTGTATGCGAATAGTAGCTGAGGGAGCACTTGAGGCCACTTTCATTTCTTCCCCTCTGGCAGGGAGCGCAAGAGATCGAAGATGGTTCTATTAAATCTCTCGCATTGTCCATTCCCCTCTGGGTGGTATGGGGTGCTCCTGCTCTTTGCCATGCCATACAACTGGCAGAGGCGCTTGAGTAGCTCTCCTTCAAAGTTGCGGCCTTGGTCAGAGTGAATCCATTTTGGCACTCCGTATGTATAGAACCACTTTTCGGTGACGATCTTGACCACTGTGTGAGCCTTCTGATCAGACGTGGGATATGCCTGGTTGAATTTGGAGAAGACATCAGTGATGACCAGAATATTCTCTCTGCCATCACTGGCCCTTTCCAAGGTAGCGAAATCAATGGCTATTACCTCCAATGGCTTGTAAGCAATTAGATGTCCCATGGTGGTCCGGACTGTTGGCCGTACTGCCTTTGCCACAATGCTCACACTTTTTGCACCACCGGTCGATATCCACATGCATGTTTGACCAGTAACACCTCTCCCGGACTAGGCCAGTTGTCCTCTCTGCTCCTTGGTGGCCATGATTGTCGTGTAGACTGGTCAGTACCTCGACCTGCAATGCTTTGGGTAGCAGTAGCTGGTGTACAGCCTCTTGGCTTGAGGGTATCCAGATCTCCCGGTAAAGTACCCCGTGCTTCTCCCTGATCCTCTTCCATTGTCGAGCCAGCTCCAACACCTGAGGCGGTTCTCTGACCCTTTCTGCTCCATCAGCCTGGGTGCGCACTGAAGCTGCGTCCACAGCCATAGTGTTGGCTGTGAGCTCTGGTGTCCTGCTGGGGCGCTGTGTGTGGCGGTCTGCCACTTGCGATGGGATGGTGATGCCAGGGAGGGCTGCAGAGATGGGCTGAGTGTTTGGGAGGGGAGAAAGGGCATCAGCATTTCGATTGACAGGGCCCGGTCGGTACTTAATGTCAAAGTTGAAACTGGCCAACTCCGAGGCCCATCGTTGCTCTACAGCTGCCAACTTAGCTATATGCAGATAGCTCAGGGGGTTGTTGTCTGTGTAGATGGTGAACGTGGTTCCCAAGAGGTATTCGCGAAACTTTTCGGTCACCGCCCACTTCAGCGCCAGAAACTCCAACTTCATGGAGCTGTAATTTGACATGTTTCTCTCAGTCTTCCTAAGCCCCCTGCTGGCAAACGCAATCGGCCTGCATGCTCCATCTTGTTCTTGTGAGAGTACTGCGCCGAGGCCCTGATGGCTGGTCTGCTCCTCCACTTGTACGGTCTGGGATGAGGACTGCACTTCAGCCAGATGTAGTGTCCCCAACACCGTTCGTGGTTTCAGCCACTGGTCTTCCTCCCCCACATTAACCACAGGGACATTGACGGCCCCTCTGGAAACAGAAAGGAGGGCACTGGAGATTAGTAGATTGTTGGGCAGATTACCTTCTCCATACGACAGTGGCTCCAGTAGTACTGTATCGAGCGCTGGGCCCTGATTACATGTGGCCTGGACAAACCGTAGAGAACCCGCCGGTATCCGGATTGCCCTGCCCGGTAATGACACTGCCTCTCCCACTCTGCCGGTCTCCAGGAGCCGCTCCTTTTGTTGGCACTGGGATAGTGCGCTCGCCCATTCTGTCCCTGCTTGTTTAACTAGGGGGACAGAGAAGAGGTGGTTACCGTGTTCACTGAATAGTTCATCATAGCAACCACTGATAATGTTCATTCCCAGCAGGCCAGGCACAGCTACTTTCCGACGCTGGGTAAGCGGGTCGGAGGGTCTTTTACGACCAAGATGCCCATCTGTGGGAGGACTTTTCCCAGGACTTCAACATCTAGCTCCACATATCCCAAGTACGGGATATGCAACCCATTTGCTGCGGTCAGTTGAAGCCAGTTACAGGATTTCAGCTGCTCTTTGGTTTCGGGTTTAAGATGCTTTTCAAAGAAGGCCTGAGTCACTGTAGTCACCATTGACCCTGTATCAAGTAGGGACGGCACCTCCACCCCCCCTATTCTGGCCTGAATCACTGGGCACTGTCCAATTAAACATGATGCAACCTTGCTCTCATTTGAACCCACATAACCCCCCTCTGGTGCCTGGTTCTCAACACAGAAGGGTGCTAGTTTCCCTGCTGCTCCACTGCATTCACCCCTGCCCCCACCTGTCTGTCCTGTGACCTTGACTCCCCCCCCCCCCCTGGCCCCACCCAGCTCCACTCTGCAAAACCTAGCAATATGGCCTGCTCTGTTGCAACGCATACATATTGGTTTGCCATCTGGTTGGAAAAGGTACGAGCCTGGACTGTGCCCCACTGGGGTGAGCCTGGGGCTCTGTGGGGCTAGCAGCAGTAGCTGGTATACCTACATGTTTGAGAATGGCGTCAAGTTGAGCTTGCTGCCTACAGAAACACTCTTTAAGTTCCCTAAAGTCATCACTGGGCCCGGCAGAAATGGCACTGGTGTCAACATTACTCTCTACCATTTCAGAGGTGTGTAGGTCACATCAGGGGCGTATCTAGACCAAGCACTCTACTGGGGCACAGGGGGGCACTTAATTCTTTTTGCCGGTTTTGGGCGTTTTTTGGTCGAAAATGGGTGGATTTTGTAACTATTTTTATTTATTTTTTACTTTATTTCGGTTTTAGGGTTAGGTTAGAGTTATGTTATTTAATTATTTTGGGGGAGCCAGCCCCCCAAAATCCTGAAATGCATAGAAATCTATGAAATAAATAAAACAATCTGACATTTATATTAAAAAGAGCTAGCCCCCCAAACCCCTAAAACAGGAACAGTTACTATATATATAGTCAAGAAAGCATTTAGTCATACTTAAAGTTTAAAGTGCTTTACTTGCATTGAACATTGAACATTGAGGAGACATCATTAGAAAGCACAATGTATGTTTCCATAGTTACGCAGATGACACACAATTGTACATGTCCGCTGAACCAAATGATCATACAGCTATAAACTCCATTTCCGCCTGTCTTTTAGCAATAAACAAATGGATGACGAACAACTTCCTAAAATTAAATGAGGGCAAAACTGAAATCCTACTAGTCGGTCCTATAACAAAAAGAGAAATGTTACAGAGCAATATGGGGCAACTTACTCCTTGGATCAAACCCGAAAAGTCTTGGTGTTATAATAGACTCAGACCTAAGCTTTAAATCAGACATCAACAAGGTGACAAAAACATAATTTTCCCACCTTAGAAACATAGCTAAGGTACGGCCGTTTATAAATCAAAAAGACGCTGAAAAACTGTCAGCCAGGTCTCACCTCTTCACTGGTTCTGTCAGTTCAACAGTTCAGTTCACTAGTTCAGTTGCATATCATTACAACATTAACCTAATATTTGTTACAGGCTGGTCTACAGCTCCACCCTGTGGGCATACTGAGCCTGTTTACTTGTGTTCTGCATTGAGACACATCCCAACTTGACTCATTTATTGTACAGCTACACTTGCAAACAATATTTCCCCTACAAACTACAACATTTTGACAAAATTACTGAACATTAATGCAAGTCAATGGACTGAAATGAATTGATTCTTTGGAATTAGTGAATCAAGAATCGATAGCGGAATCGTCTAAAGAATCGATTCACTTCAACAAGAATCGAATTTCGATATCCATCTCTGTAGAGCATTGTGTTAGTCCGATACACAAGCTTGATACGTGACGGCCTCCGTACTACTCTGACGTCACTCAGAAAGTAAACACCGGTCAGGATAGCAGCAATACGACTAGGCTGTATTGTGTCATCCCCTGTAAGCTATCTATATTAAATCACCATCTATGCTCACCTGCCTACCTCTCGTCTTTTCTACATGGTGTCAGACGTTGTGGACACAGTCGTCAACCCACATCCGGAAGTGAACAGTGAAGGTTTAGGAGGTAGCCTACAACTAGGCTATATAACGCGCGAGAGGCTCCCGCTAACCGGAGACTTACATTCAGCATGGCGGAAGGATTCCGCAAACCAGGTCGACTCGTGTTTGACAGCCACGTTGCAGATAACTGGAGAATATTCGTGCAAGAGTATGATATATTCATTGCTGCCGCACACTATGACAAGCTGCCTCGCTCTCAAGCCTTCATCTTACTAAACCTGGCTGGCTCGGAAGCCATAGAGCGGGAACAGGCATTCATATATACAGCAGCCGTGCGCGATGGAGAAGAGGGGGATGGACAAGAAATAGTCCCTGCACAATCAAGAGAAGACCCGGAGTGCTTGAAAAGGAAATTCCATGAGTTATGTAATCCATAAACAAACAAACGTCACAATGGAAAGGCACAAGTTTAATACAAGGAGCCAGAAACAAGATGAGACAATTTAATGTCAGCGATTTAAAAATCAAAGCAAAGAGCTGTCAATTCGGAGATTTGCGTGAAGAGCTAATCAAAGATAAACTTGTGTGTGGCATAATGAATGATGGCATGAGAAAGCTACTACTCCGTGACAGCAAACAAACTTTAACCAAAGCAGTTGATATATGTCAGATCCACGAAATGACAGAACAACACACTAGGACACTGGCTGCACCAAAGCAAAGCACAACCAACGTAGATAGCCTACGGCACAGAATGAAAGAACGTGTTTACAAGAAAAAGCCAAATACAGAGCATTCAACTCTGTCCATAGCCAGCTGCAGCAACTGTGGAGGCAGCCACGAGGCCAGACGAGAATGGTGCCCTGCATTCGGCAAACAGTGTCACGGATGTGAGAAAATGAATAATTTCAAGCAATACTGCAAATCCACTCCAGGAAGTCACAGAGACAATCAACAGCACCAATACAGAAAAAAGCATGCTGTGAACCAGATTGACAGAACAGTATCGTCAGGCGATAGCGACGATTCGTTCTACTGTGATGGGGTCACAGTAGCGACGAACACAGTCAATACTGTGGGATCACCAGCGACACAAAAGAGTGAAATATTCTGCAGAGTCCAGGTCCACGGAATCCCAGTCGAGCTCAAAGTGGACACCGGAGCCAAGTGCAACGTGATATCTCGCAAAACGTTCAACCAAGTGAAATACAAAGAAAGAGTGGATCGCTCCAGAACAGCGAGGCTGATTGCTTATGGAGGAAATGAAATAAGATAAGATAAGATATTCCTTTATTGATCCCCTTGGGGAAATTCAGGCATACACACCTTGGGGACAGCAACCCTAGCATGCTACATAACAGACAAGTCCCACTCCCTACAGTTCCACGTGGTGCAACAAGACGTTCAGACGCTGCTGGGTTTACAAGACAGCCTTAGCATGGGACTGGTCACACTCAGCAAGGAGATACACCAGCTACATCTGACAGACGAGGGACGTTTTTCACACAAGATGTTTTCGGACTATTCGGACCTCTTCAAAGACGAGGTGGGTAGGCTCCCCTACACCTACTCCATGAAAATCGACCGAGAGGCCACACCTGTCGTCAGGCCAGCACGCCGGATCCCAGTCGCTATGCGAGAGAAGGTCAAGATGGAACTGGACAGAATGGCAAGCACAGGCATCATAACCCCAGTCTCAGAACCCACTGAGTGGGTATCTTCTATGGTAGCAACCCACAAGAAGAACTCAGACGACATACACCTCTGCATTGATCCACGAGACCTAAACAAGGCGCTCAAACGCCCACATCACCCAATACGCACTGTGGAGGAATTAGCAGCGCATATGCCAAACTCAACCGTGTTCTCAACACTGGATGCCAAGAGCTCCTTTTGGCAAATACCACTGGATCACAAATCATCGCTACTGACCACATTCAGCTCGCCATTTGGACGCTTCAGTTTCCTCAGAATGCCCTTTGGCATAAGCAGCGCCAGTGAAGTCTTCCAACACACAATGGAGCAAATCTTCACAGGATAGCCCTGTGCAGTGATAGTCGATGACATCATCGTTGGAGGAAGCAGCGAGAAAGAGCATGACGAAAATCTCAAGAAAGTCCTCGACAGAGCATGTGAAGTCAACTTACGGCTCAACTCCAAGAAATGCAGATTCAGACTGAAGGAAGTCGGCTACGTTGGACACCTCTTCACAAGTCAGGGTCTAAAGCCAGACCCATCAAAGACGCAAGCAATCAGCGAACTGCCTGCACCAGAAGATGTAACGGCTCTGCAGCGGTTCCTCGGCATGGTAAACTACTTGGCCAGGTTCGTCCCAAACTTCAGTGAAATCTCAGCCCCCTTGCGACACCTAACGCACCATGACACGGAATGGTGTTGGTACAAGCAGCACCAAGATGCATTTGACGCGCTGAAACAGTGTCTCTCAAACCCACCCACGCTGATGTACTACGACGTCCGCAAGCCTGTCACACTCACGTGCGGCGCTTCCCAGTATGGCCTAGGCGCGGCATGTCTACAGGACGGTGTCCCAGTCGCTTATGCATCCCGCACCTTGACGGAGATGGAAAGGCGATACGCGCAGATTGAGAAGGAGCTTCTCGCAGTGGTGTTTGCATGCTCCAAATTCAACGACTACATATACGGAAAGCACATCCAAATCGAAACGGATCATCAACCGCTGGTCACCATCCTGTCAAAGCCCCTACACACGGCTCCAGCCAGACTGCAGCGTATGATGCTTAGACTCCAAAGGTACGATTTTGAGCTGAGATACAAGAAGGGAAAGGACATGTATCTTGCGGACATGTTGTCACGTGCTCCCAGACAAACCACAGACCGGCTTAGTGGTGAAAAGACAGACTTTGAGGTCATGGCAGTGAGACACATTTCCTCATCACGCCTGAACGAGCTCAAGGAACACACAGAAAGGGACTCAACCCTGCAGAAAATATGCAACATCATCAACCACGGATGGCCTGCAAGGGAGTCGACGCTACCGGCAGGGGCTCGCCAATACTTTGCATTCAGAGATGAGCTCACAATCGACGATGGCGTCATCATGAAGGGCTCAAGAGCCGTCATTCCCAAATCGCTGCAAATGGACTACATCACGATCCTGCACAGAGGCCACCCTGGCACAGAGCCAACCAAGCGCAGGGCGAGGGACATTGTTTTTTGGCCTGCCATGGCAAAGGATATCGAGGAGAAAACGGCATCATGCCACATCTGCAACAGCACAAAACAACACCAACAAAGGGAGCCACTCAAGCTGCATCCCATTCCAGACTTACCGTGGTCAACCGCGGCGACCGACATCTTCGAGTGGAATGGACGTCACCACCTGGTGCTGGTTGACTCATACTCAGGTTGGTTCGAGGTGGACCTGCTGTGTGACATCACATCCAACACAGTGATAACAAAACTGAAAAGAAACTTCGCTGTGAATGGAGCCCCACACAAAGTAATATCGGACAACAGGGCCCAGTACACAAGCCAGCGTTTCAAGGAGTACGCCTCGGCCTGGGACTTCGACCATGTGATCAGTAGCCCGGAGTTCCCGCGAATGGATTAGCGGAGAGAGCTGTGCGCAGCGCGAAGCAACTCATGGAGAGGTCCAGACGGGACGGAACAGACGTCTTCCTAAATCTGCTCAACCTCCGTATCGTTCCACGTGACCAGTCACTTGGGTCACCGGCTGAGCGGCTCATGTCAAGACAGACACGTACCACCCTACCCATCTGCAAGACACTACTGGTTCCCAAGGCGAAGGACAACAAGATGATCAAAGCACAGCTCGAGAAAAAATGCAGCGTTCAGAAGTCGTGCTATGACAGATCAAGCAGGCCCCTCCAGCCACTGGCCCAGGGACATGTAGTGCGGTTACAGACTCCACATGGATTCGACCGGATGGGCAGAATCAAGAGCATCTGTAAGGAACCAAGGTCCTACGTCATGGAGTCAGAAGGAGGAGAGTACAGAAGGAACTGGAGACACCTTCTTTCCATCTCGGAACCGGAGCCGCCACAGGGTGACCTCAGCGACCCCTGCGACCCCAACATCACTCTCCAACCTCCGACTGGCCAACCCGAAGGCAACAGTCACCCCGTCACCGAGGAGGCAGACACTCAACAACATGCCAGAATACAAGAGACTGTTCAAAAGACTCACCCGCACACTCAGTCTCTGCACATCTCACGGGCAGGCCGCGTCTGCAGGCCAAACAGTAGATATATGTAGTGTTTGTCACAAGGACTGTTAAAAAAATAAAAATAAGAAGGAGTAATGATGTTCATACTATACACCTGTTGTGTATTACCACTTGAAGTACAGTTAACCTATGGTTTGTTCAAATAGCCACATGCTAGATATTAGTAGTAATCACTTTCATGGCTTAATTTGTTATAGCCTACTAGCCTGTAGAGCAGGGGTCAGCAACCTTTTTGACATGGAGTGCCTGTTTGAAATATAGTTGTAACTAGTGTGCCTCAACAATATTCCATGCATCGTACATTTTTTTCCTCATAATCAGGTCTTTTTAATGATAATTTTTACATTATTACATCATTATTGTTATTGTTATTATTAACCATTTCACTCACATTTGCCCATTCATTTTTGGACACATCACACACCATCGGTGTGTGTACTGTACGTGTGCTGTCATAGCTCCACCTACAGGCCTAATGGAGAACACCAGGAGAACACCAGGATGTGAAAGGAGGGTGAATGTGAGGTATATCGTGTAAATACGTTTTGATTGATCGCAAGACTACACTGTAAACATTTTTATAATAATAAGTTACCAGAACTTAAAAATATTGAGTTCAGTTACTGTGCATTAAGGTTTTCAGTTTTCAATCCATAATAAGTTAACAGAAAAATAAGTACACAACCACATTATTTCAACCTAATAAAACTATGTTTATTGTCATTGTTTTAAGAACACAAGTTGACTTGGTAATACTCACATTTTGAGTAAAAAAAATGGCTTTTAACATGTGCAATGTTCAATAAAATAGAAAAATAAATAATAAAATTTGTTGATTAATCCCACTGGTCACAATGGTGACCGTAATAATGTTTTTGTTATAAGGCTCTGCAAATGTTACTGAATGATGTAGCAATGTATTTCCAGCTAAATTGAAATAATAAACAAATAAAGGGTCTCAATTAAATATGTGGTAGTAAAAAGAACCTGTGGGAGGATTTAAACAAGATAAATGCGACAACAGTGCAAAATATTTCACTATAATATTAAAAAAAATAAAAAATAAAAAAAATGTGCCCCCTGTGTCTATGAAAATTCCCCTGCGTGCCTATGCAGGCACGCGTGCCTAGGGTTGCCTACCCCTGCTGTAGAGTATTGTTAGTATTTGCATTAGAGCACAACTTAAGAGGAAGGATGTAGAGCATTGTGTTAGTCCGATACACAAGCTTGATACGTGACGGCCTCCGTACTACTCTGACGTCACTCAGAAAGTAAACACCAGTCAGGATAGCAGCAATACGACTAGGCTGTATCGTGTCATCCCCTGTAAGCTATCTATATTAAATCACCATCTATGCTCACCTGCCTACCTCTCGTCTTTTCTACAATCTCTACTCTCTCCCCTGACTCAGCCAGCTCAACCTCCATCTCTCCTCCTCCTCTTCTTGCATTTTGCTCCACTTTGTCTGGAGCAACATGAAAATGATGTTATATATATATATAGGATGAATATTGATTGATTCAGTTTTAAATAGACAATAATAAAAGGAGCAAGCTAAAATAGAGTAAAATAGTGCAATAGTGCAGTGCAATAAAATTGTAGAATAGAATAGATTAAAAAATATATATATATATTTTACAGTGCAATAAAATAGTTCTGGATTACTGTTCAACAGTTCAAAGTCGTACAATGGTAAAACTGTTCTAAATTACTGTTTCAACCGTTCAAAGCCGTCCCAAACCTTTGTTCGGTATCCATAGTGTGAAGTGTAATTTCAGAGTCTTAATCCTCTGGGGCCCCACAACAGGGTTGATCGTTAAAATCCATGAAGTCATGTTATCCTTCTCTCAAAAACTGTTAAAACACTATATCCATTCATTATATTCAGAGCAGGCCAGATAACGCTTGCATCCAAGGCCGCAGCGAGCCCTCCGCAAGGGCCCATCCCATCCGACTCCCCAAATGACCATATAAAGCCAACCCAATCAGAGACGGAGGCGTCTCTATCTCACTGTGTTAAGCCATTACAATATTGCTTTGTCTTCACTTTCACTCTGACAGACCTGTGAATATGCACTCTGACAGACTGAAAGTCCGTCCGTATGGGCGTACTGTATATATATATTTTCTTTTCCAATAAACCTGTATTGTATTCATTTAACGTGAGTATTCCGGCTGTCTTTTATCTCCTGTTCCATTATTTCAGAATACCTGATTCGCAGTGTGACACTGTTTTAGGCTGCTGGATGTCCGTGGAGAACCTGGTGGTTTGCACGCTGATTTAAGGCCAATCTCTTGTCTCTGTATTTTACTTAAGCATCCCTGGAGACGTCAAAATCCACCACAATAGTTCAAAACATGACATGCTTAGGGGAATGACATGCTTAGACATGCAGCATACAGACATGACATCACATCACATCACAACACATCACATACCATTTACTAGTATTTATAGTTAACAGACTCATAAACATGCAAGGGTGCCTTTTTGCTGAGTGTCTAGGTTAATTATAGTCCCTTTTGAGCCATGTCTTCAGGCTGGACTTGAATCTAACAGCATTGACGATTTTCAAGTCACTGGGCAGTGGGCAGACTGTTCCAAAAGATAGCTGCAGAATACAAAAATGACTGGCATAGGCAGATAGGCTATTACTGTATACAGGTCCTAGCTAGGCTATATCTGGTAAGCACATTACATGGTCAGTAGCCTTTGTATAGCTAGCCTCTATCCTTAGTAATGTTATCTAGCTAGCAGCTAATTCCTTCTGTAACGTTACGGTTAAATGGGAGATTCTTCAAATTCATGCGGGTCTTACAACTCTTACCTCTCTCATTTTTCCTCTGCAACGCTTTATCTCTGCCCATGGCAAATAACTTTCTGATGTCCATTGTGATTGTCCTCCATGTCAAATAGTCACAATATTAAAAAGAAACTTGGCGCCTCGATCCTCGCTGGTGACTGGTCTGCGTCTAATGAAATGCGTTTGCGCACATGATTACGTCATGTGCAAGGGTAACAAATTCATGCCGGCCCTAAATAGACCTGTCGCTAAACCACGCCCCAAAATAGAATTTGTCCAATCATATCACAGCAAAATCCTAGCTGCACAAACCTCGGTCAACTAGGTTGGTAGGCTGTATCAAACCAGACGGCTTTGATCGAAACCACTGTCAGGAGTTCAGTTTTATGTTATTATCTACATAATATCCGATGGTGAAACGCTGTGTGTGGGGTACCTGTAATTCGGACACCAGGTACCCTGAAAGACTGGATGAAGGAGTATATTTCATACCTTTTCCGAAGCCCAAACGAAAACTAGAGAAGTGCAAGCGGTGGATTCTACTGTGTCGTCGACCACATACACAACTGAATGTGAAGACCATTACCAAGGACACTTATGTTTGCTCAAAGGTAAGGTCAATTCATAAAGACATAATATTTGACGGCATGTATTAGAAACGTAGACCAAACTATTAGTTTGCAAAGGTTTGACTTTGACTGCGAACTAGCTATTGTATATCCAGCCTAGTTAGCTAAAGTTAGCAGCTACCATTACCAAGGACACTTATATGTTTGCTCAAAGGTAAGGTCAATTCATAAAGACATAATATTTGACGGCATGTATTAGAAACGTAGACCAAACTATTAGTTTGCTAATGTTTGACTTTGACTAACAGACTAAGAAATGACGTAAACTCCATGATCAAAACAGCAAAAAAAAAAATCATCAATGACAAAACCGAGGAAAACACAAACAAACCACGTGAACTTTGGAAATTACTCAATAACCAACTAGGCTGCAGTAAAAAACTTAAATCCAGATTCTCAAACATAAACGTAAAGACGGACAACACGCTCATCACAGACAAGCTGGATGTAGCCAATAACAGTTTCTTCACAAACATAGCCACAACACTGGTAAACAAACTACCCTCCCACTCAGGGCAGTATGGGGTAGAACACATAGTAGCATACTACAAGAACCTAGGGGTCCACAAAGACGACTTCAAACTGGAAATGGTAACAACAGATGAGGTACTCAAAAAACTGAGTGCCCTCCAACCTAACAAGGCCACTGGCAATGACAACATCCCCTCCAAATTCCTCAGAGACTCAGCAGCCGCCATCACCCCAGTCATCACACACAAAATAAACCTCTCCATAAAACAGGGACACGTCCCCAAGGACTTAAAAATTGCGAGAGTAACACCCCTGCACAAAAAAGGCAGTAAATTAGACCCTGGCAACTACCGCCCTGTTTCTATCCTAACCTCCATCTCAAAAGTCATGGAAAAAATTGTATGCGAACAGGTAGAAAAATACCTTGCGGAAAAAAATCGAATCTACGAATTCCAATCTGGCTTCAGAACATCCCACTCCACTGACACATGCCTTCTCTATTTAAACGACCACATCAAACAAGAGGTGGACGCGGGCAAATACTGCGGCATGGTCATGCTGGACCTACAAAAGGCCTTCGACACTGTCAATCACACCATTCTGATTGACAAGCTAAAAGCAATTGGTTTTGATTTGGTTTTTTTTTATCAAATTTTTTTATTATTAATTACATGAAACAAGACAACACAATAACCACAGTAACAAAAAACATAACTTCACAGGAGAATAACAAACAATAATAATACAGAATAATAAATTATAAAGACAAAAAGAAAAAGAAACAGCGTCCAACCTATCAAATATAGATGGCTACTTCAATAACAAAAAGGTCTTCAAACATGGCAACCTTTCCCCACCTTTACAAAGTGGAGTGACTTAAAAGATTGTTTACGAGAGTGTTGCCGCATATTTACTGTAGATAGCCTAGGTCCCTTACACATGTTCAAGACTGCCAAACTCGCAGAAGGTAAAGTGTAAGAAGAAAGAAAATCTTCCTCCAAGTTGGTTGACAGGTCAATCAGTCTGCCAATATTAGTCCCTTGGGGAGATGGCATGTGAATTGACATATAGCGCAGAATAGCTAAATATCAACCCCCCCTAAAATCCCCCCAGTCAAAGTTAAGAAGGACAAGACAAAAACCAAGACAGACAAGACATTTCCTCCTCCCCCTCCCCAGAGACCGCCGGACCCCCCCGATCAAGCGCCCCAACCCCGCTCAGCCGCACACGGCGGTCTTTACCTTCTCAGCTGCTGCGAACCACAGGTCAATGCCAGCCTGCCCTACCCCAATCACCCGAGCCGTGGATATCTCAAGATAAATCACATCCAATAGAGTTAGGGACCAGTTAATCATTGTAAGCTTCTCAGGCTCCTTCCATCTCATTGCTATTAGCTTCTTCGCTGCTGTGACGCCCGCTAGGACAACCCTTTTCAGTTGTACGGACGCGGGTAGTGTCGTTATATCGTTCAGGAGTAGCGTAACAGCTGTGAATGGGATAGTTAAGCCACACAGATCTGAAAGTTTGTCCGTTATTGACCTCCAGAAGCGGGCCACTGGTGGGCAATCCCAATACATATGCATATAAGTGCCAGTGGCCTTTTGAGAGCACAAAGTGCACCGAGAGTCGGTTATCAGTCCCATAGCAAATAGCTTCCTAGGTGTAAGATAGGTCCTATGAATATAATTAAAATTAATTTGCTGGTGATTGGGGTTGCGGGAAGATAATGCCACATTTGCCCAAACATCATCCCAGTCAAACTCGGGGTCTAACTCCGGGATATCCACACGCCAGATTGTATCCAATGATACATTTTTATACGTGGATTGAATTAAGAGTGTATAAAAGTCTGAGACAAACCCTCTGGATGTCGTCCTGTCCACTATGAGCCTGAGGAAGGGGTGTGGGTGCAAAGCTTGAGCCCACGGTACGCCATGCGCCCTCAGTGCTGACCTTAGTTGAAGGTAAAGAAAGAAGGACTCGCCGGGAAGATCATAAAATTCTCTTAAGTCCTGAAACGCACGGAGGCCGTTCTTATCATAAATATCCTCCAGAGTATGCACTCCCCTCCTTTGCCATTGAGGAATATTAACCGGCTTGTGCCCAACAAGTAATTGCTGGTTATTAAAAATTGGAGAGTCCAGGTGCCATGGGCATTTAACCCCACACGACCTCTGTACATTACGCCACGTTTGGATCACGTGAGTTATGATCGGTCCATACCTCAGCCGGCATTTCGAAATAGAGACAGTGGAGTACACTACATCCTGCAATCTTAGTGGAGATACCGCCGCCGCTTCTAAGGAGCGCCACGATACAGCCTCTACAGGGTCTAGCCAGCACATCAGAGGTCTCAGAGAAAAGGACCAGAAATAAAGTTTAAAATCAGGGATTGCGAGGCCCCCATCTCGTTTTCTACGTTGAGTAGTAGCCCTTTTGATTCTCGGGCGTTTGTTATTCCAGATAAACTTAGATACCATCGATTGTACCTTGCGCCAGTGGTCTATTGGAGGGGGCAGGGGGAGCATTGAGCTAATAAAATTTATCCTAGGCAGGATGTTCATTTTGATTATGGAAGCCCGGGCTTGTAAGGAGTTAGGAAGGGACGACCACCTGTCTAGATCCTGGCGTATTTTATCATAAGTACCCGTGAAGTTGTACTTAGTAGTTTGGTTCAGCGTGGGGAATATCTCTATGCCCAAGTATTTAAAATGTTCTACTATGGGGATATCAGCTGGTAGTCATACCGCCTTGGCCAGCTCATTAAGAGGTAGGCAGGCTGATTTGTTCCAGTTAATCTTAAAGCCTGACAATTTACCAAAGTCGCCGATTATCCTCAATAATTTTGTGGCCGACCGGGAGGGGTCGTCCATGAAAATCAGCAGGTCATCCGCATAGAGAGCAATTTTGTGTGGAGTATTATTGACCATTATGGGGACGATGTCCTCCGATTGCCTAATAAATTGGGCCAAAGGTTCGAGGGAAAGCGCGAACAGTCCTGGGCTCAGAGGACAACCCTGTCTAGAAGATCTGGAGACTGGAAAGAGTGTGGAACAGTTTTTGCCTGTCAGTATCATCGCAGACGGCGAGGCATACAGGACTTTAATCATATGAATAAAACTCTTCCCAAGACCCATGACCTCAAGTACCTTCCACAGGTATGACCACTCAAGTCTGTCAAACGCCTTCATGGCATCCAAAGACAGAACTGTGGATGGAGTTGTATTGTCTTTACTGTTATCGATTACATGCAACAGCCTCCTAAGATTATCTGCAGCCAGACGCCCCGGGATAAAACCAGTTTGATCGCAGTGTACCAATACAGACATAAATCTCTGCAGGCGACGGGCCAGCACCTTGGCAAACACTTTTAAATCGGCCCCGAGAAGACTCAAGGGTCTATAGCTACCACAATCATTGGGATCTTTGTCCTTCTTGAGAAGTAAAGAAATCAACGCCATATTGACATCTCTTGAGAACTCCCCTTGTTCGATAGCGTAATTGATCATATCGAGCATCAATGGACCCAGTTGGTCCCAGAAAGCTAAATACACTTCGGGTGGAATACCATCCCAGCCTGGTGCCTTACCCCTCTGCATTTCAACAATTGTCTCCCTCAATTCCACGAGAGTAATCGGTCTCCCCAGTTCCTTGGCCTCTTCCTCAGAAATGTGGGGTATCTCAAGCCCGCCAATGAACGATTCAAATTTAGAGTCATCAAGATTACCCTCTGAGCTATATAACTGTGAGTAAAACTCTTTAAAAGTGTCATTGATCTTTTTCGAATCAGTAGTGACTGCACCCTGGCTCGTCCTGATCGAGGGGATATCCGAGAAATGATCATTTGAGCGTATTTTCATTGCCAATAGATGGCTAGGTCTGGAGCCGTGAAAGTAGTAATTTTGTCTTGTCCTATGTATCAAGAACTCAGACTGTTGTTTAAGTATGGAGTTTATTTCTTTTTTGACTATCTTACGTTGTGTGTTTAGTCGTTCACTATAGTTAGTTTGCAAGGATGCGTATAGGTCCGCATATAATGATTCCAGTCCTTCTAGCTTTTTTGACCGGGATTTTCGCAAATTGGAGGCAAATAGTGTGACATGACCCCTGATAAATCCTTTCAATGCGTTCCACAGGACCCTAGGGTCTTCTACTGTGCCAACGTTGATCTGCAAAAATTCAGCTAGTTTACTCCTGAACTCAGAACAGAAGTCATCGTTCTTTAGCAAGGTCGAATTAAAACGCCATCTGGGAGCTCTTGCGGAGAGCCTGGCAAAGGTTGCCGTAAGGAAAATCCCCTTGTGGTCTGAGAGAGCCAAGGGAACCAATGAGACATCGAAACTATCAAACATATTAGGGGACGCGAATGCATAGTCAATTCGAGAGAAGCTTTTGTGTCTGGCTGACAGGTGAGAGTAATCTTTGAGGGTGGGGTTGGATAAGCGCCAAAGGTCTGTGAGCCCCGTGTCCTGGGCCCACATCCTGAGGGCCTTAGAGGCCCGTTTTTGGTCGCTCGTTTCAGAGGGCCCGGACCTATCCATCTCCGCATCCCAGCACGCATTAAAATCGCCACCCACAATGAGAGCGTATCCATTAAGTTCCAACATATTCTTCGTGATTGTATTATAGAACGCTGAATCAAATGTGTTAGGAGCATACAATGCTATTATTGCCATCTTCCTATGAGAGAACTCAACTTTTGCTATAGTAATCCTTCCCTCCGTGTCCGACCACACATCCAGGACTTTGATATCAAGGTTACGTCTTGTAACTATGACGACTCCTTTCGTCTTATCATCGGCTGAGGATGAGGAGATAACGTGATATTGTCGATTTGCTAGCCTTGACACATCACCCACCAATAAATGCGTCTCACTAAGGAGAGCAATGTCAATATTTCTTCTCTTCAATAACCAAAGGACACTGGCACGCTTGTGTGGGGCATTAAGACCTCCTGCGTTCCAAATTAAAATATTCAATTTAGCCATGGTCGAGTTTGTCTAAATGCGTAGAGAACATACCAGTGCAGCCAGGCTGAGTACAGAGGCGCTGATCCAGGCGGGCCCAGACGGTCAATCTCAGGAGTTCAGAGGAGGAACAATCACACACATATAAGACAACAGTACATAAAACACAGAACAATACCACCCCAGTTACAACCCCCCCTCCTTCTACTCTAAACACTAACCCACCCGTCCTATTATTAATACCCCTATACCCACTCTCCAATCCCCTCCCTATGCCCCATCCATTAAGGATGGTCATCTTCCTCTCATTACCCACTGGAGTCATGGATCCAATAAGACGTTCTCCACTCCGATCCCCCTCTAGATAAACCCCTAATTAAACCCCCACTAGTCCAATAAACACAAATTAAAATTAAATTCAATAAAGATATAGATATCGGTCGAAAACCACCTTGGTGAGCCTTGGCCCTAACATGAGGCAACTATAATGGAAGAAATAGCCATTATTATATAACAACTCAACATCAACCCTGTAACCATCCTCTTCCAAGTCTGTATCAATGTCGCAACGTTATAGCATAAAAATGGATAAAGGAAAATTCAAAACAAAATCAAAGCATATCAGCAGTTAGTCCAAGGTAGGATCGAATCACAGTTAAATTGCTCATTCAAATGCCATTAAAACAGCGACAATAATAGGAAAAGGAAAAAGAGGGTTATGGCTAAAGTGCAAGCAAAGCTAAACCTGACCCAGCCTGTTATCACATATTTTATGTATATTCGTTCGAGAGCCAACGTGAACCTTGGCCCTAACATGACAACTATAATGGAAAAATTAGCCATTATTATATAATTACTCAACATCAACCCTGTAACCATCTACCTCGTAGTCTGCATATTAATGTTGCAACGTTATAGTATAAATGGATAAAGGAAAATTCAAAACAAAATCAAAGCATATCAGCAGTTAGTCTAAGGTAGGATCGAATCACAGTTAAATTGCTCATTCAAATGCCATTAAAACAGCGACAATAATAGGAAAAAGAAAAAGAGGGTTATGGCTAAAGTGCAAGCAAAGCTAAACCTGACCCAGCCTGTTATCACATATTTTATGTATATTCGGTCGAGAGCCAACGTGAGCATTGGCCCTAATATGACAGCTATAATGGAAAAATTAGCCATTATTATATAATTACTCAACATCAACCCTGTAACCATCTACCTTGGAGTCTGCATATTAATGTCGGAACGTTATAGCATAAATGGATCACGGAAAATTCAAAACAAAATTAAGGCATATCAGCAGTTAGTCCAAGGTAGAATCGGATCACATTTAAATCGCGCATACAGATGACATAAAAACAGCGACAATAAGGAAAAAAAAGGAAAAGAGGGTTATGGCTAAAGTGCAAGCCATATAACCATATAGCCATAAAGTGCAAGCCATACTCGACCCAACCTGTTATCATATATTGTATATGCATATTCAACCGACCTTGGCTTCTACTATTGGATCCCAAAGCTCAAAACAACCTGGATATAAAAATAAAAGCATACAAGAAGTTAGTTAAGGACCCGATCACCCTTGAATTGTGCAAACCCATGTCACTTTGAACAGCAACAGCAACCAAAATACGTAACCATTAACGGGTCTCGAATGTCACGGCGCAGACGATAGACGCAGCCCGCTAGCCAGCCCGAGGCCAGCACGCAAGCTAGTGACGAATCCGGCTAGCACGCTAGAATCTGTCATGTACAATGTTCAGTTAGCTCGTTAGCCTCCATAGAGCTCGGATGGGCAGCTGGTAGTTAGCCTGTCTGGGCCTGATAACAAGCAATTGTGTGTAGTCCGCCCTAACAATGTATTTAGGTCCACAACGCTAAATTACTCACCCGACAAAGCTATCAGGCCACCGTCTCGGCCAACCCCCCGAGATATTCCTGCGCTTTGGCCAACGACCAAAATGAGCGACGGTCATCGCCCTTACAAAGCACAGACAATCTTGCGGGGGCGAATAGCGTAGGCCTCAAGCCCAGTTTCCAAAGCTTGGTCATGACCAGTTTGTATTCGCCCCTCTGTGCCTGAACCTCCGGCGTGAAGTCCTCGAAAATGGCCACTTTGTGATTGTCGAAACCCAGATCCCCCCTTCTGGCCCGGGCCGACCGCATGATAAGTTCTCTCTGTTGTAGCCTGTTTAGCTTGACAATGATGGGCCTCGGCTCCTTGCCCACACCAGGACTGGTCTTGCCCGCTCTGTAGGCCGACTCACACAAGGGCGGATCGGGAAGGACATCCTTTCCCAGTATCCTCTGCAGCAGCTCCGGCATGTTCTCCGAGAGACGTCCTCCCTCACCGCCCTCCGGTACACCGACAATCCTGATGTTGTATCGTCTCTCCCTGGACTGCAACTCCACAATTACCGACTGCAGTTTGGCGACGTCAGCTTGCGCAGCCAGCAGGGAGCTCTCCATACCCGCTACCCTCTCGCCTTGTTGAGAGGCCTCAGCCGTTAGCGAGGCTACTTTGTTAGCGTTAGCTGTGGTGGCAGCGTGCAGTGACTCCATCTTTTCTTTCAACGGGCCCACTGCCAGCCCGATCTCCTCCGACATTGCCCGACGAAAGGCATCAAAAAGCTCCACCTGCGCTTTCAACTGCGCCTCGGCGAAGCGTACCTCAAAGTCCGCATGGAGTTTGGTCACGACCGAGAGAATTTCGCTTGTCTCAGGCGAAAGCGAGGACGGGCCCGGTGCCATTTTGTCGGCTGAAGCGTTGTTGGCTCTGGTTCCCGGCTTCGACATCGCAAAAAGTCGAAAAAGGTCGATGAAAGTGGTAGAAGCTCCACCACTCAACAAAAAGATCAATAAGAAATACAAATAAAATAAAGACTAGTGGGGTGACAGTGTTTTTCGCACAATAATAGGGAGCTCCCGTGAAACACGTCTCACCCCATGAACGCCTGGCTCCGCCCCTCTTGGTTTTGATAGTCTATCAGTGAGCTGGATGCAATCCTACCTGGAGGGGAGAGAGCAGATGGTGGAGGTAAATGGTACCCTACCCCCCCCCCCCCCCTCACAGTGAGCTGTGGTGTTCCACAAGGAAGCATACTAGGTCCGCTAATTTATGCAAATGACATGTCATCAGCTTGTGACTGCAACTTGTTCCTGTTTGCGGACGACTCAGCCCTGCTGGTCTCTGACAAGAACAAGTTACAGGTTGAAAAAACCTTCAGCTCAGAACTAGGCAAACTCTGCATATGGCTCGCTGATAACAAACTATCATTACACATGGGCAAAACAGAGTCCATTCTCTTCGGTTCAAATAACAAACTCAGCAAGACCGACGGCTTCTCAGATACAATGGGTGACAATATGGTCACAAGGAAAGAAGATATTACCTACCTGGGTTCCATCCTAGAGGCACATTTTTCCTGTGACAAAATGGCATCCAATGTAATAAAAAAAAGTCAACCAACGAACACGATTCTTGTACCGGATCTCCTCACTGGTTGATTGATTGATTGATTGAAAACTTTATTAACAGATTGCAGAATGGGTACAGTACAGTACAGCTCAATACATACAATTGTTAAGGGGATGCAGACCAGAGAAAGACTTTCGTCTTGTTTACATCAGGGTCCCCCATTTTCAATTCATCGTAACATATATGACATACATGACATACAGATAGACAGTACTGCTACATCTATACATTTATGACATACCAGATTTGCAAATACAGTACTGTTTGTGATACAAAAAGAGTCCAGAAAAAAAGTATATACATTTGACATAGAAACTGTACATTGGAGGAGGTAGGGTGGGGGGGGGGGGGGACTGTACATTGGAGGTGGTTGGGTGGGTGGGTGGGTGGGGGGGGGTTGGGTAGGAGTGGGGGGGGGGAGGTTGGGTAGGAGGTTGGGTGGGGGACACTGTACAACTGTACAAACAAAACTGTACATTGGAATATTGACAAGACCATACTTGGTAATTTACTGTACATTGGAGGGGGTTGTGTTAGGACATTTACAGGGGCCAGTTTCGAATTGCAGTCTCCCGTAGGTGTTTTTTTAGAGTGTTTTTGAAAGTGGGTAGTGATTCACATTCCTTTACAGCTTTGGGTGGGGCGTTCCACATTGATGTGGCATAATTGCGAAACGTGTTTAGTCCCTTGTTTGAGCCGAATCTGGGTTTAACATGATTTGTGGAGCTCCCTCTGCTGTTGTGATCGTGGTATTCACTGACCTTTGGGTAGTATTTTGACATGTACATGGGTACCTTGGTCGTGTAGTGTATCTTGTAGACCAGGCCCATTGCAAGTTGCTGTACTCTGTCGTCTACTCTAAGCCATCCTAGGTTGTCAAAGTGGGCAGGGGTGAGGTGGGTTCTAGGAGTAAGGTCAAGCAGTAGTCTGACCAGTTTGTTTTGAGATGTTTGTAATTTTGTTTTTAGCGCCTTTGAGGTGCTTTGGTACCATGAGGTGCAAGCATAGTCGTAGTACCCTTGAATGAGTGCTCCTGCCAGAGTCTTCAGGGTATTCTTGTTTACCAGTGGGGAGATCCGGTACAAGAATCGAGTTTGTTGGTTGACTTTTTTTATTACATTGGATGCCATTTTGTCACAGGAAAGATTTGCCTCTAGGATGGAACCCAGGTAGGTAATATCTTCTTTCCTTGTGACAATATTGGCACCCACTGTAACTGAGAAGCCGTCGGTCTTGCTGAGTTTGTTATTTGAACCGAAGAGAATGGACTCTGTTTTGCCCATGTGTAATGATAGTTTGTTATCAGCGAGCCATATGCAGATTTTGCCTAGTTCTGAGCTGAGGGTTTTTTCAACCTGTAACTTGTTCTTGTCAGAGACCAGCAGGGCTGAGTCGTCCCGCAAACAGGAACAAGTTGCAGTCACAAGCTGACGACATGTCATTTGCATAAATTAGGAACAGTAGCGGACCTAGTATGCTTCCTTGTGGAACACCACAGCTTACTGTGAGTGGGGGGGGATAGGGTACCGTTTACCTCCACCATCTGCTCTCTCCCCTCCAGGTAGGATTGCATCCAGCTCACTGATAGACTATCAAAACCAATTGCTTTTAGCTTGTCAATCAGAATGGTGTGATTGACAGTGTCGAAGGCCTTTTGTAGGTCCAGCATGACCATGCCGCAGTATTTGCCCGCGTCCACCTCTTGTTTGATGTGGTCGTTTAAATAGAGAAGGCATGTGTCAGTGGAGTGGGATGTTCTGAAGCCAGATTGGAATTCGTAGATTAGATTTTTTTCCGTGAGGTATTTTTCGACCTGTTCGTATACAATTTTTTCCATGACTTTCGAGATGGAGGTAAGGATAGAAACAGGGCGGTAGTTGCCTGGGTCTAATTTACTGCCTTTTTTGTGCAGAGGGGTCACTCTCGCAATTTTGAAGTCCTTGGGGACGTGTCCCTGTTTTATGGAGAGGTTTATTATGTGTGTGATGACTGGGGTGATGGCGGCTGCTGAGTCTCTGAGGAATTTGGAGGGGATGTTGTCATGGCCAGTGGCCTTGTTAGGTTGGAGGGCGCTCAGTTTTTTGAGTACCTCATCTGTTGTTACCATTTCCAGTTTGAAGTCGTCTTTGTGGACCCCTAGGTTCTTGTAGTATGCTACTATGTGTTCTACCCCATAATGCCCTGAGTGGGAGGGTAGTTTGTTTACCAGTGTTGTGGCTATGTTTGTGAAGAAACTATTTAAGTAATTGGCTACATCCAGCTTTTCTGTGATGAGCGTGTTGTCTGTCTTTATGTTTATGTTTGAGAATCTGGTTTTAAGTTTTTTACTGCGGCCTAGTTGGTTATTGAATAATTTCCAAAGTTCATGTGGTTTGTTTTTGTTTTCCTCGGTTTTGTCATTGATGCATTTTTTTTTGCTGTTTTGATCATGGAGTTTACATCATTTCTTAGTCTGTTTCTTTCCAGTTTGAGTTCAGTCACGTGGGCTTGGAGTTCACTGCTCGTGCTTATGGTAAGCTTTGACTGACTTTTGCGAAACTCAGAGCAGAATACAAGAATACCCTGAAGACTCTGGCAGGAGCACTCATTAAAGGGTACTACGACTATGCATGCACCTCATGGTACCAAAGCACCTCAAAGGCGCTAAAAACAAAATTACAAACATCTCAAAACAAACTGGTCAGACTACTGCTTGACCTTACTCCTAGAACCCACCTCACCCCTGCCCACTTTGACAACCTAGGATGGCTTAGAGTAGACGACAGAGTACAGCAACTTGCAATGGGCCTGGTCTACAAGATACACTACACGACCAAGGTACCCATGTACATGTCAAAATACTTCCCAAAGGTCAGTGAATACCACGATCACAACACCAGAGGGAGCTCCACAAATCATGTTAAACCCAGATTCGGCTCAAACAAGGGACTAAACACGTTTCGCAATTATGCCACATCAATGTGGAACGCCCTACCCAAAGCTGTAAAGGAATGTGAATCACTACCCACTTTCAAAAACACTCTCAAAAAACACCTACGGGAGACTGCAATTCTAAACTGGCCCCTGTAAATGTCCTAACACAACCCCCCCCAATGTACAGTAAATGACCAAGTATGGTCTTGTCAATATTCCAATGTACAGTTTTGCTTGTTCAGTTGTACAGTGTCCCCCACCCACTCCTCCTACCCAACCCCCCCCCCCCCCCCCCCAACCTCCTCCAATGTACAGTTTCTATGTCAAATGTATATACTCTCTTTTCTGGACTCTTTTCGTATCACAAACAGTACTGTGTTTGCAAATCTGGTATGTCATAAATGTATAGATGTAGCAGTACTGTCTATCTGTATGTCATGTATGTCATATATGTTATGATGAATTGAAAATGGGGGACCCTGATGTAAACAAGACAAAAGTCTTTCTCTGGTCTGCATCCCCTTAACAATTGTTTGTATTGAGCTGTACTGTACTGTACCCATTCTGCAATCTGTTAATACAATTTTCAATCAATCAATCAATTAGACTGCGAACTAGCTATCGTATATCCAGCCCAGTTAGCTAACGTTAGCAGCTAGCTAACGTTAGCTGCCAACATGTAACGATACCGCAGATATTTCTGCATCATAAGGTTAGCTTTCTGCATCATAACTAGCTATACTCTGGACTGGATTGATAGCAGGGCTAGTACTAGTAGAGCCAGCTAGTGGTAAATAAAGGTTATAAACAGAACCTACCCTGGTAAATAAAGGTTATACACAGAAGAACCTACCCTGGTAAATAAAGGTTATACACAGAACCTACCCTGGTAAATAAAGGTTATATACAGAACCATAACCTAGCCCCAACCATAACCATAAGCTAACCCTGACCATACTCTAACGCTGACTGTAGCCACTAGGTTTATTCCAAAAGGCCACAGATGAGTGTGAGTGTATCAACCAGTTTGTAGGAATCAATAAAATCCACTTTGAGCTGCATTTTATGTATGAAAGATGCTCCATAAATTAACTATTATTATTATTATCTGTCTATGCTTAGCTAATACTCAGCTTTTTGTGTTTTTTTCACAGAATGAGGTGTGCTGGAGATGTTACTGCCTCTCCCCCTCATCCCTCTCCCCTTATCCATCACCACTCTCTCCTTATCCATCACCCCTCTCTCCTCCCCTCTTACTCCAGATGAGGAGTGCCGGCCTGTGGAGCAGGCTCCCCGGAAGGTGGACATTACTAGAAAGCTAAAGAATGCTTAAAATGTTATAGGAATGTTAGAGGTTCTAGAAAGTCCTACTATGACATCATCACCAACGTTCCAGAATGATCGGACAGACTAAGGTTCTAGAATGTACTGCCATAACATCACACACGTTCCAGAATGTTCGGGCGGCACTCATTTTCTAGAATGTTCCTAACAATAGGACCGTGGGTGAATTATGTACCATTACAATCACTACAGTACTGTATTAAGTTTCAAAAGTAAAAGTACAGTACATATTCTATAGGCATCTACTACTTAATCTTCATCAACAGTTGCTGATATTGCAAATGTCAACAGACCAGGCTATTAATCCATAATGGAGGTACTAGAAGAAAGGGTAACCAAAATCAACTTGTTTCTCCTTCCAAGGGTCATCAATAATCACAGCAAATGTTGTGACTATGACTAACGGGTCAGGAGATTGACAATGTGCATCCAGCGATAACATTTTAATTCGATTTGTGAACTATGGGTCTGGGGTTGGGACAAAATCAATTTTAAGCCTCGTCACAGCATTCATTTGGCTACAAGAATATAATGGTAAATTACCATAGATGTATCACAACAACACATGATATTGTTCGCTATTCCAGTTTATATCGTACTGTGGCGATAAGAAAGTAGCGAGCCAGAGACGTGGTTCGAGTTGAGGTACTTTACTTCTCACTCACATAGCATTTACAAATAACAACAAAGTTAACCCGGAACCGGAAGTGGTATTTAACCTGTCCCCTAAACAGTAAAACCCACACTCTTAAAGGCACAAGCCCACCTTGGTGAATGTCTCTTAATATAGGTCACCACACAGGCCCCCCCAGAATTCACCCATACAAAAACTGCAACTAATTAATAGCCAGTGAACAGTCCATCAGTGAACAGATCACAGCACGAAATAGTCAACGTGGAGGGGGACGGATCAAGCGGCCGAACCGACTGCGCTTAACCAGAGGGGGACTAAGGGAGATAAGTGGGACCAGCAGAGGATAGGGCAGGGGTCTGAGCCGAAACCGGGGGGCGCCCCCGCCGCGGGGGTAGGGCCAACTTAACTGGTTCGTCCTTGTCCAAGTGAGCAGGCTTAAGACGGTCTATAGTGACCCGCTCCGGCCTGCCTCCCATGTCCACAACAAAGTTTTTAGTGCCTGCCTCCAGGACACGGAAAGGCCCGTCATAAGGGGGCTGCAGCGGGGTCCGATGGCTGTCGTGCCGGATGAAAACATATTTGGCCAATGGCAGGTCCCTGGGGATGTAGGACTGGGGAAGGCAGTGGCGGGATGTTGGAATGGGAATAAGGGCATCGGCAACACCCCGGGACACTGTTCGATGGGAGGCGACGGACCAGGACGCTGTGGCCTCCGGAAGAAACTCCCCAGGGACCCGCAGCGGCTGGCCGTACACCAGCTCGGCGGACGAGGCCTGGAGGTCCTCCTTGGGGGCAGAACGAAGACCAAGCAAGACCCACGGGAGGCGGTCAACCCAGTCGCCATCCGTAAGGGCAGCCCAAAGAGCGGCCTTCATGTCCCTATGGAACCGCTCGCAAAGTCCGTTGCCCTGCGGGTTGTACGCCGTAGTGCGGTGGATCTTCACCCCCAGGTGCTCCGCAACTGCAGTCCAGAGCTCCGAAGTGAACTGGGGGCCCCTGTCGCTTGTGATGTCCCCCGGTGTGCCAAAACGGGCCACCCAGCAGCCGATGAACGCCCGGGCCACCTCCGCTGCCGTAGTGGAGGACAGTGGAACAGCCTCCGGCCACCTGGTGGTCCTGTCCACCATGGTGAGGAGGTGAGTATATCCATGGGAGGGGGGCAGGGGGCCCACCAGGTCCACATTCACATGGTCGAACCGCCTCTCCGGCACTATAAACGGTGCCAAAGGGGCTTTGGTATGGCGGTGCACCTTGGCACGCTGGCACGCCACACATGAGCTAGCCCAGGTCCTAACATCCTTCCGGAGGCCAGGCCACACAAACTTGACCCCCACCAGCTTAGTCGAGGCCTTCACACCTGGGTGGGAAAGGCTGTGGATCATGTTAAAAACCCGGCGCCGCCAGGCCGTAGGCACCATAGGGCGCGGTTGGCCAGTGGAGATGTCGCAGAGGAGAGTGGCGTTAGCTGTGTCGAACAGCACATCCTCCAGCTGCAGTGCGGTAGGACCCGTCCGATAGGCCTGAATGTCTGAGTCCGTGGCTTCGTCTGCCGCCATGGCGGCATAATCGAGTCCCAAGTGGACGGACCCGATGACCGCCCGAGAGAGGCAGTCGGCGACAAAGTTGTCCTTGCCCGCCACGTGCTGAATGTCCGTGGTTAACTCGGAGATCGCCGATAGCTGCCGCTGCTGACGTCCCGACCACGGCTCCGAGGTCTTGGCCATGGAGAACGTTAGCGGCTTGTGGTCCACAAAGGCAGTGAACTGGCGGCCTTCCAACATGAATCTAAAGTGCCTGGTGGCGAGGAACAGACCCAGCAGTTCCCTGTCGAAAGTACTGTACTTACGCTCGTTGTCGCGGAGCTGTTTGCTAAAAAAGGCCAGTGGCTGCCAGGCACCGCCCACCCACTGCTCGCACACCGCCCCCACTGCATAGTCATAGGCGTCTGTCGTGAGGGCGACCGGGGCAGTGGGAGAGGGGTGCGCCAGCAGAGCAGCGTTGGCTAGCGCGGCCTTGGCAGCCCCAAAAGCGCTGTCCATCCCCGAAGACCAATCTAACTCGTCCTTAGGCACTTTGCCCCGCAGGGCCTCGTACAAGGGCCGCATGAGGTGGGCAGCATGGGGAAGGAACCGGTTGTAAAAGTTCACCATGCCCAGGAACTCCTGTAGAGCCCGTACGGTGCGGGGACGAGGAAAACTGGCAACGGCCTCCACCCTGGCGGGGAGTGGGGTGGCTCCCTGTGGAGCGACATGGTGTCCGAGGAAAGTGATGGAGGACTGCCCGAACTGGCACTTGGTTGGGTTTACGATGAGGCCGTGCTTACTGAGCCGCTCAAACAGCTGCTGGAGGTGTGTCATGTGCTCCTCTATGGACGTACTGGCTATAAGAATGTCATCCAAGTATACAAACAAAAACGGCATGTCCTGGAGCACAGAGTCCATCAGGCGCTGAAACGTCTGCGCCGCCCCCATGAGCCCGAAAGGCATTCTTAGGAATTCGAAAAGCCCAAAGGGTGTAATGACAGCCGTCTTTGGCACATCCCGTGGATGGACCGGCACCTGGTGGTAACCGCGCACCAGGTCCACCTTGGAGAAGATGACAGCCCCTGCCAGGTGGGTAGAGAAGTCCTGTATGTGCGGAACAGGGTACCGGTCGGGGGTTGTGGCGTTATTAAGGCGACGGAAATCGCCGCAGGGGCGCCAACCTCCGCCAGCCTTTGTAACCATGTGTAATGGAGAAGCCCACGGGCTGTTCGAGCGGCGCACAATGCCAAGTCGCTCCATGGTGGAAAACTCCCCCCTGGCGATTGCCAGCTTGGCTGAGTCGAGGCGCCGGGCCCGGGCATAGACTGGGGGGCCCTCTGTGGTAATATGGTGTTCCACACCGTGTTTGGCCACTGCAGATGAGAACGTGGGTGTGGTGAGGTCAGGGAACCCGGCGAGCAGGCGTTCATACGGGTCCCCGGTGGCAAGTGTGTTTAACAGGCAGAGAGCTCCGCCCCCCCCAACCGCCCCAAGTGTGCAGGGGTAAGAGGAAAAAGAGAGGGCATCGATCAAGCGACAGTTTTTAACATCTACCAGCAAGCTGAAAGCACAGAGGAAGTCTGCTCCCAGGAGCGGCGTGGACACCGCAGCCATCACAAAACCCCAGCCGAAACGGCGCCCCCCAAAACACACCTCCACATACCTGGTGCCGTAGGTACGTATGGGCGTACCGTTCGCTGCGTCCATCTGGGGCCCGTGTCTGCCGTCCATGGTGTCCACGCCCTGTGCCGGCAGGATGCTGCGTTGCGCGCCCGAGTCCACCAGCAGCCGCCGGCCAGACAAGGAGTCGGTGATAAACAATAGCTTGCAGTCATGGCCGGCACCCACAGCCACTAATGAGCGCCGGCCCTGGCGTTTCCCTGCCCCTTGAAACTGCATGGCTTGCGACACTGCTTGGCCCTGTCCCCAAACCTGGCATGGTAATAGCAGAGCCCATCGTCGGGTTGGCGTCGGGCTGTCACCGCAGCAGCGGTGTCTGTATAGGCCTCCAGTGGTGGGGCAGAGGTGCCCTGGTGGGGCAGCAGCGCATGGACAAACTGCTGCTGCCTGTTGGCCAGGAAAACCCTGTCTGCTTCTGCAGCCAGGCCGCGATAGTCCTTGGTGGAGGAGAGGAGGGAACTCGCCAGTGCTGTGCGCACAGGCACTGGAAGCTGTCGCAAGAAAATGTGTGTAAATAGAAAAGAGGGATCAGCTGATCCCAGTACAGCCAGCATTTTTTCCATCAACTCCGACGGTTTGCCATCGCAGAGGCCGTTGAGGGACAGCAGGCGGTCCGCTTTCTCCAGTTCTGACAGTTCATACAACTTCAGAAGGAATGTCTTTAGCGCATTGTACTTGTCAGCTGCCGGCGGATCCTCCAACAGCATCATCGCCCGTGCCGTTGTTGAAGCATCAAACGCCGCCACAACATGGAAGTACTTAGTTAGATCTTGTGTTATTCCTCTCAGCTGGAATTGGGCTTCGATGTGTTGAAACCACGGCCGGGGATTATGCTGCCAAAAGTCGGGCAACTTGACGGTTGCAGCGTAAATGTTCGCTTGTAGCATGTTAGCGTCGTTAGCATTCGGTGCGGGTGCTTGCGGTTGCGCGACGCCGTTGTCTTGAGACATAACGCTAAATGCTGTTAACGTTACAAATGTTCTTCACAGGGTCACCAATGTGGCGATAAGAAAGTAGCGAGCCAGAGACGTGGTTCGAGTTGAGGTACTTTACTTCTCACTCACATAGCATTTACAAATAACCTAAACAGTAAAACCCACACTCTTAAAGGCACAAGCCCACCTTGGTGAATGTCTCTTAATATAGGTCACCACAGTACATCCATTTGTGTAACTGTAAATCCATGTATATTTATTGTATATATTAAAAATAGTGGCTATTTATGTACACTTTAGTTGTGGGTTTTCTTTTCTAATCAGAGTGATCTATCTTGAGAATGTGTTGTATATGCATTTATTTATATTTATATTAAATATAACTTATACTTAGTGTTATAAGAAAAAGAAAATGTCCTGTACCCACTGTGATTTACAGGTATTTTGGTAAATGGCTGTATTTATATAGCGCTTTTATCCAAAGCGCTTTACAATTTGTTTCTCACATCTTACCCATTCACTCACACATTCACACACCGACGGTGGAGGCAACCATGCAAGGTGCCAACCTGCTCATCAGTGTCTTGCTCAAGGACACTTCGACACGCTGCCTGGGAGGAGCGAGAATCAAACCAGGAACCTCCGGATTACCAGACGACTGCTCTACTCCCAAGCCACTGGTCTATTATTAGGTCTATTTTATTATTAGGTATTTTTACTTTGGTCTCTATCACTATACATTTATAGTTAGTGTAATCAATCATTTGACCTGATGTACACTAGAATGTGCAGCATACCATTCTCTGACGTCTCACCCCTTTATGTATGAGGATTGTAGGCAAGTGACAGCTCTCACTTTTTTCCTCATTCTAGTGACTAGTAGTGACACAACTGTCGGGTCTAGCTCGTATACTGCGTTGGCCCACTAGCCTTAAACTAAATGTATCAGCAATAGTAATAATCATGGATTATCGTCATAGTTCTTGTAATCTTCAATCAAGTCAACTGTAAGTAATGCAACGTTATCTATAGCTAATGCTTGCATCACCATGGAGGTCTAAGGTAAATGTGTATCTCATGAACGTACTTTTCCACTGCATATTGTAACCCTCTCTGTCTGCTTCTAGATGAAATATTTGTGTTATCTTTAAAAAACAGGTCTATTACCTGCTGTGGTAAATCTCCCGCGGCATAGCCCCTTTCGTGACTGTGAAGCAAGGCTTGCTAACTTCTACCGGCATTTCATCAGGGACTATACAGCCGGGTCGCTGCACCCCTCACCCAACTCACCTCGCCTTCTGTGCCCTTCGTCTGGTCAGACAGAGTGGACTCCGCCTCCTATCTCCAAAACTAGGCAAATCACACAGGAAAAATATGTTTCTTTTAGTTTGTTTTGTTTTTTGGGTGACCTGCCAGTGCCCATTTAAGCATTTCAGAGTGCCCATTTAAGCATTTCAGACACTTGAAATGCATCAAATATCACTAGTATCGGTAATATGCTAATAATGCCACCATCTGCTGCTCAGTGCTATGAAATACAAGTCTGGTAAATTCAATCTTCTGGAGAATGAGAAACATATTTTGCTATGATCTCCTCCAAGCCTTGATGGAGGTTATGCAATTGCTGCCATCTGTGTGTGTGTGTGTGTGTGTGTGTGTGTGTGTGTGTGTGTGTGTGTGTGTGTGTGTGTGTGTGTGTGTGTGTGTGTGTGTGTGTGTGTGTGTGTGTGTGTGTGTGTGTGTGTGTGTGTGTGTGTGTGTGTGTGTGTGTGTGTGTGTGTGTGTGTGTGTGTGTGTGTGTGTGTGTGTGTGTGTGTGTGTGTGTGTGTGTGTGTGTGTGTGTGTGTGTGTGTGTGTGTGTGTGTGTGTGTGTGTGTGTGTGTGTGTGTGTGTGTGTGTGTGTGTGTGTGTGTGTGTGTGTGTGTGTGTGTGTGTGTGTGTGTGTGTGTGTGTGTGTGTGTGTGTGTGTGTGTGTGTGTGTGTGTGTGTGTGTGTGTGTGTGTGTGTGTGTGTGTGTGTGTGTGTGTGTGTGTGTGTGTGTGTGTGTGTGTGTGTGTGTGTGTGTGTGTGTGTGTGTGTGTGTGTGTGTGTGTGTGTGTGTGTGTGTGTGTGTGTGTGTGTGTGTGTGTGTGTGTGTGTGTGTGTGTGTGTGTGTGTGTGTGTGTGTGTGTGTGTGTGTGTGTGTGTGTGTGTGTGTGTGTGTGTGTGTGTGTGTGTGTGTGTGTGTGTGTGTGTGTGTGTGTGTGTGTGTGTGTGTGTGTGTGTGTGTGTGTGTGTGTGTGTGTGTGTGTGTGTGTGTGTGTGTGTGTGTGTGTGTGTGTGTGTGTGTGTGTGTGTGTGTGTGTGTGTGTGTGTGTGTGTGTGTGTGTGTGTGTGTGTGTGTGTGTGTGTGTGTGTGTGTGTGTGTGTGTGTGTGTGTGTGTGTGTGTGTGTGTGTGTGTGTGTGTGTGTGTGTGTGTGTGTGTGTGTGTGTGTGTGTGTGTGTGTGTGTGTGTGTGTGTGTGTGTGTGTGTGTGTGTGTGTGTGTGTGTGTGTGTGTGTGTGTGTGTGTGTGTGTGTGTGTGTGTGTGTGTGTGTGTGTGTGTGTGTGTGTGTGTGTGTGTGTGTGTGTGTGTGTGTGTGTGTGTGTGTGTGTGTGTGTGTGTGTGTGTGTGTGTGTGTGTGTGTGTGTGTGTGTGTGTGTGTGTGTGTGTGTGTGTGTGTGTGTGTGTGTGTGTGTGTGTGTGTGTGTGTGTGTGTGTGTGTGTGTGTGTGTGTGTGTGTGTGTGTGTGTGTGTGTGTGTGTGTGTGTGTGTGTGTGTGTGTGTGTGTGTGTGTGTGTGTGTGTGTGTGTGTGTGTGTGTGTGTGTGTGTGTGTGTGTGTGTGTGTGTGTGTGTGTGTGTGTGTGTGTGTGTGTGTGTGTGTGTGTGTGTGTGTGTGTGTGTGTGTGTGTGTGTGTGTGTGTGTGTGTGTGTGTGTGTGTGTGTGTGTGTGTGTGTGTGTGTGTGTGTGTGTGTGTGTGTGTGTGTGTGTGTGTGTGTGTGTGTGTGTGTGTGTGTGTGTGTGTGTGTGTGTGTGTGTGTGTGTGTGTGTGTGTGTGTGTGTGTGTGTGTGTGTGTGCGTGCGTGCGTGCGTGCGTGCGTGCGTGCGTGCGTGTATCTGACCGGGACATATCTAGACAAGTAATGGTCAGATTGCCATGAAATCTACTGTGAACATTCATGATGCCAAGAAGATACAACCTATTGATTTTGGACACCCCATGACCTTTGCTCTCGTGCCACCATATGGATTCATACCAGATTCTGAGATTCTGTCATCTACCCAGTCAAAAGTTGCATGTGAAAGTAACATCAAAGTGGGGAGATTGTTAGGCCTTGGCAAATGTCTGCATTGAGTGCATTCTTCTTGTTTGACCTGCAAAGTAACTTAACACTGCAATACAAAATTTAAGCAGACCTTTCATCTGTCATCACATACCTGTATAGTTAATTGTCCTCAATATCCACATTGCATTGTGTTACAAAGGATCAGATTAAACCGAATATATATATTTATTTATTGATATATATTGCATAGTATTTGTATATCGTTTGATATCCCCTGTATATTCCTTGTACATATACACGGAATATCCCTTTAGCCCAGACCATAATATTCCATTCTCCTATTGGACAGCGGTCCACCGGCGCCAGGGACCGGCCTCCGGAGCCAGGTTCAAAGTCACCGTCAAGATGTGTCTGGACATGCCCGGCCTTGCCCAGGGATACGCGACAGAGATGAGATTGGAACTAGTTTGTTCACCGTGCGTATAAATACGGCGCAGGTGAATATAGAAGCCCCTTAGCCCTTACCCTCCTACCCTTACCTTCCTTAGTATGTTACCGATAAGTTGAAGCCACACCCACGATACAACGTGCGGTGAAGTATGGCCTGTTTGGCCCCAGAATAGAGCATTGAGACCGCGTGCGAATTAATAACTGAATTGTCAGAGTTTGGCGCTATACCGTCGAGTGCGACATATTTCTATTGAGTCATTAATAGTCTATTTGTGTATAGTGTATCGTGCAGTTAAAGTTCTACAGTGATCAGCATCTCCAACGCTTTCTCGTATTAGCTAGAGTTCTTATCCAGGCTGGGCCGACCACATGGCGCTTTCACCCGAGGAGACCTAGACGAGAGCCGTATGGACATGTACACTGGATTAATCTACCCGACGACTGCATAGCCCTTTGCGGCTGGAATATATTTGCTTTGGTCCTGTGATTTATGGAGCGGATAATCGCCGACGCCTGCACGTGTTGGATTTACCCCGAGAGGAGTCAAGTCGAGTCGGCGCTTCAGAGAGCCTGAGGTCGACTAGCTTTCTTCACTGTGGAGCTACAGTCTACAAGGGAACCAAGCTGTATTCGTCTGTGGATCAAGAGGCTACTGCACCGGCTTCTGTACCTGAAGTCTCCCTAGTCATCGTTGACCAGACGTCCTACTACCGACAGATCTTCTACCCCCCCTGCTGGCTTACAACCAGTGGGAACCCCTTCCAGTATCTCCCGCTATATTACTAGTGTACCATAGATATAATTCCCTAAGATTCAGGTTGTATAATTACCTCCTGCGTAACCAGAGAATGGACATTCGTTATTGATTTGCCTACGCATACTCCTTTGCCTTACAAGTACATAAAGCGGTAGTGGTTTAATGATACCATACTTATCAATACAGTCAGGGAATTGTACCCCTCAGTTACAATTGGTCCTACAAGCCGGAGGGTAACTAGTGTAATATTAATATAGTGGTATTAATATTGACATGGCCTATGATGAACACTCCACAAAACGGTTCTCCTAAAGTAGATCGCCCGCAGCGTAGACAGCAGACACCTCAGTACTTAGAGGATTACGTTGCCAGTATACTACCTAGCCTTCTACAGACGGTAAACGCGGAAAAAGTAGATAGTAAAATTATGTCCGACCCTATCGCCCAGGTTACCCCGCCAATAGAGGCCCTAGTGGGTTCTAATGTAACTGACCAAGCTCACGGTAGGGACCAGGAGGGACCTGACACGACTTTACCCCCCGCCAAGACCGAAGAAGTAGTCCCCGGAGAGCTCCAGGATAAAGACAGCTCTCCAGGGATGGAACTTTACCCGCTACAAGAAGAAGAGACCCCGGAGATGGATCTCCAGGACTCGCCACAGGAGAACAGATCTCCAACGAGTACTGCCAGGAGCGGATCACCTCAACCAGCGTCTTCCCCCAGCGGGGCGGACAAGATGCTGGCACAGGCATTCCTCGCCAGCCTAGCAGCCTCTACAGAGCGCGATCGACTCCAAGCACAGATGCTTAGCGAGCGCGAACATTCTTCCATGGAAAGAGAACGCCTTCAAGCGCAGCAACGGAGCGACGAAGATCGTATACGTCTAGAGATTAGACGCCTTCAGACGGAAGAGAATATGGTAAGAGACCGGGCCGAAGCAGAGCGCGCCGCCGCCGAAGCAGAGCGCGCCGCCGCCGAAGCCCACCTATGGAGGAAGAAAGTAGGAATATAGCTGGGGTGCAACCATGAGTAACAGGGTGTTTTTGACTGTCTAACTGTAATCTTTGTATAGGTGAGGATACAAAAAATGACATTTCTTCAGTGTTTGCAGGAATACTACAGCAATTTGGTAATAACTGTACAGTGTTCGACACCAACATTAGAATCCCCCAAGTCTTAGCTTTCTTCAGGTACCAAGTTTATGCAAGTAGCTCTTATAAATCTGGATATATAAGCATTTTAATGTAAGCATGCTGTTTTAGGCGAATTTTCAAAAAATAAATGGTGGGGCTTAATGAGTTAAGTGTGACTACACAAGGTACAAACCTGAATTAAATGTGCTTTTGTAAGTTTTCCTACATACATCAACAAGGACGTAGTCACACCGGAGATTCAAGAATCCATACTTGGCGCAGAACACCTTGGACAGGCACAACTGAACATGTTTGTGGACAAACGTTTGTGTGAACCTCCAGATAGTGACCAGCACCTGAACCTGAAATCACCCATTCGAAAGAACAAAGCCAAAGACATTTGCCTCTTTGTATGAAGTTGTGCAACTTTCCAAGAACAAGCAAAACACCATCAAAGTGGACAGGCAGATTCTACAAATGCTCATCACAGCTTACAGAGCAGGTCGTAAGGTAGACCTTGACAATATCCTCCAGCATGAGCTCATGCCCATCCCGCCATCTCTGGCCACAACTAACGGGAGTCTACATTCCACCAACAAGTCTGCGTGCGTGCGTGCGTGCGTGCGTGCGTGCGTGCGTGCGTGCGTGTGTGCGTGCGTGCGTGCGTGTGTGTGTGTATCTGACCGGGACATATCTAGACAAGTAATGGTCAGATTGCCATGAAATCTACTGTGAACATTCATGATGCCAAGAAGATACAACCTATTGATTTTGGATACCCCATGACCTTTGCTCTCGTGCCACCATATGGATTCATACCAGATTCTGAGATTCTGTCATCTACCCAGTCAAAAGTTGCATGTGAAAGTAACATCAAAGTGGGGAGATTGTTAGGCCTTGGCAAATAGGGTCCAATGTTTTCTGGTCCTGAAAATGGCTTCTAGATCCCTGTTTCCATAAGATTTTCAAGCAAATTAATGACTAAATTGAAGTAAATTTTTGTCATATTAGGATCCCGTAATAACAAGGTAGGCTAATGACAGTATAAATCGGGGGACATGAAAAGTGTTACAAACCAGCCAATAGTATTTACTATTTGGGATATTTGACTGAAGTCAGTGGGGCCTCCAGGGCCCTGTTTCTTGTACGTGGTTCAACTAAGTCGATCAAGATGTCATTATCCAGCTTCAGTTAACCCGATGTTTGAAGCCGGGATTTTCCTGTTTCACGAAGGTGGATTCAGTCTCGTTAACTCAAGCCAGACTTGCGACTCAGGCTAAATGCGCGCGGCCGTTTTAGGTGAAAAGCCAGCACGTATCGATGGCAGAGATCCTGATTCTCAACGGCATTGATTGATTAATTGATTTAAGACTTTATTGACAGATTGCAATACGGCTCAATCGCCTCGCCGACAAGTTAAATGCGTTATCTATAGGCTAATTCTAAGTCCCTCATTACCTCAATCAATCAGATTATATTTCTTTAAACTTGCCTGCTGGATTGAATAATCAAATGAGATCTTGCTAGCGAAAATAATTAGTTAACTGTTATACAGAATTACGATACGGCTCTCTTACCCATTGATTGATGTATAGTCAATCTTTAACTTATCTCCAATGTGGTCTAACGGGTTGTTCTTTTGACTTTCACACGGACGACCGGGGTTCAAGACCCTAGTCGTCTCCTTCTTTTTGCAATATAGGAATAATTCAATTTGGTGCACGTTGAGAGCTATATAAAGAATGACATCCTCAATGCATGTAGATTTATAATATTTTAACTTAAAACCAGGCTACTTTGGCGTATAATCATTAATATTATATTCAAAAAAATCATATTGGAAACACCGAGATTTGAACCCCGGTCACTGGGTTGGCAGGCTTGAGCACTACCGCTGGGCCACTGGGCCAGATGGGATAAATTCATTGTTTATACATTAATGAACGAGAGACCCGTGTTTAGAATATCCTTTGTTTTGAATGAAGTTTATCTCTTTATCCTCATTCATTAATGTGACGTCAACGGCTCATTCAATTTCTCAAATCCGTCAAACAGCGCATCTCATCAGACATCTTAATCCCAGTTACAATTAAAATAACCACATAATGTGTACATCGCACGAGCGAGCGCCACCGTCGCCACGGTATATATAACGTGCATTATTTAGGACAAAGTGAATTTAGTATCAGCATTTTGGGTCTATTTTACATTTCAAAAGCCCCCTCTGGAAGAATGGAGCACAAAAACGTAATTCAGAATGGTATAATGCAGATCGTAGACTGTGGGAATAGTTTCAGGAAACGGGCTGTCACTTCTTTGCGGGGGCGTGGCGATGGTTCAGGCTAACTTGAACTTGAACTCTGCTTTCGACCAGGCTCAAACTTTTGGATATGTTGTCATGGTGATTTGGAAAATCCACGTACATGAAACCGGAAAGTCCGGCTAACCCAGTTATCCAGTTAAAGTTATCCGGCTAACTCAGTTATCCAGGTACAAGAAACAGGGCCCAGGTGTGTTTCCGGGCTTCACCTGTTTTCACTCAGAGTTGGGGGTTGTTGTTGTGAAGAAACACATGCGGGATGTGTGGCTAGAAGGTGGCAGGAGGAGCTAATCTGCCACAAAAACTGATGTGCAGAGTTTGATGTCCATTTTTGTTTATTAGCTTGGTCTCTATTGTGTCTATGTCAAGTTGAACATAACATACAAATTCTAAATAGGCCCCTTTGTATGTCCTGTTGCAATGTTTGTTAATACAGTAGCTGACAGGAAATAAACAGAGGCCAAAACTGTTAGCTAGCAATGAAACTTTTCTGAAAAGGTCTATTTGCTTCAGTTTCCCCTTGACTGTTTAGTGCTGGTCTGTGACAAATTAGATTAAAACTGGGATAAAGTTCAGCCAAGTCCGATAGCAGGAAGGAAAATAAATGAAAGTACCACGCTGCAATTGTTGCCAACTTTCCCAGCCAATTGAAAATTACATTGGCCCTAAAGAATAATAATAATAATAATTGTAATAATATATTTTATTTATATAGCGCTTTTCTCTGTGCTCAAAGATGCTTTAACCTGTTAAGCTGTGGGGTCCCCATAAAACTACACTACCCAGCTCAAGCCAGCCTCTGTCAAACTTGGAGCCGTCTGGCGTGAAATAATTTTTCAACGTTATTTTCGTAATTATGTTTCACAGGTTGAACAAAACAAAAAAAACAACAACAACTATGGGTCAAAATCAAGAGTGAAAAAGTGGGTTGTGAGGCTGTTTTAAAGGACTGTAGGGTGTTGGCATTGCAGATGTGGCTGGGGAGGGCATGCCAGAGGGAGGGGGCAGCTGCAGCAAAGGCTCTGTCATCCCAGGTCTGGAGCTTGTCCTGATGAGCAGTAAGAGGATGACGTCAGCAGACCTGAGGCGACCTGAGGTCAGGGGGGGGGGGGCAGGTTGTTGAGGGCTCTGAAGGTGATAAGAAGTATTTTGATGTGTATCCCATATTTGAGTGGGAGCCAATATGGTGGGTGGAGGTACATAGGAGGTAACAGCGATGACATTCTTAAACATTTTCTTTTTCAAATGTAGTATTTGAAATATTGCTAATATAAAATTATTCCTGGTTTGCCCGTGGCTCTCCAAGTCCCCTGAAGGATCCCTCCCCGCACCACACTTTGGGAACCACTGAATAGAGGAGCTGCTATTGCAGGGGCTGAACCAGTAGGGGGCACTCTTTACTCACTGTAAATGGGCCCCCGAAAGCTGAGGGCCATATCTGCCACGAAACACTCTCGAAAAGATGAAAAAAAGCATAATTAATATGTTTAAAAAGCATTCATCCAAAGTACATGATGGACATGAAAATAAAAGCTCTACAGATGTTTTTCATGTGTTTTCATTCACCTCTGCCTCTTGAGGGGGGGTCCTTTAATTTTTCATTAACAAAAACAGAAGAAGAAAAAGAAAAAGAAAAAAACCTTCCCTGCACGTCCACACAGTGAAACTGTTTCCATGTGGGACGGTGAGTCATACGCATGAGACTCAGACTAGCATCCAAGAGGATGTGGGAGATTGGAAAGAAAAAGAGATGATGAGAGAGCGAGAGAGAGAGAGAGAGAGAGAGAGAGAGAGAGAGAGAGAGAGAGAGAGAGAGAGAGAGAGAGAGAGAGAGAGAGAGAGAGAGAGAGAGGGAGGGGGAATTGGAATTGGAGAAAGAGGAGTGGGAGGAGGGAGATCGGGGAGAGCGTAGGGAAAAGTCAAGGGGGGGGGGGGTGTTGTTCGTGGGTGCGTACAGAGGACACAGATAGTTCTTTCCTATAATGGGAAGAGGATGAGAGACAGAGATAAGGATAAGGCCTGGGAAATCTGCGCTGCCTTAGATCTGGAAGCCGATGCACTTTATATTATCTTCTGAGAGAGTATTTTGATCCTCTTGTGAAGTGTACCACCTTTACCTGTTACAGTTCTTTAAAAACAGATTGCGGCCGTATCTGCTGCTTTGTTGTAGTATTATACTACTTAATGTTATTTATCATGAACTTCTTGTTTTTGATTAAGTAAAAGTGTGTGATTGACATGAAGGGGACACATCTGATCGGTTATTATTAGATGTCAGATCCGTTACTATTGGTACAGTAACAGTAGTGTCAGTGTCAACAGTGTCAACAATTTCCACTGGGAGACAGAAATGTACTCATGTTTATCCTGAGGTGAACATAGAAGAAAGCAGCTCTACGAAGGCAGCTATACTGGGGCTCAGGAGGTAGAGCAGCCGGCAGGTAATCGGAAGGTTCCCAGTTTGATTCCGGCTCCTCCCGGCAGCGTGTCGAAGTGTCCTTGAGCAAATCACTTAACCCATAACTGCTCCCAAATGAGCAGGTCGGCACCTTGCATGGTTCCTTCTGCCGTGAATGTGAGGCATATGTTTGGATAAAAGCGCTATTTAAATGCAGTCCATTTACCATTTGTACGTGGCAGAAACATGCTCAGAGTTGCTGACAGACAAGATGAAGCGGTTGTCAACTGCATACATTAACCACACCACCTAGTAGACCCCCACAGCCCATGAGAACCAAAAGAAAAGGTGAGAATTAATTCTCACGGAAGGAGAATTAGATGCACTTTTAGATGCAGCTGTTTCTCCATTCTATGCAACCGCTGTGAAAGCGTTAGCGGATATGGCTATGGGCCCCAATCCGTCACATCTCTCATCGAGGAGATAAGCACTATTACAAGTTGAGATATCCTGTAGGACTTGGATCGGCCAACATGGCAGGGCTTCTAGCCAAAAGTGATTGGGACTTTATTCATGGTTCCACCGTTTGCCCTCCATTTACATCCTGGTCCTGAGGTTAGTTCCTAACCTTGAGACTTGTGTAATTGCGAGAGGTAAATGGAGAGAGAGAGTGAATACAGATAAACTGGTGAGCAGAATTTACACAAACAGGTTGTTTGACATGAACAATATTCACAAACCAATGGTCAGTAAGAAAAAGGGGAGCTCTGCTTTTCTCCTCTGTGTTTTTCAGTGTGTGTGTGTGTGTGTGTGTGTGTGTGTGTGTGTGTGTGTGTGTGTGTGTGTGTGTGTGTGTTTCTGTACAGTAAGTATTTTTACATGGTCAAACAGAAATGTTGTCTCACTGCCCGAAAGCACATCTGTACCTTAGCTAGTCCTACTGCATGGAAGTACTTTTTTGTATTACATTCAGAGTCCTTCAATGTTACCTAAGTCTAACAAACATACTTAAATGTCTCATTACCACTCAAGCCACGTGTCAAGGTAGTATGTTGCCTTTTGTTTTCTAACTTGCATTACCATTTCCTATTCACGTAAGCCGACGTACTGTAATGAGATTTTCCTCAAATCAGATTAGCTGCGATCCTGAATCTCAACTATTGGATGTTACCATCAGACTTGATTACCTGGATAACCTTTAAATGTTCCTTGATGTCCTTGTCCATCCACTGTCATGTGATAAGAAATACAGTAGCTACTTCAAAAACCATCACATCTACCTAGCTTCACTTTGTGAACACGTTAAGTCAAATGTTTCCTTCAAGACTTCTCTGGATGTTTGAGGGTAAACCAACAATGTTTTGAGGCCAGTATCACAGTGTAATGAGAGTGGGCCTCACCCTAACCAAACAATTATTTTTATGTATTTTAGTGTACATAAATAACACTGTGTTTTAATTATTGTACTGTCTTAATTATTGTAGTGCTCATGTCACCTGCCCCAGAGACTAGGCCTACAGTTGAAAATTAGCCAACCTGGCTAAACTGGCATATTTACAGTAACATGTTACTTAATATGCACTGTCTCTGTATTTTAAACCAATAAATACAAATACAAATACAATTGAGTTTTCACTCTATTTGGTGTGGTGTTTAATCAACCTTACTGCCATCAACACTGTTAAATTGGTATTTTGCCAACACATTGGTCAGTTGCCAACACTTCCCAAAATGCTGCCTGCAGCAACTTTCACAATGTTCCCTACAATAAATAGATAAATGAAAACAAACCCAATACTGATCCGCAGATATATTGTGCATCCCTAGTTATGGTTGATGATTGCATCATTGTTGAATGGACTGTTACAGTTGTTGAGGTAGTTAGTATGTGTCACAGCCAAATTCCACCAGCCTGGCTGGGTGGTCATTAAAGAAATTGAAATTGAAATTGATTGAGTTGGGACAGGGCTCCCCCTACTAACCCCCTTCCTAATATAATTTTCCATAAGAATCAACACTGTAATCCTCCAGTCACAACTGTTGCTTTCCTCAAAACAGCTGTGATTAGAAAAAAGGGTGGGTTTGAGATAGGTAAATGTGTGTGTGTGTGTGTGTGTGTGTGTGTGTGTGTGTGTGTGTGTGTGTGTGTGTGTGTGTGTGTGTGTGTGTGTGTGTGTGTGTGTGTGTGTGTGTGTGTGTGTGTGTGTGTGTGTGTGTGTGTGTGTGTGTGTGTGTGTGTGTGTGTGTGTGTGTGTGTGTGTGTGTGTGTGTGTGTGTGTGTGTGTGTGTGTGTGTGTGTGTGTGTGTGTGTGTGTGTGTGTGTGTGCGTGCGTGCGTGCGTGCGTGCGTGCGTGCGTGCGTGCGTGCGTGCGTGCGTGCGTGCGTGCGTGCGCGTGTGTGTGTGTGTGTGAGTGCGCGCGTGTGTGTGTGTGTGTGTGTGTGTTACAGGTACCAGGATATGGCACCTGATAGCAGATATATGTTTAACCTATGAAACAGGTTGTAGTTAATCATTTGACAAAGGAAAGGTGCAGAAAGGTGCAGACACGATGTTATTGACTCTAGCTCCTCCCGGTTGTATATTTCAACAACATTTATTCATTCAATAGAATAATCAATCAATCATCATCATCATTGTATCATCATTGTATCATCATTGTATCATCATTGTATAATCATTGTATAATCATTGTATCATCATTGTATCATCATCCAGTTCAATTAGTTACATTACTTCAATACATTCAATTATAATCCCATACTTGTTATTAATTCAAAAGCATATTCATCATTGCAACACACATTCTACCCTTTTAGGATACCCTGGTTCACTTCAATAGCATTTTCCTTTTAAATGTAATTATCCAGTATTATATACTGTACATTGTGATTACTTATGTCTTTATACATATTTGGCGTCTTAAATATAAGCACGTGAGAAGAGAAACATTATCCTGTTAACCTCTGTCTAGACATGTCTAGGCATGTTGGAAGGGACCATAGTATGTCTTTTAACCAACACTGTCATTCTCATTGTCTGTCAAACAATTCCTTAAATCACCAATAAGTGTTACCTTTATCATCAATCACTTATCATCAGTCATATCCACAATTCTCTAGTATACCAAAATACCTCCACACCTCAGTGTTATCCATAGTTGTGTTCCTGTCTCAAGTTCTATTGGTGCACTGAAAGTACATTTATATATATATTTGTATCGGGCCGTTCTCAACCCTACTAGGAATTTGCTAAACCGTGACCATGGTATAACTCAAGGGAATAGATTTATATTTACATTTAACTGAGGGCGCACTAGAGAGAGAGAGAGAGAGAGAGAGAGAGAGAGAGAGAGAGAGAGAGAGAGAGAGAGAGAGAGAGAGAGAGAGAGAGAGAGAGAGAGAGAGAGAGAGAGAGAGAGAGAGAGAGAGAGAGAGAGAGAGAGAGAGAGAGAGAGAGAGAGAGAGAGAGAGAGAGAGCATGTGGTACAGCCCCGGTGTTTAGCTACCTTCTTGGTAGGGTAAGCTAAAGTACTTTCCCTCTAACCATCTTGTACACAATATACACATTTACTACACAGCAATTCAACCCAACACAGTATGTATTTCAAAACATAAACCTTTATAATCCCCTTGGAGATACTTAACTTCGACACGTTAGTGCTTAAATGGACAATTGTGTTCCAACACTATTTAAATGTACCAACGAAACGTGGCGCCATCAATAGACGGTCTGCTTCTCAACCACGTTACCTGTCGTCTTAAACTTCTTAAACTTGACTCAAACATCGACAATAGTTACTTCATTTGAACCCTCGACATTGCATGTATCCTTGTTAACCTTTATGTGTGTTTTGTAGTATATTACCCACCTATGAAACAGGTTGTAGTTAATCATTTGACAAAGGAAAGGTGCAGACACGATGTTATTGACTCTGGCTCCTCCCGGTTGTGAGGCTGAGATTGCCTCGTGCGTTCCTAAGCACACAGTAACGGGTCCCTGGAAGGCGAAGTCACTAAACACCAGTCCTATACCGCCACCTATTGACCAGATTATGTTAATGTCTCCCATTACATATAAATGACTTGTTCTACCTTGTTTCTGATGGAGGTAATCCTGTACCAATATGTTCACACTGTTTTGACACATAATCTAAAGATATTAACATGATACCACTTCTAGTGGGCATCACACACTCCCTGACCTTAAAAAATGGCTCCTGACATTTCCGAAAATCACTAAATACACCCATCCAATATCACCCTCAGGCGTGAACCCCTAACAAACTTCCCATGGGCGGACCGTGGGTGACGGCTGGACGGTAAGCATACTGGCCATGTCGTGGAAGGCTGTAAAAAATTGAATGCAACCATGGCATTACGAAGGGTATCAATTGATGTGGTAGTGGACTGTGGTGTGGTGCGGGCACCATCGGTGGCCACTGTACTACTGAATTCACGGTCACTTTGTTCTGCACTGACGGTTCACCTAGCATATCATATGTGAGACATTGTTTAGGCCTTCTGTCACGGGCAGACCTCCTAACCTCTGACTGGACCTGTTCTACCGGCGAGAGTGGAGGGGTACGGAGATTGAGCTGGGCTACGGGGGAGTGAGCTTGGGGTTGGGGTTGGGCTATTGGAGAGTGAGCTTGGAAGTGGGGTTGGGGTATTGGAGAGTGAGCTTGGGAGTGGGGTTGGGGTATTGGAGAGTGAGCTTGGGAGTGGGGTTGGGGTATTGGAGAGTGAGCTTGGGAGTGGGGTTGGGGTATTGGAGAGTGAGCTCGGGGGGTCTCCCTTTCTTCTTCTTCCCCTGATTCACTAACATCTCCCTCCGGTCTGGCCAAGACAGGCAAATTCCCATCCATGTTTCCTCCCCTGTCGTCTTCATTCTCAGGGCGCAGGCCTGGCATGACTTCAGGTCGTCGTTCACGGTGTCCAAGTGATCTTTCCTCTGTCCTTTCAACAGGTATCCTTAGTCAGTATCCTCTGTCACTGTCATCATCCGAATCACTGTCATTGCTGTCCCTTGTCTCTACTTGTCTTTGTGTGTCTGACATTCTTCCTTGTCTTGGTCTGTCATTCGTTTTCTTCGCAGGGACAGTTCTGGCTGGTGGTGGAGTCATTTCCACGGGCAAATCATTTACCAGCAGTAAGAGATTTTGGTGTAGTGTTCTGGTCTTTTTCTGGTCTCCATGTTCAAGGCAGACAATGTATACTGGACTCTCAGCGAGCTGGCTTTTGACCACGTAGATCGCCTTCTCCCAGTACGATCTCAACTTGCCTGGTCCTCCACGCTGATTGAGGTTTCTCACCAGAACTCTGTCTCCTGACTGCAGCACTACTCCTTTTGTTTTCTTGTCATAAGTTACTTTTCCTCTTGCACTGGACTTTTTGCTATGTTCGCAAGCAATCCGATAGGCTTCAGACATCTTCTCAGCCCATTGCTCCGCGTATCCTCTGGGTGAGTACGGTTCCTCTTTCTTCGTTAACCCAAACAACAGGTCAACGGGGAGGTGTGGATGACGACCGTAGAGTAGGAAAAAGGGTGAGTAACCCGTTGATTCATGTTTGGTACAGTTGTACGCGTGTAACACATGCGGGAGGTGGTCCTTCCACCGCAATTTCTCATTTTCAGTCAATGTCCTCAACATCTGTAGTATGGTCCGATTGAGCCGCTCCGCTGGGTTGCTCTGTGGATGGTAGGGTGATGTTCTAGAGTGGCCGACCCCAGACAGCCGTTGCAGTGCTTGGAACAGTTTATTCTCAAATTCTCGACCCTGGTCGTGATGTAATTTCGAGGGATAACCGAATTTGGGTATAAAGTCATTAAAGATACGCTCTGCAGCTGTTTTCCCACTCTTGTTCTTGGTGGGGTATGCCTGGGCGAACCTAGTGAAATGGTCGATCACCACTAGAATATATTCATACCCTCCACGACTGGTTTCCAGATGTAGATAGTCGATACACACAAGTTCTAATGGGAAGTTGGAGGTAATGCTGCCCATGGGAGCTCGGACATGGGTGACCGGCTTCTTAGACTTGATACAAGGACATCTTCGGGTCACATATTCTTCAATCTCTCTGGACATGAAAGGCCAGTAGAATCTTTCTCTTGCGAGGTGGATCACTCCTTCTGTTCCAACATGACCCATCTCATTATGTAGATGTTTCAGGGCAAGTGTTCTATATTTTACAGGGAGGACCAACTGTTGGTATTGATTGGTCTTTCTGTAAAGGAGATCATTTTCAATATGTAATCTGCTCCATTCATGAAGTAGCTTTCGGGTTGCTGCGCTTACGGTTCTTCGTACGTCGTCTGACAATTTCGTGTTCGACTCTTTCAACTCCCTGATCGTGTTGATGGCTTGGTCCTCTTTTTGGGCCTTCACCAGTTCATCGTGACTGATTGTTTGTAGGTGTGGGTGAGACTGCTGGTTTGAGTCTGGGGACGCGATGTTGAGCGCCGCAACCCATGCCACGTCTTTCCTTTCAGCTGCTTGGCTTCCTTCCCACGTTGCTCGTACTGCTTCATTAGAGAGCTCTTCTGTGCAGGTCCTTTCATATCTCTCCATATCCAGGGGAAGGCGGGAAAGTGTGTCTGCATCTATGTTGGACTTTCCGGGTCTGTATTTGATGTCAAACCGGAAGTCTGCCAGTTCTCCAACCCACCGATGACCGACTGCATTGAGCTTGGCAGTACTCATTACATTGGTCAACGGGTTGTTGTCGGTGTAGATAGTAAAGTGTGGGGCATAATACAGGTAGTCACGGAATTTCACACACACAGCCCATTTCAATGCAAGGAACTCCAGTTTCCCACTGTGCATATGGTAATTTCGTTCGGCTGGTGACAATGTTCTTGACCCGTACCCGATGACTCTCAGTTTTCCATCTTGATGTTGATACAGAACAGCTCCCAGGCCTTGGTCGGAGGCATCCGTGTGCAACCTGAAGGGTAGGTTGAAATCAGGATATGCCAAGACAGGGGGGTTTGTGAGAAGGTCAATCAGTTGTTCAAGTGCTCTCTGTTGTTCCGTGGTCCACTCTATGGGCTCTCTGGAGGGCAACTGGGGGCGTTTGATGTTCTTACTCCGCGCTGGGGCTGGGGTCTTTCCTGGCTTGATTTGGAGTAGCTCGTAGATGGGTCTGGCAATTCGGGAAAAATCCTGAATGTATGAACGGAAATATCCCAGGAATCCTGTTATTTTCCTCACTTCGCCGACAGTTCTGGGTGTCTTACTTGACAGGGCTTTCACGGCTTCAATGTCTCGTGGGTCTATCTTGACCCCTTCTGCTGACACAAGGCGACCCACGTATCTGACTTCTTGCTTGAAGAGGTCACACTTCTCAGGTCTCAATTTCACTCCGTGACGTTGAAGGGCTTGGAGAACCTTGCGGAGAGTCTCTACATGTTCTTCAAATGTCTTTGCGTAACAGAGTACGTCGTCAAGATACGGGATACAGCATTCGTCCCTGAGGGGACCTAGCATCTCCTCCATGCTCCGTTGGAACGTTGCAGGGGCATTCGAGAGTCCAAATGGGATGCGCACCCACTCGTAAAGACCCCAAGGAGTGATGAAGGCGGTGAAGGGTCGTGAACCCTCGGCGACGAAGCCCTGGTGGTAGGCTTTCCCTTGGTCTAGGATACTAAACCAGGTATAGCCTCCAAGCGTGTCAGTCAGGTCTTGTATTCTAGGTAGTGGATGACGATCGGGCACAGTCTTTTTGTTCAGGAGGCGGTAGTCGATGCATAGCCGTAGGCTGCCGTCCTTCTTTCTGACGCAGACTACTGGGGCAGAATATGGAGACTTTGACTTGACTATCCAACCTTTCATTAACAGTTCCTGTATGTACTCTTTTACTTCTTTAAACAGTGGCTTTGGTACTGATGAGTACGTCTTCTGGACCGGGACAGTATCATGGAGAGCGATTGTCATCTGCAGGCTCGGGATGCACCCAATGTCACCACTGTCTTGTGCAAAGGACCCAGCCTCTTCACAAAGCATCCGGTTGACTATTGTCTGTTGTTCGTTGTCGAGGTGACTGAGATCGACGGGGGGTTTGAACAGGATGGAGCTGGGCACAGCCGACGTTGTAGCAGCACGGTTGGGGGGTACCGTGAGCTGGGAGATTTCAGGTGAGTAGGTTGGGATGGGGGTTTGCCGTGGGGAGTCTGTCGTGATGACTTTCCCAACACAATGGATGCTGCCCAGAGCTGTCTTCCTGGAGAGAGTGACGTTATGCCTTGTGTTGTTTCCCACAGGCACGGTGACATACGGCTTCCTGGGGTTTTGCGCTTGCAGCAGGCCTTCTCCAACATCCAGTTCTGCCAGCGCTAAACTGCTGTCATCTGGTTCGAACAGGAAGGTGGGGTCAGACAGGTCCACGTGGGGGGGGATTTGGCACTTGACCCAGGCCACTTGACCGGCGGGGATGACAGTGGCTTGTTTACCTGTTCGTAGGCGACCAACCTGGACAGGGGGTCTGTCAGTCTGGATGTAACTCACCAGGAGTTCTGCCTTCTCGGCTGGTATCACCATGGCGTTACAGAGCAGGCTGGTGAGAGTTGGGATCAGTCTTCCAGGTTGTTCTTGTATCATCACTTCCAGCACATTAAAACCCAGTAGGGGTTTTCTCAAGGACAAGGCTGCTTACAAGGAAAGGCACAGTGATTGACAGGTTAGGATCTTCATTCCCCTTTAAGTTCACCGTAAGGGCCACCCAACCATCAAATGGGAGGACCTCACCGTTTACCGCGTAGACTTTCACTCCTCTTCTTCTTCGATGATTTCGCTAAGGGGTCTGACTGGCATGTCAGGTAAGTATCTATTCTTCCAAGTTCTGTCAATCATGCTTACTTGGGCCCCTGTATCAAGCAGGGCTTGGACTGCTAAACCGTTTAGGTTACAATGGGTGAGAGCTCTTCTCCCTACGAGCTTGGCGAGGCATTCACTCTTAGTGTTTGGTAAATTAGGGGGGTCTGTGTGCTTCTGTATCTGGTTTACCGTCTTGGTTCCTGTTCTAGGTGCAGTTTTCTCCTCTCTTACTCTTTCCTTCTCAGGCTCACTAGTACGACGGTTGTCAGGTTGGGACAGTAAAGGGGAACCGGTCAATGGTTGTCCTCTTGCAGTGACCGGCCTCAGTTTCCCTGACGCGGTGTCTTTTTGACAGCCTAACGCTCTATGGCCTTCTTCGCCACAATGGAAACAGTGAGGGCAATTAGGTAAATTCTGTGCTACACATTTGCTACAGCCATATGGCCTGTCCCTCTGCCTATTTATCCTCCCTGTTCTGACCTGGGGTGGTTGTTGCAGGAGATCCACTAGATTGGTAAGTTTCTCTACTTCTCTGTTAACTGCTGGATCGGGTCTAGTTTAAGTTTTTTCCTGTATTTTCTTCCTAGTGGGGGGGACACTGTGCTCCCTTCACCTCAGCACCTGCTCTATGTACATGGGGGGTCTATTGCGATTGGTAGGCCCTAACCGTCGCTGTCTTTCACTCTCATCAATCATGACCTTTTTCATCTGTCTGAGAATGGCCTCATCAGGTACTCTGTCTTCAAGTAAGGGTTTGAGTTCCTACGAATGTCATCATGTTTGTGTCCTAAACCTTGATATATAGTGTGGAGAAAGACATCCTGAACGGTTCGTTCGTTGTACTTAACGTCAGTAGCAGCATATTTTGATGCTAGTAAAATCATCTGCTTGAGTCCTATGACTCTATATATCCTTTTGCTTTGTACACATGAGTTCTTGAAACAACTCTGTATTACTTTGTTCACCGAGGTGAGAATGGAGAAAACCCTTCAGCTCATCGATAGTCAAATCGTCTTTTACCATTAACATATCCTTAAAGCTGCCAGCTTTGATCACTCTCAAGACTGCTCTAACAACCTCTGCATCGCTGAATTGCTCCTTCAGACCTTCGTCGATCTGTTTGCAGACACTGTTGTAACTAATGTCTGATCCCTGGTCTCCTATCTGACCTCCCTGGAGCTTAAACTCCCTGCGGTGAAGGTACGACAGTTCTCGTAAAGATATTAGTTTATCTGGCGACACACCAGGGGTTTCCTGTTTACTTTCGGTGTCTGTTACACTCTTATTCAATGCACAGCCTGAGCTGTGGGTGGTGGTACACTGGGCAGGCACTGTAAAACCTGGTTGCTTACTTTTGGAGTGGGCACACCCTCAATGGTTTCACTTACATCATAAAAGACGCTAACGGGGTCGACTGGTACTGCATCACTTTGACTGGTGGACCGTAGGCCCTCGGTTTTACCCTCTTCTAGACCCACCACCTCACTCTGCATAAGTCCATCAGTTACATCTTTTATCTGTAATAAATAAGACAACCCTGTATCCTCTAACTCCAGTAAAACCTTACTGTACAGGTAGTCGTTGATAAAGTTGAAGCACCCCTCCACGTCGTCTACGGTAAGGTGAGTTCGGTCAGACGTCTCCAGTCCTGGTATCAGTTCCAATGCCTCGGCAATGCGAAACAGTTCATCCGCAGGTAGAGTGAGCAGGCTCTTCTTGATGTCCCACACCAAGCTTTTCCTCTCGCTGTCTCCCATGGCTGCTTCCCGATTCCTCGCACTTGGCTCTCAGTTCAGGATCACTGTGACGACTTTCCGTGGTGGGTGGATCTCCTCTACACGACACCGGTCTTCCTTCTCGTCAGGTAGAGTAGTGGACGTAGTCTCGTTGTCATCTGGCATCAGATGAGGCACTTCACTGCTGTCGATACTGCGCAGATCAATCCCTCATTCGACGACCTTTACACCGGGCGTTGGTTCCTGGTTCATCGGGTCGCGGTTGGTCCAGGTGTCAAGATCTCTGGATCAGCTCCCATCCAGCAGGTGGCGCTGATCCCGGACGAGCCCCCAATAAACTGTTACAGGTACCAGGATATGGCACCTGATAGCAGATATATGTTTAACCTATGAAACAATTTGTAGTTAATCATTTGACAAAGGAAAGGTGCAGACACGATGTTATTGACTCTGGCTCCTCCCGGTTGTATATTTCAACAACATTTATTCATTCAATAGAATAATCAATCAATCATCATCATCATTGTATCATCATTGTATCATCATTGTATCATCATTGTATAATCATTGTATAATCATTGTATCATCATTGTATCATCATCCAGTTCAATTAGTTACATTACTTCAATACATTCAATTATAATCCCATACTTGTTATTAATTCAAAAGCATATTCATCATTGCAACACACATTCTACCCTTTTAGGATACCCTGGTTCACTTCAATAGCATTTTCCTTTTAAATGTAATTATCCAGTATTATATACTGTACATTGTGATTACTTATGTCTTTATACATATTTGGCGTCTTAAATATAAGCACGTGAGAAGAGAAACATTATCCTGTTAACCTCTGTCTAGACATGTCTAGGCATGTTGGAAGGGACCATAGTATGTCTTTTAACCAACACTGTCATTCTCATTGTCTGTCAAACAATTCCTTAAATCACCAATAAGTGTTACCTTTATCATCAATCACTTATCATCAGTCATATCCACAATTCTCTAGTATACCAAAATACCTCCACACCTCAGTGTTATCCATAGTTGTGTTCCTGTCTCAAGTTCTATTGAAACTCAAATGTGCACTGAAAGTACATTTATATATATATTTGTATCGGGCCGTTCTCAACCCTACTAGGAATTTGCTAAACCGTGACCATGGTATAACTCAAGGGAATAGATTTATATTTACATTTAACTGAGGGCGCACTAGAGAGAGAGAGAGAGAGAGAGAGAGAGAGAGAGAGAAGAGAGAGGAGAGAGAGAGGAGAGAGAGAGAGAGAGAGGAGAGAGAGAGAGAGAGAGAGAGAGAGAGAGAGAGAGAGAGGAGAGAGAGAGAGAGAGAGAGAGAGAGAGAGAGAGAGAGAGAGAGGAGAGAGAGAGAGAGAGAGCATGTGGTACAGCCCCGGTGTTTAGCTACCTTCTTGGTAGGGTAAGCTAAAGTACTTTCCCTCTAACCATCTTGTACACAATATACACATTTACTACACAGCAATTCAACCCAACACAGTATGTATTTCAAAACATAAACCTTTATAATCCCCTTGGAGATACTTAACTTCGACACGTTAGTGCTTAAATGGACAATTGTGTTCCAACACTATTTAAATGTACCAACGAAACGTGGCGCCATCAATAGACGGTCTGCTTCTCAACCACGTTACCTGTCGTCTTAAACTTCTTAAACTTGACTCAAACATCGACAATAGTTACTTCATTTGAACCCTCGACATTGCATGTATCCTTGTTAACCTTTATGTGTGTTTTGTAGTATATTACCCACCTATGAAACAGGTTGTAGTTAATCATTTGACAAAGGAAAGGTGCAGACACGATGTTATTGACTCTGGCTCCTCCCGGTTGTGAGGCTGAGATTGCCTCGTGCGTTCCTAAGCACACAGTAACGGGTCCCTGGAAGGCGAAGTCACTAAACACCAGTCCTATACCGCCACCTATTGACCAGATTATGTTAATGTCTCCCATTACATATAAATGACTTGTTCTACCTTGTTTCTGATGGAGGTAATCCTGTACCAATATGTTCACACTGTTTTGACACATAATCTAAAGATATTAACATGATACCACTTCTAGTGGGCATCACATGTGCATCCTCCAACCTCATTCTCCACCATCCATCTCCTTCTCCACTGCGGGGACTATACTCATCTGGGGCTCCTCAACACACTATTTACCCCCTTGTTACCTCACTGTGTGGATGTTAAACTGGAAGCAAGCTACTGATAGAGGTTTCCTCTCCATTAGGTTTGACCCAACGGAACCTGCCAGACGTGGAAAGAACCGGCTGAGAACGCCACATTTGCTACACAGAGATTTTTCACAAATGTACCACACAGTTGTGTGTGTGTGTGTGTGTGTGTGCGATATTTAGTCAGACATTACTTATCATTCCTTTTTAAAAGCTAAATCTTGGCCATGGTTTTCATTTAACTTGCTGCCATTCAGGTAACCCCCACAGTAATGAAGCGTCACCTACCCTGGCCCCCAGCCTTTCAGGGTTAATGGTGGAGTTAATGGTTTGTGAAGGGTCCACCTCCACCATCTCAATGAACCTCATAGGTTATAGAGGGTAAGTCTTACCTCACTGCTGCAGGGTATACTGTGAGGGAAAACAGTGCAAAGCCAAATTGCTTTGGCAGGACTCTACTGCCATTACTAACCTGTGTTTTACTTCAATTCAGAAAGCTTTACTGTTTATTGTAAAGGTTGACAGACATTTCTGTTTGGTGTAGTGGCTCATAAAGAACAAATATATCAAATACGGAAATCAATTATATGTAAATATGCGTCGTAAATAAAACGGATTCTGAAGTGAATGAGATTGATTGATGTATAATGTGTTTGAATACAAACGTGCCTTGAACATACATGAAACATTTACATTTAATTCACATTTAAGCCCAGATGTGATGCAATGTTTTTTTTTAAACAATATGTTTATTGGTTTTTTTTCTTTTTTTTTCTTTTTTACAGCATCAGTTCAACAGTTCAACAACCATACAAAAGAAAATGCTGCCAACTGCCCCCCCTCCCCGAGTTACAGAAAAATAGATACAAAATAAACCACCCCCCCCCCCCCTGAAAGAAAAAGATGTGATGCAATGTTGATTTCAAAATAGAAATGTTTTAAACGTTTAAGGAATATAGCTTTCACTTTGCTCCATAGAGGCATGCTGTAGTAGAGATGCGTTATTTAAAGCAACAATGTGTGATTTTTCTACCAATTAGTTAATTAAGTTCTTGAGCGTGTACAGAACACATTGGGAGCTCCGGAGCATCGACACACTGTCCACTTTCTCTGCTACATTTACATTTTACATTTATATTTAGTCATTTAGCTGACGCTTTTATCCAAAGCGACTTACAAGTTCTGTACGACAAGTCATCAGGAAGGGCACAAGCCCAGCCTCAGCTACAGCCTCACATGGTCTGGTGCGACCAGACGTATGCCTAGAATGAATGAGACAAGATAGTTTCTTTGAGCATGCATGGTATTTTCAATGGAAAACATAATACACAGCCATCTCGACTACCCAGAAACCAGGAGGTTGCTATGCAGAAAGTCTCATGGGATGCTCATGGGAAATATATTGAAAACACAGAGGCAGTACCACTCGCGGCCAGCAAGCACCACAATTACACATTACCTCTTTAAGTGCTTTGCAGATGTTTCCTATTGAAATAGAGGGATGCTTGTGACTCAACAAAGAGCAGCAATTGCACAGCTGTGTATTGTTTGCTGACAGTGCACATATGCACAGAATTTATCAAATAGAGTTAAGCTTAACAAAATACAGATATTCTTCATTGATATTTAACGTAAATATACAGCAATAATGAACTGGCCAGGAAGAATGCTTTAGAGACTTGTGAGAGAACCCTGTGCCCCGCATGTACAACAAACATTTACAGTATTAGTGGAAAAACAACCCACGGTAGAAGTCTCTGCAAGTCAAGGATTAATGTTGTCTCACTCCATTCCGCCACTACAGTGATGGTAAATCCGGTATTTGTTGGTTTATTTCTTTGATAATTTATTGATGTCAGAAATGTTTATTCCAATGACCAGATCAAACCTCACCCTCCCACACAAATATGTTGGCATGCCCACTCCAGCAAGGTTGGCGTGGAATGGATACAGAGTGAGATTTCTCTTGGCTTTGTAAAGAGAAGAGGCCTGAATGGTTCTGAGAACGTTCTGCCTCTACAGAGGAACATGTGACTCTCTGACTCACCTCACCACCATGGCGAAGCAGGGGAGGAAGACAACGATTATGTTTCTTAAGAGATTCTAAAGAGAATAACAGCATAACCTATAGCACATTGTTCCACTTGTAAATTGTAAAGCTAACCTATTGACAGAACTGACCATCGAGGAAATATTTGCTGTGTCCGTTTCTCTTCTACACCCCCCCTCTCTCTCTACCATTGTCTTGAAACAGAAAAAATAAAAAAACAAAGAAAAGAAAGAAAACACTTACTATCCAAAAATATATAATGTCGGCTAATCATGATCTCTCACTGGTGAACAACAGTGGTGGGGCTTTGTATGTTTTGGTAAACTTACCCTGGTTCTCTGTTCCATCTTTAACACACAGGGTCATTCTACTCATCCTCCCACTATAGACTAGCAAAAGGTGTTAATTCAATGTTGATTTATGGTCACAATGCTTGATTTTTGGTTAAGGTCGACGATTGATGGTGAATCACCCATTAACCGCTGAAGCAATTGACTAATGTTGAAAACATATCATTGAATCAATATTGTTTTGTGGTTGCATTTTAATGATTGAAATGCCAATATCTAATAAATGTTGAATCAACGCATGCTGTTCAACGTATGCTGTTTGTCGTCATTACGTTGGACCGATCCGAATCCCCCCCCCAATTTAAACAGACGTACGTCCCAGCATGCAGCTGAGCACTCTCTCAATGTGAACTGCATTGCAACAGAACAGCACGTCTGGTTCCCCCGGATTTGATTCTACTGAGTGCTTTACAGTAAGTTTTGGCTATATTACTTTTATCTTAACTGTGTTCTGTGAAAAATAACGTTATTGTGAGTGTGACCAGTGGATCTTGACGGCGTTGTGCATGTACTTATGCTGCAGTTTGGTAGGTAAATATATATATACTGTCAACTAAGATAAATATTCATGAATATTCGTTAGCGTGTGCTTAATATAACTCTGGAGAGTGTGCAAGTGGAATCGTACGGTTGTTTAAGTTATTTCGATGTAAATATTCTAGCCAAACAAATAGAAATTGCGTGGTCCAATTGCGTGCGTTGGTACTGAATGACGTTGTGCGACTCAGCCAATCAAAAGCATGCTTATTGGGTGAACAGGAAGTAGTCAAGGAAGCACGCGCTAGCTGGCTAGCTAGTAAACACGTGGATCCGTAAATGCAACGTTGCCTACCAGACAACGGGACCGCGTGTTTCTTTTTGTATGGCTGTTCAAACTAATTTTACAGTTCTGCTAGCTACATGCAGTATTTAGCGAGCTGGGTTAGCCGGTTAGTTGGCTTTGAATCCCGGCTGCGGCTAGGTAGCCAGCTAGCTAAATGCACTGCGACGGTGATGTCACCAAACAAAATGGCGGCGCCCATGTTGATAAAGCGCTTCATCGTTTTTTCTTAGAAACTGCTTATTTTTATAACGTGATTTTTTTCTGTGGCTTATCTAAATACTAATTTGATGCTATGACTATGTTTATATCGCTATATGCTTCATCTCCCCTTGCACTCTTTCTAAGTTGGTTAAGGTTAGAGTTTGTCTTAGAGCATGGCGATAGAACGCCAGGTAGTTTGCAGGCTGTTTGGCGTGCCACTGGTCCTGCTAATGTTGAATGAATGAATGAAAACTTTATTTAACAGATTGCAGAAGGGGTACAATACAATATGGCTCAATACACACAATTGTTAAAGGGGAACTCCACTTTTTTTGGAAATTAGCTTATTAAACATCTTCCCTGGAGTTAGACAAGAAGATGCATACCTTTTTTGTCTCTGTGCGTGCATTTTAGCTTTGGGAATAGACGCTCCGTTAGCATAGCTTAGCTTCATCACTGGAAGTGAGGCAGGACAGTAGCCTTACAGTGCCTTACAGTGTATTGCAAGGTCTGACATTGACCAAACTTGATATGCATGACCTTGGTGGGCTCTAGGTCAACTCCTGAAAAGGGGGTCAATGTCAGACCTTGCAATCAAAAGTTAAGGGGCGCACTGAAATTATGGCAAGGGTTATTAGCCCCCTAACTTTTGATTGCAAAGTCTGACATTGACCCCCTTTTCAGGAGTTGACCTAGAGCCCACCAAGGTCATGCATATCAAGTTTGGTCAATGTCAGACCTTGCAATACACTGTAAGACCAGAGAAAGACGTTTTTGTCTCGTTTACATCAGGGTCCCCCATTTTCAATTCATAGTGACATTTATGACATACACATGATGACATTTATGGCATAGGGAGGGACATGCATGACATACAGATAGTATATAGTTAGACGTTTGGTTATATGCACGGTATTTTCTAATGAACAATATAACAATAATATAATAATGGACTCTCTTGATATTGATCAAAATGTAGAATTATGCAAGCGTTTCACCCTGCACATTGCAATGCAGCACATTAATGTCGACCCTCCCCCCTTTTTTCTTTCTTTTTCCAGAATCACGTACCAGTTTCAAGAAGCCGCACGTTGCAGCAATTGAAGCAAAGACTTAATTGTTCTAGCCAAGTAAATACCACAATTTATGTACCATTACATTGACTATATAGTTAGACGTTTGGTTATATACATGGTATTTTCTAATGAACAATATAACAATAATATAATAATGGACTCTCTTGATATTGATCAAAATGTAGAATTATGCAAGCGTTTCACCCTGCACATTGCAATGCAGCACATTAATGTCGACCCTCCCCCCTTTTTTCTTTCTTTTTCCAGAATCACGTACCAGTTTCAAGAAGCCGCACGTTGCAGCAATTGAAGCAAAGACCTGTTCTAGCCAAGTAAATAGCACAATGTATGTACCATTACATTGACTACAGCACCTCATCACTATGTCATCTTATTCTCGGGCTAAAAGACGTAGAGTCAACAAATTAGTGAGAGAGACAGAGCAGGCTATCCTCACTGATTATAAGTTAATTGTTGCTGCTAATTCAAGGACAAACCATCACTCTTTAGAGAACACAGATCCTGTCACAGCCTATACTGAGTGCCTGCTCGATTTACCAAAGACAGACTTGCCACTAGATTTAACAACTAGATCAGACTTGCCACTAGATTTATCAACTTCAGACTTGCCACTAAACAGACCACTAACTATCAGTGATCAAAGTGAAAATATTGACTCACCAGGTGAGTCAAATGCACATTTTGAAAGTATAGCTGGGGATGACAAAATTGAACCTGAACATGTCTTTGACAGTGATGAGCATAATGAAGATTTCCTCATGACAAGTTTAAAATATTGGGCAACATCCTATTCAGTCTCTCTGGTTGCACTATCATCTTTGCTGTCCTTTTTGAAGATGTTTCACCCCACCCTTCCTAAAGATGGAAGAACATTGCTAGGAACACAAAAACATGTGCCTACCACTAAGATTGAAGGGGGAGAATACTATCATTTTGGTTTAGTCAAAGGGGTGCTTTCACGGTTGGCATGTTTGATTTTACCGGCAACTCTGACAACTCTTAATTTACAGTTTAATATAGATGGTTTACCTTTATTCAAAAGTTCTAAACTTCAGTTTTGGCCCATACTTGGAAGTCTCAAATGTGACTACACAAAGTCCCCATTTGTTGTTGGCATTTTTTGTGGTCTAAGCAAGCCAAAGAGTGTTTTTGAGTACCTAGAGCAGTTTGTCAAAGATCTTCAGAATGTACTGTCTAATGGCATTATTTATAATGACAAGCAATTTGATGTACAGATTTCTTCTTTCATTTGTGATGCCCCGGCTAGAGCTTATATTAAGCAGACCAAGGCATTTAATGGCTATTCTGGTTGTGACAAGTGTTTTCAGGAGGGTGTATGGAGAAATAAAATGACATATCCTGAAACAAAAGTCAGACTTAGGACAGACTCCAGTTTCTCAGACATGGTTGATGAGGCACATCACAATGGGACGAGCCCTTTAACAGGTTTAGTTAAGATGGTTTCTATGTTTCCAACTGATTACATGCATCTCTGTTGTCTCGGAGTTACAAGGAAACTGCTTAATATATGGTTAAAGGGGAAGAATTTGGCAACAAGGGTCCCTTCCAAAACTGTACAAGCCATTTCAGGTAAACTGCTAAAGCTACGTCCCTACATGCCTTGTGAATTTAACCGTAAACCAAGGGAACTGTCAGAGTTAGATCGCTGGAAAGCTACTGAGTTGCGATCCTTCATGTTGTATTGGGGTCCTGTTGTTTTGAAGGATTCCCTCCCCAGTGAGCTGTATGACAACTTCATGTTGTTTTCTGTTGGAATGTACTTGTTGCTGTCCCCTAGTATTTCTGAGGAAATGTTGGCCTTTGCGCACAAGTTGATGGTTTCTTTTGTTGAACACTTTGGGACAGTGTATGGAAGAGGTGAAATTGTGTACAATGTACACCAGCTTATTCATTTGGCTGAGGAATACAGGAAGTTTGGCACTCTAGATAATATCTCAGGATTCCCTTTTGAGAACTATCTTGGACAAATTAAGCATCTTCTACGCAAGCCACATCAGCCTCTACAACAGGTAGTGAAAAGGTTGTCTGAAATTCCACATGTTGGATCCCCATGTCCCACAGATGATCCAATTTTGCGTAATATTCACACTGATGGGCCTGTCCCCCCACAGTTTACTTCTTCACAACAGTACAGGAAGGTCTCTACTCATCGGTTTACTTTGTCCACAAAGAAAGGAGACAATTGTATTGAGGTTGGAGATGGATTTGCATTAGTAGAGAATATTCTTAAATCAGAGGAAGAGGTATATATAATTTACAGAAAGTACAGACACAAACAGCCATACTACATGTATCCCTGTGAATCATCATACATTGGTACATACAAGGTCAGTGGCTTGCAAGAAGATATAGGGATAGGTAAACTTCGCTATATCAAGCGCAAATGTCTTCTCTCTCCAGACGGAGATGGTGCCATTGCAATACCACTACTTCATTTAACAGCATAACCATACTGCCCTACAAAGCTAAAGTGCAGTAACTATATTGACACACTGACTCTAACGTCGGATTTCGGGGCATAACTTACCTCATTAATAAATACACAATTAGTACAATAGTACACAGATAACATGTTTGGCTGGCCAATTGAAACGCTTAAAGGAAAACTCCAACATTTTGTGAAATTAGCTTATTTAACATCTTCCCTGGAGTTGGACAAGAAGATGCATACCTTTTTCGTCTCTCTGCATGCTTTGGGCTTAGGGAACGCCTGGACCGTTAGCCTAGCTTAACTTCATCACTGGAAGTGGGGCAGACATCTAGCCTAGTTCACTACAGTCAGGAAATATACTCCAAATACAACTCCCAAACGTTCCTGTAAACATGTTGTGACCTGTGTGTTTACCCCGTCTCCCAGTCACACAAGTCACCTGAGTCTCCCAGTCACATGAGTCTCGTGTGACTGGGAGACTTGTGTGACTTGGAGACTTGTGTGACTTGTGTGACTTGGAGACTTGTGTGACTTGTGTGACTTGTGTGACTTGTGTGACTTGGAGACTTGTGTGACTTGGAGACTTGTGTGACTCGTGTGACTTGGAGACTTGGAGACTTGTGTGACTCATGTGACTTGGAGACTTGGACTTGTGTGACTTGTGTGACTTGGAGACTTGTGTGACTCATGTGACTTGGAGACTTGTGTGACTGGGAGACTTGTGTGACTTGGAGACTTGTGTGACTCGTGTGACTGGGAGACGTGGACTTGTGTGACTTGTGTGACTTGGAGACTTGTGTGACTTGGAGACTTGTGTGACTCGTGTGACTTGGAGACTTGGGCTTGTGTGACTGGGAGACTTGTGTGACTTGGAGACTTGTGTGACTCGTGTGACTCGTGTGACTTGGACTTGTGTGACTTGTGTGACTTGGAGACTTGTGCGACTCGTGTGACTTGGAGACTTGGACTTGTGTGACTTGTGTGACTTGGAGACTTGTGTGACTTGGAGACTTGTGTGACTCGTGTGACTTGGAGACTTGGACTTGTGTGACTTGTGTGACTTGGAGACTTGTGTGACTTGGAGACTTGTGTGACTCGTGTGACTTGGAGACTTGGACTTGTGTGACTTGTGTGACTTGGAGACTTGTGTGACTTGGAGACTTGTGTGACTCATGTGACTTGGAGACTTGTGTGACTGGGAGACTTGTGTGACTTGGAGACTTGTGTGACTCGTGTGACTGGGAGACGTGGTAAATACACAGGTCACAACATGTTTACGGGAACGTTTGGGAGTTGTATTTTGATTGTATTTGGAGTATATTTCCTGACTATAGTGAACTAGGTTAGATGTCTGCCCCACTTCCAGTGATTAAGTTAAGCTAGGCTAACTGTCCAGGCGTTCCCTAAGCCCAATGCATGCAGAGAGACGAAAAAGGTATGTATCTTCTTATAACTCCAGGGAAGATGTCAAATAAGCTAATTTCACAAAATGTTGGAGTTTTCCTTTAAATGCTTCAAAAATGCAATGTGTGCGGACTAATTAGGAGGCGGCTGTTACAAAGGGTCAGATTAAACCGAATATATATATATTTATTACTTGAGATATATTGTATAGTATTTGTATATCGTCTGATATCCCTTGTATATTCTTTGTACATATACACGGAATATCCCTTTACCTAGTACAGGCCAGACCATAATATTCGTTCTCCTATTGGACAGCGACCCCCCTAGGCGCCACGGCCATACCCCCAATGTCTAGTTCAAAGTCACCGCTAAGACGTATAAATACGTTGCAGGTGGATACAGCAGTTAGTTACCCCAATAAGTTGAAGCCTTCACCACGATACAACGTGCTGTGAAGTGTGCCCGTTTTGCCCCAAAATAGAGCCTTGAGACCGCGTGCAAATTGATAGCTGAAGTGTCAGAGTTTAAAGCTGTATCGTCGAGTTCGACCTATTCTATTATTAAGTATTAGTCTATTATGTATAGTGTATCGTGCGGCTACCGTTCTACAGTGACCAGCATTACCAACGTTTCCTCATACCAGCTAGTGTGCTTATCCAGGCTGGGCTGCTTACCCTGGCGCTTTCACCCGAGGAGCCCTAGACGAGAACCGTGTGGATATGTACACTGGATAACCTACACCGACGACTACAGACAGAAATAAGGCTGGTACTATAGATTATTCACCTTACGTATAAATACGTTGCAGGTGGATACAGCAGTTAGTTACCCCAATAAGTTGAAGCCTTCACCACGATACAACGTGCTGTGAAGTGTGCCCGTTTTGCCCCAAAATAGAGCCTTGAGACCGCGTGCAAATTGATAGCTGAAGTATCAGAGTTTAAAGCTGTATCGTCGAGTTCGACCTATTCTATTATTAAGTATTAGTCTATTATGTATAGTGTATCGTGCGGCTACCGTTCTACAGTGACCAGCATTACCAACGTTTCCTCATACCAGCTAGTGTGCTTATCCAGGCTGGGCTGCTTACCCTGGCGCTTTCACCCGAGGAGCCCTAGACGAGAACCGTGTGGATATGTACACTGGATAACCTACACCGACGACTACAGACAGAAATAAGGCTGGTACTATAGATTATTCACCTTACGTATAAATACGTTGCAGGTGGATACAGCAGTTAGTTACCCCAATAAGTTGAAGCCTTCACCACGATACAACGTGCTGTGAAGTGTGCCCGTTTTGCCCCAAAATAGAGCCTTGAGACCGCGTGCAAATTGATAGCTGAAGTGTCAGAGTTTAAAGCTGTATCGTCGAGTTCGACCTATTCTATTATTAAGTATTAGTCTATTATGTATAGTGTATCGTGCGGCTACCGTTCTACAGTGACCAGCATTACCAACGTTTCCTCGTACCAGCTAGTGTGCTTATCCAGGCTGGGCTGCTTACCCTGGCGCTTTCACCCGAGGAGCCCTAGACGAGGACCGTGTGGATATGTACACTGGATAACCTACACCGACGACTACAGACAGAAATAAGGCTGGATTATATTAGTTTAGGACGGTATGGGAATGGCTTGTAAGGAGAGATCATTATGAGTACCGTAAATTCTCATTTCAGCCCTTTGAAGATGAATGGTGAGGTGGTGCTGTGGTCAGTTGTACAGTTCCCAAATGGTGGGACAGCAGTAGTTCTAGAGAGCTGGTTTAATGCTAAAGACCAGACTGTGTTATGGCCCCCTAAACACATAAAGCTCACAAAAGCCCTTCGAGATGGACTGCAACCAGATGATAAATGGATCACCTATAAGGATGTACGTGAGCTTACTACGTGTGGTGAGTATTTCGTGCAACACATACACAAAAAGTGAGGACGCAAATTGTGACGATGCACATATGATAAGAGGTACATATATTTTTTCGTTAAACACTGGACTGCAGATATGTTAATTGTCATTTTCTCTCTGCTCTTTCCAGAGACCCATGATGAGGCCAAAAAACGAGAGACCAAGTACACCTCAACTATGTGTCCAACCTCTGAAATTGAATCTGAGGACGAAGGAGATCTCCGCCAGAAAAGAAGATCCAGGTACAGTGTTCACTTTGTTAAAGGGACAACTCTCCCTAGGGTGTTGTAAATAATGGCACTGCTGTTGTAGTTGCAAGTAGTGCTAAAAGGATAACACACAGTGGCCTGAGGGCCTATGTATTCAGACTTTAGCCTTGACTAATAAACGTAGTATCATAACTACATTTATTTATATGTGTGTATATATATACTTTTTTTTAGGCCAAATCAGCAGTATGTGCACTCGGACTCTGACTCGAGTGGCGACGCCAAAAGAAAACGTTTTGCCAAAGCACCTGATGTGGGTTTCCCAGGTATTGATGCAATGCATTTATTTTATATAGGCACTTTGGAAATGATCACTGCTACAGTTAATAATAATAATAATAATAATAATAATAATAATAATAATAATAATAATAATAATAATAATAATAATAATAATAATAATAATAATAATAATAATAATAATAATAATAATAATAATAATAATAATAATAATAATAATAATAATAATAATAATAATAATAATAATAATAATAATAATAATAATAATAATAATAATAATAAACAGTTAAACAAATTAGTCTGACCATGTACCGACAAATTGAGCATTTTAATTTGATTGGACTTCTGCATTTCTTGCAGTTATTCTATAGTTGGCCCAAAATATATACATTGTGAATAATATGCCAACTAAAATATGTTGTAGGACAGACTCCAAAATCAAGCCGGTCTCGTAAGGCGCTAAGATCCGGCAACCCTCCAGTTGTTGGCCAAGAGCCTACAATGAATGGTATGTTGCTATGAATGTTAAAATGCCAACTAGATGACTGTTTAAACATGATTTGTAGCATCTTCAATTCTCACCCTGGCTTACCTTTTTTAGATTCTTTGGATGGTGGCATGATCTACAGCTATTTAGATTCGTTGCAGACTCCTGATCCAAATAACAGTAAGTGAACCCATATCTGTGTTCTTGTGAGGAGCTTGCTGGCAGGTCGCTGGCATCATGCATGCAACAGAATACATGTTTACAATGTGCATGCCAGCGCACTACAAAAATTCAAAGCCTTCACAACTTGCAAGCAATGTCACAATAAAAATGTGTAGTTGTACATAATGCTTTTATATTGAGCACAATTTCCACCATGTTTGAGTCGCAACTTAATTTACATTTCCCCTTTGTAGATCTGGTTACTAGCAACTACCGGCAATCGCTAACTCAACATAATGGTGAGTTATCAAGCAATCTCATAACATAATATTCTGGCATGTTTAAAATATCTGTATTGTCTCGCATTGTCTTTGATATTTTTATTAAAGTAGTATTTGGCAGTGCACGTGAAATCAGCTGAATGGAAATCAAACATTTTCTCACATGGGGGATTACAATAGCGTCATTTGCTAATAACTTTGTGTATTTCCTACTGTGTTTCAGCCGAGATGCCAGGATTTGATATTGTACAGTATCACCAGCAGCAGCAGGCCTCACATGTCCAGCAGCTGCAAGATCGACAAAGTGCAAGTAGTGGTATGATACTGTACTCTTTCAGTAACAGTGTTTTGAGAGACGGGGATACAACTCCTTACACCCCTTCCTGACATAGAGCGACGCGAGCGAGCGAGAAAAAGTGATTAAAATGTATTCGTTTCAATCAGACTATCCTGACCTGCCGCGAGCGACAGTGAACTGAGCAGCGATGTCGTTCACCCCTCAAATATTCGCTCGCTGTGTCTCTAGTTGAGCGATTACGCGGCCGAGTCCCGCCCCTAAACACTTTTTATTGGTCGAGAATCCAGGTAACACACACTCGGACACGCGCTGCGTCATATCAGGACAGTGTCGTGTACGAGTTCGTCTCCAGTTCGCTCGCTTGCTGCCTGTCAGGAACCGGTGTTAGTGATTATGACATGTATGTTAATTTGACTGACAAGACAGATTTTGTATTTTTAAATATAATGATTTGTCGGGATGCAGCTCGGGGCAATACTACAGTCCCCCTGGTCTCTCACAAAATGGTATGCCATTTTAGAGGGAACTACCACCAGTTTGATCCAATGCAGTCAAACTATAGTGAAATATATAACTATGATTTTGTTTCTACAGCGATGTCAGGACACAGCTCAGGGCAATCTGGTGTTTCACAGCGTAGACAGATGGCCGGCGATGACGGGCAGCTTATGAAAGGCAAGTCTATTGGACATGGTGTAATTCCTCGTGTGATTTGCTGCTTATTTTTATTTCTCACTTAATGATTTTAACTCTTCTTCTGAAGACCTTACCATCCAGAAGAATAATTCAATGCTTGCTGAATTACTTGTCGTGGTGAAGGATCTATCGAGAGATGTGCAGTTCATCAAGACCGAGTTGGCTGAGGGCAACATATCTGGTGGGACCAGGGGACACGGGGTGGCCACCACAACCACTATGCTCCCCTTCCAGCTGCCAATCGCCAGTGAACAAGACATCAATGAGGCAGAATCATTACTGATGGAGCAATCAGTCCGTCAAAAGATGGTAATTTATTGAACTGCATTCATTTATCAAATGTAGATCGTTTCAGTGTGGTCTTGTTCAGGGGAAAAATGTGTTTAGCACTTTCTAGTTCAAAACGTGTTAGAGCTTGTATATCTGCTATTTATGAAACGTTTTGAAATTGTTCAAATATACCGTTTACATATGGACAGGAGGGTTAATGTGGTTAAACCTAATGACTGGCATGGGCTGGAATATCAGTGCATGCATAAAGTGTGTGTATAAACAAGTTGGTTGCTCTGTGTTCATAAAATAAACGTTATGCTGTTTCTAACGCAGGGCCTTCATTTTCTTCTCTCTGATTTAGATTTCTCGCCTGGCTTTGGTAGGAGGCACCAATTCAGAGAACCTGATCAGACTGATGTTGAAAACTGCTATGACCAACGCCCTGGCCAGTGGGTTCAACTGGGCTGGAAAGAAAGACAAGCGTTGTTCAGAAAGCAAGAAGCCATTCAAGCACACCACACTACAAGCCTGCATGTTTGGTGAGCTTCCTCCCCTGCAAACTACTTCATAGGTTAAGTTTAGGTAGTGAGGTGGTGATGCTGGTGATGCTGGTGATTCAGAATATAATTATGCTGTTGCAAAAACTTAATGGACAACGTAATTGGTGAGCTTTAGAGGTGCATGGATACACATTGTATTGCCTAGATGGTGTCAGGCTAGGCGATTGCTTAATTCTCTTTCCTGTCCAGTCTAACTGGATGCTGACTGTAGCTTGTTACTGTAGACCTACAGAGTGAGTAATTGAGTGATTAAAAAAAATCGCACTCGTGTGAAGTGAGGGGTGCTCTTATCATCGTACATCATCTCACCCACCTCTCTTCCTCACATTTTTATTTTTGTGTCTATCAGCTGCTGCTCGACAGTTTGACCCCAAGCTGACCGACCAGGACTACAGCGAAACTGTCAAGAAGTGGCTTCGTTATGCGCCAGACCGGGAGGGAGGCATCTCAAGGAACCGAAGTGACCCAAACTTAAGTCAAGCGAACCAGAGTCAAACTTAGGGTACCCCAGCACAGCACACACTGTTTCCCTGGTTCATACAGTACAAGGAATTACCCTCATGGACACTGTTCTTCCATGGACGGCATCTACTTGAATGACTTATGCTGCTTCAGCCTGTTCTTGGAACCGAAGTGACCCAAACTTAATTGTCAAGCGAACCAGAGTCAAACTTGGGGTACCCCAGCACACTGTTTCCCTGGTTCATACAGTACAAGGAATTACCCTCATGGACACTGTTCTTCCATGGACGGCATCTACTTGAATGACTTATGCTGCTTCAGCCTGTTCTTGCAGTGTTTATTTTTTTAATTTTTTATTTTAACCTTTATTTACCCAGGTTTCAGGTTTCAGGTTTTTATTTAGACTCCGCAACATATACAGATCATTAATCCAACATACATTGTTGTCGACCCTGCCGATTTAGGTGCGACCCAATATATTTTATGAGTTTAAAAAAAAAAAAAAAAAAAAAAATTTAATAAAGTTTCATAGAAATCTTAGTCAAACATTTAGTATTATGGATATTAAACATGCTGGCAGAGTACATGCATCCATGTTGTGAACATTTTAATTAAATAAAGAAATTCCCTATCCATAGTCGCCGTGGGAAAGAATAAAATAAAAAAATAAAATAAAATAAATTCCCTACCTACCCATGGCCAAACTAACAACCAACCTGAAACCAACTATTAATTTTGTTAGGCCCCAGTACAACCACAGTCTGACACTGTTGGCCACTGAGCAACTCCACTGGAGCAGTTGGGGGTTTAGTGCCTTGCTCAAGGGCACTTCAGCGGTTGGTGTTAAGGGTATGGGAGAGAGTTATATGGGAGAGAGTTATAGAAACATTAGGGGTGTAACGGTACACAAAATCCACGGTTCGGTACGTACCTCGGTTTTGAAGACACGGTTCGGTATTATTTTCGGTACAGTGGGGGGGGGGGGGGGGGGGGGGGGGATCCAAAAATTGCTTTTCCTTTATCTATTTATTTAACTGTATTAAACAATATAAAACGAATTGGCCATAATTGACTGAGCAAACTAATGCTTACTGCTGTAACCTACTAATAACACTTAAGTAAATCTGAAGATTATTATATAGCAGATGCCTTGGAGGATAAGTCGTGGACAACTGTAGATCATCTAAGCTCCACTGTGTTTAAATTCAAATCCTATGCCATTGTTATTTAACCCTTGTGTCTAAAAACTAAAGTATTATACTCTTATTAGGGGACTAAATTGAAAAACTCCATAAAAAGATTATGTTGAAATAATTTCCCACTTTCTTTTCCATAAATATTTTATTCAACTTCAGCCCTGATCATAACAATTTTTTATATTATTTTTGTAATGAAATACTCCCACTTTTCTGAAAAGAGTTGTTAAATATGACAAAACAAATAATATGTGGTGGTTATGATCGGGCTGAAGTGGAATAAACAATTTATGAAGAGTAAAAAAAAAATACAAGATAATTAAAAGATTATGCCACATATTATGTTGGCTACAAACATAATCACTGCAAAGTTATCAAACAAATACGAATCTGATCAGACACAAGGGTTAAGTTGTTGTTCCCTTTCTAATTTCCTCAAACATCTAGTCTAGTTAATGTGATCAATATTATTTGACAATTGATGCTTTTTGTTGGACATTTCAGTCAGTAGTTAGCTCATACTTTGAGCTCATAAATTTATAGTTAAATATGTGTGTCACTATTCTGGCAGTGGCTATATATGTATTGTTAATGAAAGCCTGTTATAAGGTCTGTTATTATTTTTTTGTGTAAAAGGTATGGTCACTGGAAGTATAATACCCTAGAGAAAAATTTATTTTCATATTAAAGCCATGTTGTCATTTTTGTTCACACATTTTTGGAAATAAGAATTTTATTATTATTTATTTAACAATAGTGTGTTTAACAGCAGGAAAAAACATGTAATGTTATGATGTATACATATCAGCAGCAATATTTTAATGTAAAATGTACATTAATCAGTATTGATTCCTTAACTTTACAAGTTACAAGTAGATGTACAAGTTACAAATGTACAAGTAGAGTACCATTTAGATTATGGTTGAATAAACATTGATGTCTAACATTGATTCAATATAAAATCAACTAAAATGTGCATGTAGATTACCATTTAGATTATGGTTGAATAAACATTGATGTCTAACATTGATTCAATATAAAATCAACTAAAATGTGCATGTAGATTACCATTTAGATGATGGTTGAATCAACATTGATATAGTATCAGCTATGGTTGACACCTAACGTTGATTCAACGTGTAAGTCATAGACAACGATCTATATAATTTAGATGTCAGGCTTCAACATAGATTCAATATTTCTGCTGAACCCTATTTCAACGTTGATTCACTCATTTTTTGCTATCTGGGTATGGACAGCTTTGTCATCCTGTTCTGGATCTTCCCGTCCACAGAAACAGCTGCGAGATGAGAGCTCAGACCCCCCTGTGCGAATTGGCAGCGAAGGAAATGGACTTCGGTAAAATGAATTACCGGGTCATTCCGTGAGTGGGCTTAAATGTGACCAAAACAATACTTGAAACAATTACTACTGATCTGGTTTCTTTCTATTATTGTTGGCGAGAAATATCAAGGGGATGATTGTGGAGCGTCTGGAGTTCATGCTCCTACAGTATACTTTGCACAATGTCTTAGGTCATGTTGCTGCTGAACATCACTGGCCATAAGTCACTTAAGTCACCTTCATGTCACTGGACTAACTGGTGTCGACCACAGCCTGCAGCAACAGTTGCGAAGATGAAGGGGTCCTAAAATAATTACAATGTTTTACATTGTAAAAAACAACAATAATGTAAAACAACACACTGCAAGATCAGCGTAGCAGAAATGTAGTCAGAACCGTGCTCACTAGTTCACTCCTCCATGCGCTTGGGGTTCAAGGGTTAGTTCATGATTTTGGATCCATAACCCTATTTCCCACTTACCAATGATTTTGTAGATTGGGAGAGTACTTTCTCAGCACAACCCGTGCTGTTCTTCATACTTGATACATGCAGTTGTGGCTAGTCGACCACAAAATGAATACAAAGTCAGTGGGGTCACGCTCCTGTCTGTACAAACAACGCTGAAACCTATTCTGAGTGCAATGTGGAGTGGGTTTCAGCGTTGATTTCAGGGCTTGTACAGGCTGGAGCATGACCTCGTTGACTTGTGGTTAACTAGTAGGAAGAACAGCATGTATTGTGATGTGAAAGGCCAATCGACAACACAACAATAGGAAATAGGGATGGTGTTCAAAGATTCTGAACTAACTTCTTTAAGCTAAGTTGGATTGCAAGTTATTGGCTAGATTTGTCAAATAAAGCATATGGCTACCTGCTTATAATGAATCTGAATCTGTAACATATTGAGCTCATTTACACAATTTCAACAAAGCTGCATGTGTTTCTTGGTGTGGACGTTACAGGTCAGTGTCATTCGCACTAGAAAGGACTTTCACCTTCTCTCCTTTGAAACCTGGTTTCGAATCCAGGAGTCCTGTGCTTCCCTTACAAAAAAAAAATCGGTAGCACTTTATAATAACACCCTGTTATAATACATTTATAAGGTATTTGTAGATAATGAACTAATCATGAACAAACCATTTATATACATTCATAAATGATTATTAAATCATTTATAACTATATTTGTATACCATTTACAAAGTATTTATAACGCATTAGTGGATAATGAACTAATCATGAACAAACCATTTATATACATTCATAAATGATTATTAAATCATTTATAACTATATTTGTATAACATTTACAGATTAGTTCTACATTATTTATAACGTTAGGTTATGTATATAACCAAGTTCTATGAGTTATGGTGACGCTCAGCATCATAGTTGCACTGTACTTCACTTCGTGCACGTGCACTGAATAAAAAATTCCACCATGTACCTTTACATCCCAACATTCGTCTGGCCACACCCCCATCCGCTTACCTTCATAAGCAGGTGTGTGGTCACCTACTCGCCTCCTTCCCAAACTTTCACCACAAGGCGAGATCAAGGGCCGCAGCGGCGTCTGATGCTGAGCGTCACCATAACTCATAGAACTTGGTTATATACATAACCTAACGTTCTATTTCGTTATGGATCTCGCTCAGCATCATATTTGCACAAGGGAGGCTGAGCGAGAGCCATAGCCCGACAAATGTACCCTGCTGAGGCCCCCCACAACCATCAGATCGGGGAGGACCTAGCCCCCCGACCCTCCCTAATGGAGGATACCCCCCCATTGGAGGCTTACGGGAGGGAGACGGATCCGACCGTGCGAAGAGGCACTCAAGCAACTCAACGCACAGGGTGAGCAGACCGTGGCTTGACCCCACGACTACACACACGCACAACCCGCATGCCACCCGGGAACGAACGGAAGGAACAACCTCGTTACTGCCCCCAGAATCACGGGGTCAAGAGCAAACCAAACCCTGTGGCAAGGCCGTAGCAGCGGAGCGCGAAGGAAGACCCAGACCCACTGAAGGGACTGGATCCCCTGGAAAACGGGGACCCGGAGAGGTCAATGATGCCAGGCATCAAGACCCCACCAGGTGGTCACTTAGTGACACCGCCCCCCACATCGCCAGCGTATTCGGATAAGGCCCCTCCAAGAGCGGGCCCTTTCCCCCCAATAGCACACCGCCTGGCACACTGACCCTGCAGAACAGGCAGTCAACATGGCCGTAAGCACACAAAAAGGTTAACCAACGGAAGCAGGCAGCGCACCGGGCAAACCAGGCAACAGGCTGTAACCTGAGCCTGGAGCACTGCGGACGAGACAGGCGCCAAAGGAGTCAGCTGAAAACAGCCGCCCCGGCGGATGGGGCGTATGCTGGCGTTGTTGATCACCATGACAAAGCCTCCATTAAAAAAAAACCACCCAGAGGGGTTGATGCAAAGAAGGCTGACATGATTGGCAGACGTCATGAACGTGCAGGGGCACACTCAACCGGTAACCCGGGAGTTGACTCTGCTCCAATACACCAGGGAATCAACCACCCGCTCGGTACAGACGGTGGTTGTTCCTATAACCCCTCAAGAAAAAACTCCAAAACACACCTGCGGGTATACACTGACTATACCGCAGTACAAGTGTTTCAGTTTTCAAACAAGGGTTATCCCAGGCCTACGGTATCAATGAAACTTTACTTCGGACCGGGCCTGGCGGCACGGGAAGCACAGGGTTACCAGAGGAGGTCCAAGACCACCCCAACAGCCCCCTCTTCGCCACACATGAGAGAGGAGCGAAAAGAATGGAGAACCAGCCCTAAGCACACCGCACTTGGTATTCCCAGGCGGTCTCCCAACCAAGTACTAACCAGGACCGAACCTGCGTAGCGTCCGAGATCGGACGAGATCGGGCGTGTACAGGTTGGTATGGCCGTAAGCCATTACGATAGTGCAGAGTACAACATGTACCCAACAAAGGGTCTCCATAACGCCTAACCCTGTGACACCCGGACCGACCCGGCATTTTTCCCCCCGAAAAAAGCACAAGTCCCTCAGGGTACCAGAACAGCAGATCTGCATCCCCGGCGGACAACGGGTTAACTGACCTGGACCAGCGTGACCAGACCAGTCCCGTGTCCTAACCACGCCGACATGCCCACTCCAGGAGAGGGGGTAGGTATGCGTGTCGATCTAAAACATGAAAAGAGGGCGCCACCCAGACGGTCCCCCTATGTTCTGATCTATTCCGTTAACATCCCCCAGATATGAATGAGAATTCATCGAGACAACCTAGTAAACTGCCGCTCGGAAGAGACAAAACTCCATCCCAGTTGCCCTATAAAAACGCTGTTTTAACAAGCAACCAAGGCGCACTTAGCCCCTGTGTGATTCTGTCACAGAAACACACCTGAGCCAGCACTATGTATGCGTCGAGACCCAAACACATCAATGGATAGTCTAGCAAGACACCAAACATTGTTCCTCCAAGTCGCCTGGGAGAACGACACGGAGCCGTCGTGCTTCATGTACCTTCCTCTTTTTATTCAAAAAAGAAAGAACACAGACTGACATGAATCCCTCGTGACGCCGCTGAGGGTAAAAATGGTTTACATTTTTACATCCCACCACCCTCCCATAGGGAGGAGACGGAAATCCCCAGAGAGACTTCCCACGCGAGCTGTATAGATTGAAAAGAATATATTGCAACATTGAGCCATGTAAAAATTTGGGTTAGGGCTCTCCGAGGAGGAGGCACTGAACCAATACACACTCAATAATCGAATTGAATCGAATACACACACAATAGAGCAGGACTCCTTTTTGAAGTTCTACTCACCTTGACAATCTGAGGAGGAGGCTCTGAACTCTGAGGAGGCTCCCTCACAGGGAAGGAGAGTCCTAACTCACAGTAGGAGCTTCGTGAGGAGGAGCCCTGACCACTCCCTGAAACAGATCCATCATATGGACCTGAACAACTCGCGGAAGTCTTACCAACAGAGACGCGCACAGTGACGTACTCTATGGTGGGGGAATTTCTGCGGTGCACACGCCCAATCTTCCAGGGCGTGGGACCAGGAAACTCCCCCCCCCCCCCCCTCTTACCCTGTAACGTGCCGAACAGCAACGTGACAGGAACCTTGAAGGACAGGAGGTTTTAACCCCTGCCCATCAAAAGGGGAGGAAAGGATTACCAGTTCACCCCTTTACGACCCCACACCCATGATACGATGTAATGACAAAAAAGAGCATGACACAGTCATAGTCAGCTACATGAAGTGTCTAACAGCTTCACACAGCTCATGTGCTAATCTGCTATCTGATTTTTACTAAGGAAAAAACACAGAATAGAGAGGGCCCCCTTAAGGTACCAGACTTACACATGTGCTTCTGTGGCCAACCTAACCCAGTTATAGATCACAAGACACACACAACCCTTTATCACCACAAAAAATGGCAAGTACAGAGGAACGCCGTTTTTCATAACGAGAGAATACATAATTCTCGATTAGTATCGGCCACAGGCCTTGCTAAGCACACACGAAAAGTGACCAAACAATCTTTTCTTTAGGAAAATATAGTTTCTCAAGCGGTTTAGCACAACCCCAGCAACTAAGCTATGGGTTACATCGTATCCCCACAACACAGTGACACAATATATTGTAAACAACATGTCTGAGAGGAGGGTGGGGAAGCCCCAGGGAACCGGGGGGAACACCCCTCCTACCTTACCCTTGATACGGCCCAGTTGAACAGGAAAACCTGTTAATATGTGAACACACTGTTCATTGTCATTACAGGCTGAGAAAATAATTCATTCTTCACTCATATGTCACTAAGCATAGCTTTATAGGTTAATTAACCCCCTTAGTTGTGAGTACACGGTACATGAACACACATGATGTTCTCAACATAACTAACCAGATCATTTTTACACATGTAACAACAACCCGATTTGTATGGAGAAGCTATACCAGTGACAAGACAATTCACACACAACACGCGTCGTATCCTCAATGTATTGCAGCAACACCCGTTTTGGAAAACATCGTTATTACAAAACATTTAGAAGGGAAGGAAGAAGACGTGTTTAAGGTCTGGTCGGGACCTTCCTACCGTGAGCGCAGGCCAAGCGAACTGCAGTCTGGCTAACGGGGCACCGACGGTAAACACAGCATTCCTGTATTGACGACAAGGGCAGCGTCCCGCTACGGTCCATGTTGACGCAGTCCTCGCCGGCCGGGCTCCCGGTAGGTTCGACTAACATCCTCTGTCAAAGATGACGTCGTAGTCAGAGTGTTTAAGGCATGTTATAGTCACAGAACGTTCAACAGTGTAGCATTAAGCTAACAGCCGATCGGCTGATAGCAACAAGCTAACGTATACCAGCCTGGTAAACACAGCGAGCTAACGCCGCAGCTAACAGCTGCGCAGCTAACAGCTGACTGGCAGTAGTCCATAACTAGCACGCAAGCTAACCAGCCATCACCCGAACTGCATACAATGACATAACAAGCCACACTTCAGACAGGCCGCTGTCCCAATCCCTTCCCTAACAGGGAAAAGAAAAAGAAATGTCAGAACACAGTTGTCAACGGTGATCCAGACACACACAGGGCCCTTTGAGCATGGAACTTCCAATAAAGAAGATCTTATGCCCACATTTCCTCGTTAGGGTAAACTTTCATTTGTATATGAAAGATGGGGCCTGCACGGGACAGAGAAGCATCCGCTCTAGAATCCTGGGATCACCAGAACCTAGCGCGGGCCACTAGATTAGCCATCATGGGCGTCAGGCCAAGATCCTCCGATCACCGCTTTAAGCCGAGCAGAGGACCCTAGCCTGGGGTCGGCGTTTCGTAAATTGTTAGCTAACCCCCATAGCATCAACAACAACCAGAGCTCGCAAGCCAACAGTACATACCCAACCTGGAAACCACCGCTTCTCACAACAGTCGGTGCGTCCTACAGTCCAGCTGTGTTGCTGGAGGGTCTTTACCCCATCCAGCCGCAGCAAGGAAGATTGTAGTTGGGAAGCATGTCAGCGGCGTGAGCTCCTAATACGAAAAAACCAGTGGAGGTTTAGAATGATCATCATCTTCCAGACACTCCAGTAACGAAGACAATATCGCCGTATTTTCTCGAAATAGTGAGAGAGAAAATAAAGATATGATGTCAACGTATCTCTTGTTTTCCAACTTTCTTCTACTAACAACCTCATCAAGTGGGGATCTACCGAAGGCACTTCCTTGTGGTGAAAGTGAAGAAGGAGGCGAGTAGGTGACCACACACCTGCTTATGAAGGTAAGCGGATGGGGGTGTGGCCAGACGAATGTTGGGATGTAAAGGTACATGGTGGAATTTTGTATTCATTGCACGTGCACGAAGTGAAGTACAGTGCAAGTATGATGCTGAGCGAGATCCATAACGAAATAGAACTCATTATCAACATTGTTTGTACTTGATTTGTTCATCATTAAATAATGTTGTTTAATGTGTAGTAACACATTTGTAGATGCTTTGAAAAATGGATATGAAAAAACGACTATAGTGTATCTCCATTTATTTTTCATGTTCAACAAATGATTTGTTAAGACATTCATAAAACATTTATAAATCATTTGCAGATGCTATCGTGGGGGCCAATCTAAAGTGAAGCCTATTCATCATTAACAAGTGTCTAATACAGTTAATTATTTGTTTACTTTTTCATCACATGTTACAAATGTTGTAGGCAGCTTTCGGATACACCCTTCTTTGTGACATCAAACAGTGACAGAATTAGGACTAAAGATAAATGCAATTTTATTAACATATAAAATACATGTGCATGACATATAGTGTAACATCGGGGGGCACTAGGACCCAGGAGTACCCTGGCCAGGTATTGAAGAGTATCTAGAGAGGAAGTCTCACATGAGCGAGACTTGACATCACGTGTGTTGCCGTCTGTTTGAATGGAAGCACAAGTTATCCGTGCTGCGTCTATACTTTCGCTTTTAATAAGGTATGAGCAGGTTAAACACCATTTTTTGTTGGTAAATCTATTCCATCATTTCCGACCTACAAACAACTCTTATATGTTGTGTGCTCAGTGCTCAGTATGTATGTGATGACGACACGACACACAAGAGTAATAATTATTTGTGTCGTGTCATCATCACTGCACACTGAGCACACAAATGTAACGTTAGCGGCCACCACATCTACACGAACGTCTACACAACATATAAGAGTTGTTTGTAGGTCGGAAATGATGGAATAGATTTCAAGTACAAACAATGTTGATAATGAGTTATAAATAATGTAGAACTAATCTGTAAATGTTATACAAATATAGTTATAAATGATTTAATAATCATTTATGAATGTATATAAATGGTTTGTTCATGATTAGTTCATTATCTACAAATACCTTATAAATGTATTATAACAGAGTGTTATTATAAAGTGCTACCAAAGTATCATGGTGGTCATTTCAGTTTTACTATGGTACCTGCCATTGTATAAATAATTTACCATGGCACCTTTTGTACATAAATAATACCATGGTATAATCCAGGTTAAACCATGATACCAATGGTCATGATATTTGATATATCATTTTCTGGTTACTACCACCATAGTAGTGACCAAAGAATTATGGAAATACCATGATACTTTTTTCACAAGGGTTGCCTGAATGACAGCAGCATGAAGCTAAATCAAACGTGTGCACTTGAATTGGCTGAAGAAGGGCCGTGTTCCTGAGGACTTAACAGACTTCTCAAACAAACATTGTTTTGTCACCTTCTAGTGCAGTCAAGTGTACCAAATGAAAAGAAAAAGAACAACCCATAGTTGACTAATGATAGACACAAATTGTGAGTAATGCCGAACAAAGTGTTGTAAAACAAACTGAATTAGGCTCATGTTCGGATTGCATTTTAATTGTGGCCCGACGCCATGAGAGAGAGAGAGAGAGAGAGAGAGAGAGAGAGAGAGAGAGAGAGAGAGAGAGAGAGAGAGAGAGAGAGAGAGAGACCACAACATAGCTTTCAAAGGTTTTATGGGCATGATCTGAATTTGTTCTAGTAATGCCAGCCTTGAAGTCTCTCTACCCCAAAGCTGGCATTGATATTAACATCAACTGCCATAAGTAATCACAGTAGAGAAATGGTTCCTTTCTTTCTGTGCCAATGTTCCAAAGTTAATCCACATTTACAAATATCAATACATCAATAATTAACTAATTGCAACCCACCCAGAAAACGTGCCGTTGTACTCTCATGGCTTTAAAGCGTGTACAGAGCAAATTGAGACCACCGACGCTTCAACGCGGCACTCTCCTTCGCTGCTCCAGCCTCTAATGGTCTGGTGAGACACAACACTTTAAGACATGCTCTCACCAGACCATTAGAGGCTGGAACATCGAAGGTGAGTGCCGTGTTGAAGCTCCAGTCGTCTCAATTTGACCATTGTCGTTTTGAATAGTCAACAGCTGTGGCCTAGGCATGCTTCATACAGCTTTACTGGTGACATGTCCTTATATTTATGAGATCTATGTGAATAGACGATCTAGAGACTTTTATTTTTGTTGGTCCCATCCTCATATTTTCATGCTGTCTATCTTGACTGTTCTTACCGCGGTCAGTGTCCCAATTTCCACTCAGGTAATTAATAAAGTTGTTATCTTAACATCATATTTTAAGCATGATATGGGAGGTTACTTTGTTCTGCTACGGAATCCCCAAATGTTTTCACTCAACATACTCCTCATAGCCTTACCTAATGTTTTCACAAGCCATTCCCAGTGTTTTAATTAATAGCTGTGGTTGAGCCTAAGTCTTGTTATCAGCCGTTACGATTCCCCAACATGCTTTATCTTGAAACAAAAGATGAAATGTCTTTCTGTTTTAGTCTCCTAATGTACTTATCAGCTCTGAAATCACTTATGGCGTTGATGACCTACGTAGTATGGAAATAATTCTTTCCTCACAGACATAAGTTTCAGCTTTGGGTTAGAGACTCTGCACTGTGATGTGGGCTGAACTTTTGGGTTATATTACTATCTGGTTAATAACAGCGCCGGATCATGAAGGGAAAGCAATAGGGTTCCTCTTAAAGGGAAATACCACTCAATTTATTAAATCATATTATATTATTCCTATGGTCTAGGCGGGCATTCCAATCAATATATGTGAACAAGAACAACTCACCAAAAGCCAGAAACCCGGGGAGCTAAGACTGGAGCATAAAGTCTGGAACTGCTCCATGGACAATGAATGGGAGACTGATTTAGTGAATCCATTGAAGTTTTGTTGGGGTATTTTATACCCATATGAGCTTGTCCCCTTTGAAGGATGTCAAGGTTTTTTCAATGTATATAATGTATATATTGGGGGAGATGACAGCATCTAAAGGTACCAGGTCAGAGAGGTAGATGTGCATGGTGGTGGAGGCGGTGAGAGAGAGTCACTGTGTTTAGCAGCAGACTAAGATAGAGCCCAGGGCATGCCGAGGTCGGTTCAGCACATAACAACTCATAAGAGAATGGTCAGAGAGAGAGAGAGTAACACCACTAGAAACAGACGTTTACGGGTGAACAGCAATTGCCATGACATCACGTCACATGACAACAAGAAGAGGGGCGGGGCCTGTCATTGATGATAATGATGATGATGATTATTATAATGTGAGTGTTCTTCCGCATGTGAGTTAGATCTAGACACGAAGCTGACGCGTGGGGGAGGGGAGATGACACATCATCATTAGCTTCGGCTAACGGGAGAAGGGTTTTGGCTAACGACAAGGCCTCAGCCACCATTGGACTAAACAGCAGAAGAGACAATAGAATAATGAATTTAGTGTTCCATCAAAGACTTTTCAAGGACAATACGAAATGGGTAACATCTGAGGCTTTTGTTTATGTAATAAAGAACGATTCCAAGAAAGGTACTACGCTGTCCAGTGTCGAATACTTATGGTTACGGATTGCATTAAAGGGGAATGACAAAGATTGTACAGCCAGTATGAGAAGACAGAGAGAAATAAACACAACGCAGAAACTACACAACGACAACGATAGAGAGGTGATACTGGCTGATTGATCCAAATCTACCACCTTGTCCCCTTGGTGTGCTCTCTCAATGTAAACTACTCTACCATTCCCAATTTATTGATTCTCTATAAAGCAGCTCCATACCTGATGACAAGCTTGAGTCTTACCTCTCTGGTTTCCGTATTTGGAAGAGAGTTGCTGATGTTCATATATTCATTGTGCTCTCCTAGGTCATAGTAATATACATGAATTCTTAAATCGGATGGTTTTTGCATTTAACTGTTAATCTACAAGTAATAATACCCTACATTGTTTACCTACACTTACAAGTCAAGTCAAGAGTCAAGTGTTTTAATTATCACGGCATACAAGTATAAAATGAAATGCGGGTGGTCTTGCCCGCAACGATGTGCAATACAGTGGTACAACATATAATAGAATCCAATAAAAAAACAACATTGTGCAATAAACAGGTAACAGGTAACATGGTGTGACATCTCGGTATCTGTACATAGTTATTTACAGAGCATATAGGACATGCTAGGTAGCTTTGGTAGTGCAATACACTGTTCCTGTTATTCTAATTTAAAGTGGCCTTTCCTTTTGGCCATAAGTGTGCGGCATGAGTGTGTGCCCGCTCATGTTAAAGTGTTAAGTGGCTGCTAGTGTGTGAGTGTGCACAGCGTGCGTGTCGTGTGTGTGTTCATGTGTGCTTGTGTGTGGATAGTTCAGTGTTCTGTGGCACTCAATGTTCATTGTTCAGGGCTCTGATGGCCTGGGGGAAGAAGCTGAGCCTAAGCCGCTCTGTCCTAGTAGCTGGGGTTCGCAGGCGTCTGCCTGACCTCAGCAGCTGGAACAGGCTGTTATTGGGGTGGTGAGGGTCTTTCATTATCCTGCAGGCTCTGGATTTGCACCTCTTGTTGTATAGAACCTGCAGGGGAGGTAGTGCAATACCCGTGGTACGCTCGGCTGAGCGCACCACTCTCTGTAGGGCCTTCTTGTCTTGTGCCGTGCCGTGCCGTGCGGTAGAGGCGCTGTTTCGCCTTCTTTACTACTGTGTCTATGTGTGTTGACCATGTCAGATCCTCTGAGATGTGGACCCCCAGGTACTTAAAGCTGCTCACCCTGTCCACCGTAGCCCCGTTAATCATCAGTGGTGTGTGTGTCTCCTGCTGTCCTCTCCTATAATCCACAATCAGCTCCTTGGTTTTACCAATGTTCAGGAGCAGGCTGTTGTCCTGGCACCAGCGTTCCAGTACCTCAACCTCCTCCCGGTAGGCCTTCTCGTCATTGTCCGAGATCAGCCCCACCACCACCGTGTCGTCTGCGAACTTCACTATGGAGTTGGAGCTGAACTTGGCCACACAGTCGTGTGTGTAGAGTGAGTACAGCAGGGGGCTTAGAACACAGCCCTGGGGGGACCCGATGCTCAGGGTGATGGTGTTGGAGGTCTGACCCCCCACCCTGACCGCCTGGGGTCTTTCACTCAGAAAGTCCAGTACCCAGGCGCTCAGGGCGGAGCTCAGACCCAGCTCGATCAGCTTGTCCACCAGTCTGGTGGGGACTATGGTGTTGAACGCTGAGCTGTAGTCAATGAACAACAGTCTCACATAGCCCCCCTTCTGACGGTCAAGGTGGGAGAGGGTGCTGTGCAGTACCTGGGAGACCGCGTCGTCAGTGGACCTGTTTGTCCTGTATGCAAATTGCATAGGGTCCATATCACTGGGGAGGGAGGCACAAATGTGGTCCTTGACCAGCCTCTCAAAACATTTCATGACCACAGAGGTGAGTGCCACCGGTCTGTAGTCATTTGGACATGTTGGGGAGGGTTTCTTCGGTACAGGGATGATGGTAGACATCTTGAAGCAGGCAGGGACCACTGACTCCGCCAGGGATTGATTAAATATGGCGGTGAACACCGGGGCAAGCTGGTTGGCACAGGACTTAAGTATGCGTCCTGTTATACCATCTGGGCCAGCAGCCTTCCTGGTGTTCACCTGCATAAATGCTCTTCTCACACTGTGTACCGTCAATGAGAGAGCGTCCCCGCCCCCCCGCGGATGCCCCCCCCCCCCCTCCACACAGCCGGCGCACCAGTGACGTCACTAGCCGTTGGGCTAGCAGTGCCACTGTTTGCAGCAAACCGCGCATAGAAGGTGTTGAGCTGGTCCGCAAGGGAGGCGTCGTCGCTCCCCATTGAGGGGGCGCTGACTTTGTAGTCAGTTATAGCCCTCAGTCCCTGCCATAAGCCTCTTGTGTCATTCTGTGCCATTTGTGCCTCATCTTGTCGGCATACGTCCTCTTAGCAAGTTTGACAGCCTTGCGCAGAGTGTAGACTGTTGTCTTGTATTCTTCCATGTTTCCTGACTCTCTGCCCCGGTTATAAGCAGTGGTGCGAGAGTTCAGGGCTGCTCTGATGGTACTGTCCACCCATGGTTTCTGGTTTGGGAACACCCTCGCCTTCTTTGTGGGGACGATACTATCAGCCAGTGTTGTTATGAATGACACCACAGTGTCTGTGTAATCGCTGACGTCACTGTTACTCCTCCTGAACATTCCCCAGTCGGTGATGTCTAGTGCGTCCTGAAGCGTGGCCTCTGATTGGTCGTCCCATTTTTTTACCTCACGTGACACGACGGCGTCACGTGATCTCTGTTTATATGCTGGGACCAGCAAGATGGCTGCATGATCCGACGTGTTTGTTGCTCCCGCTAATGGTGGAGCCGGTACAGCCTTGTATCCGGCTCTGAACAGGGTGTAACAGTGGTTGAGTGTATTTCCTCCCCTTGTGGAGCAGACGATGTGCTGGAAGAAAGACGGCATGACTTTCTTCAGATTCGCCTGATTGAAGTCCCCGGCTACGATCATGGCTGCGTCCGGATGCTTGATCTGGTGTGTGTTCAGATGTTCGTGTAGTTCCCCTAGCGCCCTGCCGACGTTCGCCTGGGGGTGGATGTACACTTCAGTCATGATCACTGCAGTGAATTCGCGCGGAAGATGGAACGGGCGACATTGGATCGTGAGGTGTTCCATGTCGGGAGAGCATGAACGGGAGAGTATCTTCACCTCCCCGGGGCTAGTCCAGCCGTTGTTGGTCATAAGGCATAGCCCCCCGCCGATGCTCTTCCCGGAGGCTTCTGTACGGTCCGCTCTGAAGATGGTGAAGGAGTTGGAGGGAGAGATGCTGTGATCGGGAGTCACTGTTTTCAGCCAGGTCTCCGTGAAGCACAGGATATTGCATTCCTTCATCTCTCGCTGGAATCGGACCCGCGCTCGTAAATCATCCATCTTACTCTCTAGCGAACGAGCATTCGCCAGGAAGATAGATGGAATAGCCGGACGGTAAGCAGATTTTCTTAATCTTAATCTGATCCCGCTCCTCTTCCCCCTGTGTTTCTTCTTTGTCTTGCGGCCGTCTTTGTCTCCCGCGTTGTCTTTGTCTCGTCTGATCTCCGTTGGCCATTCTTGGCATGATAAAGTGTCTCTAAACTCCTCTTTGAGTCCGGAGTTTAGGTCAATAAGTGACTGGCGGTCGGTCGTATGACGTCCCCGTCAGTGATGCTTCGATAAAAAAAGTAGTAAAAACAAACATAATAACTAAAAATGTGCACATTCGTTGCTGAGCAAAACCCATGGCGACTGACTCGGGTTGCGCCAAAAGTTTGTACAAGGGTTTTGAAACAAACTGGAGGCAACTTAGTTGCCAATGCCATCAACCAAAGAGACTCCTATCTGCTGCTACTATACTGGAGAGTGTTTTAAACTCCAACCTGCTTCTACTATACTGGAGAGTGTTTTAAACTCCAACCTGCTGCTACTATACTGGAGAGTGTTTTAAACTCCAACCTGCTGCTACTATACTGGTATACAAGTTGCACTGAGCCACTCAACACGAAATGTTTCACAATGGTGTTTCCTAAACAAGGCACATTTTTAAATGTTCATGTTATTCGTCAATAAAGATATGGGGCCGCTCCATAGACAGTGAATAGGACACTTCATTTGTGATGCCATAAAATGTTAGGTTATATAAAAATGTGATTTATATTGTTGTATTGCAGCCCCCCCCCTCCCCCCCCTGCCCCCCACAAACATTCCATGCAAGGCATCAGTTCCTTGGAGGGATGCACCCCTGCAGAATTCCAAATTGTATCGTTTTCCGTGCATGTACCCACCCAATAATTAATTGCTGTGAATTGCGGTCAACTCTTGTTATATAGGATCAATTTGCTTTGAAAGTTTTGTCAGAAAGCATTATTTAGTCAAATATCTCAAAGTGAGATTCACACGGATCATATTCTGTGAATGCGACAGGGATAGTAATGACAGCAGCACAAAACACACGAAAACGTTATCAAACCACATCCGGTTAAAACTGAATTGTCCTCAATTGTCCTGTACAAGCAAACAAACAAACAAACAAGCAAGCAAACAAACAAACAAACAAACAAACAAACAAAACAGTTACAGTTACAACAGTCATACATTCCAGCAACCACAGTTAGACAGTTACTGACTTATTTAAAGTGTGTATTGTATTATAATGTATCAAAGTCACATCAAGTCATGTGTGCCTTTATTAATCCCCTTGGGATAATTCAGATGGCATAGCAGCATGGGAAGGGGGAACAGGTAGGATAGGGAACATAGGACATGGAACATACAGTAGTAACAGTATAACAATGTAGTAACAGTGATAACAGTGTGAATGGCAGGATTCACTCAGTAACATGGTGCACCAGTGTTTATTATCAAGAGTCAGATAGTCCTAACAGTTCTCAAGTTCTCCAGCCCTTAGCTCTCCAGCAATTGGCAGCAGTCCACGCCCACGGTTGTGGAGCGTGATGGCTACTGGCACGAAGGAGTGGTATTGGCTAGCTCCTCATAGAGTGGGTGGGAGGGGTTTTCCAGTATAGCGTCCAGCTTTTTCCTTATCCTCCTCTCAGCCACCGCCTCTAGTTTGTATTATATTGTATTGTACAGCATCAGTGGTCATCAGCATCTGACACAATTGAGTGCATTGTGTCAATTGTGATTAGCTGTGTAATTGATGCAGGATTAAAGCATGCTTGTTTTCAGCTTCATATTTACACTGACATTTAGAGACCAAACTGTGCATACTCATATGGTGTAATATAGGTAATTTGTTGCGATATCCACTACTATTTCTACATCTACATTTCACAGATTAGGTATTTTTAGGTCATTTGAGGAAAAAGAAGGTCAGATTGAAATCATTTGAGTGACCCTGGAGACGGTTTGAAAATGCATGACTAATGATTTCCTCTCATCGGAATGTGCTTTTAATCTCCAACAGACGATGTTAGCTGGAACCCAAGGGCCTTAAGGAGAGACCACCCACCTAAATAGGGAAAACAATTATAAAGGATGAAATCATTAGCAAACATCTTAATTGTTTAGAATAGTCAAAAATAGGAAAAAAAATGTATACATTTTTTTTTGGTTGCATAATTTTATTACCCCAATTTTATTCTTTTATTGCCCCTTTTTTCATGTTACCCCAAACAAAATTAAAAAAAAATTGATGATATTTTCTCATGGTTTTTCATGTTACTATACATTAAATACCGAACTTTTTGCTAGAGGATTTTTTTTATATGCCACCCGAACAGGAATTTATGACCTTTTATGACCCCCTAGTCATAAAAAAATATTTTGTTTGCATCAATTTTTTGTATAAAATGTTAAAAAAATCTGGAGTGATATATAAAAAAAATCCTCTAGCAAAAAGTTTTGGTATATGGATAGGAGGAAACGTGGCCAGTTTGGTGTGTGGAGGTACTAGAGAAATTGAGATTTTCTGTTTTATGTGTATACAAACTCTTAAAATCTTGTTTTGAGAAAAACGCCTTTAAAGTTTTGTATTGTCTGTAAATCAGGCTATGTATGACATATCAACAAACCCTTTGGCACAAAGAAGCAGGATATAGATATGAATAAAGGTGGAACGTTTGGTGTGTGTAGATGCTAGGGAAATGGTACATGTCTACCCTTTGGGGAAATGCCTTCAAAGTTCTGCGTAAAATGCCATACTTTTTTTTTAAACCGCTATTTACAAACACAACCCCCAATCAAACCATTAGTAATAGACAACCTAAACACATGCCTGATAACTGAATAACATAATAACATAATAATAATGATGTAATAGTAGTAACAGTGTAGTAACAAACAATACAACCAAATACTGTACCCCCTAATAGGCAAAAAAGATATTTGAATAGATATCACTATGTACATATAAACTAAGAAAAAATATATTGCAAGTTTTCTGAATTGTATGTTTATATATGCAAATGAGGCAGTTCCCCATTCAATATGTGCACATTTATGGACGCAATCATGCAAAATGAAGCAAAATAAGAAACTAAATGTGTTTTTTTGATGTTTTCTTGTCACTAGTTTGAAAGAAGACATGTAAAGGGACAACATTATACAAAAATCTCAAAATTGGCCCAAAATCAGGAAAATGGTATTTTAGGTGGGTGGTCTCCCCTTAACCCTTTCAGTGCCACGGACGACATAACTCGTTTTATCAGCCCCCCCGTTGAATGCCCACGACGACAAATATCGTTTTATTGTTTTATTAGCGATCTGAAATCATATTTCATCAACCGCGTCTCCCGTTGGTACACCAGCCCCTACAGGAGCTCAGAATGGAAAAAATCGTCTATCCCTGTGTAACTGCAGGTCAGTCGCTTAGACTGACCTGGGATCTGTAGATATGTAGAGGCGGAGCCAGCTGGCTCCTTGTGCTGGCAAGAAGTCTGATCAACATGGAAGTCATCGCGGGACGGGAATCAGCCTGGAATATATATTCACAGCAGCCAATAATCAATCAATAAGCGTGATCGATATTTGGAATGGCGATCAGGAATTGGAATAATCTTTTTGGAGAACATCTGATCTGAGGTAAGGAATCTATTTTACCAGTCTTGGAATAATCAGAGTTGTATTCGCTGAGATCTCAGCGTTTGCCCTATGTGTGATGTGTCTGTGTGTGCGCGATCGCTGATGAGGAAATACGAGAATCGATTTTTCAGCTTGCGTCTATAGCGTGCATACGTACACATACACATACTATCGATAATCTAGCGTTTATTTGAAAACGATTCATAAACAGGCCGAAAAATTACAACGTTTTTGTGTATCTAGAATATTCCAGTAAATGTCTTTTATCATGGAATCTTTATATTTTCCTTGAAAACGAGGGCTTTTCAAAATGCTATAAAACGAAAATGAACCAATAAAAAAACAATCCGCTTCGACAATGTTGACTGCAAACGAGTCATTGATAAAGCGACGGGCAGATTAGACACATAGCCATAATTTAAAACATAGATTAGGCATTTTTAACACTAACATTGAAGTGGATGGTGGCATTCAACGGGTAAATCAAGGTTAATAATAATAATAATAATAATACTTCGTTTTATATAGCGCTTTTCAGAGGACCCAAGGTCGCTTTACATAAGGGGGGGGGGGGGGAGATAACAAGTCAACAAACATAGTGGACAGACACAACACATACATATAAAGTGAGAAAGTTAGGGGTTGAAGGCCAGGTTGAAGAGGTGGGTTTTGAGCAGTTTTTTAAATGAGTCCAGAGTTGGGGTGGTGCGGAGTTCTGCGGGGAGGGAGTTCCAGAGGGTGGGAGCTGCCACACTGAAAGCTCTGTCCCCGAACGTCCGCAGTCTGGTTCGGGGGATGGAGAGCTGACCAGTGTCCGTGGATCGCAGGGACCGTGACTGAGTGTAGGGGTGGAGGAGGTCAGTGAGGTACTGAGGTGCCAGGGCGTGAAGGGATTTGTAGGTGAGCAGGAGGGTTTTGTAGGTGATGCGGGATTTGATGGGGAGCCAGTGGAGCTGGATGAGGATGGGGGGGATGTGCTGCCAGGGTTTGGTGCGGGTTAGAACCCTGGCAGCTGAATTTTGAACATACTGGAGCCTGTCCAGGGTTTTGCTTGGGACCCCGGACAGGACCCCGTTGCAGTAGTCCAGGCGGGAGGTGACGAAGGCGTGGATGAGGGTCTCAGCTGTGGTGTCGGAAAGTGATGGTCGGAGTCTGGAAATGTTTCGGAGGTGAAAGAAGGCGTATTTGGTGAGGGAATTTACATGGGATTGATAGGAAAGGGTGGAGTCCAGGATAACGCCCAGGTTGCGGACCTTAGGGGATGGGGAGATGGAGCAGCCGTCAATGTTGAGGGTGAGATCCCCAACCTTCCGGAGCAGGGCCTTAAGCAAGGTAGATGGGAGGCCGAAGGTCTCTAGAGGCTTCCGTTAATGAAATGATTGATCTGGTTAAACAGACTATATGTTATTGTAATATGAACTACATAATATACTATAATAACACATTTCCGTTTGTTGGCAACTGTAACTGAGGGGTACAATTCCCTGACTGTATTGTTAGATATGGTATTTAATACCACTACCTCTTGTACTTTAACTTCTGGCCATCCAGTACATGATATAAGTATGATGAACACTTTCCCACCTGATGAAACGAATCCACACAAATGTACAAATCGAAGGTTTAATATAGCAAAAGGTATATACAACGTTCACTTGTTTACACTTATGGTTTGAAATATGCACTTGTATGGCAAATGAGTATTCGTAGGTAAATCAACATTGAATGTCCAATCTCTGGTTACGCAGGGAGTAAGTATACAACCTGGATATTTAGGAAACTATAGCGATGGTACTTAAATGATTATAGCTGGATACACTAAGGGGGGGGGGGGGGTCCCGCTGGTTGTAAGACAGTAGGAGGGGGGGGGTTAGAGAAGCCGCTGGCGGTATCCCATCTGGCCGACGGTTTCTTGGGAGAATTCAAAGTCTTGAACACGGTGCCGACAGAACCTCGGTCCGCAGACGAATACAGCTGGACCCTCTGTGGACGGTAGCTGCCGGTCCACAACGGAGAGACGTGAGGCGACCTCACTGGTGTAGAGCGCCGTCTCACCTGGAGTCCTCTCCGGGGGGTAGTTCCAACACTCCGCAGTGTTGGCCTTTATCCATGGAATAATCAAAGCACCCAAAGCATAATCCAAGCCGTGGAAGGCTCGCCGTCGTCCGGGTAGAGTAATCCAATATACAGGTCCAGTCGCCCTGGCCCGGAGCTCCTCGGATGCAAGCACCACTAGGGGTCTGCCCAGCCTGGTTAAGCGTCCAGATAACGTCAGGAACGATGGGGGTACTGATAACTTTAGAACTCTAACCGAACGATGCACCATACATAAATAGACTATTATTAGCTTAATAGAATACGTCCAACTCGACGGTATAGTGCCAAACTATGACTATTCAACTATTAATCTACACGATATCTCAATGCCTATTCTGAGGCCAAGTAGGCCTTACTACACCACACGTGCGTCGTGGGGAGGCTTCGCGTCTGTCACTCTGTTGGAGGGTAAAGAACTGGACTAAAAGAAAGTTCTACTTTACTTGCGCCATATATATATGCGCTATGAACAAATAGTACCATTCGTATTTCGCCCGACATATTCCTGCGCGGAACCGGGGCTTGCCACGACATGTTGGGCGGCACGATTGAACTTGGACCTAGGGGTATGGCAACCTGGCGCCAGGTTCTCGTCCAATGGTAGAATGAAACTATTATGGGCTGTTTAGTAGACTAAAGGGATATTCAGTGCATATTGTACAAGGAATATACAGGGGATATCAAACGATATACAAATACAATTAAATATATATAAATAAATATATATATTCGGTTTAATCTGATCCTTCACAACAGCCGCCCCCTAATTAGTCCCACCTAATTAGCTAAGCAGAGACAGATTAACCGCACTGTCTACCACTCAAGGTCCGCTGTAAGGGTCAGTCAACTCACAAAGTCATGGGGTCATGGTCATCATCGATAGTATCTGGGAGTCGGGGCAGTTCTATGAGCCTCGCCACGGGACGTGTGTAAGTGCGCCCTTGGACGAGTACTTCAGCTGCTCGGACCTTGCCATCGGCACCGGTGATCACTTTGCTTACGCGGCCAGCCGGCCACATAGCTCTGGGTAGTGACTGGTCAATAATCATGACGACTGTTCCTTCTGTCAAATTGTCTCTCTCTTTTACCCACTTCTGGCGGGTCTGTAGAGACGGTAGGTAGTGGAGCAGGAAGCTGCTCCAAAACTTGTCAGCTAGTACTTGACTGTACCTCCACATTCTTCGGCCGTTCGCTTCTTCAGGCCTGTACATTGTCTGGGGTAGCGCGGTAGGGCGGGCCATACTTTTTTTTTTTTGGAAAATCAATCGAGTGGGGTGTCTAAAATACGTGTTTTTTTGTGGGGAATTCAAATATGAGATTATTTTTCTAATCGGATAACTCCTACCTACATTGTTTTGGATTTCAAAATGGCCGATTTGACAATTTTTCACCCCTTGGCCATACATGGATGCCAACATGAATCTGAAGGAAATCCTAACATGCAAGGTGTCTAAATGATGTGTTTCTTAATGGGGAATTCAAATATGAGTTAATTTTTGGGATAGGATAACTCTATCCTACATCATTTTGGATTTCAAAATGACCGATTTTACCATTTTTCACCCCTTGGCCATACATGGATGCCAACATGAATCTGAAGGAAATCCTAACATGCAAGGTGTCTAAATGATGTGTTTATTAATGGGGAATTCAAATATGAGGTCATTTTTGGGATAGGATAAATATAACCTGCATAATTTTGGATTTCAAAATGGCTGATTTTACCATTTGAACCCATTGGTATTGTATTACAAAATTGCAAAGATAAAAAATATATGGGAAATCATTTATAATGACAAAGCCATCAAATTTATTAACAAGTGAACTGTATATAACTGGATACAACTCCAAAGATCAATAATAATAATACTAACAATAATAAATTGTATTTGTAATGCACACAAACACCTAAGTGCTAAATCTCGATCTCCTGACTTCTTGAACTTTGCCAGGTTCCAATATCTTGATTGGATTCATTCTTGGATGGCAAGATCTCCTACTGTACTGCTTTAGCCACCAACCTACAAACACAAACTTAAAGTCAACGTCAGCCATAAATAGGTGAGCTCTTTCCAGAACTACTCAGCAGAAACCTCTGTAACCATTTTAACAAACGTCTCAATGTATTGAGAAAATCCATGGGGCTCCATCAATCCTCTATCTTCTTAAATTTGATCAGGTTGCACAAGTCCTGCTTGGATTCATTCTTGGTCATCAGCCTCCTGCTGGTCTCCTGAGCCCTGATCCCTCCATCCCTTTTTTCTTGTGAAAAGTACTTAGCAGAGGCCTCAGTCACCACTTTAACAACCCTCTCGATGCTTTGTGTGTGGCAAGGCCAGTCGAGAACCTCCATGGGGGTGTTGATTAAGTTATTCACCTCGGAGGTGCTTAGGGAGCAGGTGAGAGGTGGCTCTGACAAATCTTCTGACCAGCTGATTAAGCCACCAATGCTGGAAGCGTCACTATTGATGTTAGGTGTTCTTCTGATCCTGACACAGGAGTCTCCCAGCTGAGTGTCTGGATCCCCCTCTCCCCTGATGGCCAGGATTCTCTCCACCCCCTCAATTCTCTCTTTTTGATCCTCAGAGCACAGCAGTGTTTGGAGGATGGCTTCACTGTGGGCATACCAAGCAGATCTTCTCACAGTTGGCATCACAACATCCAGCACCTCCTTCCTCTGAGACTTGAGGCAGTCCAGCTGAAACAGGATGTGCCTAGGCCCTTCGATCCAGGAGTGCTTGACCTTCATGTTGAACCAACATGGATAATACACTCTAATGATGAATTCCACAATGCATTGTAGATTATTCAGGTTCTTTCTTTAAGTTGATGCTTTGACACCCAGAGCCTGAGGCGTCTGTTTGCTGTGGTGAGCCAGCGGCTGTGGTTTACCGGACCAATCTCCAGCAGAGCCAGCCTTGCAGAAAGCACTCCATCCCTGATTGCACAGACCAGCTTATAGCCATAGTGTTGATCAGTTGAGAGATCTTGAATGATCTTCTCAGGCAGCTTGATCAGCGGAGGTCCAAGAAAGATCCTGGTGAAGTTAGGATTGATCTCCAAGTCTGTAACAGAATCAAGGAGCTGTCCTATTGGCCCAGACAATTTGTTGTCTGACAGAGTAGCCCCATCAACTTCAACAATGAGACGGCGCAGTGGAAGTTCACCAGTGTGCAGGTTGCACACCAACCAGACCAGCTTTCTCCCCAGGTGCAGCTCCAGCTTCCGCATTACACCTGCCTTCACTCCAGTGTTGACATTGGTCGAGTCTCCTCCAATGGCCCACAAGGTCTTATCAGAACCTCTCTCTTTCAGCCAGGCAAACAGGACCTTAGCAATCTTCTCTGCATGGGACTCCTCTTTAGTTGCTTTCTCTGGTGTAAAGTGGAACAGATAGTTGCTGCCAGGCTCACTAGCAACACTATAGTGTTCTTCCTTGATCTTTGCAGGAAAAGATTGGTCACTGCCCTCAGCTTCCATCATCACATTGGTCATGTCAATCCGCCCATCAAAGAGGATACAGGAGATCCCCCCCTCCTCCCTGCACTTCTCCTCAAACTCTTCCCCCAGCTCTTGCATCAACTTTTCTTGTTGTGCTCTATTAACCTTGTTCTTATCAATCACTTTACTTGTGTCATCTTCTAAGATGAGTCCTGCATCAATCAGAGCTGCAGTTGCTATAGCTGCAGTTGGCCTTAGACCTATGCCATACCTTACACTAGCAAGGGGCGATGTTTGGAATCTCATCATAATTTTTCCGTAGCTTTGCTGAAGCTGCAGGGTCAGTTTCAGGAATGAGCTCAACTTCAGGGACTGTAAGGAAGCTCTCAACATCCTTCCTGGCAACCTTGTCTGCTGCTGCAAAGCTTTCTTCTTTGCCCCTTCTCCTTTTCTCTGCCTTCTTTTCCATCCCCTGCCTTTCCAATGTTTTAAGAAGATAGAGGATTGATGGAGCCCCATGGATTTTCTCAATACATTGAGACGTTTGTTAAAATGGTTACAGAGGTTTCTGCTGAGTAGTTCTGGAAAGAGCTCACCTATTTATGGCTGACGTTGACTTTAAGTTTGTGTTTGTAGGTTGGTGGCTAAAGCAGTACAGTAGGAGATCTTGCCATCCAAGAATGAATCCAATCAAGATATTGGAACCTGGCAAAGTTCAAGAAGTCAGGAGATCGAGATTTAGCACTTAGGTGTTTGTGTGCATTACAAATACAATTTATTATTGTTAGTATTATTATTATTGATCTTTGGAGTTGTATCCAGTTATATACAGTTCACTTGTTAATAAATTTGATGGCTTTGTCATTATAAATGATTTCCCATATATTTATTATCTTTGCAATTTTGTAATACAATACCAATGGGTTCAAATGGTAAAATCAGCCATTTTGAAATCCAAAATTATGCAGGTTATATTTATCCTATCCCAAAAATGACCTCATATTTGAATTCCCCATTAAGAAACACATCATTTAGACACCTTGCATGTTAGGATTTCCTTCAGATTCATGTTGGCATCCATGTATGGCCAAGGGGTGAAAAATGGTAAAATCTGCCATTTTGAAATCCAAAATGATGTAGGTTAGAGTTATCCTATCCCAAAAATTAACTCATATTTGAATTCCCCATTAAGAAACACATCATTTAGACACCTTGCATGTTAGGATTTCCTTCAGATTCATGTTGGCATCCATGTATGGCCAAGGGGTGAAAAATGGTCAAATCGGCCATTTTGAAATCCAAAACAATGTAGGTAGGAGTTATCCGATTAGAAAAATAATCCCATATTTGAATTCCCCACAAAAAAACACATATTTTAGACACCCCACTCGATTGATTTTCCAAAAAAAAAAAAGTATGGCCCGCCCTAGTAGCGCGGGGTCCAGCCGCCCCATTAGGAGTGTGTTGGGGGTGACTGGGTCGACATCTGCTACATCACTGGAGACGTAACCGAGGGGTTTTGAGTTCAATACTCCCTCGATCTCCGTGAGGACTGTCATTAGGACTTCCTCCGCCACAGTCTGGGCCCCAAGTACGGCGTACAGGGCTGTCTTTATAGAACGTACTTCTCGTTCCCAGGTTCCACCGAAGTGGGGTGCGTTCGGGGGATTAAACTGGAAGTCAATCTGGGATGGAGCGAGGTGGGTCTTAAGTTCTGGGCCCATAGCTTGGAAGCTCTCTCTCAGCTCTCTTTCTCCGCCTTTGAAGTTGGTCCCGTGATCAGACAACAATGTAGACGGTTTTCCTTTCCGTGATGTGAATCTTCGGAAGGCCATAAGGAATGAGTCTGTGCTCATGGTCGGAAGGAGCTCGATATGTATCGCTCTGGTGGTAATGCATTTGAATACAATACCCCACCGCTTCTCGGTGCCTCTTCCTCTCTTTATATACAACGGGCCAAAGCAGTCCATGCCTGTGGAGTGGAATGGCTTGTCGCCGATTCGGAGGCGACAGGGGGGTAAGTCAGCCATCCGTGGTATGCTGGGCTGTGCGCGCCACTTACGGCAGTCTAGACATGTTCGCTGGAAGCGCCGTACTGCTTCTCTGCCTTGCAGTATCCAATAACGACGTCTGATCTCCGCGAAGACTCTCTCTGCTCCTGCGTGGTGTACATCCTCGTCGTATTTCTTTATGATCAGCTCTGTGACCTTGTGTCGGCTGTTCAAGACGATCGGGTACTTAGTATCATCCGGTAGATCGGGGGCTCTCCGCAGGCGACCACCCACTCTGATGAGATTATGGGCGTCACTCTCTGGTGCCAGGTGAATCAGTCTGCTGTCTGATGGGACGGGGTTTCCTCCCTGTAGACAGTCTAGCTCATCGGGGAACGAGTCTCTCTGGGCTCGTTGTAGTAGAAGAAGTTCTGCTTCTTCGTAGTCAGCTGCTGACATGTCAGTGGTGGACTGAATCTCTGGGTGGTGCCGCAGGAATGTTCTTTGCTGCGCACTCTCTAGGGTAATGCAGTCATCTATGTTGGGGTCTGTGGAGGCGACTGTGCTCAGTCCACAGAACATAGGTTTCTTGTTCTCAGCCTCCTCGTTACTTGCTTCCCGCGGGGTGGGCGTAGGCCACTCTCCTTCCGGGAGCTTGAGGAATTCTGGTCCGTCACTGTAGATGTTGCGACGGGTTAGGTCATCCAGAGACATTCCCCGGGTGATGACGTCAGCTGGGTTGTGTTTGGTGTCCACATACCGCCAGCTCGCTGCTTCTGTTAACTCTTGAATCTCGGTGACTCTGACTCCCACGAAGACTTTGTATCTGCATGAATCAGACTTGATCCATGTGAGTACTGTCGTGGAATCTGACCACAAGATTGTTCTGTGCACCGGAATGGTGAGTTCACGTTGGATTAACGTGGCTAGATGCGCTCCTGCTAGGGCTGCGCAGAGCTCTAGACGTGGGATAGATTGTTGCTTACGTGGGGCTATTCTTGAGCGGGCCAGGATGAAAGCAGTGTGTATCTTTCCTCCCTTCTCTTGGGCACGCAAGTAGGCCACCGATCCGTAGGCTACTTCGGAGGCGTCGCTGAAGACGTGTAGATCAATCTCGCATGTCTCTGGCCTCACTGTGGATGGGAAGTAGCTGCGGCGTATATTGACGCCTGGGAGTGAGCGGAGTTCCGTCTCCCACTCTCTCCATGTTGAGGCAAGGTGTGCGGGTATTGGGTCGTCCCAGCCCTGGTCCTTGTCCCATAGTGCTCGTACAATCATCTTTGCCCTGGTGGTGTAAGGTAGAATACATCCCAACGGGTCATATTGTCTGGCGAGTGTTCTGTACACACTCCGTCTGGTGGTCGGTATCGCCGTCGACCTTCCCTGCTCTGGAGCCAAGGGTTTGTGTCTATAGTGGAGCGAGTCTGTTTTGAAGCGCCAGACTAGTCCTAGTGTCATTTCTTGGGCTTCTCCTGGGATTGTCGCCATCCAGGTCTCGCTGCTGGCAGCCTTGTCCGCGGGGGAGAGGCTGCGCAATACGTGCGGGTCACTGCTGGCCCACTGCCTGAGATCAAAGCCGCCTTTGATCAGGGAGTTCAAGTTTCAAGTTTCTTTAATAGTTGTCATACAGAAGTACAGAATACTTTTGTACAAAATGCTTCTTACTGTTGCGCTCCAGAGACTGTGCATGACAAGATAAGTATGAAATAAAAACATAGTAAAAATTAGAAGAAAAAAAAAGAGGTCACAGTGTTCAGTTTAGACATATGTACAATGTTCGTAGACGTAGTTACCATACAATATACAATACTGTGCAGTGTACTAATATACAATACTATATAGTGCAAGGCATAAATGGACGAGGTGCAGTTTAGGTACAATTCACAGTAGGTGTACGAGTTGTAGTGCAAATCCTTTATCAATAAATATAAAGTGTAAGTGTGTTTGTGTGATCTAAAGTGTGGAGAGTGGGTGCTGCAGTGTGTTGTTTGTTTGAGTGAGTGTGTGTGTGCGTGTGGGTGTGTGTGCTGTGTGCATTTGATGGTTGTTGCATAGTGATTATTGTTCGTTTAGCGATTATTGTTCGTTTAGCAGCCTGATGGCCTGGGGATAGAAGCTCCTTCTGAGTCTTTCTGTGCTCGCCATAAGACTCCGGTATCGCTTGCCTGACGGCAGCAGTTCAAAGAGGCAGTTGTTCGGGTGGCTCGAGTCCTTAATAATTCTCTTAGCCTTCCCCTTGCACCGCTTGTTGTAAATGTTCTGGAGGGTGGGAAGCCCCCCTCTAATTGTGCGTTCGGCTGAACGTGTCACTCTTTGTAGTCTGCTACGGTCTTGTGCAGTGCTATTCCCAAACCAGGAGGTGATGTTGCCGGTCAGGATGCTCTCTATTGTACATGAGTAGAAGTTCCTAAGGATCTTCTGACTGACTTGGAACTTCCTTAGGCGCCTGAGGAAGTAGAGGCGTTGTCGTGCCTTCTTCACAACACTGTCAATGTGTGTGGTCCATGTCAAGTCCTCGGATATGTGGGCTCCGAGGTACTTGAAACTGTTCACTCTCTCAACTGGTGCCCCGTCGATGCTGAGGGGGCTGTAGTCCTTAGGCGCGTAACTTGATTAGGAGAGCCTCGGCTTCTTCTTGAGTCGAAACGCTTTGTAAACAGTTGTCCACGTAGAAACTGTTCTTCACACTGTGTTGGACCTCTTCATCTGCTGTTGGGTCCTCTGCGACGTGTTTCTGTAGTGCAAATGTAGCACAGCACGGGCTGCATGTGGTTCCGAAGGGGAGTACTTCCCACTGGTAGATGGCTGGGTTCTCATCTCCGATCCTCTCTCTCCATAGGAACCGCAACAGAGGCTTGTCCTCCTCTACTAGTCTCACCTGCAAGAACATCCCTTTGATATCCCCGCTGATAGCCACCTTGTCCTGGCGGAAGCGCAGTAGCACGCCTAGTAGGGAGGGGCCGAGTGTGGGGCCGGGCAAGAGCTCTTTATTCAGATTTTGGGATCCGATCTGGTAGCTGCAGTTAAACACAATGCGATCCTTGCCGTTGTGATGGACCTTGTGATGCGGCACGTACCATGATTCGGTCATCTGATCGGCCTCTTTAATGTCAATCTTTGTTACGTGTCCCGCTGTGATTAGCTTCTCAATCTCAGCGCGGTACACACTCTCTTGAGCTGGGTCTTTGGCTAGGCGCCGCTCCGTGTTCAATAGATAGCGCTCCGTGGCGTCTTTCTTTGCGTGAAAGGTGGGCATTCCCTCTCGCCTCAGGAGTGGAGTTGCGTATCTCATCACTCCGCCGACTGTGACTCTCTTTGTCCCCTGCTCGAGTAGGTTGATGGCGTAAATGTCTTCTTTAGAACGAATATCTTTCTTTTCGTTCTTAAAGGGCATTGTCTCTAGTGTCCATAGCCTCTCGACATGCTGCAGGAGAGTGGTGTCTTCTTCTGTCGTTCTGGAGTGGAGGCAGCTAGTGGCTGCTGTTCGGTTGAGAGATTTAGCGAGGGGGCCTTGTAGGGTCCATCCTAGGCGGGTCTCGACTGCTGCAGGACAGCCTCGGGGTCCTGTATGGACTCGGTCAATCGGGACTATGAGTTCTGCATGGTCGGAGCCTATCAGCAGGGTCGGGGTAGCGCCGTCTATGAGCGGGATAGGTAATTGGCGCAGGTGCACATATTTATCCATCAACTTGGTGACAGGGTAGGTGTACTGCGATAGTCCTATTTCTTGGCTGGTGAAAGCATTTGTAATCTTGTACCGTCGCTCTGGCTGCCCGTTTGCTGCGATAGTGAAGGAGACATTCTCGCCCTTTATCGTCTTTAAATCTCTTCTTATTGTCCGAATCGTCATTTCGTTCTTGCTCCCCCGCAGTCCCAGCTGGGCTGCAGCGGACTCGAGCAGAAGGGTCTTCTCTGACCCGTCGTCAAGGACGGCGTAAGTGTCCATGACTTTATCTTGGTAGCTCAATGTCACACGGACTACCTTTAAGAGCACTTGGGCGCCGCTGCTGCTGGCGGGGTCAATGTACATGACACTTGCCTTGGTGCCGCTCCGTGGTGCAGGTGGAGGCCGTCTTCCGTTACTTTCGTGTAGTATATCTAGATGGGCTCCATCGCACCGGCTGCACCTTTTCTTTAGGCGGCATTCGGCTGCCATGTGGGGCCGCGCACATCGATAACAGCGCCTGTTGGACTTTATCCATTGACTCACTTCTTCTGCATTCATCTTTGTGAATAGGTCGCATTGTGACAGCCAGTGTTCTTTCTCACAGTAGGGACACGCTATCTTCCACTTCTCTTTTCTCGAGGGGGTGCTGTGACTCTTACTGCTCGGTACTGACTCTGATTGGTGCATGACAGTCACCGATCTTCTTCCATCATTTATTCTCCTGGGTCCCTCTCTGGAGCTTGGCGTGCTCCGCCCGAATGTATCTAGTCGTAAGCTGCTGACTTCTCTCGCCAGGAAGTCGGCTAGATCAAGGAGGGATGGCTCGGGGCCGTTGGGATCCCGGTAGTCTCTCTGTCGCCTAAAACGCTCCTGTCTTGCGGGTGGCAGCTTCTCCAAAATCCTCTCGACGTTAGAGTTGGCGTATAGCTCATGCATGCCCTTTTCCCGTTGCGCTCCCAGCATCCCTACCAGGGACTGCACTTTGATTGACAGGTCGTCTAATGAGCGATTGTCCGTGGCTGGGGGTAGGCGATCAATATGCCTTATCTCTTGGATTACGTAATCCCATATACGTCCATATCTCTGGTCCAGCGCCGCTAGGGCCGCTGTGTATGGTGTCGAAGAGGTGGCATAGGCTAGCGCTATATTGTGCGCTCGCGGTATTTTCAGGTGCTTCAGTAATATTGCATACTTGTGGCGTTCATCAGCGACATCCACCATCATTGTCTCTAAGCACATCCGGAGCTCCGTGTACTGTGCTCGACTCTCATAGGCGAAGTCTGGAAATGACGGCGTGGCAATGTATGACGCCGTGGATGGCTGATACATCGGCGAGCGTTGGGGGAGAGACCTCCTGGGCGAGTCCCCTCTTGCGCCTCGCTGTGGGCTGGTACTGACAGGGTACCATGGCCCGCTGGTCCAGGTGCTATTCCTCGGGGCTGGTCGTGCGTCGTGCTCACCCGTGAATAGAGTCGGGGGTCTGTAGCGCAGCGCCGCGGGGGTATAGCCTGGACTGTATGGGACCTCCTGGTCCGGTGGAGTACTGTGCTGTCGTCGGGCTTGGTTCTCCTCCTCTCCCTCTTCTTCCTCTATCAGATCTTCCAGATCCTGTAATCGTTTATATAGCTTCTCCGCAGTGTATGCCGCTCCTTCCTTGTAGCTGGGTCTCGCTTGGACCGGTCTGGGAAGGGGGTCTGCGGGGGGTCTAGACTCGGTCTGTTGGTCAAGTTCAGGGTCGCTTGCTCGTTGAGGGGACGCTGCCCTTGACTGTTGTCTCGACGAGTTCCTTGAACCCCTGGCGGAGGGGGAGGGTGTTGCCTTGCGGATCAGCTGCTCCATTAGCTGCGCTTGTAACTTGTCGCGCTCGACTTCGCGCTTGGTGAGATCTGCTTCTCTTTGGGCACCGGCAGCGGCGCGCTGGGCGTCGGCCCGGTCTCTTGCCATATTCTCTTCTGTCTGAAGGCGTCTCATCTCCAGGCGTGTGCGCTCTTCTTCGCTCCGTTGTTGCGCTTGGAGTTGTTCGCGCTCGCTAAGCGCCTGTGCTTGGAGACGGTCTCTTTCAATGGTAAAATGTTCGCGCTCGCTAAGCGTCTGCGCTTGGAGTCGATCGCGTTCGGTAGAGGCTGTCAGGCTGACGAGGAACGCCTGTTGTAGCATCCTCTCCGCTTCGCTGGGGGAAGGCGGTTGTGGAGGTGAGCCGCTCCTGCGTGAGCCGCTCCTGGGGGTACTCGTTGGGGAGTCCTGGAGCTCTATTTCCTCGGTGCTCTCCTCCTCTTCTTCCGTGCAGAGTTCTCTCTCTGTAGGGTCGTCTTCCTCCCGGGGCTGGTCGGGGACTACTTCTTGGGTAGTGGCGGGGGGTAAAGGCATGTCCGCTCCCTCCTGGTCCCCACCGTGAGCTTGGTCAGTTACATTAGGACCTACTAGGGCCTCTGTGGTCGGGGAAACCTGGTCGTTAAGGTCAGACATAATTTTACTTTCTACTTTTACCGCGTTTACCGTTTGTCGAAGGCTAGGTAGTTGACTGACAGTGTAAGCCTCTAAGTACTGAGGTGTCTGTCGTCTGCGCCGCGGGCGTTCTAGGTTAGGAGGATCGTTTCGTGGAGTGTTCATCATAGGCCATTTCAATATTAATAACACTATATTAATATTACACTAGTTACCCTCCGGCTCGAAGGACCAATTGTAACTGAGGGGTACAATTCCCTGACTGTATTGTTAGATATGGTATTTAATACCACTACCTCTTGTACTTTAACTTCTGGCCATCCAGTACATGATATAAGTATGATGAACACTTTCCCACCTGATGAAACAAATCCACACAAATGTACAAATCGAAGGTTTAATATAGCAAAAGGTATATACAACGTTCACTTGTTTACACTTATGGTTTGAAATATGCACTTGTATGGCAAATGAGTATTCGTAGGTAAATCAACATTGAATGTCCAATCTCTGGTTACGCAGGGAGTAAGTATACAACCTGGATATTTAGGAAACTATAGCGATGGTACTTAAATGATTATAGCTGGATACACTAAGGGGGGGGGGTCCCGCTGGTTGTAAGACAGTAGGAGGGGGGGGTTAGAGAAGCCGCTGGCGGTATCCCATCTGGCCGACGGTTTCTTGGGAGAATTCAAAGTCTTGAACACGGTGCCCACAGAACCTCGGTCCGCAGACGAATACAGCTGGACCCTCTGTGGACGGTAGCTGCCGGTCCACAACGGAGAGACGTGAGGCGACCTCACTGGTGTAGAGCGCCGTCTCACCTGGAGTCCTCTCCGGGGGGTAGTTCCAACACTCCGCAGTGTTGGCCTTTATCCATGGAATAATCAAAGCACCCAAAGCATAATCCAAGCCGTGGAAGGCTCGCCGTCGTCCGGGTAGAGTAATCCAATATACAGGTCCAGTCGCCCTGGCCCGGAGCTCCTCAGATGCAAGCACCACTAGGGGTCTGCCCAGCCTGGTTAAGCGTCCAGATAACGTCAGGAACGATGGGGGTACTGATAACTTTAGAACTCTAACCGAACGATGCACCATACATAAATAGACTATTATTAGCTTAATAGAATACGTCCAACTCGACGGTATAGTGCCAAACTATGACTATTCAACTATTAATCTACACGATATCTCAATGCCTATTCTGAGGCCAAGTAGGCCTTACTACACCACACGTGCGTCGTGGGGAGGCTTCGCGTCTGTCACTCTGTTGGAGGGTAAAGAACTGGACTAAAAGAAAGTTCTACTTTACTTGCGCCATATATATATGCGCTATGAACAAATAGTAGCATTCGTATTTCGCCCGACATATTCCTGCGCGGAACCGGGGCTTGCCACGACATGTTGGGCGGCACGATTGAACTTGGACCTAGGGGTATGGCAACCTGGCGCCAGGTTCTCGTCCAATGGTAGAATGAAACTATTATGGGCTGTTTAGTAGACTAAAGGGATATTCAGTGCATATTGTACAAGGAATATACAGGGGATATCAAACGATATACAAATACAATTAAATATATATATATAAATAAATATATATATTCGGTTTAATCTGATCCTTCACAACAGCAACGGTTGTTGGGTCATATCTTTATGAAATTAATGTGTTGATAAGATAAAAACTACCTACGTTTGTGAAAAGGGGCGTTGCTGCGGAACCAATCAAAACGCGTTACAACGTCAGGTGACTTGATTTCTCCCAATGACATTCTTTAAGCCCTGGAACCAGGAAGTAAATATTGCTACTCGTCTGTTCACAACACTGGATAGCTCTGCATTCGGTAAGCTCTCAATTCATTACTATTACTATTGAAATGCATTTTTACTTAACTTTACAGCATTATTCAAACGTGATAGGAAGTTATGAGTCATCAGCAGTTTATATGTAGTCCGTTTTGACGTCCGATTACACATTGGAAAATGTTGTAGCCACAGCTCACAAAGACTAACGTTACCTACGTTAGCATTTTAACTTTAACATTACGTTAGTGTAAATCAAACAACTCTAACCCAATACTAATAATAGTAACTTGTTTCACATTCTTGCTGTGTGTTACACTATGGTAATAGCGGTCTTTGTTTTAGATGCTGTTGTCACTATGAATTACAAATGGGGGGCCCTGATGTAAACAAGACAAACGTCTTTCTCTGGTCTGCATCCCCTTAACAATTGTGTGTATTGAGCTGTACTGTACTGTACCCATTCTGCAATCTGTTAATAACGTTTTCAATCAATCAATCAATCAACATTTATAACACAATAACAAGTGTGAAAATAACATGTTATTTATTTTAACAGTAACATGTATTACAAAAACATATTCCCTGTTGTCCCAAATTACTGCTCCTTAATGATGATGATTCTTTAGCTTGGCAGGAAGTACTGCTGAGAAAAAAAATTGGCACTTTGATGGCAAGCTCCACATTCTCTGCCCTTTAATCACTGGAAACTGTTATTAGCTGATGTTGTAACAATGGAGCTTTCTACAGCTAGATTAAATGGTGCAAACTATCAAACAATAGATAGCTGGAACCAACAATGTGCATTGTATGCCTGTACCTGTGCCTTCCAAAAAAGAAATAAAATATATGAAAAAAAGAAGATACAGTGTTCTGACAGTCCAAACACAGACACATGTCTGTACATGGTAGGTTGTTTGATTTGCATGTGCATCGCCCCTTCATGCATTGTGTTTTTTTTGCAGGAGCAGTATACAAGTTCCAGGATTGCGACTGGGGCTGGAGGAAGTGACATCCAGTCAATCTCGAAGAAATCTCTGGACTGCTGATCACCACATGGGAACTGTATTGAGAGACATGAGCACAGTGAAGCAATAGTCGGGTGTCTGCTTCCTCCTGTATTGAGAACAGTGTTTGTAGTGGTAACACCTCCACCCCTGTGCCATCAGGGACTTCAACTGTGGCGGGTGGATTTACTGATCCCTCGAGAAAGTGCATTAACTTGGCTTTATCAGTTTTCACCATAGAGCCATCCATGTTCGCTATGGCTGCAGGGAAGGGTCCCAGACTGTAGACTAACATTTCCCCGATGTCAATCTTCCTGACTGTTCCCACCACTATAAGCCTGGCGAAGAGGTCTCGGTCTGCTTTCAGGGCCATCTCCTTGCCTCTCACCTTGGTAACACTTGATGTTGTTGTGTCCTTGAAGGTTTTGAGTTTCATCTTTTTTACAGGAGCATGGAAGTCCACCTCATCTGTTAGGAGACGTTGTTTAAAGAAATCGCCAAATGCCTTCTCACTGTACTAGTTACACATTACACACATACAAATGACAATAACACTATGTAACAACCATCAAATGCACTCACAGCACACACATCCACACGCACACACTCACTTTAAACAAACAACTCACTGCAGCACCCACTTTAGAACACCTAAACACACTTTATATTTATTGGCAAAGAATATGCACTACAACCCATACCTCATTACACCTTACTGTAAATTGTACCTCATCCCATTTCTGCATTGTACTGTATAGTATATTGTATTGTAACTCAGTTACTTTTCTACTCTGCATTGTACATTGTATGTATATATTGAACACTTGTCTACGTACTTGACTTCTATTTTTATCTAGCACAATCTCTGGAGCAAAACAGAAAGAAGCATTTTATATAAAAGTATTCTGTACTTCTGTATGACAACTAATAAAGAAACTTGAACATCAAAAAATCAACATTTTGTTCTCTATGCCAGGCTAGATCTGACCTTGACTCATGTTACAGGATTAATACACACTTTATACACAAATTGCATATAGCATTCTCTTTGGTAGCATTCATTCTGTGTTTATTGTGTCATACTGGGGAATAATATTATTATGTCCTATTGGGGACATCATTTTAAATTCTGAGCAATTCAATCGTTTTTTTTATAGACGTCTGACATTGATTGAAAACGGTTAACAGATTGCAGAATGGGTACAATACAGTACAGCTCAATACACACAATTGTTAAGGGGATGCAGACCAGAGAGAGACCAACAAAGTGAGGTATGTAATACATTTCGAATCAAATTGTGGTTGGTTAGATCTAACGTTAATATCACGTTATCCATCTAATGGATAGCAAGCTCACCTGACGTCGGTATGGCTTGCGAAATACAATCTTATAGTAAGAAACAAAACACAAGTTGAACATAGTTTTGAACGTTTTATTACAATAGTATTTAGGTCGGACCGTCGGATAGATAGCGTTAATATCACGTTAACCATCTAAAGCTCATCTGTGACGTCGTTATGGTTAATACAGTGCGAAATACAATCTTATATAGTAACAAAACAATACACAAATTGAACATAGTTTTGAACGTTTTATTACAATAGTATTTACTGTCTCATGTTGTGTATAATCAGCTAGCGTTTGTTCCAGTCAGATGCATTCTCCGTTGTTCATGTTGACAATTTTGGGGTCTCGAAATCCCGTTTCTGTATCCTGATTGGTTTATCAGCTAGAGGTGTCCAAAGATATGCATGAGAAAACATTTAATTTAAATGTAAGATTACGAACACCGATGACCAACAGACGGCTGGCCAACAAACGTATTTTGACTCAACATAATAACTAGATATTACACACAAAGAATTGTGTAGTCTGCCAACATGGATCAATCAAGTTCACTTTAGACTGACTCGGCCTCCCATCTAAGGGCTCTGAAAGTGTTTTAAGGGGAGGTAGCAGTTGTCTCTCTCACCAAATAAAATGTAGGTTAACTTTAGCAAAAGAAAATGTCACCAGTGACCCGATAACAGCCTTGTAGAGGCTATCAAAAAGTATATAAAAAAAAGTGCTCTAATGATTTGACATGTTGTTAATGTTTAGTATTTGATTGCCATATAGGATGTCTTCTGTGCTATCATTCCTTATCATTCAACCATACCATCTCCATCATAGCATCTCATTAATGCTATCAGTTGTAGCAGAGTGGCCTATTGGCACTGCCCCTGCCATGCAGTCTAATTGCCATATAGGACTCAGCTGAGTTGATTGCAGAGTGTGAAGCAGAGCAAGTGGAGCAGAGCAAGGATGCAGAGCAGGAGAGAGGAGCGAAGTGAGAGCAAGGGAAATACAGAGACGAAAACGTTAAGAGTTAAGAAGGCAAAGAACATGTCGATTTGGAGGAAACTGTGACATACTCATCATGTATCCTGTGGCACACAACATGGCTGATCAAAGAGAGTATCACCTGTAAAGAGAGGACACCAGTGTTGGCAAGTTAACCCCTTCCACGAACTGTCTCTTCAAACTCCCAACTATCCCGGACTTGACTACCTTTACTCAAGATCTACAGTGTCCCTGTTCTCCCAGCTTCCCCCTACAAATCTCCAAGCTCTCCTCAGCCACCACTTCCGCCTACCCCAGCCTGCTACCCCCCTCACACACACACACACACACACACACACACACACACACACACACACACACACACACACACACACACACACACACACACACACACACACACACACACACACACACACACACACACACACACACACACACACACACACACTCACTGAGCGCACACAATCTGGACAGTTTGTTTTACCTATTGCCATTTTGCACTTGTGTTTTATGTATCTGGTTGCACTTGTTTGAATACAGCATATTATCATTTAACTAAATACTGTTTGCCTGCCTCTTATTTAAACCCTTATCACAAGCAATTTTTTTGTAGTGGAGGTTACTAAGAGCTAACGGTATTGACAGTAAGCTTTATTTTGCTTATTTGATTGGTTGACAGGTTTAGCCTGTCTGGCGCCCAAAGCACAATTATAACATTTTAATATTTGATCATATTGGGCTGACCACCGCTATACAGTCCCTCAACATTCTATATCATTAATGCTATTAGTCCCTCATTGCTCTATATAATTTGTGCTCTCAGTCCCGTATTATTATTATATCATCTGTACTATCATCCCTAATCATGCTAATCAACAAAACTAAAACTAATACTATTCTCTTTGCGACTATCCATAATCTTTCATCGAAAACCTTAAATCAACCATTTAATTGCACTTGTCTGGACAGTACATAACTGCATAGAGTTGGTCACATTAAATACCTTGGTCTATGGCTTGATTCACAACTCTCATACAAATGTCATATAGATAACATTGTTAGAAAAGTCAACTTCAGTGTTGGTGTTCTCTACCGCAATAATAATAATAAAAAAATGTCACACTCACTGTCAGAAAGAAACTGGTTCATCAACAAATGTTACCCATCATGGATTACGCTGATGTAGTTTATCAAACTGCACCTAAAACCAACCTTCTTCCACTCAACACATTATTCAACCATCTATGCAGATTTGCTCTTGGCTGTCCATATTTGACTCACCACTGCACCATGTATGAAAACCTTCATTTTCCATCTCCCACAGTAAGACGACAGCAACACTGGTTACAGTTCATTTTTAAATGTATTCATTTCAATTATCCGCAATATCTCAAACAGTATATGGACCCTTTCACCTCTAGTCATCAACTGAGACACTGCATAGATTTATTTTAAAGTTCCGACAAATCTAACCACCTCAGTTGGCAAAAAAATTATTTAGGTTCAAAGGTCCATCTGACTGGAACAATCTTCCAGCTCATATTCGCGCTATAACATCCTCTCAACTGTTTAAAACTGCGCTGTCCTCTCACCTTGAGATTACATGTTTCCACTAATTAATTATATCTTGTTTTGTGTTTGGTTTTGTTTGTTTCTTTTTGTTTTGTTATGTTTAATACAGATATGTACTTTATGTATTCTGTAAGCTGAGGACCCCCCTGAAAACGAGATGGTTCATCTCAAGGGGTAATTCCAAATAAAGAATTTCAATATATATATCCCTCATTATTCTATCATACCATTATTATCAATCAGTCCCTTATCATTCTACACCATCAGCAGGGGTGTAAAAAGTACCCAGAAATTATACTTAAGTGAAAGTATGGGTACTGTCTCAAAATCTTACTCAAGTAAAAGTCAGAGTATCTGGCTAAAAACACACTTGAGTAAAAGTAAAAAAGTTTCTACTTTTAAATGTACGTATGTACTAAAAAGTAAAAGTAAAAACTTTTTTTTATTCCCGGGGGAATTAAATGTTCCGTTTCTTCCTCTTCATCACTCGTACTATCATTTGTGCCCACATTCTGTAGCTTGTCACTCTGATGGTCTATTCTTCTAATAGCAGGTGTTTAATCAAAGATCCACACTTTCTAGTCTTACACAAGGACCAATCAGCATGGGTATGGGCGGGTTAATTTTCCATTGATGGGGATTTGATTGGCTGTTTTTAAATAAAGAGCGGCCGCAGGATTAATAACGTTATTTCGGCCAGAGAAACAAATATACTAATTAAAATGGTTGGACCTGCGAGATTTGTACTTTGTACTTTGTAGGTCTGCATTTTAAATGTATGGAGTAAAAAGTGTTTGTTTTCTCTGAAATGTAATTGAGTAAAAGTACAAGTATACAAACCTAATAATACTCGAGTAAAGTGCAAATCCTCAAAAACAGTACTTAAGTATTATAACAAAGTACAATTACTCAAGTACTTTACACCCCTGACCATCAGTGCTATCAGTCCCTTATCACTCTACATCATCAGTGCTCCTATTGGTGCTGTCATTAGTCTTGAGCTGTAGAGTATAGACGTATTAGCATAGTAGATAGTAGTATAGGCAAGATAGATTCCTTAGTAGCAAAGTGCATAATAGTAAAAGACAGTACAAAGGTTAGTATTTATTTATTTATTTATTTATGTATTTTCTTCATTTCAGATATTGATTGAAGAAGTGTGTTTTTAGTTGACGGCGGAAGATTATGCGGGTTTCGGCAGTCCTGACTGAGGTGGGAAGTACAGTACGTTCCACCATTGTGGAGCGAGGACCGAGAATAGCCTGCTTCACTTTGATGACCCGCCGGAGCTCGAATAGGAGTGGGTCTGAGGCGGCCAGAATATGTAGAGCATACTGTCAGGGTGTACTGTATCAGCTGATTCTACTAGCTATACTACTTAAATATGTGAGCAAATACTGTTCACGTTTGGGAGTGGAAATACCTACTGTAGGAATGTAATAAATATTTACTATAATATAATATAATATAATAACCTTTTCTGAAAATATTCATGTCTACCCATGAATGTAATAACCTTTTCTGAAAATATTCTGATGTTTATAAAGATGTCTACAATGTTTTACTGTTTTTAGATTATCATTGTTAATGAATTGTGATTGTCATATGTATCTCATGTATTGTTATGTTTTGTGTTTTGTGTTGTCTTTCAAGTTTCAAGTTTCTTTAATAGTTGTCATACAGAAGTACAGAATACTTTTATACAAAATGCTTCTTACTGTTACGCTCCAGAGACTGTGCAAGACAATATAAGTATGAAATAAAATAACATAGTATAGCATGTAAATTAGAAGTAAAAAAAAAATGAGGTCACAGTGTTCAGTATAGACATATGTACAATGTTCGATGCAGAATAGACGTAACTGAGTTACCATATAATATACAATACTATGCAGTGTACTAATATACAATACTATATAGTGCAAGGCAGAAATGGGATGAGGTGCAATTTAGGTACAATTTACAGTAGGTGTACGAGTTGTAGTGCAAATCATTTATCAATAAATATAAAGTGTGTTTGTGTGGTTTAAGTGAGTGTGTGGGTGTGTGTGCTGTGTGCATTTGATGGTTGTTGCATAGTGTTTATTGTTCGTTTAGCAGCCTGATGGCCTGGGGATAGAAGCTTCTTCTGAGTCTTTCTGTGCTCGCCTTAAGACTCCGGTATCGCTTGCCTGACCGCAGCAGTTCAAAGAGGCAGTTGTTCGGGTGGCTCGAGTCCTTAATAATTCTCTTAGCTTTCCCCCTGCACCGCTTGTTGTAAATGTTCTGGAGGGTGGGGAAGCCCCCCTCCAATTGTGCGTTCGGCTGAACGTGTCACTCTTTGTAGTCTGCTACGGTCTTGTGCAGTGCTATTCCCAAACCAGGAGGTGATGTTGCCAGTCAGGATGCTCTCTATTGTACATGAGTAGAAGTTCCTAAGGATCTTCTGACTGACTTGGAACTTCCTTAGGCGCCTGAGGAAGTAGAGGCGTTGTCGTGCCTTCTTCACAACACTGTCAATGTGTGTGGTCCATGTCAAGTCCTCGGATATGTGGGCTCCGAGGTACTTGAAACTGTTCACTCTCTCAACTGGGGCCCCGTCGATGCTGAGGGGGCTGTAGTCCTTGACCCCCGACCTCCTGAAGTCCACAATCATCTCTTTTGTTTTGCTGACGTTCAGGGAGAGGCAGTTCTCCTGACACCACTGTGACAGATTCTCTACCTCTTCCAGGTAGGCCCTCTCGTCGTTGGCAGAGATCAGGCCCACCACTACTGTGTCATCAGCCAATTTGATGATTGTGTTGTTGTTCCGCTGTGCCACGCAGTCATGTGTGTACAGGGAGTAGAGGAGGGGGCTCAGAACACAGCCCTGGGGGGCCCCTATGTTTAGCGTGATGGATGAGGAGGTGCAGTTGCCTGCTCTTACCACCTGGGGTCTGCCCGTCAGGAAGTCCAGGACCCACTGGCAGAGGTCATAGTTCAAGCCCAGGTCCCTGAGCTTGGCTATGAGTTTGGAGGGGACTATGGTATTGAATGCTGAGCTGTAGTCGTGTGGACCCCAGGAAGACTAGCTCGCCACTTAGGTGGCAGCTAATGGGGATCCTTTTAAACAATAAACAATAAACAATACTGCTCCTGTAGGCTCCAGCATTCCAGGGTAGATTATGTGCAGGGCCGCCTCAGGGGGTGTGCGAGCATTGCGGTCGCACAGGGCCTCGCCGGAAGGGGGGCCTCGCAAAATAAAAAATTATTTTTTTTCCTTTAATTTATTATTATTTTTTTATATATTTTTTTTATTTATTTTTTTTTTGCGAGGCCCCCCTTCCCGCGAGGCCCTTTTTCATCACATACCTAAAATCTAGTTTTGCTTATATGCTTATATATTTCACATTAGACACGTTTGTAGAATGTGTCTGACTTGTTCCTGGGTCTGCACCTGGGTCACTATTGGAGCTCTGGTGCTCTGCAGCAGACATACTATTGGTTTCAACGAAGGTAGTGGTTACTTACATCATAGTACGCCGCCGGAAACTTAAACGAAGAAGAAGAAGAAGAGTCAGCTGCGTTTGAATATTTCGCGCGTGCAGCTTTTGACTATTATGCTTAGTTATGCCAGCCAAGGTCGGTCATTATCAGTCGGTCAGTCACCAAGGAACGTTGACGAAAGGCGGGACAAATGGCCGGAGCCTTGTCATGATGCAGTCGGGATATAGGCCATGGCCCATGATGATGTCGGCTAGTAGCTAGCTTAGCTAAAGGCTATCTAGCGTTAGCTAACCTGCAGCCAAGGATGAAGAGGATTGTCGTTTGGCAGATGAACTTCGTCAACTCCACGCGGTTGTCTCCATCCTCTTGGACGTTTGGTGAGTTTTTAACCTATTCTATTAACTCTATTCTATTACCGCCGTGGACATCGCTCTCTCTCTCTCTCTCTCTCTCTCACTCTCTGGAGCTAAACTGGCCGACTAGCTAATAGTACTACTAGTAGCTAACGGTGTGTGCCTGGTGTCAGCACCTGGCTGTATGTAGCCGCATAGCTTGCTTCTGCGTTAGCTAATGGTTAGCGATAGCCTGGTTGAGCTAACTGTTAGCCAGTTAGCTGTTTAGCTTCGACGTTAACTGCCGGCTGCGCTCGGCTGGGAACGTTCGTTTGATGCTATCAGTTAGCCTTGAGTTAGCTGTTAGCTTGTGCTACGACCATTGACATTAGCCGTGAGAATAGCAGGGGGTTCTGGCACTCTGACTACGACATCATCTTTGACAGAAGATGTAGTCGGGCCTGCACCATGACAAGGCTCTGGCAGCAGCTTATTTTTGTCCCGACAGCGAGAGGCCTTTCGTCAACGTGGAGACCTGTGTTACGGCCTTTCGCCCTGCGTTCCTTGGTGCAGGTAAGATTAATGAAAATGTCATGACATTACCCCACTCTTCCTTCCTTCCCCTCCTGAATGTTTTGTTAATAACGATGTTTTTTTCCAGGCAAAACATATGCTACTTCACAACATTTGGAGATACGACATGTGCTGTGTGTGAATGTCTTGGTCGTTTGTGTAGCTTGGGTAGCGTTGGGCCGTTGGCCAAAGCTGTGTGTGGCCTGGTGTCACAGTACCTGGCTAGCCTATTTAGCTGATGTCGGCCATTTGCTCCTTGCTGCTTTGGTTTCTCTGGTATAGACCCTCTTCTCTTTGGATTTAAGTGTTGATCTTTGTCCTTTTGGATCTCTCATACATGCTCTCTCTCTAACACACACACACATGCTCTCTCTCTCTCTCTCTCTCTCTCTCTCTCTCTCTCTCTCATACATGCTCTCTCTCTAACACACATGCTCTCTCTCTCTCTCTCTCTTTCTAACACACACAGTCTGCCTATGGCGGCCTTTCTCGATGGCTAGGCTGTGCTCGCTGAGTCTGTATAGTCAAGGATCTTCAGTCACAGTGCTCAGGTATTCTGCCACTGTGTACTCTCTGTTTAGGGCCAAATCGCATTTCAATTTCTTTCCAATGTGTCTCTCTCTCTCTCTCTCTCTCTCTCTTGGATTTAAGTGTTGATCTTTGTCCTTTTGGATCTCTCATACATGCTCTCTCTCTAACACACACACACATGACAAACACACATGTTCTCTCTCTCTCTCTCCCTTTCTAACACACACAGTCTGCCTATGGCGGCCTTTCTCGATGGCTAGGCTGTGCTCGCTGAGTCTGTATAGTCAAGGATCTTCAGTCACAGTGCTCAGGTATTCTGCCACTGTGTACTCTCTGTTTAGGGCCAAATAGCATTTCAATTTCTTTCCAATGTGTCTCTCTCTCTCTCTCTCTCTCTCTCTCTCTCTCTCTCTCTCTCTCTCTCTCTGTACACTGTATATTGACTGTAGAACGGGAGCTCTCTCTCGCTCTCTCTTTTGCTATATGTTGACTGTATCATGCCCCGCCTCGGGCAGCGCTATTATTTAAGAATATGTTGACTGTATGAAAAAAAAAAATATATATATATATATATATATATATATATATATATATATATATATATATAATTTTTTTTTTTTTTTTTTTAACCTTTTTGGGGGTTAAATCTCGCACAGGGCCTCGCATTTCTCCCAGGCGGCCCTGATTATGTGGATGTGAGCCTGATGTTGAAAATCAAACGAGTGACGGGCTGTAGCATCAATCAAATATACATATGGATTTGCACCAAATCTGATCTCGGGTAACATGTTTGGGAGGTAATGAAAACCCTCTACAGCAAGGGTCCTTGAAAATTCACTGCATGAGAGAAGCTCTAATTTTCCACATTTGACCTCTTCTCTAATTCTAAGTGACAGTAGACAGAAATATCAAAAGACAGTCAGAGACAATCTAGTCCCTTTCCTCTTGTATCTGTTTGGGTTCGTGACAGGATTCACCATGGGGAACCAAATTTGCAAACTTGCCGTCATCACTCCAGCTAGATTAGAATATTGTTCTGGACAATAACATTAGCATGGTGATCATTGCTTCCTCTATTCTATCTGATCTCCTTGTCCTTCCATGTCGGATGTTTAACTTGGCAGGGTGTACAGCGGCTGCCAACTCTGTGGGAGGTTTGTGGAATAAAGCATAGTCACGCATCATCACGCATCATCACGCTCAGCATAAAGCCTGCCACTGAGCAGATGATGTTCATGATGCACGCTCAGCATAAAGCCTGAGCAGATGATGTTCATGATGCACTCTCAGCATAAAGCCTGCCACTGAGCAGATGATGTTCATGATGCACGCTCAGCATAAAGCCTGCCACTGAGCAGATGATGTTCATGATGCACGCTCAGCATAAAGCCTGCCACTGAGAAGATGATGTTCTTGATGCACGCTCAGCATAAAGCCTGAGCAGATGATGTTCATGATGCACGCTCAGCATAAAGCCTGCCACTGAGCAGATGATGTTCATGATGCACGCTCAGCATAAAGCCTGCCACTGAGAAGATGATGTTCTTGATGCACGCTCAGCATAAAGCCTGAGCAGATGATGTTCATGATGCACGCTCAGCATAAAGCCTGCCACTGAGCAGATGATGTTCATGATGCACGCTCAGCATAAAGCCTGCCACTGAGCAGATGATGTTCATGATGCCGCAAAATGCCTGGTCTGGTCCAAAGGTCTGTGTCCCAGTTTTGTCCCGGTCTGGTCCAAAGGTCTGGTCCCGGTCTGGTCTAAAAGTCTGGTCCCGGTCTGGTCTAAAAGTCTGGTCCCGGTCTGGTCTAAAAGTCTGGTTCCGGTCTGATCTAAAAGTCTGGTCCCCGTCTGGTCTAAAAGTCTGGTACCGGTCTGGTCTAAAGATCCGGTCCTGGTCTGGTCCAAGGGAGACATTTTGAGAAAGGAGAGCCCAGTGTGGAGGTTGTTTCCACTATGACTCAGCAGATAAATGGGAACATATTTACAGCAGCTCTCCTTCTCATGTGAAAGCCTTTACAGGCCTCTGACTTTTATGGCTTCTGTGGAAAGACAAAAAGCCAGCAAGATGAGTCATCACTGGAGCTCCAGCATGTGTGGCGCTACAGTGGTGAAAGTATCCTCTCCCGCTCTCCCCTTTCCGTCGACCACATACAAAGCTGCCCAGAGCAAGAACATCTCTCCCACGCTCTCCGTTTAACCCTGCCAATTTCATGAACTGGAGTGTGGTCCTGACAAACCACAAGCAGGGATGGAAAGTAACTAATCGGTTTTACTCAAGTACTGTAGTCTACAGTACTTTTGAAGTACAGTACCTGGACATTGCCTTTTCCATTTCAAGCTCTATACTTCTCCATTAACATTTCAAATAAAATATACCATGATTTACACTACTATATTAAACCAAGCAGTGACTAGTTACTGTGAAGAAAGTTTTTTTGCATACAAAGCATGATACAGGAGAGAGCAATCAGAGTCAACTCACCACTTACTGCAATGTAAGCTTCCCCCTCCCTACCACTCAGTCCCTCTCTGTCCGAGAGAGAGATGTTAACAAGCTGTTCAGGAGACAGAACCCTCAGAAGACCCCTGGACCAGACTCTGTCTCCCTCCACACTAAGACACTGTGCAGACCAGCTGTCTCCAGTGTTCACAGACATTTCAACCTCTCAATGGAATCATGTAGTGTTCCCACCTGCTTCAAATCCTCCACCATCATTCCTGTCCCCAGAACAAAGACAATCACAGGCCTCAATGACTACAGACCAGTCACCTTGACCTCTGTGAGCATGGAGACTGTTACAAAGGATCAGATTAAACCGAATATATATATTTATTTATTGATATATATTGCATAGTATTTGTATATCGTTTGATATCCCCTGTATATTCCTTGTACATATACACAGAATATCTTTTTAGCCCAGACCATAATAGTTCATTCTCCTATTGGACAGCGGTCCACCGGCGCCAGGGACCGGCCTCCGGAGCCAGGTTCAAAGTCACCGTCAAGATGTGTCTGGACATGCCCGACCTTGCCCAGGGATACGCGACAGAAATGAGATTGGCACTAGTTTGTTCACCGTGCGTATAAATACGGCGCAGGTGAATACAGAAGCGCCTTAGCCCCTTACCTCCTTACCCCTTCTTACCTTCCTTAGTGAGTTACCAATAAGTTGAAGCCTCACCCACGATACAACGTGCGGTGAAGTATGGCCTGTTTGGCCCCAGAATAGAGCATTGAGACCGCGTGCGAATTAGTAACTGAATTGTCAGAGTTTGGCGCTATACCGTCGAGTGCGACATATTTCTATTAGGTAAATAATAGTCTATTTGTGTATAGTGTATCGTGCGGTTAAAGTTCTACAGTGACCAGCATCTCCAACGCTTTCTCGTATTAGCTAGAGTTCTTATCCAGGCTGGGCCGACCACATGGCGCTTTCACCCGAGGAGACCTAGACGAGAACCGTATGGACATGTACACTGGATTAATCTACCCGACGACTACATAGCCCTTTGCGGCTGGAATATATTTGCTTTGGTCCTGTGATTTATGGAGCGGATAATCGCCGACGCCTGCACGTGTTGGATTTACCACGAGAGGAGTCAAGTCGAGTCGGCGCTTCAGAGAGCCTGAGGCCGACTAGCTTTCTTCACTGTGGAGCTACAGTCTACAAGAGAACCAAGCTGTATTCGTCTGTGGATCAAGAGGCTACTGCACCGGCTTCTGTACCTGAAGTCTCCCTAGTCATCGTTGACCAGACGTCCTACTACCGACAGATCTTCTACCCCCCGCTGGCTTACAACCAGTGGGAACCCCTTCCAGTATCTCCCGCTATATTACTAGTGTACCATAGATATAATTCCCTAAGATTCAGGTCGTATAATACCTCCTGCGTAACCAGAGAATGGACATTCATTATTGATTTGCCTACGCATATTCCTTTGCCTTACAAGTGCATTCAAAGAATAATGTAAAGTATCCTATGTACCTTTTGCTCCATTAAATACTTGAATTATACCTTTGTTTGGAACCGATTTCATTGTGGGAAGTGTTCATCATATTCATATATCGTGTACTGTATGGCCAGTAATTAAAGTACATAAAGCGGTAGTGGTTTAATGATACCATACTTATCAATACAGTCAGGGAATTGTACCCCTCAGTTACAATTGGTCCTTCGAGCCGGAGGGTAACTAGCGTAATATTAATATAGTGGTATTAATATTGACATGGCCTATGATGAACACTCCACAAAACGGTTCTCCTAAAGTAGATCGCCCGCAGCGTAGACGGCAGACACCTCAGTACTTAGAGGATTACGTTGCCAGTATACTACCTAGCCTTCTACAGACGGTAAACGCGGAAAAAGTAGATAGTAAAATTATGTCCGACCCTATCGCCCAGGCTACCCCCGCCAATAGAGGCCCTAGTGGGTTCTAACGTAACTGACCAAGCTCACGGTAGGGACCAGGAGGGACCTGACACGACTTTACCCCCCGCCAAGACCGAAGAAGTAGTCCCCGGAGAGCTCCAGGATAAAGACAGCTCTCCAGGGATGGAACTTTACCCGCTACAAGAAGAAGAGACCCCGGAGATGGATCTCCAGGACTCGCCACAGGAGAACAGATCTCCAACGAGTACTGCCAGGAGCGGATCACCTCAACCAGCGTCTTCCCCCAGCGAGGCGGACAAGATGCTGGCACAGGCATTCCTCGCCAGCCTAGCAGCCTCAACAGAGCGCGATCGACTCCAAGCACAGACGCTTAGTGAGCGCGAACATTCTTCCATGGAAAGAGAACGCATTCAAGCGCAGCAACGGAGCGACGAAGATTGTATACGTCTAGAGATTAGACGCCTTCAGGCGGAAGAGAATATGGTAAGAGACCGGGCCGAAGCAGAGCGCGCCGCCGCCGAAGCCCAGCGCGCCGCTGCCGGTGCCCAAAGAGAAGCGGAGCGCGACCTCGCTCTCACCAAGCGCGAAGCCGAGCGCGACCGATTACAAGCGCAGATAATGGAGCAGCTGATCGCCAGGGCGACACCCCCTCCCTCCGCACGGGGTTCCAGGGCCTCGTCAAGACACGGGTCAAGGGCACCCTCCCCTACCCGATCAAGCGACCCTGAGCCCGACCACCAGAGAGAGCCTATACCCCCCTCCGAACTCCTTCCCTGACCAGTCCACGCGAGGACCAGCTACAAGGAAGAAACGGTCTACACCGCGGAGAAGCTAAATAGACGACTACAGGATCTAGAGGACCTGCCAGAGCAAGAAGAAGAGGGAGAGGAGGAGAGTCAAGCCCGACAGCAGCACAGAACTCCACAGGACCAGGAGGTCCAGTACAGCCCAGGCTCTACCCCCGCGGCTCTGCGCTACAGACCCCCGACTCAATTCACGGGTGAGCTTGACGCACGACCAGCCCCGAGGAATAGCACCTGGATACGCGGGCCATGGTACCCAGCAGGTACCAGCCCACCAAGAGGCGTAAGAGGAGACTCGCCTAGGAGGCCTCTCTTCCAACGCTCACCGATGTGCCAGCCATCCATGGCATCATACATTGGCACACCGACGTTTCCGGACTTCACCCACGAGAACAGAGCACAGTACACCGAGCTACGAATGTGCTTAGAGACAATGATGTCCGATGTAACTGACGAACCGTACAAGTATGCTATCCTACTGAAGCACCTCAAGGTGCCCCGAGCGCACAATATAGCGCTGGCCTATGCCACCTCTACTACCCCATACACAGCGGCTCTAGCAGCACTCGACCAAAGATATGGACGCATATGGGATTACGTAATACAAGAGATAAGGCATATCGACCGCCTACCCCCAGCCACAGACAATCGCTCACTAGATGACCTGTCTATCAAGGTACAATCCCTGGTAGGGATGCTGGGGGCGCAAAGAGAAAAGGGTATGCACGAACTGTACGCGAACTCTAATGTCGAGAGGATTTTAGAGAAGCTTCCGCCCGCCCGACAAGAGCGCTTCAGGCGGCAAAGAGACCACCGTGATCCTAACGGTCCCGAGCCATCCCTCCTAGACCTAGCCGACTTCCTGGCGAGAGAAGTCAACAGCCTACGGTTGGATACGTTCATGCGGAGCACCCCAAGCTCCAGAGAGGGACCTAGGAGAACAAACGATGGCCGAAGATTGGTGACCGTCATGCACCAATCAGAATCAGTACCGAGCAGCAAGAACCACAGTACCCCCTCGATGAAAGAGAAGTGGAAGATGGTGTGCCCGTACTGCGAAAAAGAACACTGGTTGTCACAATGTGACACGTTCAAGAAGATGACCGCCGACGAGGTGGGTCAATGGATAAAGTCCAACCGACGCTGTTACCGATGTGCGCGCAGTCACATGGCAGCCGACTGCCGCTTAAAGAAGAGGTGTAGTCGGTGTGACGGAGCCCACCTAGATGTACTACACGACAGTAACAGAAGAAAGCCTGCACCCTCAAGCAGCACAAAGGCAAGTGTTATGTACATTGACCCCGCCAGCAGCGGGGGCGCCCGAGTGCTCTTAAAGGTGGTCCGTGTAACACTGAGTTACCAAGACAAGGTCATGGACACTTACGCCGTCCTTGACGACGGGTCAGAGAAGACCCTTCTCCTCGCGTCCGCTGCGGCCCAGCTGGGGCTGCGGGGGAGCGAAAACCAGATGACGATTCGGACAATAAGAAGAGATCTAAAGACGATAAAGGGCGAGAATGTCTCCTTCACTATCGCAGCAAGCGGGCAGCCAGAGAGACGGTATAGGATTACTGATGCTTTCACCAGCCAAGAAATAGGCCTGTCGCAGTACACCTACCCCATCGCCAAGCTGATGGATAAATATGTACACCTGCGTCAACTACCTATACCGCTCATAGACGGTGCCACCCCGACCCTGCTGATAGGCTCCGACCATGCAGACCTCATAGTCCCGATAGACCGGGTCCACACAGGGCCCAGAGGCTGTCCTGCAGCAGTCGAGACCCGCCTAGGATGGACATTACAAGGCCCCCTCGCTAAGTCTCCTAACCGAACAGCAGCCACTAGCTGCCTCCACTCCAGAGTGACAGAAGAAGACACCACCCTCCTACAGCATGTCGAGAGGCTATGGACACTAGAGACAATGCCCTTTAAGAACGAAAAGAAAGACATTCGTTCCAAGGAAGACATTTACGCCATAGCACTCCTCGAGCAAGGGACAAAGAGAGTCAAAGTCAACGGAGTGATGAGATACGCAACTCCACTCTTGAGGCGAGAGGGTATGCCCACCTTCCACGCCCCAAAAGAAGCGACGGAGCGGTATCTATTGAACACAGAGCGGCGCCTAGCCAGAGACCCCGCTCAAGAGACTGTGTACCGCGCTGAGATTAACAAGCTAATCACAGCGGGACACATAAAGAAAATTGACATTAAAGAGGCCGATCAGACGACCGAATCATGGTACGTGCCGCACCACAAAGTCCACCACAACGGCAAGGATCGTATTGTGTTCAACTGCAGCTACCAGATCGGATCACAAAATCTGAATAAAGAGCTCTTGCCCGGCCCAACACTCGGCCCCTCCCTACTAGGCGTGTTACTACGTTTCCGCCAGGACAAGGTGGCCATCAGCGGCGACATCAAAGGGATGTTCCTGCAGGTGAGACTAGTGGAGGAGGACAAGCCCCTGCTGCGGTTCCTATGGAGAGAGAGGATCGGGGATGAGCAACCAGCCATCTATCAATGGGAAGTCCTCCCTTTCGGAACCACATGCAGCCCATGCTGTGCTACGTTTGCACTGCAAAAACACGTCGCAGAGGACCCAGCAGCTGATGAAGAGGTCCGAAAAAGTGTAGAAAATAGTTTCTACGTGGACAACTGTCTGCAAAGCGTCTCGACGCCAGAAGAAGCCGAGGCCCTTCTACTCAAGCTCCGCGCCTCCCTGATCAAAGGCGGCTTTGATCTCAGGCAGTGGGCCAGCAGCGACCCGCAAGTATTGCGCAGCCTCTCCCCCGAGGACAAGGCAGCAAGCAGCGAGACCTGGATGGCGACCATCCCAGGAGAAGCCCAAGAAATGACATTAGGACTAGTCTGGCGCTTCAAAACAGACTCGCTCCATTATAAACACACACCCCTGACCAAGGAGCAGGGAAGGTCGACTGCACCACCGACCACCAGACGGAGTGTATACAGAACACTCGCCAGACAATATTACCCGTTGGGATGTATTCTACCTTACACCACCAGGGCAAAGATGATTGTAAGAGCGTTATGGGACAAGGACCAGGGCTGGGACGACCCCATACCCGAACACCTTGCATCCACATGGAGAGAGTGGGAGACGGAACTCAGCTCACTCCCAGGTGTTAACATACGCCGCAGCTACTTCCCACCCACAGTGAGGCCGGAGACGTGCCAGATGGACCTGCACGTCTTCAGCGACGCCTCCGAAGTAGCCTACGGCTCGGTGGCCTACTTGCGTGCCCGAGAGGAGGGAGGAGAAATACATACTGCTTTCATCCTGGCTCGCTCAAGAATAGCCCCACGAAAGCAACAATCTATCCCGCGTCTAGAGCTCTGCGCAGCCCTAGCAGGAGCGCAACTCGCCACGTTAATCCAACGTGAACTCACCATTCCGGTGCAAAGAACAATCTTGTGGTCAGACTCCACGACAGTACTCACATGGATCCGGTCTGATTCGTGCAGATACAAGGTCTTCGTGGGAGTCAGAGTCACAGAGATTCAAGATTTAACAGAAGTAGCAAGCTGGAGGTATGTGGACACAAAACACAACCCAGCTGACGTCATCACCCGGGGAATGTCCCTGGATGACCTCACCCGTCACAACCTATACAGTGACGGGCCAGAGTTCCTCAAGCTCCCGGAAGAAGAGTGGCCTACACCCACCCCACGGGAAGCGAGTAAAGAGGAGGCAGAAAACAAGAAATCTATGTTCTGTGGATTGAACACACTCGTCTCCACAGACCCCGACATAGACGATTGCCTCACCCTAGAGAGTGCGCAGCTAAAGACATTCCTGTGGCACCACCCAGAGGGTCAGCTCACTACTGACATTACTGCAGCTGACTACGAAGAAGCAGAACTTCTTCTACTACAACGAGCCCAGAGAGACTCGTTCCCCGATGAGCTAGACTGTCTACAGGGAGCAAAGCCCGTCCCATCAGACAGCAGACTGCTCCACCTAGCCCCCGAGAGCGACGCCCATGGTCTCATCAGAGTGGGTGGTCGTTTGCGGAGAGCCCCAGACTTACCGGATGACGTCAAGTACCCGATAGTCTTAAACAGCCGACACAAGGTCACAGAGCTGATCATAAAGAAATACGACGAGGATGTGCATCACGCCGGGGCAGAGAGAGTCTTCGCGGAGATCAGATGTCGTTATTGGATACTGCAAGGGAGAGAAGCAGTGCGGCGCTTCCAGCGAACCTGTCTAGACTGTCGTAAGTGGCGAGCGCAGCCCAGTATACCCTGGATGGCTGACCTACCTCCCTGTCGCCTCCGACTCGGCGACAAGCGCTTTCACTCCACCGGTATGGACTGTTTCGGCCCGCTGTATATAAAGAAAGGAAGAGGCACCGAGAAGCGGTGGGGTATTGTATTCAAATGCATGACCACCCGAGCGATGCATATAGAACTCCTTCCAACCATGAGCACAGACTCATTCCTTATGGCCTTCCGAAGATTCACATCGCGGAAAGGCAAACCGTCTATATTGTTGTCTGATCACGGGACAAACTTCAAAGGCGGAGAAAGAGAGCTGAGAGAGAGCTTCCAAGCTATGGGCCCAGAACTTAAGACCCACCTCGCTCCATACCAGATTGACTTCCAGTTTAATCCCCCGAACGCACCTCACTTCGGTGGAACTTGGGAACGAGAAGTACGTTCAATAAAGACAGCCCTGTACGCCGTGCTTGGGGCCCAGACCGTGGCGGAAGAAGTCTTAATGACAGTCCTCACGGAGATCGAGGGAGTATTGAACTCAAAGCCCCTCGGTTACGTCTCAAGTGATGTAGCAGATGTCGACCCAGTCACCCCCAACACACTCTTGATGGGGCGGCTGGACCCCGCGCTACCACAGACAATGTACAGGCCTGAAGAAGCGAACGGCCGAAGAATGTGGAGGTACAGTCAAGTACTGGCTGACAAGTTTTGGAACAGCTTCCTACTCCACTACCTACCGTCTCTACAGACCCGCCAGAAATGGGTGAAAGAGAGAGACAATTTGACAGAAGGAACAGTCGTCATGATTATCGACCAGTCACTACCCCGAGCTATGTGGCCGGCCGGCCGCGTAAGCAAAGTGATCACCGGTGCCGACGGAAAGGTCCGAGCAGCCGAAGTGCTCGTCCAAGGGCGGACCTACACCCGACCCGTGGCGAGGCTAATAGAACTGCCAAGGCTCCCCGATACCATCGATGACGACCATGACCCCATGACTTTGTGAACTGACAGACCCCTCACAACAGACATTGAGTAGAGGACAGTGCGGTTAATCTGTCTCTGTTTAGCTAATTAGGTGGGACTAATTAGGGCGCGGCTGTTACAAAGGATCAGATTAAACCGAATATATATATTTATTTATTGATATATATTGCATAGTATTTGTATATCGTTTGATATCCCCTGTATATTCCTTGTATATATATACACGGAATATCCCTTTAGCCCAGACCATAATAGTTCATTCTCCTATTGGACAGCGGTCCACCGGCGCCAGGGACCGGCCTCCGGAGCCAGGTTCAAAGTCACCGTCAAGATGTGTCTGGACATGCCCGACCTTGCCCAGGGATACGCGACAGAAATGAGATTGGCACTAGTTTGTTCACCGTGCGTATAAATACGGCGCAGGTGAATACAGAAGCGCCTTAGCCCCTTACCTCATTACCCCTTCTTACCTTCCTTAGTGAGTTACCAATAAGTTGAAGCCTCACCCACGATACAACGTGCGGTGAAGTATGGCCTGTTTGGCCCCAGAATAGAGCATTGAGACCGCGTGCGAATTAGTAACTGAATTGTCAGAGTTTGGCGCTATACCGTCGAGTGCGACATATTTCTATTAGGTAAATAATAGTCTATTTGTGTATAGTGTATCGTGCGGTTAAAGTTCTACAGTGACCAGCATCTCCAACGCTTTCTCGTATTAGCTAGAGTTCTTATCCAGGCTGGGCCGACCACATGGCGCTTTCACCCGAGGAGACCTAGACGAGAACCGTATGGACATGTACACTGGATTAATCTACCCGACGACTACATAGCCCTTTGCGGCTGGAATATATTTGCTTTGGTCCTGTGATTTATGGAGCGGATAATCGCCGACGCCTGCACGTGTTGGATTTACCCCGAGAGGAGTCAAGTCGAGTCGGCGCTTCAGAGAGCCTGAGGCCGACTAGCTTTCTTCACTGTGGAGCTACAGTCTACAAGAGAACCAAGCTGTATTCGTCTGTGGATCAAGAGGCTACTGCACCGGCTTCTGTACCTGAAGTCTCCCTAGTCATCGTTGACCAGACGTCCTACTACCGACAGATCTTCTACCCCCCGCTGGCTTACAACCAGTGGGAACCCCTTCCAGTATCTCCCGCTATATTACTAGTGTACCATAGATATAATTCCCTAAGATTCAGGTCGTATAATTACCTCCTGCGTAACCAGAGAATGGACATTCATTATTGATTTGCCTACGCATATTCCTTTGCCTTACAAGTGCATTCAAAGAATAATGTAAAGTATCCTATGTACCTTTTGCTCCATTAAATACTTGAATTATACCTTTGTTTGGAACCGATTTCATTGTGGGAAGAGTTCATCATATTCATATATCGTGTACTGTATGGCCAGTAATTAAAGTACATAAAGCGGTAGTGGTTTAATGATACCATACTTATCAATACAGTCAGGGAATTGTACCCCTCAGTTACAGAGACCTTTGAGCGCCTCATGCTCTCCCACCTCAAGGACATCACGGACCAGGCCCGGACTGGCCATCGGGAGCACCGGGAGTTTTCCCGGTGGCCTGGCCTGCAAAAAAAAAAAATAATATATATATATATATATATATATATATATATATATATATATATATATATATTATAATTATTTTTTTATTATAATTCTTTTTTCTGGCCATTGTTTCTAGCTGTGGCGGCGCGATAGTTAGGTAACCTAGGTGGGTGGGGAATAACCAGGATTTCACTGTCTGCGACAGAGTTGGAGACCTATCTGACCTCTCTCCCTCTCGTGGATCACACACACACAAATGGAGCCGTGCTGCCGCTTGTGATTGGTGGAGGCGGGACCAGGCGATACAACTGATTGACAGCGGAGGCGGCGAATGGAATGGCAGATGGCACTCAGATGCAGAATAACAGCCAGGCAGTGAGCCAGGTAGTGAGGGACTCGGGAGAGATCAGAGAGCGAAAGTCAATTAACGTTGATGTCAAGATGGACAGTGGAAGAAAGAGAAAGGGTGGAAGAGAGAGGGATAAAACAAAGAAAAAGAAAGGCCCTTACAGGAGATGCTGCTAAATCTGGCAACATTTATCAAATGTTTTCTTGCACCAAGGTCAAGGAACTAGCAGGTTAGTCAGTGATAAAAATAAACATGTGGATGTTAGCTAGCTAACGTTACCATGCAATCAGTGGCGGCTGGTGAATTATTCTCCAGGGGGGGCGCTATACCAAACATTTTGCAAACATGATGTACCAAGGCACACATTGGCGAATATTATCACCATTGCCATCAATCAATATAAGATCAGTCAGTCAAATGCAACCACGTTTCCAATAGCCCTACACAAACACGCACAGCTCTCTCTCTCTCTCTCTCTCTCTCTCTCTCTCTCTCTCTCTCTCTCTCTCTCTCTCTCTCTCTCTCTCTCTCTCAGATCCATCCAATAATAATCACATATGTATATCTTGTCATTTTAGACAAGTTACCATTCATTGTCCGGGTGATTATGCCCCCCGCGGCAAATTCATTAGTTAGTTCCCCCTCACAACAACAGAGCATCGCTCTGAGAGAGAGAGCGAGAGAGAGAGACGAGAGAGAGAGAGAGAGAGAGAGAGAGAGAGAGAGAGAGAGAGAGAGAGAGAGAGAGAGAGAGAGAGAGAGAGAGAGAGAGAGAGAGAGAGAGAGAGAGAGAGAGAGAGAAGAACGCGACTCACTTGTTTAGTTGAAACGCGCCTCGGTCCTGTATATGTCCACTGTCCAGACTGTTTATGTCCATGTCCACTGCCCAGACTGCATCCAGCTAGCCATATAGCTTGTTGTTGTTCTTACCGAACCAGCTAACTACTAGCAGACAACCAGACAACTACTAGCAGAGCGTATTTCCTAGTAGCCCTTCGAGGCGATGTCACCTGCCACTCTCAGCCAATAGAGTGACTACTTCGGGCACTAGACCAAGTGCCCTCGGATATTGTATTAGATTGTGTTATGTTGTACGTACGTATTTATTTACACGTACGTATGTATTTGCCCTGTGAGTTGCGCACTGACCGTGGAGCTGAGATCGAGCGCCCATGAAAAGGGGTTGGAGGGGGCTAGGCCGCTAGGAGCCGGGGGGCGTGAATACGTTCCCCAAGGCAGTTGTATCAGGCCGCGTAAACCGAACGCGGAAGGACAACTGCCTTGGGGAAAGTATTCACGCGGCCGGGGGATGAATAGGATAAGCAAAATTATTCTTTCTTCTTCTTCTTTTAACCAGGGGGGCGGCGGTCTAGCGCCCCCTTATGGACCAGCCGCCACTGCATGCAATGCATCATCTCCCCTGTCAAAAGCCCAATGTTAAATCTGCCAAGAAACACATAAATAATTTAACCCTTGTGTCTGAAAACTAAAGTGTTATACTCTTACCATATTAGGGGACTAAATTGAAAAACGCCATAAAAAGATTATATGTTGTAATAATTTCCCACTTTCTTTTCCATAAATATTTTATTCAACTTCAGATTAAATATGAAATACTCCCACTTTTCTGAAAGGAGTTGTTAAATCTGACATTACAAAAAACAATATGTGGTGGTTATGATCAGGGCTGAAGTTGAATAAACAATTTATGAAAGAAAGTCAAAATAATTCCAAGATAATTCAAAGATTACACACTGTAGTGGCCAAAATCCCAACAGGTTTGTCTTATAACCTATTTGAATCTTCCACTTGTAGGTTGGGAAGCAGTGTCAGACTCGCAGTCGCAGAACAGAAACCACAGCACGTTTTTGTTGTTCCTTTTGCTCTTTTAATGGTCCAGCAACTGGCAGCAAGAACAAAACATGAAAACAATATCGCACATAAAAGTAAAACAGGAGATCCTAATAATCTTAGTAACAAAACAAGAGATCCCAATAATCTCTAAAACAAAAAGGTTGCGTCTGCGTTGCGTGTCAATGACAGTATTGCTGCTGCCTGCTGCTCAGCCGTCACACGCCGCACCTGTGGCTTATAGCGTCAGCCCCGCCCCATTCACCTGAGCAAAGCACCCCACTCACTGCAACAGAGAAAAGTATTAATACAGGTTCACAATTAATCAAAACAAATAAGCTTGAATGCGGCTCTTACACCGGCCCCTAATTGTTCTCTAGGAATCAATTACTCAAACAAAAATAAAGAGCCGTAAAACTATCAACAAATTAATTTAGAAAATATAGTATATACATTACATCCCTTGTTGATGTTGAAAGAAGAACTGTTATTCTTCATTTTTAACCGTATCCTAGGGCCAGAGGTTACTAGCACATAGCCTTAAGGAGGGATCTTTATGATCGCTAGGTCAGTCAAATCAGAAAAAAATTAAAACTGTAATCCAAAGTGGCAAAGAGTGTATATCTCCATGTATCAGTCTATGCGTGTATGTCTATGTATTAGTCTATGGGTGTATATATATGTATCATGGGTGTATGTATATGTATTAGTCTATGGGTGTATATCTATGCGTCAGTCTATGGGTTCTCTAGGAATCAATTACTCAAACTAAATAAAGAGAGCCGTATAACTATCAACAAATGAATTTAGAAAAATAAAGTATATACAAGGTATATATCTCAAACAGTAACACATGCTTCTTTGCTCTGTGCTTGGTTCATGACCAATGACTATATTGCCATAATGAGGGTGGTTGCTACTGTATAATTCATTTTAGATTAAATAGTAACTCATTAAATATAACTTGAAGGGGAACTTTTAAATCCTATGGACTATATGAATTGGTCTTCACCACTGTGGTAAATTTACCTAAGTGAAATAAATAAAGTATATACATTACATCCCTTTTTGGCTGTTGAAAGAAGACCTGTTATTCTTCAATCTCCAGGAATGCGGCATAGCTTAGCTATGGGCCTATCAATATTGGATGTTTTCGTCTGGAGCTTCACTGCACGGGTCAGACCTCCTGCATCAGGCTTGGTCTCCTGTACTCTGCCTAGTGGCCACGACCCCCGTGGAGCGGTTGGGTCAACTACCAGGACGATATCTCCAATGTTAAAGCTTTTTCCTTTTTTTCTCACTGTGCTCCATTTCGGTCTTCCTTGGAGTAGCAGAAGGTATTCTTGTGTCTTGGCGTAGAGGTCAGATCTCTCGCAGAAGATGGTTGGTAGGCCTTCATCCAGTATAGGATCGTTTTTACTGTTCTTCTGCACTCTGAATGGAGCGGTTTCCAGCACTGCCATTTCCACTGGGAAGGATTGCTTTTGAACATAGGTGATGACTGACCTCTCTGCCTGTGAGAGGTCTTCCACTGTGAGGAGCTGTCCACCAAGTGTGGTCCTGAAAGCGCCTAGCTCAGTGCTCACCTTTTGGCTGCTCGAGTGGGTGTGGCTGTGACCTGGGGAAAGCTCTTTGCGCTTTTTGGCGGTCAACATCAGAGCATTCTTCCTAGTGTGCTCGTTACCAATGTACTTGAGTACTGTTTGGCTATCCCCGGCCCCTATGTGACCACATAACTCTGCTCTCTTCATGCCTGCTGAGGTCTTGTCCTCTGCCCTCTTCATGTCTGCTGGGGTCTTGTCCTCTGCCCTCTTCATATCTGCTGGGGTCTTCTCCTCTGCCCTCTTCATGCCTGCTGAGGTCTTGTCCTCTGCCCTCGTCATGTCTGCTGAGGTCTTGTCCTCTGCCCTCTTCATGTCTGCTGGGGTCTTGTCCTCTGCCCTCTTCATGTCTGCTGAGGTATTGTCCTCTGCCCTCTTCATGCCTGCTGAGGTCTTCTCCTCCGATGCCAGGCTTCTGGATTTTTCCTCACAGGGACTCTGGACCGGTGTGGTGAGAACAGGCGCCTCCCTATTGGCTGCTGCGATGGCCTCAGAACCATGTGGCCAAGACACAGGAAGTCCCCGTCTGAAATGCACCTGCGGCGCCTCCCGTTGGGCAGAGGGGTGGGCTCCGTCCTTCTCTTGCGGCCCGGCTTTTGCGGGAGAAGTGAGGGGCGAGGCCTGTGGCTGAGGGCTGTCAGACCTCTTGTCGGTGAAAGTACAGGGCCGCTTGATGACCATCGAGGTGGAGGACGGGAACTGGGCAGGGGGGTCCCTCGGGAACCGGAACTTCCTAAACGAAGACTGAGGATACAGAGGCGTCGGTGACATGGGCATGACAGGTCGAATATTGTGCACTAGTTGGGGCTGGTGCTGGTCATTAATGTCATCTGGCTGAGCATCGGGCCAACTGTGAGCATTACCATCGTTAACATTAAAAAAGGGCAAGTAATGTGCTCCTGCCTTGCTCCTAACAGCTGGAGCACCTATGTCATATGAATGAATTGACACATCTGGCTTTGAATATACCAGCGCAGTGGCTGCTGCTTCAGCCCGTGCAGGGCGGCACCTTTGTGATTCAATGTGCTTAAGATAGTCAATTTTGGCTGTGCGGGCTGCTATTTCACTTTGTAATTCTAATGTTTCTCTCTTTTTTTTTTAACATTTGTTCCTGTCTTTCAATGGCATGTTTTTCTTGTAACATAGAAGCTTTGGCCAATAAATATCGTCTCTCTGCCTCCGCGTTGATGCGTGAGGAAGAGGAGGAGTGGTGGGAGGAAGAGTGAGACCTCGTTGAGCGTGTGTCTGCCATCCTATTGGGATGCGCGCAGCTGTGCCTCATATGTCATTAACGGGCAGGTCTGCCTTATCTGAACTCGCCATTTCAATTCAGAATAAACAAATAAATAAATCCACAAGGTCTTCAACGTGCTTAGAAACAGTGGCTGGTCATGTCATTATCATTGTCTTTCTCAATTGTTTGTTTGGTCACAGCCGCACGCCAGGCCGGCGTTTCCTTGTCTCGATGCGCGCAGCTGCGCCTCATCCATGTCATTAACGGGCGTCTGAACTCGCCATATTAATTCAGAATAAACAAACAAATGAATCCAAAAGGTCTTCAACAGTGGCTGGTTATTTCATTATCCTTGTCTCTCTCAATTGTTGGTTTGGTTACAGCCGCACGCCAGGGCGGCGTTTCCTTGGCTGCTCTCTTTATCCATGATATGTCACCAGCACAAAATAAAATATTCACTGTCCATAAACATCGTTATCAGAGGCAAACGTCCGTTTAGTAATAATAATGGCATTTATTCCAAACGAATAATTATTCATGTGGCGTTGGTTTTTGCAAACACATACCTCAATTATTTGTTTGCTTGCTTGTTTACAGCTGTCAGGCCGGCGTTTCCTCTGTTTGTAGCCGCGCGTCGGGCCGGCGCTTTCCGTTCCAATTTGGACCCGTTTGATCCTCCAATTCTTTTTCGTGGCTCCTTCGGATCCCAATAATCCGTGCTCTTCAATCGCAGCTTTTCGTTCCTTCGGATCCCAATAATCCGTGCTCTTCAATCGCAGCTTGTCATTGACTTGGCTTCTTGCCTTCGGATCCCAATAATCCGTGCTCTTCAATCGCAGCTTGTCATTGACTTGGCTTCAGCCCGTTCCTTCGGATCCCAATAATCCGTGCTCTTCAATCGCAGCTTGTCATTGACTTGATGTAGTGGCCAAAATCCCAACAGGTTTGTCTTATAACCTATTTGAATCTTCCACTTGTAGGTTGGGAAGCAGTGTCAGACTCGCAGTCGCAGAACAGAAACCACAGCACGTTTTTGTTGTTCCTTTTGCTCTTTTAATGGTCCAGCAACTGGCAGCAAGAACAAAACATGAAAACAATATCGCACATAAAAGTAAAACAGGAGATCCTAATAATCTTAGTAACAAAACAAGAGATCCCAATAATCTCTAAAACAAAAAGGTTGCGTCTGCGTTGCGTGTCAATGACAGTATTGCTGCTGCCTGCTGCTCAGCCGTCACACGCCGCACCTGTGGCTTATAGCGTCAGCCCCGCCCCATTCACCTGAGCAAAGCACCCCACTCACTGCAACAGAGAAAAGTATTAATACAGGTTCACAATTAATCAAAACAAATAAGCTTGAATGCGGCTCTTACACACACCTTTGCCACATATATTGGCTACAAACATAATCACTGCAAAGTTATCAAAAAAATAAGAATCTGATCAGACACAAGGGTTAAGTTGTTGTTCCCTTTCTAATTTCCTCAAAAACATCTAGTCTAGTTAATGTGATCAATATTATTTGACAATTGATGCTTTTTGTTGGAAATTTCAGTCAGTGAGCTCATATTTTGAGCTCATTTTATAGTTAAAATTATTGAGATAACGCAAACTTCTGTCTTCGTTGTGCATGCATGCGTGTGCTCACCACACGCGATACATGTGTCACTATTCGGCAGTGGCTACTGTTATTATAGTATTGTAATGAAAGGTCTGTTATTTAATGTTTGTGTAAAGGGCTATTTTAACTGTTGATGGGTAGTGCATCAGTAAAGTGAATATGGTATTGTGCTCTTGCTCTGTTTGAATAGGTGGAGAGAGTGGTTAACTGTATTAAATAGAAAAATATGTTGTGCTCTTGCTTTTTTCTTTTTGAAGGTGGAGAGAGTAGCATTGCTAGTGCCACAACAGGTTTATTTGAGGTTCATGCGTCGCCTGAGACGGCCGCTGCTGCAGATCGCTCTACCAGTTTTGTACTTTTTGTCAAGTTCTACGTCTTTATTGTACATATTCTTTTTACCTGGACACTAGTCCTTATTTATTTAAGTCGTGCCCTTCTAGACATGCAGTTTAGAATAGTTTTAGAAAAGTTTTTGTCCATCGGGCTGATGGGGGAACTACTCTTTCAACTCTCGAGCGGACAACAGCTGACCGGAGCGTCCTTTGTTTACACGAGAGATCAGCTGTTGTCGCTATGCAACCAGCCGGTGCGCTGCAACCAGCTAACCAACCCGGAGTTATCAAACATATTCCCGGAGGAGATACTAAGGACTAACGGTGGCTTTCGGGGATGTCGAGGAAGAGGGCGACGTGCGAGACAGAAGAGGGCTGAAGCAAGGAGAGAGAGAAGGAGATATAAACCATATCTCCCCTCCATCGTCATGGGCAACCTGAGGTCTCTGGCAAATAAGATGGATGAGCTGGCCGTGCTTACCGGCAGTCAGAAGGAATACCGTGAGTGTAGCATTATGTGTTTTTCTGAGACATGGTTGCACACAGATATTCCCGATAGCAATGTCTCTATAGACGGGTTTCAGATTGTGCGCTCTGATCGCAACAGCGGGAGCGGCAAGCGAAAAGGAGGGGGGCTTGCTTTATTTATTAATAAGAAATGGTGTAACCCCAGCCATATTACGATCAAAGAGCGACACTGTGACCCGGATATAGAGATGTTAGCTGTAGGACTCAGACCATACTATTTGCCAAGAGAAATCCCCCACGTTATCATGATGGCCGTTTACATCCCCCCCTCGGCAAACCCGACGGCCCCGTGTGACGTCATCTACGGCGCTATTGCACGTCTACAGACGAAACACCCGAAGGCTTTAATCCTCATCTCAGGGGATTTTAACCATGTTAAACTGGACAAATCACTACCAAACTTCAAACAATATGTCAGCTGCCACACCAGGGAGAACAGGACCCTGGACCTGCTTTATGCTAATAGCAAGGAGGCATACAGCTCCTCACCACTACCACAGCTGGGCCGGTCGGACCACAACCTGGTTCACCTCAACCCCTGTTATGTGCCTCTGGTCAGAAGACAGCCTGCGACCAAAATAACTGTAAGGAGGTGGTCGGAGGAGGCTCAATAGGCACTACAGGGCTGCTTTGAGGTCACAGACTGGAAGGCACTGTGTGAGCCCCACGGAGAGGACATTGATGGGCTCACAGAGTGCATCACAGACTACATCAACTTTTGTGTGGACTCCAATGTTCCATCTAGGACTGTTACCTGCTACCCAAATAACAAGCCACTAAGGACATCAAAGCCCTTCTGAACGATAAGAAGAGGGCTTTCAACGCAGGAAACAGGGAGGAGGTCAAAAGAGTTCAGGGGCGTCTGAGAATTAAACTCAGAGAGGGCAAAGATAATTATAGGAGGAAGTTGGAAGGGCAGCTGGAGAACAAAAACATCAAGCAAGTGTGGTCTGGAATGCAGACACTAACCGGCATCAAACCAGCGGGGGAAAGGGGAGTGGATGGAGACGTGGACCGGGCTAATGAGCTAAACCTGTTTTACAAGGTTTGACACAGCGGCCCCGGCAAGTCTGCCCCCCCCCCCCCCCCACCGACACTTCAGTTGCCCTGCCCACCCCCACACCTCTCAGCCCTTCAACTCGAGCTACCCCCCCCCCCCCCTCCATCCCCCCAACTGCCCACGCCCCCTCATCTCTGGTGCAGCCTGTCTGCCCCCCGCGGCTTGAAGACCCGCTCCTCCCCCCCCCCCCCCCCCCCCAACACCTGAGATCCCCAAAGCATGGCTCTCTGCAGACCAGGTGAGTACACAGCTGAGCAAGTTACACGCAGGCAAGGCTGCAGGTCCTGATGGGGTGAGCCCAAAGGTACTCAAAACCTGTGCCTCTCAGCTGTGTGATGTGCTCCAGTTCATATTCAATATGAGCCTGAGGCTGCAGAGAGTCCCGACACTGTGGAAAACCTCCTGTGTGGTCCCTGTCCCCAAGTGCCCGCGTCCCAGCACGTCCAAGGACTACAGGCCGGTGGCTCTAACCTCTCATATAATGAAGACCATGGAGAGGTTAGTCCTGGAGCAACTCCGCCCGGTGACCAAACCCCACCTAGACCTACTCCAGTTCGCCTACCAGCCCCGACTGGGGGTAGAGGATGCTGTCATCTACCTGCTGAACCGAGCCTACACTCACCTAGACAAGCCGGGGAGCACTGTGAGAATCATGTTCTTTGACTTCTCCAGTGCTTTTGATACCATAAGGCCTGGGCTACTGGGTGAGAAGTTGGAGGCGATGCAAGTAGAGGCCCCCCTGGTGTCCTGGGTTGTGGACTATCTGACGGGAAGACCACAGTACGTGCGCCTACGGAGCTGTGTGTCAGACAGACTGGTCAGCAACACCGGGGCCCCGCAGGGGACAGTCCTCTCTCCCTTCCTCTTCACTGTCTACACCAATGACTTCCACTATTGGTCAGAGTCCTGCCACCTTCAGAAGTGTTCTGATGACTCTGCGATAGTGGGATGTATAAAGGACGGTGACGAGAGGGAATACCGGGAACTGGTAGTGGACTTTGTCACATGGTGCAATAAAAACCACCTGCAGCTAAATGTGGCGAAGACCAAGGAACTGGTTGTGGAGCTGGGGAGGAGGAGGAGTGCACCTGTGACCCCCGTTTCCATCAGGGGAGTTGATGTGGACATGGTGGAGGTGTACAAATACCTCGACAACAAACTGAACGGGTCAAAACATGCAGAAGCACTGTACAAGAAGGGCCAGAGCCGACTCTACTTCCTCAGAAGGCTGAGATCCTTCAATGTCTGTACAAGGATGTTGAGGATGTTCTATGAGTCGGTGGTGGCGGGCGCCTTCTTGTACGCTGTGACCTGCTGGGGCAGCGGACTGAGAGCAGTGGACACAACCAGGCTGGATAAGCTGGTCAGGAAGGCCAGCAGCGTGGTTGGGGTGGAGCTGGACTCTCTAGCGAGGGTGGCGGAGAGGAGGAGCCTCGCTAAGCTCCAGGCCATCAGGGAAAACCCCACCCACCCACTATACACAGACTTGGCTGACAGGAGGACCATGTTCAGTGCTAGGCTCACACTACCCAAATGCAGCACTGAACGGCACAGGAAGTCCTTCATTCCAACAGCCATCAGACTATATAATGCATCACTGTGCTTCACTGCATCACTGAGCACAGAGCGGCAGCTCATTAGTGGCAGGAGGACGCGACTAGCAGCCTCCAGGCTCCACAACAGAGGGCAGCGACGGCTGCCAGACATAGATCTAGGTCTTATTGGAACCCAAGGAGGACAATACACTACCTAATGCATACTGCACCTTGTGACACTGTGAATACTGGAATATATATTTCATATTTCATTTAGTTAGATTTAAATTATAATTATATTGACCAAATTGTTTACCCCATGCTCAGTATGCTCAGTATATTCTTACTGTATTTATTTCTGTATATTTTATTTCATTTCATTTTATCCTATTTTATTTTACTCTACTCTTTTCCTAGGCAACTTGATTTGATTTGTGTTATCATTCTAAATTGTGACCTGTCCTGTCTAAATGTTTAAATGTGAGCGATTTTCAGTGTCTAATTTCCCACGGGATAATAAAAGTATTTCTATTCTATTCTATTCTATTCTATTCTATTCTATTCTATTCTATTCTATTCTATTCTATTCATAACAGTACATTGTACTAAGCAATTGTTGGCTCATTAGTTTGTGATTCACATGCACTAAAATTCACCAGAATGCAGGAAATTAAGTCTTTGTAACAAAAATGTCCTGGTGGGGGACCCCCAGACCCCCCGCTTAAAAAGTGGCCTGACTGGGGCTATATTTCGCGCTATATCTCCCGGTATGAATTATTTCCACAGTCCAGCCCTGTCACGGACCCCCTCCTGGATACACTGCAGTTTGCCTACAGAGCCAACAGGTCTGTAGATGATGCAGTCAACATGGCCCTCAACTTCCTCCTCCAGCACCTAGACTCCCCCGGTACCTACGCCAGGATCCAGGTTTGTGGACTTCAGCTCTGAATTCAATACAAACTCAAGACAAACTCTACCAGCTGCATCTGCCGGAAGCAGCATGTGAAGCTGGGTGGGCTAGTCTCAGACACCCAGAGCATCAGCACTGGTGCCCCACAAGACTGTGCACTTCTCCCTTTACACAAACACCTGCAGCATAGACCACTGGTGCAAGACTCAAACTTGCGAGAGTCAAAAGAACTACCACTCAACGTGGGAAACAGGATGGGGGCTTGGCAATCCCCAATTTAAAGTTGTACTTCTGGTCCTTCTCGCTGAGGCCCCTGATAAGCTGGTTTGACCCTGAAATTGCTGTGTCTTGGTGTTCCTTAGAAGCAGCAGCGGTCTCACCACAAAGATTACAGGATGTAGTATACTCCAATACCCCTATATCAAAATGCCAATTACGATATGGACCGATCATATCACACGTGATTCAAACGTGACGTAATGTAGGAGGTCTTGTGTTGTTAAGTGCCTGTGGCACCTCGACTCTCCAATCTTTATTGCTATACAATAAACACACAGTAATTGAAGCATAATGGAGATTTATTCACAAAACCATCCACAGAAAAAGTAGGTAAAAAAAAGAAAAAAAGTTGCCTCTGTGTCTATTCAATGATACTGCCAGCCAGCTTTTGCGCGACGGAGAAATACAATTTCAATTGTAACGAGAGAAGATCATCTCCCGATTCAGATACAATTTAACACACACGGTTCCAAAGATATTAATGCTTTGCGGCAAATGTTCACCCTGCAATGGTTTTAGGTGCGTCTCATCTCTCCTCTCTCATGTTGTCTGTGCTTCTCCTCTCCTGCACCCGAGACAGAGAGCACTCAGCCAGTGGCCACTCCCCTCAGACGCAAAGTTCTGTAGTTTTTCACACAGCGAGGAAAATAATACAGTCGGGCAATCTAACAAGAATTTACGTATTTACAAGTGTGTCAGTGTAATGGTGAAGTCAAGTGCTTTGAGCAGGATAAACTTATAACTTATATTATATATGTTACAGTATATAAAAATACCATTTTACTTTTGTGCAGTAACTGAAGCTGCCACACCCCCCCTTCCAACGTGCCTGATTGTTATGCATTTTACTTGTGGCGATAAAAACTGGTCCGTGACCCATTTTGGGTCGCAACCCTAAGTTTGGGAAACGCTGAATAGTAGATCCAAGTCTGAAAAAAATATATAAAAAATCGACTGCCATTTTATTTAATTTTTTTTTTGATTTTCTTTTTGTTTCACAATGGGTCATGACAAACCAATTACATAATCCAACATATGTGTAACGAACTAACATATTCCAGTTGACTGTATCTTTTTTGGAGGATTCGTTGAAAGGCTATTCATACTTCCATTTGTCTATCTATGGCGGACTCATTCAGAAAAATTTATTCGGTTGTGGGAGGGATCTGTGGTCACGTGGACAGGGCCGCCTCAGGGGGTGTGCGAGCAGTGCAGTCGCACAGGGCCTTGCGGGAAGGGGGGCCTCACAAAAAAAAAAACGTTATTATTATTATTATTATTATTATTATTATTATTATTATTATTATTATTATTATTATTATTATTATTATTATTATTATTATTATTATTATTATTATTATTATTATTATTATTATTATTATTATTATTATTATTATTATTATTATTATTATTATTATTATTATATATTTCTTTTTAAATAAAAATAAAAATAAATAGAATGTTAACAATCACTTTCCATCACAGACCTAAAATCTAGTTTTGCTTACATGCTTATATATTTCACATTAGACACGTTTGTAGAATAGTGTTCCGGGCTCTGCGGCTCTGCAGATATACTATTGGTTTCATTCAATTACTTTTATGCAAAGCATCGTGGGGTGGGAGGACTAACATTAGGGGGAGCTGGTTGGCGTCGGTCTGGTAGTCGGTAGAGAGATGTGAAGAAGACCGGTATTATCCACGAGGGGAGGGGGTACAGCCAGGTACAGGGTCTATTCGGCGCTGTCCACTGGAGCGAGTGGATGTCTTGGCCAAGAGAACCAGATGTGCAGCATCAGAGCAGAGGAGATGGCGCAGCGTGCCATGGGCTTGTCGGTACCGGGTGTGGTGATTGGGTTGTGCCGGGACGGGGAGGATGTTCGGCGGATGGACTGAGGAAGAAAGTTGTTGCGTGTTGGAACCTTCAGTCAGGCTATAGCTATGTCGGCTAGTAGCTTGGCTGGGGGCAGGGACAGCTAACTAGCGTTAGCTAACGCTAGCTAGCTAGCGTTGGCTACGTTGTCGGTGCTAACGTGTGGCGGATGGACTGGGAGCGGACTCCCAACGGGGGGGACAATATCATGATGGGACTTCTGAACTTTCTCCATGGTTGTCTCCTTCCTCTTGGACCTGACTTTGCGTTAGGGTGAGTTTTTGGTGCGGTCTGCTCTGTTCCCGCCGTGGATCTCGCTCTCTCTCTCTCTCTCTCTCTCTCTCTCTCTCTCTCTCTCTCTCTCTCTCTCTCTCTCTCTCTCTCTCTCGCGCGCTCTCGCTCTCTCTCTCTCGCTCTCTCTCGCGCTCTCTCTCTTGCTCTCTCGTGCTCTCTCTCTCTCTTGTGGCTGTATAATAATTTAGGACATTTTTATAAAAAAAATATATATATATATAAATTTTTTTTTGTGCCTTTGGGGGGGGGGGGGGCTCGCGTTCGAAACTTGCACAGGGCCTCGCATTTCTCCCAGACGGCATTGCACGTGGAGTGTGTTATATGAAATAACCAGAGCCGTTGAAGATATAGTTCGGACACTCCCATAGGGTTTCATTGTTATTGTGGAATGCGGAAGTGGAGGTCAGCTGTCAGCAGGACAGCTTTGAACGCGATTACTTTTCATTGTTTACGAGGCACTCTTGCTGGTAAGTTTACTTTACTTTACGTACTTTGTACATTTTAACGCATTAGCAGACCACTCATGCATTTTGTCAATATTGGTATTTTATGTAGCAAGCTTTAGTTAATGTTTATCGTAAGTTAATAGCTTGTTAGATTCTAAATGCAGTTAGATAACGTTACCATACTGATGTTGGCTAACGTTATATTTACCAAATTATTTGCAGTTATTGGTGTTCGTTAGTTTATCTTTGTTTATTAGATTTATTGTTAAAGTGAGCAACACGAGATAGACTGGTCTTCATATAAGGTACAGTAAGGTTATAATATATAGACAATAACACATGACACTAGATAGACTGGTCTTCATATAAGGTACAGTAAGGTTATAATATAGACAATAACACATGACACTAGATAGACTGGTCTTCATATAAGGTACAGTACGGTTATAATATATAGACAATAACACATGACACTAGATAGACTGGTCTTCATATAAGGTATAGTAAGGTTATAATATATAGACAATAACACATGACACTAGATAGACTGGTCTTCATATAAGGTACAGTAAGGTTACATAATATAATATATTATATAATATATAGACAATAACACAGTGGATACAGACCTGTCTGACTCTCCTCTCGTGGTCTTGACTCTAATGAGAGACGTGTCCCAGTCATTTGGAGTTGTGAGGTTGATTATTATTAGTAGTAATGAAGTTTGTATATTATTAGTAGATATGTAGGTTGTATATTATTAGTAGATATGTAGGTTGTATATTATTAGTAGAAATGTACAGTCTCCTCCCCACCGTATGTATATTTCTCTCCCACCCACCCACCCCCTCCTAATGTACACTGAAAAAAAAAGTTTGTTGGATTTACTTGATTTTAATGTGTACATTGGTTCCACATGATCAGAATATGTCCAACTTACTTACTTATTGCTTGTGAACCCAACATATTGCATTCACATTAAGATTACTTAAAATAAACATGTTGATTCAACATATTTGTCGTTACAGTAAACACAATTTAATTGTGTAATGTACTTTAATGATGTTCAACACTAACTCCAACTTGATTTCTAAATGTAAATCTAACTTGATTTGTTCAAAACACAACTTGATTTCTTAATGTAAATCTAACTTGATTTGTTCAAGTTAACACAACTTGATTTCTTAAAGTGAATCTAACTTGATTTGTTCAAGTTCATACAATCTTACATGTTTTGGCATTGACAAAAAAAGCAAAGAGTCAGAGTTATGTACCAAAAATGTTAAACATTTTATTGAACATGAGGTAAACAACAGCAGTGGCTATAGTCAATATATAATAATAGATAGTCAATGTTTCTAAAACTGTTCGGGACCTTAAATGGGTGGCAGTTGTATGTTTTGTTTTAATTCTCTTTTAATTTAGTTGTTTAAGAACTCCTGGTACGTTAGTGTGATAGAAATGTGTGTGTATTTTGCGTGTATGTGTCTTGGTGTGATCAAAATGTGTGCGTATGTTGCATGTATGTGTCTTGGTGTTATACAAATGTGTGTGTATGTTGTGTGTATGTGTCTTGGTGTGTTTGAAGCTCCGCAATGTAGTTTTGGGAACAAAAACATGACCTGTAATAATTTATAATGTTTCAGTGGTTCTCTATAAAGTGCATATGCTCACTGTAAAAGGCAAATACAAAATACTGTGAACTGTTACCACAAACAAATGAAAATAAGGAAAAAAAAACTACTGTTGATATACATCTGGTGTAAGATTAAGTAATGGATGAAGAGAAATACAAAATACAACAAGTAAACCCTGCATCGACAGCATATAAATACTGCTGGGAATGTAACAGAAACTATCAAGTAGGTCCAAGCTTTTGCATCACTACAGATTAAGGCATTCTTTAACAGCATCATAACACATTAAAAACACATTTTGCTGGTTAGTGTTTGTCCTTGTATTTAAAGATATATCCATTAATTATGAATTGATAGCACTAGTACATTTCCATAATGTTTTGAATTGTTAGTGCAGTAGATATTTCTATTATAATTATAGATCAGAGCTTTAATAATGTAACTAATGGACTTGATTTGTCACTTATGTGCTCAGTGATGCACAGTGATCAGACTATATATGCATTACTGTGCCTCACTGCATCACTGAGCACAGAGTGACGGTTACCATCTTCCTGGACTTTTACTTTTAAAACAACATTGTCAATATTACACTTATAAACTTAATGTAGATCTCTATTTTTTACTGTATTTATATTAGCATGTACATACATTACATAGGAAATGTGAATCCCGGACGGTATTTTATTTTATTCTTTATTCTTAGGCAATTTTTTGTTCTTATTTGTGATTTGTTTTGTCTACCTAAATGTTTACTGTGAAGAATTTGTAGTGCCAAATTTCCCTCTGGATGATTAAAGTATTTCTATTCTATTCTATTTATGTTACATGGTTAGGTGCTGGGAATGTAACAAAAACTATCAAGTAGGTCCAAGCTTTTGCATCACTACAGATTAAGGCATTCTTTAACAGCATAAACAGGATTTAAAAGGCAAATACAAAATACTGTGAACTGTTACCACAAACAAATGAAAATAAGGAAAAAAAACTACTGTTGATACACATCTGGTGTAAGATTAAGTAATAGATGAAGAGAAATACAAAATACAACAAGTAACTTGAACTTACTTGAACAACAAGTAAACCCTGCATCGACAGCATAGGTAAATACTTCACCTACAAACATAATACTGTTCTGACAGCACAACAGTATTGGTGTAATGAAGAGATTTGCTGAAAAATAGAAAAACGTTAAGTGCGTATGTTTATAAAAAGCAATGAAATAAATTATGTAATAACAACAGACGGCGAGGTGGTGCAGGTTTGATTGAGACATTTTGATAGCAGGTGATCTTAAAGGAAAACACAAAAATTTTGGGAAATTAGCTTATTTAACATCTTCCCTCGAGTTAGACAAGAAGATATATACCTTTTTCATCTCTCTGCATGCATTGGGCTTAGGGAACGCCTGGACCGTTAGCCTAGCTTAGCTTCATCACTGGAAGTGGGGCAGACATCTAGCCTAGTTCACTACAGTCAGGAAATATACTCCAAATACAATCAAACTGTTCCTGTAAACATGTTGTGACCTGTGTATTTACCACGTCTCCCAGTCACACTAGTCACACAAGTCTCCCAGTCACACAAGTCTCCAAGTCACACAAGTCTCCCAGTCACACAAGTCTCCCAGTCACACAAGTCTCCCAGTCACACAAGTATCCCAGTCACACAAGTCTCCAAGTCACACAAGTCACATGAGTCTCCCAGTCACATAAGTCTCCAAGTCACACAAGTCACACAAGTCTCCAAGTCACACAAGTCTCTCAGTCACACAAGTCTCCAAGTCACACAAGTCACACAAGTCTCCCAGTCACACAAGTCTCCAAGTCACACAAGTCACACGAGTCTCCAAGTCACACAAGTCACACAAGTCTCCAAGTCACACAAGTCTCCCAGTCACACAAGTCTCCCAGTCACACAAGTCTCCCAGTCACACAAGTCTCCAAGTCACACAAGTCACACGAGTCTCCCAGTCACACAAGTCTCCAAGTCACACAAGTCACATGAGTCTCCAAGTCACACAAGTCACACAAGTCTCCAAGTCACACAAGTCTCCCAGTCACACAAGTCTCCCAGTCACACAAGTCTCCCAGTCACACAAGTCTCCAAGTCACACAAGTCACACAAGTCTCCCAGTTACACAAGTCTCCAAGTCACACAAGTCACACGAGTCTCCAAGTCACACAAGTCTCCAAGTCACACAAGTCTCCTAGTCACACGAGTCTCCAAGTCACACAAGTCACACGAGTCTCCCAGTCACACAAGTCTCCAAGTCACACAAGTCTCCCAGTCACACGAGTCTCCAAGTCACACAAGTCACACAAGTCTCCAAGTCACACAAGTCACACAAGTCTCCAAGTCACACGAGTCTCCCAGTCACACAAGTTTGTGTGACTGGGAGACTTGTGTGACTTGGAGACTTGTGTGACTTGTGTGACTGGGAGACGTGGTAAATACACAGGTCACAACATGTTTACAGGAACATTTGGGAGTTGTCTACAAGATGGTCTACAAGATACACTATACGACCGGGGTGCCCATGTACATGTCAAAATACTTCCCAAAGGTCAGTGAATACCACAACCACTACACCAGAGGAAGCTCAACAAATCATGTTAAACCCAGATTCGGCTCAAACAAGGGACTAAACACGTTTCGCAATTATGCCACAACAATGTGGAACGCCCTACCCAAAGCTGTAAAGGAATGTGAATACCTGCCCACATTCAAAACCGCTCTTAAAGAGCACCTACGGGAGGCTGCAATTCGAAACTGGCCACCGTAAATTCCCAAAACCCCCACCACCTCCTAATAGACAGTCTCCTCCCCACCGCATGTATATATTCCCTCCCCGCCGTATGTATATTTCCCTCCCACCCACCCACCCCCTCCTAATGTACAGTCCCCTCCCCATCATATGTATATACTCTGTCAGGATCTAGGGGTAACAGTACTGTATATTTGAATACTGCTTATGTCACAAATGTATCAGTACCAAATACCTATATGTCCCTATGCCATAAATGTCATGTATGTTGTGTATGTCATAAATGTCTATATGAATTGAAAATGGGGGACCCTGATGGAAACAAGACAAACGTCTTTCTCAGGTCTGCATCCCCTTAACAATTGTATGTATTGAGCCGTACTGTATTGTACCCGTTCTGCAATCTGTTAAATAAAGTTTTCATTCATTCATTCATTCATTCATTCATTCATTCATTCATTCATTCATTCATTCATTCATTCATTCATTCATTCATTCATTCATTCATTCATTCATTGTATTTGGAGTATATTTCCTGACTGTAGTGAACTAGGCTATGTCTGCCCCACTTCCAGTGATGAAGCTAAGCTAGGCTAACGGTCCAGGCGTTCCCTAAGCCCAATGCATGCAGAGAGACGAAAAAGGTATGTATCTTTTTGTCCAACTCCAGGGAAGATGTTGGAGTTTTCCTTTAAGATGCCTCGGTGGCGCATAGAACAAGTGGGCCCAATTGTCTATCACTGTCTGTCTGTCTCTGTTTGTTTCTCTCCGTCGGTCAACAAGTTTTTAGCTAATTAACATTTTCAACATGCTTTCACTAAAAGAGCCTGTTTTTTAGAGCGAGTGCCTTGTTTGAAAGTTTACCTCCATCCAGTTCCATGAAAATCTTTTGGATTACCTCAAAGGTGTAGAGGAGCTGCGAAGGGTAGCTGAGGTTTAAGGCATACATCAGTCCGAACAGCATTGCAACAGCTAATGCGCCATTATCCAGACCTTCCAATATCTTGGTGCCTTCGAGGATAATTCCTATGTTCTCTGGTTCGTCACTTGAAGCATGATCTTTAAGAACATAAATCCCCACAGTGGTGTCTTCGATGGCCTTGTTGATGACGTCTTCATCCATACCCTGTAGAAAACAGACAAAGGTTAAACAAGGGCTAACACCTTATATTGATTGAAAACCTTTATTTATCCCTGAGGGGAGATTCAGATGTCCATTACAGCATAACAGCAATTTAAAAACAGTAAAAACAGTTAATACATAACATACACTTATTAGTATGTGTTAAAAACAAGATGGACAAATACATAGGGATAAAAAGAGCTATAAGTGGTGAAAAGAAAAATAAACAAGTCCAATCATGATGTTAAATAATTAAATTAAATTAATTGGTTACAGTCCACAACCCAGCTCCTCCAGTCCACAGCAGTTAGCCCGTCCAGGCCCTGCCTGGTTGTGGAGCCTGATTGCCACCGGCACAAAGGACTGCCCGAATCGCTTTGTGGTATGTCGGGAGGGGGGGGATAAGTCTGTGGCTAAATATGTCTCAGCCCTGACAAACAGACAGTGGCATCAATATAAACATAAAAGTTACAATTAGTCATGGGTCAGACCTTACTCTGCATGGACTACAAGGCCAAATGAGAAAAGAAATAAGCACTGATTCATGTAGGCCTACATACCACATATTCTCGCACAAGGCTTTCTGGATCTTCAGCCATGTAGATACACAGTCCCTTCAGGATACACTCTCGTCCAGCATCCACGTCATCACACTGAAAGGAACATTTCTTGATTAGTGTCTTAATTCAGCCATTGTGCTTTATTTTAAAGTCAACTACTGGTTCAAACTGTTATATGACTACATATTTCTCTCAGAATATAACAGTAGGATTCCTACGATGGCACAAGCCTTGCTGTGAGTAGTGTTGCACGGTATACCAGTATTGAAAAATTAACGCGGCACTAGAGGTTTGAAAGCGGTACTATACCTCATTTTAGAGGAAAGGTTCAAACTGAGACAAAAAGATGCAAATAGTGAAAGGAAAAAGTTAAAAATAAAGCACTCATGGCCTCCTGTACAATTTGATTGCCCTCTTTACCAATCATTTGTGGTAACTAAAAAATTCATTTCCATAGCCTTTCCTCCAATAAAAAAAATCTTAATTCCCCCAAAACAGCCACAATTCAAAACTTTGTAGGTTTTTCACGACAGTGGGACCAGTTAGCACTTACGTCAGCCATTTGTGCCATTTTCCTTTTGAGCTTTTCCCCTAGCTGTCCTCCCCTCTTTTGGAACAGCTTCGTCAGGTTGTCAGAGTGGAGATCAAGCTGAGACAGGAACTTGGACTGAAGTGGCATGGTCGTGATTCTCTTGAATTCAGCATTGATCTGAAGACAGGTAAAAAGCACAGGAATCAGAATAAAATGGTTAGAGGGTAGAAAGCCACTGTTATATATACAGCCGATCAGGAAGGGGGATATATAGCACAACGAAATATAAAATCATATTAGCAGTTTGACAATGGACCCAACCTTGTAACGTTATCAACAGCAAATCCAAGATGAGATAAGCCATACCTCACTGACTTCAAAGAGAGCTGGCCACCTTGCCATGAAAGGCTCCACCATTGGTGCATCACGGACGACTTCAAGTCTTCTATGTGCGAAAGTCTTCTCCATCTTCAGTTTCACAACATCTCTGTTGTTCCTCTTCTTCACATCCAAGAGTAGATCTTTCTGCATGGCCTCCAGACTTTCCTCCATTTCTGCTGATGGGTATGGTGGGCAGAAGTTAACCTCTGCTCTCTTGGCCTTTTTGACACCAAAGGATGCACGTTTTCCTATTGGTTTGTTTCTTAAAGAGTTCACCGTCACCTCTGGGCAGCCCAGATGTCTCAGCTCTCTGCGGTAGTTACCCAATTTATATTTTAAACTCATCTTCCATGCGCCATATCCAGTGCTGGACCCCTTCTCAGTTAAACATGAATGTGCCTTGATAAGACTCTGGGCTGTTTGTTCCATCTCCGTATCACTGACATAGACTTTATACAGAACAATTTCCTGCACTAAACCATCAAGGATGGCTGACTTCAACTTGGGATCAGGGGTAAGTACAGTGCCATTTTGACTATAAGCTAAATTTGCCTGCTCAAGTTTTATTTCAGCATCATAGGGGAACTTAGGCATGTGGAAAACAGCAGGCCAAGAGGACCGTGAGCTCCTAAACTCAATTGATGGCAGTACATCTGGATCCACAGATTCAGGCATTTGAGAAGAAGTAGGCCAAGAGGACGTTGTAGACTCACTCGATGACAGTATATCTGTATCCATAGATCCATCCGACGAGAGCAGAGAAGTATTTCCAGAGAAAGGATCGAGAGCTTGGGGGTTTAGGACTGGATAGAGAACAATGGGCCTTGACATATCCACAACTTTAAGAGTACCTTTGTCTTCTAGTTCTGAAATGGAGGTAAGGTTAAGGAAATCATTTCCAAACAAGGAGTCCTTAAATTGAAGTCTGAAGCTGCCCTGAAGTCCACACTGTTTCATCACTTCAATAAGAAGGCCATCAACGGATGCAGGGAATCCATGGGAGAGAGTCAATCTCTGAGAGCTGCCATCAGTCAAGATGATCTTAAGGATCACAGGAGTTGCCATCTTCAAAGTATTTTACTCTGTAGAGACACAAAAAAAGTTATTAGACATCAGACATCCATACATTTCAGATTTCAAATTAAGTGGTAAAAGCCTACTTTTCAAGTATTGAGTACAGTAAGTTTGTGAATGGAAACCAGACCTCTCTCCACTAACGTGAGACTACCTTTTCCCCAATAACCCCCATTCCCCCCTGATAGCACACCTTGTATGACAGACAAACAGTGACAGACTATGACAGTAACTATGACAGTAACATACTCCTCAGTGAGTGAGTGACAAACATACAGAGATAGACCGTGACAGAGAGTGAGTGACAGTGACAGAGAGTGAGTGACAGACAGACAGTGACGGTGACAGACAGTGACGGTGACAGACAGACAGACCTTTTATTTCAATATGCCTTTTCAATGTCACCATGCGGGCTGATCCAATCTTGTAGTCAACCAGTGGATAAGTATCCAGGAGTTCACAGAGTGCCACAAAAGGGAATGTTCTTGTGGGTGCTGGGCTGAGTTCGAAGGCTCTATAATGCTCTCTGTAACAACCACAAAGCTCTTGGACAATGTAGAATACACTCTCTTGTAAAATGCAGATTTGATAAATTTCACTAAATTCAGGCAATCCCCCTTCTGCTCTGTGGGCCACTATCATTCCCTTCCTATAGGTTATGCCATTGGTTGTCACACACTGTGCAAGTTGAACCTCAGTCGTGTCAGGGAACTTTTGCCTGATGACTTGTGCTATTTCCTCTTTGAGTAAGTCTACTGGTAGAGTGGATACAGCTGAGACCTCTAGCTTAGGCTTGCTCAGACATGGAGAGATCAGATGGTAAGCGATCATCATCTGATGCTTTGAGGCTAAAGAGAGGGGCACATTCTTGAAGCAGCTTGTGTGTCTGATAACCTGTTTAAAAAAGCTATGCTTAGCCTCAAATCGCATTGTCCACTGTCCGACAAGTGGACCAAACAGCCTAAACATCTGGGGGTAGTGCTCCAGATAATGGTGTTTTGGTAGCAGCCTGATGGCAGGGAACAACTCCTGGTATCTCTGCCTGTGCTCTAGGATTTTACTTTCTAAAAAAGCCAGCGAGTCATCACTATGTACAGGGGCAACTACAAGCTCAGTGATGTCCTTCAGATCCATAAGAACAAGCCATGCAGGCTCATCTTCAGGTACAAGTGAACCAACCAAAAAAGGTAAGAACCGGAGCAAACTCCCACTATTTTTCTGCTGGAGAAACTTTGTGACACTACATGAGGTTTGTTTGTCCTGTCGGCCCATTTGTAGGGAAACTTCAGAATGGCGCTGTTCAGATCAGCCAATGTGAAAAGCTTTCTGGATATAAGCACTCTTAAGCAATGAGCTAGCTCTGCAGGGATTATACCCTCCAAAAGGTCATGGGTAAGATCAGGTGGATAGCCAAAGATGACGTGAAAATGAGAGACATTATTTGTGAAGACGCATTCCCTTTTCACTCCACAACAAAATGTCCCTGTATCTTGGGCTTGTTTGACATGGGCCTGATGGAGCTCCTTGGTTCTCAGACTGAAAGCACCAGATGCAACGGAATGTTGCTGAATATCACTGCTCTTTCCTTTTTCTGCAGTAGTATTCCCCTGAAAAACTCTCCAAAAATCCAGCGACACTGTGTGCTCCTAGGTTGTCAGCCACTACACTGAATAGTGTACCTTTAACTGACTCACCCAACAGTGGGACATAAACACCCAGCTCCTCCAAAGTTTTCAGATCTTGTAGAAGCGGTTCAAAGATTTTTGCATAACCATAGATTTTAACATCATCGGTTTTGCACAAAACTGACAAGTAGATCGATGTTAACGAGGAATGAGAACCCGGAGGCAAGTTAGCCAACACCCAATAAACAGCACAAAGCTTATGCTTCTTTCGCAAGGTGCCAAGGGGGTTACAGGTTTCAAAGTCATCCACATACAAATTTAGGATGATAGTTGGCTTTTCTCCAGCGAGGAAACTATTACCCTTAAATAGGGAACCATCTCTTGAGGACTTGTACTGATATGTGCCTTCCTGTCTTTGATGGCACTCAACAACGTTATCAATGATATCCCTTCGACCCAACAGTTGCTGCAGGGACTTCAATAATGGGACATATTGGAAACTGCACTTGTTTTTACCATCTAGAATGTATTCCACTGGCTCTACAACACTGAAGTTCTCCTTGTAATACTGATTACGCAGATGTGCTGTACTTAGGGGGCCACCTTTTTGTATGGACCTTTGCACAGGATTACCAGAATAAATTGCATTAACAGTTTCTCTAATTGTACATTCATCAACAGTGAGGTTTTTCTGATGAAAGATGTCACTCACAATGTCACAAGATAATGGAACAGGTGCAGAAGAAATCAAATGATGGAGTTCCCCTAAAAACACATCAAGACAAAAGAAGCCACCCAACTCCTCGTCCAATCAACAGTCATCTCCCGCCTCGACTACTGCAATGCACTGCTCGCTGGCCTCCCGGCCACTGCCACTAAGCCTCTTCAACTCATTCAGAACGCAGCGGCCCGCCTGATCTCAAACCTACCGAAGTCGGCCCATGTCACCCCACTTCTTAGGGACCTGCACTGGCTCCCCATTGCTGCACGAATCCGCTTCAAGGCCCTCGACCTAGCATACCGTGCGGCAAAGGGAACCGCTCCCGCCTACCTCCGGTCAATGGTCTCTAACTACACACCCTCAAGACCCCTACGCTCTGCATCTTCTGGCCGCCTCAGACCTACTCCTATCCAAGCTCCGGGAGGGTCATCAAAGAGAAGTCGCCTATTCTCAGTCCTTGCCCCACAATGGTGGAATGAACTACCCACCCCAGTTAGGACAGCCGAATCACGTCCAATCTTTCGCCGTCGACTAAAGACGCACTTCTTCAACCATTATCTGAATTAAAAAAAAAAAAAAAAAAAAAAAAAAAAAACTAACCCTAACTAACCGTACTGTCATGCACTTGTCCTAATAAACTAACCTACACTGTAGCACTCAACACTTTGATGAACATTGTTGCTCAGCTGATAGAGTTGTGCCCTTCCTGATGGCTTGTCGTACAGAACTTGTAAGTCGCTTTGGATAAAAGCGTCAGCTAAATGACTAAATGTAAATGTAAATGTAAGAGCAGTGCTTGGTACATGGACCAAATGCTCCAACTTCAGCAAAGCAGCTGCAAATCCTTGCTCTATGACCTCCTGCAAGTCCTCAGTATGAGAATGACTACTTGAAGGAATGGCAGTATCTGACACACTCCTGACTATTTGCCTCCAATTCATTCAGAGATGCTATCGTAGTTACAATCACTCCAGGTTTAAAATCAACCAATGTGTGATGGCAGTGTTTTCTGTTTTTGTGTGACTTAAATGTGCCAGAAATGTTTGTTTTAAAGTCACAGCCTAAAAACATACAATCAACCGTCTCACTTCTTTTGAGATGTGCATTTATATGACAAAAATAATCCTCCTCTGATGCTAAATCCCTGCAAGCACAAAGGCTGTAACTGAATATTGCCTTCTCTTTCCGAGTGACCCCAGTGGAATGGGTTTTATTGTGGTGGACAATAAGGGCATTCCACGTCTTAAATGTACATGGGCAGTGCAGGTACGTACATGGAAAGGGATAACTACTTCCAAATCGTGGATGCCTTAACCTGTAGTGATGCAAAAGCTTGAACCTGCTTGATACAGTTTCTGTGCACCCCTTACATCTCCACATTCCCAGCACCTAACCCTGTAACATAAATCGAGACCATCATTAGTTACATTATTAAAGCTCTGATCACTAGGCCTAATTATAATAAACAGGTCTACTGCTCTAACAATTCAAAACATTATGGAAATGTACTAGTGCTATCAATTCATAAATAATTGATATATCTTTAAATACAAGGACAAACACTAACCAGCTAAATGTGTTTTAATGTGTTATGATGCTGTTAAAGAATGCCTTAATAGTGATGCAAAAGCTTGGGACCTACTTGATCATTTCTGTTACATTCCCAGCACCTGTAACATAAATCAAGACCATCATTAGTTACATTATTAAAGCTCTGATCTCTAGGCCTAATTATAATAAAAAGGTCTACTGCACTAACAATTCAAAACATTATGGAAATGTACTAGTGCTATCAATTCATAATTAATGGATATAACTTTAAATACAAGGAGACAATTTGACCGTAGACACCATGAACCTGAAACAAACAATAATTTCACTGATCACTGCAGTGTTGAGCTTATTTCTATTCATCAATGGGACTTCATTTAGCTAGCTAGTAGTTAGACAATATAACACAGTGAGCTAGCTAGCTAGCTAGCTAAGTAACATTAGGGCCCAGTCACACATTCACAAAATTATTGTGACCAGGCCCCTAATTAACCATAGCTAACGTTAGCTAGCTACCCAGCTATAAGCATACCTTAGAGGCACTAACTAACGTTAGCTAGCTTGTCTATAGCTAACGTTAGCTAGCTACCCAGCTATAAGCATACCTTAGAGGCACTAACTAATGTTAGCTAGCTTGTCTATAGCTAACGTTAGCTAGCTTGTCTATTGTAGCTAACACAAGCTGTACGTTAGACAATATAACACAGTGAGCTAGCTAGCTAGCTAAGTAACGTTAGGGCCCAGGCAGTCACACATTCACAAAATTATTGCGGGAGAAAATGCGCCTCCCATTCTATTTTTCACACATGTGTGACCGGGCCCTAATTAACCATAGCTAACGTTAGCTAGCTTGTCTATAGCTAACGTTAGCTAGCTACCCAGCTATAAGCATACCTTAGAGGCACTAACTAACGTTAGCTAGCTTGTCTATAGCTAACGTTAGCTAGCTACCCAGCTATAATCATACCTTAGAGGCACTAACTAACGTTAGCTAGCTTGTCTAAAGCTAACGTTAGCTAGCTCGTCTATTGTAGCTAACGTTAGCTAGCTTGTCTATTGTAGCTAACGCGAGCTGTCCAAACATTTTATGCTGTGTAGCTAGACAGTGGCTAACCCAACGCTTGTCTGATAGACAGACTAATAGAGGAAATGTCGCCCAGTGCCCACTTGAACACCAACATAAATCAATTTGATGAACTTACTTTCAATTCGGGAGTTCTTTCTCAAAAGACGAATTTTCAGTTCTTCTCTCAGAGTCCATCACACTTTCTGGCGGTCGAATACTATTTCCGGTATACTATTTCCGGTTGGTGACTCTACTCAATTTAACTGAGTTGTCAGTTTTCAATCAACGCGAGAGAAACCAGTAAATTCAACATTCTCCATAAACAACGGAAGTTTACTTGATTAAAACATGATCACACAAATATTATAAATGAATTAGTTGAATGCACTGTATTCGTGTAAATTCAAAGACCTGCTCTTTCCCATTTTTTCAGTGTACAGTCCCCTCCCCATCATATGTATATACTCTGTCAGGATCTATGGGTAACAGTACTGTATATTTGAATACCGTTTATGTCACAAATATATCAGTACTAAATACCTGTATGCAGTGGTGCAGTCGTAATATGGGAACTGCCCAGACGCCATGTGCACATGCGCACAGAACAGTGGGTCTCATTCCCGAAGATTTTTCAAAGATATATTCTGGAAGACTTATCTTGGAACCACTGAGACATAATCAATGACAAGTTCACTCTGAGTCCTGAACGTGCTGGTAATATGTCTTAAGTGGCTGAAAAGGTTGCACAAATTATATGATCTGATATCTGCTTGGAGAATGGCATTCTGTCTTAAACTCAAAAGCGCGTTCCCGTTCAGGTCATTTGCATACAAAACACCGCCTCCAGAGCTCCTTATAAGGCAACTAGTGACGCAGCTGTGTGCAAATGAAATGGCGGAAGTGCTTTGCGAGTCTTGCGAGCCTCGTGATTACGAAACCTAGCGTCAGTCAGTGCCAATCAGAGAGCGTCTCCGAGAAATGCGGCTAGGTTTCGTAATCACACTTGCGTGCCATCAAAACTAGATTCGATTAATGTATTGGCATCATATACAGCTCGCGGTACACCTGCCGCAGCGCGCGAGCACACATACACACGCGCGCGCAGTACTGTATATGAATTAATGAATGAAATATAATATATATAGCCTACGGCAGGCGTAATGAATGAACGCAGTATGGCTTATTATTCCATAATTAAGCCTATAGGCTACTGTTCATTCGTAGGCGCACACAAGACTTATGGAATATTAATGCAGTCTATTTCCACCGATTAGCTTTAGTTCTTATTTATTTATCCACTGTCATTTCAGTGTTGGTGTATAGGCTATATAGTGTATTTCAATATAAGTTTAATTGATTAATGATATATTCGAAGGAATGCAGGTTTATAGCTATATCAACCCCCTCCAATGTACAGTAAATTACCAAGTATGGTTTTGTCAATATTCCAATGTACAGTTTTGCTTGTACAGTGTAAGTCTATCCCCCACCCACCCCTCCTACCCAACCTCCTCCAACAGTTTCTACGTCAAATGTACTCTCTTTTCTGGACTCTTTTTGTATCACAAACAGTACTGTATTTGCAAATCTGGTATGTCATAAATGTATAGATGTAGCAGTGTCGTGTCGTGTGTGTCATATATGTTATGATGAATTGAAAATGGGGGACCCTGATGTAAATAAGACGAAATGATTTATCTGGTCTGCATCCCCTTATGTAATTGAGCTGTACTGTACTGTACCCATTCTGCAATCTGTTAATAAAGTTTTCAATCAATCAATCAATCAAACAAAGGTCTGTCCCATTGTATACCAATCAATGGGATACATTGCATGTTGACCTGCATTCTTTCAAATGTATATAATTAATCATTAAAACAGATGTGTAACAAATAAGAAATACAAATTCCACAGAAGGCATTAAATAATAATTATTTTCAATCATTTCACAATAATTGCATAATTGTGTTTGAATATCTGAGTAATTAAAGTAATTATACATTTGTCCAAAATAGCTGGTTCAGATATGGTTAAGCAGCTGCCCTGTGATCAGATGAATCCATATTATTTATTTTTCCGACATCAAATGCGTAATTTCTTATCGTACACATATTGTCATATTTATTTTAATTATGATTAAGTAATTAATTCCAAGGAGGCCTGTAGCATTGACGTGAAGGAATCACTATGAGAACACAGTCTGTCAAGTTATAATGAAATTTTAAATTAGTCAATCAATCATGAGAATTGATCGTGGCTTGAGAGCAGATTTAAGAGTGCTCCTCTGGGCCGAAATCTGGCTAAGACGAAATGTTTTGTCGTAACTTCGTTCGGGAATGAGACCCAGTGATTGGTTGCTTGGTGTATAGAGTTGCAAAACGTTCACCCCCCCCACCCTCTCTCTCTCTCTCTCTCTTTTGTGTGCGCGCGCGTGGACATCCGTGCGCGACTTCGCGCAGGGCCGTAGCCAGGGTTTAGAAATTAGGGAGGTCCATTTATTTTTTTGGCCCAGACCGGCCCACCATAATCGGTCGGACACCACCCACCAGTACACCATCCTTGCGGTCTCCTTAAATATGCGTACCTACTGTACTATTCCCCCAAACAACTACAAAGCTGGGTAGTAAGTGCCACAAGTGGACCAGTGTACTCACTCGCTCTTGGCTGAATCTTGTTTTGGGTGGTGATGTAAAAACACCTGCATCATAGCAGGCTCAGGATGGGCAAAGTAGTCTATAGCCTGTTCATCCCTGTCTCTCTCCTCCACAACCTGGCTTGACTAGACATAAGGAGAGAGATGATTACAATTAACTGGTACATTCAGGTCCAGAATTGTTGGAATTCCCTGACAAAGAAAAAGCTGTACAATTTAAGCAATACCATACTGGTAATGAGCAAATAGTTGTTTATTCAATTAATGTATGGAGCTGTTCCATCTTATTTCATTTGATACTAACTACTCAGTTCATACAGATTTCAAGTATGCAAATATCAATGATGAATATTGCATAAGGTTTACACAGTTAATAGATCACCTTTTTGTTTTATATTCATGTTCAGAGAGGAGTAATAGTTAGATCTTTGTATGTGTGATTTATATAGCAATTAAATCAATGGTGTGCTTGTTTGTTTGGGGAGTTTGACCTACAGTTAATGTGCCTACCACGTGAATGTGCATGCTCAATGGACAGCACAAAAACTATTTGTGTAGGTGGAGACTAGAGCTACCACAGATAGTAATAAGTTATAAGAGTAAGTAATCCATACCATATATATCCTAATAGTTACCTTATTACCATACTTGGCTGAAAATAAACTTTGCTGCCTGTTGTGAATGTGTTTTTCCCTGTAGGCTAATACATAAGTAGGCATACATTTTTGCAGTTGAGCAAAAATTAGCAGTTGAGTAGGCTATATGTGTGTGCTGTGTTTTTATGTCTTCCATCGAGGACCAGGGGCGGAGCTAGGGGGTGGCTACCTGGGCTCAAGCCCCGGATGTATTCTGAAAAGCCCCGAATCTATTTAAAAAAAAAAAAAAAAAAAAATATATATATATATATATTTTTTTTACAATTCATCATTGTTACATGAAAATATGTTTGCACCAGATTTAGCAGAAGCTAATTTCCATCTGTGGTCTATCCAGCTGCTAACTGTATTTGAGTGAGTTAAGTCTTGGTGTTATGGTAGACTCAGACCTAAGCTTTAAATCACAATCAACAAGTTGACAAAAACTTAATTCTTCCACCTTAGAAACATAGCTAAAGTACGGCCATTTATAAATCAAAAGGACGCTGAAAACCAGATCCATGCCTTTATCTCAAGCCAACTCGACTACTGTAATGCACTCCTTACCGGCCTCCCGAAAAAATACGATGATAACTTTTTTATTGCAATGCACTATTGCATTATTTTATTCTATTTGACTAACTATTTTATTGCACTGCACTATTTTACTTTGTATCAGTGAATCATAGACGCCTGGCCATAAGAGCATTCGGAGCATCTCTGCTCTCCCACTATTGAACTTGGGGGAGCAAAGGTATGATCTTGCTCCACCACTTTTTGATTATATGAAAAATATGATATTGTGGTGTCACATTATGGGAGTCTTTCACGCCAGAGTTGACGCGTCACAGGGGAGGGGATATAGGGGAGTAGTAGGTGTGTGTACGTGGTTGATTCTGTGAATGAATAAAGTAGGAAGTCACTGAAGGACCTGTCACGTGCGTTATTGATTCGCCTCTTCCTTCAACTTCCCACATTGGTGACCTTGATCGTTGGATTATTATTGTTATTGTTATTATTATTATGAGTGATAACGAAGAAAACGCTGTTCGGCCCGCTGCGGTGGCGGCTGCGGTGTCTGTCAAGTTGCCCGAGTTTTGGCAGCACGACCCGGACCCATGGTTCCAACATGTCGAGGCTCAATTCCATCTGCGAGGTGTCACAGTGGACGACACGAAATACTATCATGTCGTCGCTGCATTGGATGCACAGACCACCCGTCGCGTCATGGGATTTTTACGAGAGCCGCCGGCCATGGGGAAATACGCCGCTCTCAAACAACAGCTGTTACGGCTGTTTCAGCTGTCAGATACGGAGCGGGCGGAGCGCCTGTTGTCACTGAACGGTTTAGGTGACAGTAAACCAACCGAGCTCATGGAGAACATGTTGGCGTTGCTCGGCTCAGGTGACGCATCATTTTTGTTTATACAGTTGTTTCTGCGTCAGCTCCCACCTCCAGTACGCACTGCCTTGGCCAGCTCGCCGCTCGTGAGAGCCAAGGATTATCGGGGGATGGCAGAAGAGGCTGACAGGATATTGCTGGCAACCCGCCACTACAGCGTTAGCGTTAACGCTGCGCTGCCGGCGGGGGAGATGACGGGAGCTGCGGTATCGGATCGCCGGAGGGAGAATGAACTTTGTTTTTTTCATCGGCGTTATGGTGCCAAAGCCAGGCGATGTGAGCAGCCTTGCTCTTTTTCCGGCCAGGGAAATGCCAGAGCCGGCGCTCATTAGCAGCTGTGAGTGCTGGCGATACGACGAGGCTGCTGTTCATTGAGGACACGTTGTCCAGTAGGCGCTTGCTGGTGGATTCGGGAGCCCAGCGGAGTATCCTGCCAGCTTCAGCTGCGGACGGCTTGAGTGGCAGTCACGGCCCCCCGCTGGACGCCGCCAATGGAACTCCGATTCGCACCTTCTGCACCAGGTCAGTGACTGTTTGTTTCAATGGACATGCTTTTAATTGGGATTTTGTAATCGCTTCTGTGTCAATGCCTATACTGGGCGCGGATTTTTTATGTGCTCATAGACTTTTGGTGGATGTGGCGAACCGTCGCTTAATTGACGCAGTGTCGTTTGCCACTTACCCCTGCACTCTGGGGGGGGGGGGGGGCGGCTCGCCCTCGCCAACATCCTCGCCACGGGGGACGTGTACCAGCGGCTTCTCGCTGATTTCCCCGCTCTGACTGTGCCCACGTTTTCTGCTATGGTCGCAAAACATGGGGTGGAGCATTATATCCCCACGGCCGGTCCGCCAGTTTTCGCGCGCGCACGCCGCCTTGACGCCGCTAAACTGGCCATCGCTAAAGGGGAGTTTGACACAATGGAGCAGCTCGGCATTGTGCGGCGCTCCGACAGCCCGTGGGCCTCGCCTTTGCATATGGTTCCGAAGGCTGATGGGAAGTGGCGCCCGTGTGGAGATTTCCGGCGCCTCAATAGTGCCACGGATCATGACCGCTACCCTGTCCCGCACATCCAGGACTTTTCTGTTCACCTGGCCGGGACCACCATTTTCTCCAAGGTGGATTTGGTGCGGGGCTACCACCAGGTGCCAGTCCATCCCAGAGACGTGCCCAAGACCGCCGTTATTACCCCGTTTGGACTTTTCGAGTTTTTAAGGATGCCTTTTGGACTCAAGGGGGCAGCGCAGACCTTCCAGCGGTTGATGGACTCTGTGCTGCGAGGGTTGTCGTTTTTGTTTGTGTATTTAGACGACATCCTGGTGGCCAGCACATCTGCTGAGGAGCATTGTTTGCACCTCCGACAGCTGTTTCAGCGGCTGAATGAACATGGGCTGATTGTTAACCCAGCCAAGTGTCAGTTCGGCCGGCCAGACATAGACTTCCTGGGCCATCACATCTCTTCACAGGGAGCTGTGCCTCTGCCCACCAAGGTGGAGGCGATCACTGCCTTCCCACGTCCTCGCACCATCAAGCCCCTACAGGAGTTCCTCGGTATGGTCAATTTTTATAACCGATTCATACCAGGAGCGGCTCTCTTGATGCACCCCCTGTACGAGGCACTAAGGGGCAAGAAGGACAATCAGGAGGTGGACTGGTCCCCTGAGAGGGTCCAGGCGTTTGATAGTGCTAAGGCTGCTCTCGCTAACGCTACTATGCTGGCACACCCGTACCCGGCCGCTCCAATAGCCCTCACGACCGATGCCTCGGACTATGCTGTGGGGGCGGTGTGTGATCAGTGGGTGGCTGGCGCCTGGCAGCCTCTGGCCTTTTTCAGCAGGACACTGCGGGACAATGAGAGGAAATACAGCACGTTTGACAGGGAGCTGCTGGCCCTTTTCCTCGCCACGCGTCATTTTAGGTTCCTGTTGGAGGGCCGGGAGTTCACCGCTTTCGTAGACCACAAGCCTCTGACCTTTGCCATGGCTAAGACCACGGAACCATGGTCGGCACGGCAGCAGCGCCAACTGTCCGCCATTTCGGAATTTACCACGGACCTGCAGCATGTGGCGGGCAAGGACAACCTGGTGGCTGACTGCCTCTCCAGAGTGCGGGTCAACACTGTGCACCTGGGTGTGGACTACGCAGCCATGGCAGTTGACCAGTGCACGGACATGGACATCCAGGCATTCAGGACAGCCACGACAGGACTGAGACTGGAGGATGTGGTGTTCCAGGACAGTAAGGCCACGCTCCTCTGCGATGTCTCCACAGGCCGACCTCGCCCGATGGTCCCCGCTGGCTGGCGCCGCCGCATTTACGATGCTATACATGCTTTGTCGCACCCGGGGGTGAAGGCATCAGTTAAGCTGGTGGGGGCTAGGTTCGTCTGGCCGGGCCTCAGGAAGGACGTCAAGGGGTGGGCTGCCTCTTGTGTAGCGTGCCAGCGCGCCAAGGTGCATCGGCACACTAAGGCCCCGCTGGGGCCATTTCTCATCCCGGAGAGACGTTTCGATCATGTTAACGTGGACCTGGTGGGCCCGCTGCCCCCCTCCCAGGGGTTCACTCACCTGCTGACCATGGTGGACAGGACCACCAGGTGGCCGGAGGCTGTGCCCCTGTCATCCACTACATCGGCGGACGTGGCTCGGGCGTTCATCTCCACCTGGGTGGCCCGTTTCGGTACCCCTGCGGATCTAACTTCGGACAGAGGGCCCCAGTTCACGTCAGAGTTGTGGAGCGCCGTGGCGGAGAGTTTGGGGGTGAAACTCCACCGCACCGTGGCCTACAACCCGCAGGCAAATGGTCTCTGTGAGCGTTTCCACCGCACTATGAAGGCTGCTCTCCGGGCGGCTCTTACGGACAGTAATTGGGTTGACCGTTTGCCGTGGGTCATGCTAGGCCTGCGCTCGGCCCCAAAGGAGGATCTGCAGTCTTCTTCGGCTGAGCTCGTGTTGGGTCAGCCGCTGAGAGTCCCTGGGGAGTTCCTCCCAGGTGCCACAGCCCCCTGGTCAGCTGCGACTCATCGCTTGGCCATCCGAGACGCCGCCAGCACTTTCGCTCCCGTGCCCGCACATCACTGTCTTCCCCTGTCCTACATCCCCAAGGACTTGATGTCAGCCCCGTACGTGTTCATCCGCCGCGATGCCCACCGATCTCCACTCCAGGCTCCATACGATGGGCCCTTCCGGGTCCTGGAAGCGGGACCCAAGAGCTTTATGGTGGACAGAGGGGGGCTTCAGGAGCGGATATCGGTGGACCGTTTGAAGCCTGCACACGTGGACCCGGTCGGGCCGGTGGAGCTGGCTCAGCCCCGACGGCGCGGCCGTCCACCCAACCCCACTCCTGCCGCAAGTTTGCGGCCCATGTCTGCCTCTACCCCGGCAGCAGACCCGGACTCTCCCCCAGTCCAGCCTCGCCGCCGGCGCGGACGGCCGCCGGCTCGTGCCCTTCCCCCTTCCCCCCTGACTGTTAAGCGCAGTCGTTATGGTCGGGTAGTCAGGCCTCCTACGAGGGGCTGAGTACTTTGGGGGGTTTTTTGGTATGGGTTGGGGTTGCAGGGTATGTCTACTCTGGGTGTTCGGGGGGGGCCTGTGTGGTGTCACATTATGGGAGTCTTTCACGCCAGAGTTGACGCGTCACAGGGGAGGGGATATAGGGGAGTAGTAGGTGTGTGTACGTGGTTGATTCTGTGAATGAATAAAGTAGGAAGTCACTGAAGGACCTGTCACGCGCGTTATTGATTCGCCTCTTCCTTCAACTTCCCACAATATATCCCCCCCCAATATATAAATCTAACCATAACTACGTTATGGTTACCTGAGTTTTATAGTGAAAAGAGCAGCTTTATTGGTCAAGATTGAAGGCTCTATATTGCAGGAAATTGCACGTACAGGTTCATTAAATTCAAAAAAAATCTAAATATTAAAAGAAAAAGAAGAAAAAAAAAGGGGGGGGGCCCATCTGGGCTAAGCCCCGGATCTCCTACAATCCTAAATTCGCCCCTGTCGAGGACCACCTTGGAAATAAGTGTTTTAATGAATGCTTTTAGGTGATATCCTCAGGAATACAAATTGGTCAAGGTAATTTGTTTTTATGATGTGTTTTTAATTTCCAAATACAAATCTAATCAAATCAAAAAAGCTGTTTTTGCAGTTGAGCTACAGGTGTTGTATATTATACAGCCTTTTCATGCATCTTTATCAAGGGAACCCTTATCCTAATGATTTTTTAAATAATATTATGATGATACGATATGGACCTAGTAGTTGGGTCATCTGTGGCACTTCGTTTCTCAATGGATTTGTCATCTAGGAGGGTTAATAAACAAATTTAGCCGGGTGTATTTAAAAAAAAAAGCGGGGACAATTTGTGAGAGACCAAAATCCAAAATGGCTGCCGTGGAAGTTAACTTTTTAATGGTTTGACCTACAATGATGCACAATACATGGTACCAGCCCCCTCTCAGTCATGTACCAGCCAGTCCCCTCTCAGTCATGTATACCAGCCCCCTCTCAGTCCTGTATACCAGCCCCCTCTCAGTCATGTACCAGCCTCCTCTCAGTCATGTATACCAGCCCCCTCTCAGTCATGTATACCAGCCCCCTCTTAGTCATGTACCACAGCCCCCTCTCAGTCATGTTTACCAGCCCCCTCTCAGTCATGTACCAGCCCCCTCTCAGTCATGTACCAGCCCCCTCTCAGTCATGTATACCAGCCCCCTCTCAGTCATGTACCAGCCCCCCCTCAGTCATGTATACCAGCCCCCTCTCAGTCATGTACCAGCCCCCTCTCAGTCATCTACCAGCCCCCTCTCAGTTATGTACCACAGCCCCATCTCAGTCATGTACCAGCCCCCTCTCAGTCATGTACCAGCCCCCCTCTCAGTCATGTACCAGCCCCCTCTCAGTCATGTACCACAGCCCCCTCTCAGTCATGTACCACAGCCCCCCTCTCAGTCATGTACCACAGCCCCCTCTCAGTCATGTACCACAGCCCCCTCTCAGTCATGTACCACAGCCCCATCTCAGTCATGTACCACAGCCCCCTCTCAGTCATGTACCACAGCCCCATCTCAGTCATGTACCAGTCCCCCTCTGTCATGTACCAGCCCCCTCTCAGTCATCTACCAGCCCCCTCTCAGTCATGTACCACAGCGCCCTCTCAGTCATGTACCAGCCCCCCTCTGTCATGTGCCAGCCCCCTCTCAGTAATCTACCAGCCCCCTCTCAGTCATGTACCACAGCCCCCTCTCAGTCATGTACCAGCCCCCCTCTCAGTCATGTACCAGCCCCCTCTGTCATGTACCACAGCCCCCTCTCAGTCATGTACCACAGCCCCCCTCTCAGTCATGTACCAGCCCCCCTCTCAGTCATGTACCAGCCCCCTCTCAGTCCTGTATACCAGCCCCCTCTCAGTCATGTACCAGCCCCCTCTCAGTCATGTACCACAGCCCCCTCTCAGTCATGTACCACAGCCCTCTCTGTCATGTACCACAGCCCCATCTCAGTCATGTACCAGCCCCCCTCTCAGTCATGTACCTGCACGACTGGTGGGGGGGTGCTTAAGAGATGTGATTGGGCCAGCCCAGTGTCAGTCAGTACCAATGGGCCGCTGTCCTAGCGTAGTAGTGGGCCGGTCGTTGACCAAACTTTAAAAAAATATCTAAAAAAAAAAGAAAGAAAAATGTACCTCATAGCTGGCTACGGCCATGACTGCGCGTGCACGATTTGCGCGTACTTCTGCTCAGCGAACTACTAGGACGGCGTCGTACCCCGTCCACCCACCACTGCATCCCTGCCTGTATGTCCCTATGCCATAAATGTCATGTATGTTGTGTATGTCATAAATGTCAATATGAATTGAAAATGGGGGACCCTGATGTAAACAAGTCAAACGTCTTTCTTTGGTCTGCATCCCCTTAACAATTGTGTGTATTGAGCCATACTTTGTACCAATTCTGCAATCTGTTAAATAAAGTTTTCATTCATTCATTCCAGGAGCCATGCTGTTGTCTGGTAAGATGCCCACTTTGACAACCTAGGATGGCTTAGAGTAGACGACAGAGTACAGCAACTTGCAATGGGCCTGGTCTACAAGATACACTACATGACTAAGGTACCCATGTACATGTCAAAATACTTCCCAAAGGTCAGTGAATACCACGACCACAACACCAGAGGGAGCTCCAGAAATCATGTTAAACCCAGATTCGGCTCAAACAAGGGAATAAACACGTTTTACAATTATGCCACATCAATGTGGAACGCTTTACCCACAGCTGTAAAGGAATGTGAATCACTACCCACTCTCAAAGAGCACCTACGAGAGACTGGCCCCTGTAAATGTCCTAACGCAACCCCCTCCAATGTACAATAAATGTCCTATTAAACCCAATAATGCACGAGATACCAAAGTTCATTTGGGCACAATATGTGTGGTCATTAGGGGCGCCCCAGTGGCGAACCACATAGCGCGCTCAGCCGCGACACGGCCGACCCGGGTTCGACTCCCCAACCCGTCGTTATTTGCCGAATGTCTTCCCCCCACTCTGTCTCCCATTCCTCATCTGTCTCTCCCTACTGGACTGCCCAGTAGAAATAAAGCGATAAAACGCCAAAAAAGAAATCTTTAAAAAAAATATGTGTGGTCATTGGCCACTGCATGAACATGTACTGGAGGTTTTGGGCTGGTTCTCACAGTGGGACCCTTTCTCCTCTTGGGCTTAGGGCGATGCACAAATATGGTTGGAACAGCATCAGCCTTCAATTTGAGTTGGCCTTTTTGGTTTGCTGTGAATTGCTCTCCCTCAAAATGTGCCTGCAGAATCATTCCAGACTTTACCCCATAATTGTCAATCACAAATTCATTGTAGTCATGTACATATTACAGTAAAACACATTGAACCTGTTGTGGAATATTTTAAATGAGCCAAACAGTGAAACTGTAGAAATTCAGATGAGTCAAATTGTATCAACAATAGAATATCGTTTATTATCTGTTTTCTATGGCCATATAAAAGATTATGCACAGTTTAAAATTTGACAAATTAAGATGACAAATTAATAACAGATAATGACAAGAAAGGTAAACAAAGATGAGATTATGGGTTTTGTCGTATCCGTCACAAGATTGATATGAAGACAACGAGAAAAAGAACAAGATGTGATTTACTTGGACATGTCATATCTAAGTCAAGCTGGCCTGACCTTTAAGTTGTTGTCTGAGCTGTATACTAGTTAAACTATATGAACTAGTCAACCTTTTTCTTCTCCTGTCTGTGTCTTTTGGGAAGCCAATAAGCCATACATCCGAATCCCTTTCTCAGCACGATTGGTGCATCCAAATGCTGCACAGCCAACCATGGTAAGATGTTGATCTATAAAAGTTAGATGTTATGATTAAGCAAGCAAAATATGTATACTAAAATACCAAGTTTCCCAGAGCAGAAACTGGTGGGGGAACTCTAAACCCTCTAAAATATTTAAATCAAATCGAGTTTTATTGTCACATACACAATCATACACCTCTTGAAGCAGGATGCTTGCATGCTGTGGAATGGAAATGTTAGAGATGAGAAGAGTTACAAGATGTGTGGTGTTGTAGAGTGCATGAGCAACTCCATAACTCTCTATCTCCCTGTTTTGTTTTCTAGGATAAATTACCACTATAATGACGTGTGTCCTGTCTGAGGTTTGTGAGCAGCAGTCGTGACAGCAAGGCCCGAATCTAGCACTACCAACAGGAGTGGAAGACTGGACCTCTACCTGGACCAGTGGAGGTTTCTTTTCTCTATGACAACACGTGAAACACAAATTCACTCATAATTCATAATTATTATTAATTTACAAATAAAATTCACTGGAATTTTTTTACAGAGGAAAACATTTCTAATAAAAAAATAATAATAATAATAATTCAAAAAAAAATATATATATATATATATTTTTTTTATTATTATTATTTTTTTAATTAGAAATGTTTTCCTCTGTAAAAAAATCCCAGTGAATTTTATTTGTAAATTAATAATAATTATGAATTATGAGTGAATTTGTGTTTCACGTGTTGTCATAGATCCAGTGGAGTTTTTTTTCTTCTTTTTATTATTATTATTATTTTTTGTATTATAAATGTTTTCCTCTGTAAAAAAAATGCCAGTGAATTTAATTTTTCTTCAAAAATGGCCAAAATTTACAGCTCTGAGCTCAGGCCTGCACTGCACTACTGCAGTAATGGCTGCAGTAAAATTGGTGCAGAATTCTGCATGGGTTGACCCGGGATTAAATAAATAATAAATAATAGCCAATCAAAATAGGCTATTAACGTCATCTAAGCACGGTCCGTGCATTTAAATTCTTGCCATTGAATGGGGGATTGAATGATTGACAGCCTTGAAATCCAATCAGAGAATGTTGCCATCTCTGCTGCTCTGCAGCTACACGGACGTTGAATGATTGACAGCCTTGATATCCAATCAGAGAATGTTGCCATCTCTGCTGCTCTGCAGCTACACGGAGGGGCTGCGTCTCCCCTCGCGGGATTGATTGATTGATTGATTGCAAATTTTATTAACAGAGCGGCCACGTTCGAAACCTCTATATTAGTGTATCTAACATTTAGCACTTTAATAGCAACTTATTTTTCGCCGGCGGGAGATTTACTGAGGACCAGCACAAAGTGTGGATATTATGATTTAACAAGTCTATCAGTCCAGGACAATGACAACATTATTGCAGTTAAGAGCAGGCAGCCGAGCCGTTTCTAGCTTGGATGCTAATAACTACTGTACTAACGTTATCACGGTAGCTTGGATGCTAATTACTACTGTACTAACGTTATCACGCTAGCTTGGATGCTAACTAACGTAATTAAGCTGGTCATGGTGAGCTGTTTGTGTTATAACGAGACAGCAAATGAATGAATTAATGAAAACTTAATTTAACAGATTGCAGAATGGGTACAATACAGTACAGCTCAATACACACAATTGTTAAGGGGATGCAGACCAGAGCAAGACTTTCGTCTTATTTACATCAGGGTCCCCCATTTTCAATTCATATTGACATTTATGACATACACAACATACATGACATTTATGGCATATGAACTCAATAGCCCGCCGTGACATTGCCTGTTTAATACACCAAGAACCATGTTGCGGGCAGCGGGTAGCTTTCCCCCGCTTGCGTTTCTAATCAAATATTAATATCGCCGCGGGGAGGGGGGGGGGGGGGGGGGGCATAATCCCACGGGACAATGGGATTGACCGATATGTTTACCAATATTCCAATGTACAGTTTTTCTGTACCATTGACTCAGAATGGTCTTATTACGTAACCATTGACTACAGGAAGGCTCGTTATCTGGTCAATGATACATAATAAAGAGACGGCAGCCAAAGTATCTAAATAAAGAATATTTAATTGATAGTTACCATGGTTTCGTAACAAAAATGAACATCAAATAATAAACAGACAAACACAGAACTATACAGACAGGATCAGCACCAGACGGAAGGAATGACAGACTACTTATACACAAGGGAATGACGAGACAACACACACCTGGGGTAATGGTAATTGGGTACACCTGGGGGGAAAACAATAGGGACTACACACCATGACAGAGGACTACATCTAGACATGACAACTCACATTAGGAGCGCCTGATCAGGGCACAAACATACCCCCACATAACACCCCCCCCCCCCTCAAATTTATGGCCATAACCCCAAAGTGAAATGGGGAAATGGACATAAACAAGAAAACCTGTACATAAATAAATAAAGGGGAAAAAAGAAATAGCGGTCGATAAATGGGGAACCCTGATGTAAACAAGACGAAAGTCGCCCTCCGGTCCGCATCCCCCCAACAACTGTGCATATTGAGCTGCCCCGCACTGCACCCTGCAATCCATCAATAAAGTCCCCGATCAACCCGGTAAGGAGAATGGACAGCCTCAGCCTTACTCCTCATCACTCCCGACTCCTGGAACACAGAACAAAATCAACAAAAAGCAAAAACAAAACAAAAACAACACCTCTCACACAACCCCCCCCCCCCCCCCCAGAAGCACAGCACAAAACCCACACCCCACCACTGACTACAGTCGTGACAACGCGTCGGCCAACACATTGTCCTTGCCCTTGACATGCACCACCTCCACATCAAAGGCTTGCAGGAAGAGGCTCCAGCGCATCAGCCGCTGGTTCGAGTTCTGCATCTTGCCTATAAAGACCAACGGATTGTGGTCCGTGTAAATTTTAATAGGTGATTGAGAGGAGCCAACATACCCCTCAAAATGGGAGAGGGCCAGAATCAAAGCCAATGCCTCCTTCTCGATGGTCGAGTAACGCCTCTGGTGTATATTAAACTTCCTGGAGAAGTACGACACCGGGTGCTCAATACCTCCGTCATCATCCTGCAAGAGCACTGCACCAGCGCCCAACTCGCTAGCATCCACCGCCAATTTAAAAGGCCTCGTGAACACAGGTGCCGCAAGGACAGGGGCACTGACCTGAATGGACTTCAACTGTTGAAACGCGAAGGAACACCCAGGCGTCCACTGAAACGGGATCTTCGGGCTCAGCAGATCTGTAAGGGGAGAGGGTACCGCCGAAAAGTTCCTACAAAACCCCCTATAATACCCCGTCATCCCCAGAAAGCACCGGAGATCCCGACGTGTAGCTGGCTCTGGGAAACCAAGTATAGCCTCCACCTTAGAATGGACAGGGCGGACCTCCCCCCGCCCCACTGCCTTGCCAAGATAGGTGACGGTCGCCCTGCCAAACTCGCACTTGGCCAGGTTCAGTGTCAAGTTCGCCCCAACAAGCCGTCCAAACACCTCCCGCAAACTAGCTATGTGCCCCTCCCAATCGTCAGAGTAAATGACGAGGTCGTCGAGGTAGGCCGCACAACAAGCCACGCCCGACAGCACATAATTGACCAACCTCTGGAAGGTCGCAGGAGCGTTGCGCATCCCAAACGGCATCACCGTGTATTGCAGGAAACTGTCAGGTGTCACGAATGCAGAAATCAGTTTAGCCCGGTTCGTAAGTGGCACCTGCCAGTACCCTTTTAGCAAATCCAACTTAGTTACAAAAGACGCGCCCCCCACCCTGTCGACACAGTCCTCCATCCTGGGCAACGGGAAACTATCTGGTCTAGTCACATTATTTACCCGACGAAAATCAGTGCAAAATCTATCCGTCTTATCAGATTTATCCACCAACAAGCACGGCGAGCTCCACGGGCTGAAGCTGGACTCAGCGATGCCGTTAGCGAGCATATATTCCACCTCTTTTTGTAACCATGTGTGTTTGTGTGGATTCACGCGATACGCGTGCTGTTTAATGGGCACTGCCTCCCCCACATCAATGTCATGATACAAGACACTCGTGTGCGAAGGGATATCCGAGAAAAGTTTGCAGTGAGTCCTAACCAGGCCCATGATATCAGCTTGCTGTAGCTCTGACAAATGGCCCAGACGACAGCCAAGAGTGACCAAAGACTCTGTGTTTGTAAGACGGCCCTCCACAACCGCTTTAGACGGGATAATCACGTCATCCTCCAGCCCACCATCGCCGTCTGAAAGAAAGAGACTGTCATTACTCCTATCGACACTAGATGGGGCCAACACACAAGCCGACACCGGCATAGCAGCCACCACAGTACTGGCCACAGGACCCCTTGTATGAAACGACTTAATCATATTAATATGACACAGGCGGGTCTTCCGCCCACGATCCGGTGTCTCAATAAGGTAATTCAGCTCCCCTACCTTTTCCCTAACCCGATACGGTCCACTAAACCGAGCCTGTAGACTGGACCCTGTTACCGGAAGTAACACCAAGACCCTCTCCCCTGGCACAAACGTCCTATCCCAAGCCTTCCTATCATACCACCCCTTCATCCGTTTTTGTGTGTCGATCAGATTTGTTCTCGCCAGATCACATGCCCTCTTCAGCTTTTCCCTAAAGCCACAGACATAGTCCAACAGGTTTTTCGGCTCGCTCTCCCCCAACCACTTCTCCCTCAACAACCTGAGCGGCCCCCTCACAGAATGTGCAAACACCAACTCCGCAGGGCTGAAACCCAAAGATTCCTGTACCACTTCCCTTGCGGCAAACAACATCAAATGAACCCCTTCATCCCAATCATCCTCTGTATCACGACAGAACGCCCGAAGCATAGTCTTCAACGTGGAGTGGAATCTTTCTAACGCCTCCTGTGACTCCGGGTGATATGGACTAGAGAAGCTATGTGATATATCCAGCTGTTTCAAAACCTGCGAGAAGATACGAGACAAGAAATTCGTCCCTTGATCGGATTGGACCACGCGAGGTAAACCGAACACAGAGAAGAACCTCACCAAGGCCTGTGACACTGTCTTAGCCGTTATCCGTTTCAACGGAATCGCTTCAGGGAAACGTGTGTTGGCACACATAATGGTCAAAAGAAAGCTATTACCTGCCTTCGTTCTAGGGAGCGGTCCCACACAATCAATAATAACCCTCTCAAAGGGTTCCCCCACTGCCGGGATAGGATAGAGCGGCACCCGTGGAATGACGTCATTGGGTTTCCCCACTATTTGACACGTAGAACACCCCCTGCAGTGCTGCGCCACATCCCGTTTTAACCCTGGCCAAAAAAAATTACGCAGCACCCTATCGAATGTCTTGTTGACCCCCAAATGCCCTGCGAGCCTATGATCGTGAGCCAAACAAAGGATATCATGACGGTACTTAAACGGAACCACAACCTGCGTCACCACATTCCAATCATTCCCCAATGACGCATCCGGATCAGGGGACCATTTACGCAGCAACACCCCGTCTCCCAGGACGTAACAGCTTTTAAGACCCTTACTCTCTCCTTCCCCCACAGCGGACGCAAAAAGCCCCGACAGGCTTGAATCCCTACCCTGTTCTGCGATAAGTTCCTCACGAGCGAAAGAGAACTCAGCCGCGCTACTGGCAACTTCAACCGAGGAAGTAGTGTTCAGCAACGAACCGGCTGAAACAGAAGAAACAGCGTCATCAGACTCAAGTTGGTCAACTGTAGGGGCAAGCCGAGACAATAACAACGAGCCAGGCTGCCCCTGGAGCGCCCCCTCCCTCTCAGGCTCCTCGCCGTCAGCCGCTACTATGGTATCGAACAAGTCCACATCGGCCTCTTCCTCGGCCCGAGCTCTAACAACCATGGCTTGCGTCACCGCACATGAAGAGAACACCCTCGGATATGCCTCTGCCAGGGTGTCTACAGCACCAGACTGTGCTGGCACACAAGTCAGACCTTGCGCCCCGCTCAACTGCCTCGCCCCCACTGATACCACCAGTGCCCCCAGTCTTTTCGCCGAAACCCCACCTCGACCTACTCTCCACATTGCGTACAGGGTAACTTGGCCTGTCAAAGAGTGTCTTGTGCGTCAGCACAAACTCGTCCGCCAGGCTCGCAGCCACCGAACACTCAGTCACCTTATGCTCATTCATGTACATAGCAACATTATCGGGCAAACAATACGATTTGAACTCCTCAAGGAGCACAAGCTCTCGCATCTTAAGCAGGGTGTCCACCTTCTCCGACGCGCACCACCGGTCAAACAACAGCTCTTTCTCAAACGCAAACTCCACATAAGTCTGCGAGCTGCCCTTTCTCAGAGCCCTGAACCGCTGTCTGTACGCCTCAGGCACCAGCTCATACGCCCTGAGAATCGCAGCTTTGACCGCCCCGTAGTCTTGGGTATTCGGGCACAGGGACGCATACACATGTTGGGCTTTTCCCGTAAGAGCACTCTGGAGCAGCAACGTCCAGTGTTCAGCCGGCCACCTCAGTGTCGTGGCCACATTTTCAAACATGGAAAAATATTTATCCACATCCTTCTCTAGAAACTGCGGCACGAGACGTAGATATTTGGTCACATCGAACCTATCCTCAAGGTGTGGGCGCACCTCTGCCCCAAGCCTCCTAAGCTCGAGCGTGCGCGCGTGAGTGCGCTCCGCCTCGGCTTGGTCACGGTCAACACGCTCCAACTCGCGTGCATGCACACGTTCCGCCTCCGCGCGCACGCGGTCCGCCTCCTCACGCTTGAACCTGAGCTGTTCCAACTCCAACTTTCGCAGCCCCAGAGAGCCATCAGTGACTTGATCTAACTCCTCATCGGTATCGTCATGCACCACCTCTTGGGTGGTCAGAGCCTCTACCAATATCCCCCGCTGCTGTGCCTTCCTACCCGGGGCCAGCTTAACCCCATAATGCTCTGCTATCCCCACCAGCTCATCTTTCGTGCACACGCCTAACAACCCCACTGTCGGCCTACGCACAAAATCTGCCACTGTCACTGGCATTTTTGAACAGAGGAGGAACAGGGGAGGAAAAAGAGAGAGATACCTACAACCACCATATATAAAAAAAACGAAAACAATCAACCCATAAAAAACAACAACAAACAAAAGAAAAACGGCTTCACCCTATGTGTCTGTATAGTCCTGGTCCCTACCTACTTCGGCCACCGCTCCACTACCAAAACCCTGGTACTGTATTTAAGCAATATAAGCAAGCACTGGCATGACCGCGCAACGCCTCCACACCTAGAGGTATTCGCAAATCAACCACTGTCATGTGTCAAAAAAAAACCAAACCCATCCCCAAACGTTCTCAACCCTCACTATAGCACCCCTATATAAGTAAACACTATACACACGCCGGCCTAGGAGGAGCCTGACAGGGTCCTTCTAATACCCCGACCGCATGTGGTGTGTCCCCAGGCGATGGAAGGCACCATATATAAAATGGTCCAACTGCCCTAGCTGGTTGAGAATGCTCCCTATTGGAGAAGAATTTGCCAAGAGGGTCTAAAACATGGGTCCCACACACGACAATGTCAACCATACCTCACAGTGTGGATCAAGCCCAGCGGCCACCACCAAATGCTTGCTCCGAGTCGTTTGGCCGAGCCCCCATATTACGTAACCATTGACTACAGGAAGGCTCTTTATCTGGTCAATGATACATAATAAAGAGACGGCAGCCAAAGTATCTAAATAAAGAATATTTAATTTATAGTTACCATGGTTTCGTAACAAAAATGAACATCAAATAATAAACAGACAAACACAGAACTATACAGACAGGATCAGCACCAGACGGAAGGGATGACAGACTACTTATACACAAGGGAATGACGAGACAACACACACCTGGGGTAATGGTAATTGGGTACACCTGGGGGGAAAACAATAGGGACTACACACCATGACAGAGGACTACATCTAGACATGACAACTCACATTAGGAGCGCCTGATCAGGGCACAAACATACCCCCACATAACAGGTCTGTTTTATTGAAATCGTCACAGCAGTATAGTTTGTTTATACTGTGTGTGTGTGTGTGTGTGTGTGTGTGTGTGTGTGTGTGTGTGTGTGTGTGTGTGTGTGTGTGTGTGTGTGTGTGTGTGTGTGTGTGTGTGTGTGTGTGTGTGTGTGTGTGTGTGTGTGTGTGTGTGTACTGGAATGAGTGCATGTGGGATTGATGTGGTGATACTTCTTGACTTGTAGCCTATTGTGTCTTGGCAGTAAAGCTGTGAGTACAGTGGTGAGTCCAGGGTGGACATTTACCATGCATTTTATAAGCTCTTTTTGCATGAAATTGCAAAGAAATTGTATGTAGATGTGTTTCAAACAGTGAGGATGAGAAATGGTCTGATCTTGCTGTAAACAAATAGTTTTTGATTTGCCTTCTTGACTAAGCTATTGTTGTGATGTGTGTAAGTGAGGTGTGTGTCAAGAGTTACTCAAAGGTATAAATTACTACTAGTGCCTGTTGGCTTTAACTGTAGTGTCTGTCTGCTGTCTTCATAACCACACTGTGTCTGTACTTCTTTATTACAATTTTCTATCTCCCGTCCTCCCCAATTTTTGAACTCACCAGCCACTACTGACACACATTGGGGGATGTTTTATAAATATAATATAATAATTTGTGCTTCACCTAAACATTTGGTCAGCAGCCTCCACTGACCTGGACATATTATAGGCCTATAATAATAAAAAAATTGTGGAATGCAATTGCTTGCCTTGTAATTTTTCTACTGTTGACCAAACTTCTTTCTTGGCTTAATTGAGTCGTTTCTGGCATGATTGATATTTAGATTAGATTAGATTCAACTGTATTGTCATTTGCACAGACTACAAGTACTGAAACAACGAAAGACATTTAATCCAGTTTAGCATTGAACCAGAAGTGCAAAAGAAGCGGTGCAGTGCAGTGTAATTATACTTGCATATTATGTATGATATATAAATAGAATAAACGGTAAAGGTAGGTATATGAATGTGCTAAGATATACAGTATGAACATTATTAACAGAATGAACAGTATGAAAAGAGTAGTATGAATACGCTAAGATATATACAGTGTGAACAGCATTTAAGTTAGTCATGGATGTATTATAAGAGCTTTTATAATACATCAATGGTTACAGTATGCCATGTAAATGCTAAGAAATGCAGAGTAAACAGCTTGAGGTATGATATTCACTGCATTTCCATATTCACTTTGTGCATGTATGAATGTCTTATAGATAGCATTAAGATGTGTGTATTTATGACCATAGAAGCACAAGAAAAATATGAATGCATACTGTAAATGTTACAGTATGTAACGTTAGCCTATGCATTCATATTTTTTGTAACATATCCTAGATTATGGGGCAGTCCACAGAAAAACTGACTAATGCTGTCTCTCTGCCACTCCCCTGAAATGCTATTATATATATTGAATATAAAGTGTTGTCAACATATAACTGTAATGTGGGCTGATTAATATTATGCTTGAGTGTTTAACAACTGCCGTGATATGGCTAATGTAAAAGAATAGTCATCAGTAGCTATAGAAACGTTTGAAATTGCCATCATCGCCTAGTGATATAAAGTAATATAATGTAAATATTAAAGTAGCAGACATGTAAATGATATAACGCAACAGTGATCAATGCACATTGTATTAATAACTACCAGAAAAAGAAAGCAATACGCTTGGACCAGCACTCACATATTTTGGTTATTTAATGGCAGCCTGAAACAAACATGTTTCGGAACAATTTATGTTCCTTCCTCAGTGTTGATGGCTAGCAAATGTTCTCACCGACAATAATGTTTATATACCAAGCAAAGCAGGAAATGACGTCATCCACAGGTGTGTTGAGAGTTGCTATAAGGTCGAATTTGACCCAGGAAGTACTTTGATGCCAAGAGTCCATTCTTAAGTCGAAATTACCACAATATAGAAATAATAAATGTAGATATAAAATATATAAACATAAAATTGTTGTTATACTAGAAACAAAAACCAAAAATAACATCTAGTATGTATGGCTAGGTAGATACACTCTAATGCCTTATTCATTTTAAATATAAAATATAAAAAAGAAAAAAGAAACCCTTGGGTAAATAAGTCCGCCCTTTAGGCGTAAAGTCAACTCTTTTTTTGAGCCTCATAATAAAGAGGAAAAAAGAGGAAAAAACTACACCTGTTCGGTGTGTCTAAGGTTATTAGTCTTACGAATGGCTCTTTAAAATAGATCTATAGTCTAATCATTAATACTCCCTTGTATACTTAGATACTTGTTGGTTAAATAACTAGATGCTCTTATTTGTTGGGCTAAATGGATCTTACTCATATTTACTGAACCAGGCTCACCCTCCATACATCATTCTAAAGATACTAAAACATGGCCTTAATGGGAAAGGTATTTAAAGGAAGCAGGTCAAAACGTTCTCTTCATTCATCCCTCTTGGTTCTATACAGTTAAAGAGGTGAATATAATAACACTCCCTTTGCAAAAGTAGCTTATGCCTGTCACCTCCCCTGGCGGGCCTATGAACTAACTCTAGACCCATATAACGGAGATCTTTGACAGCATGCTTGCAAGTCTTGAAGTGTCTAGCTACCGCAGATTTGACGTCTGAATTTCTGATTGAACACTTATGTTCACTGATTCTTAATTTGAATGGTCTCGTTGTTTTGCCTACATATGAAAAATCACAAGGACATTTCAGCAGGTATACTATGTTGGAGGAATTGCAGGTAATACGTCCTTTAACCGATATCCGTTTGCCCGTTTTTGGGTGTGTATAACTTTTGTCTTTGATCATCCCTTGGCAATGTACACAAGATTGACAGGGAAAATTCCCATCTGGGATGTTAGACATAAAGTGAGTCGGTTTTATTATGGGAAAATCCGTTTTCACAAGCAGATTTGAGAGATTCGCTTGTCTTGATCCCCTGCTGCTTCCTCCTCCTCTTCCTCCTCATCCTACTCTTCCTCATCTTCCTCCTCCTCCTCCTCCTCCTCCTCCTCCTCCTGCTCCTCCTCCTCCTCCTCCTCCCTCCTCCTCCTCCTCCTCCTCCTCCTCCACCTCTTTCTCCTCCTCCTCCTCCTCCTACTCTCCTCCTCCTCTTCCTCCTCTTCCTCCTTTCCTCCCTCCTCCTCCTCCTCCTCCTCCTCCTCCTCCTCCTCCTCCTCCTCCTCCACGGGGAGCAGCATACTGGCTCATGTTAGGCAGGCCATGCATTATGCAGCAGCTTAGGCATCTGCGCTGGGTCTTCATGTCCTCGGCTGCAGTCCACTTGTTGCTGCTCTGGTCGTAGCGCTCCACCTTGGAGAAGGTGGTGAAGTCACTCCAGCCTCCGACCACGAAGAGCCGGTCGTCCAGCACCGCGATGCCAAAGCTGAAGCGGGGGGTGAGCATGTCTGGCAGGGCGCTCCAGGAGTCAGTCAAGGGGCTGTAGGCCTCTGCGCTACGCAGGACTCCACCGCCCAACCCTCCCACCTGAGGACAGGACACATGAGAGGAATGTTTTAGTGTGTGGCTCAGGCAGGCAGACACTGTATTAATCCATTTAGGGAAATGAGGGCATCACATAAGCATTGAAAGTCAAATGATACATATCTATAAAAATATCTAGTATAAAGCATTTGTCTCCGTGTGCACCTACCGCATAGACGTGTCCTCCATATGCAGCGACTCCCAGTCCATAACGCATGCTGCTCATGGGGGCGATCAGAGTCCACTGGTCGGTGTCTGGGCTGTAGCACTCAGCTGTGAGCTGGTACCAGCCACCACAGATGTAAACCTGTAATAAGAAAGAATATTCTAATTTAGTTTATATATTCCATTTGATTTCATTCTACTTTAATTGTCTGTTAATGTTGATGCACCAAAGGACCCAGACACATCTTTTGTATGTGCAAGCTTACTTGGCAATAAATACATTTATGATTTCTGATCTAACGTTCCTTGTGTTCATCTAGCACCCTGTGTCCCTCAGTTCCACCCACCTTGCCCTGGAGGGCTGCTGCCCCGGCGTGGCTCCTGCGCTCCAACATGGGTGAGATCACTGTCCACTGGTCGGTTTCAGGCTCGTAGCGCTCGGCGGTATTCAGGTCCACGTGTCCGTCCCGCCCTCCCATGGCGTAGATACAGCCGTCCAACGCGACCACGCTGACGAAACAGCGGAGTGAGTGCATGGGAGCCGCCTGCAGCCAGCTGCGAGTGACGGGGTTGAACGTGCTCACACTGCTGAGACGCTTACTGCCGTCCATGCCGCCGACGCAGTAGACCAGACCGTGGAGATAAGCGGTGCCGTGGCCTCTCCAGGGACTCTCCCCCTCAACACTCACGTCCATCCATCCACCGGCTCGGATATCGTAAGCCTCCATGTCAATGGTCACGCTGCCTCTACTAGAGCCTCCGATGGCCAATAGGACCTCCTGGGGCAGGCGTGGGCGGGTCAGGGGGTTTGGGAGCCTATCGGAGCCAGGGGGGTTCAGGACGCTGAGGATGAGGGCCCTGCAGTCCTGGCTGTCCCTCACCACAGGGTTGTTCTGGACGTTGTTCAGCAAGTAGTCAGGCCTCATCAAGCCCATGCGAACCTGGGAAGAGACAAGCAGACAGGGGGTACAACTTAGACATCGGTTCTAGGCGGTTTCTGTTGCTAGGGAACAGTTTGGACCCAAATGTTTGAGAACCACTGTACTAGGGAACCTAGTGTTGTTTTAATGTAATGCACAGTAATACAATTCGTTTTATTTGTTTATAAATGTTTTTATTTAATTTTATTTTCATACATAAAACAGAACATAACAGTACAATAATTATAATAATAATAATAATAATAATAATAATAATAATAATAATAATAATAATAATAATAATAATAATAATAATAATAATAATAATAATAATAATAATAATAATAATAATAATAATAATAACAATGACAACAGCAACGACAACAATAATAACAGTAACATGAATCATAATGACCTTGACAAGAGACAGACAAACAAGAAAAAGTAAAATAATAATAAAAATAAATGTGGCTCAGGCACTAGCAACCATGTTTGTGTATCCGTAATACAATTAGTTACCTTGGGCAGCAGCAAAGGGATGTGTGTTTTACGCTCCTCACGGGAGTGGTCGATCCAATGGAGGACGGCCTCAAACACCGTCTCCTTGCTCTTCACGTTCAGGTCATCTCTCTCGATGATGTCCACCAGTTGCTGGGGGGACAGCTCCACAAACTCCTGTGAGACGTGCAACATCTCCTCAAAGTGGCACACGGTGAAGAGATGGGCCTTGCGCCTCAGGTCAGGGCAGCAGTAGATGTCCGTGAACCTCCAGAAGCCGATACAGTTTTCCAGAGACAGCTGGCCTTCTAGGAAGTCAGAGCACGCTCCTACTATGCCAGTGACGCGAAGCTGGTCTGCAGCCACCAGAAGCTCTTCCACATTCTCTGCTGTCACCAGCACAAAGCGTGTGTAGGCGTACTCTATGATGAGCTGCATCATACCCGGGGACACCCCAGGGATAGTGTAGACTGCTTTCTCTGAGTCACTCCAGCGAGTGAGGAGGGCTCTGTGGGACGCAGAGTACAGAGATATCTGATGAGAAAACAGTAAGCAACATTCTGTCCTGTGTAGTAATTAGGGCTGACCCCTATTAGTCGAATAGTTGACTAATCGGTCGAAAGGAGCCGTAGTCGACTGCCAACCTCTTTGAAGCGTGGCTAACGCTAATGGCACGCATACCAGAGGCCAACTGCCTAAGAAAACAGGCACAGAGGCACTGAAAGAGGATTTCACCCATCTAATGAACACACTAGACTAGACAAATATCAAGATGTATCCATCAGTGGACCAATTGCATGCTTTTGCAGAGGACAAGAAGCCTTCAGTCGACTCCTTCAGACATTAAGCACCCCCACAGCCCAAATGGAATGATACAAAAATATATATATATATTATACTATTTTATTTTTTATATATAGTCGACTAATAGTCGACTAACGGCAAATTTTGACCAATCATAGTCGACTATCCAGATCCTTAGTCGGGACAGCCCTAGTAGTAATATATTTTCACTGTAGAAGTATAGGGTCTTTTTACAGTAGAAGTACAGTATCGTATCTGTTTACAGTAGAAGTGCAGTATAGTATATTTTTACAGTAAACGTACAGTATAGTATCTGTTTATAGTAGAAGTGCAGTATAGTATATGTTTACAGTAGAAGTACAGTATAGTATCGGTATACAGTAGAAGTACATTATCTGTAGTATCTGTTTACAGTAGAGGTACAGTATAGTATCTGTGTACAGTAGAATTACAGTATATTATATTTTTACAGTATAAGTACAGTATGGTATCTGTTTACAGTAGACGTACAGTATAGTATATGTTTACAGTATAAGTACAGTATATTATCGGTTTACAGTAGAAGTACAGTATATTATCGGTTTACAGTATAAGTACAGTATCTGTTTCCAGTAGAAATACAGTATAGTATCTGTTTACAGTAGAAGTACAGTATAGTATATTTTTACAGTATAAGTACAGTATATTATCTTTTTACAGTAGACATTCAGTATGGTATCTGTTTACTAACCAAGCTAACCTGAACCAAGCTAACCTGAACCAAGCTAAACTTACCTGAAATAGTCACTGCAGTCACACAGGAGGGCCTTGTGGGCATTCAACTCAGTGCTGTTGACTTTAATAACCACATCACAGAACCTTCCCTCCAGACGCAGCTCATTAAGTTTTGTACATGACATTGTTTCCTTTTCCATGTGGGGATTTAAAATTTTATCTACAGAATATATTCAAGCTTACAGACAAGTAGCCGGAAACAACACGTGATATCTTCACTTGGTCTTCTGCGATCTGAGCGCTTCTTCTTCTTCTTCTTCTTCTTATTTGAATTTCCGGCAGAGTAGACGCATCGTGGCGTATTACTGCCCTCCGCAATTCTTTTTATGGGCTCTTCTTCTTCTCCTTCTTCTCCTTCTTCACCTTCTTTTTCTTCTTCTACTGGACCCCGTCATCAACTACATTGTCCATTGGAGTGCAGCTACTGCTGCTACTTCCTGCCTGAGCCCCCCTCCGCGGGACCCTCCTTGCCCCCTGCTATCTTATCCTGGGCTGCTTTGTCCCTCGCAGCCTTGTCCCTCGCAGCCCCCTCAGCCAATTCATTACACACCTCCTTCCAGTCCAGACCTTCCAATCCCAGATGTTGAACCGCTATCCTAACAATCATCTTCACCATCTCTGTTCTACCCTTAGCCTCTGCCATACCAGTAACTACCCCTGCCACGAAGGCCACAATACCTAATTTCTCCTCCCTTCCCCTCTCCCTTTCCACCTGCTCTACCCTCACTGCCAAATGCCCTCATCTTCTTCTTCTTCTTCTTATTTGAATTTCCGGCAGTGTAGACGCATCGTGGCGTATTACTGCCCTCCACAATTCTTGCTTCGCCCACACTTGAGAAAGTTTACACTCCTCTTCTTCTTCTCATCTTCAAAACACATTTCTATCATCTCTGTCTCCTTCTTCTCTGCTCCTCTTGTCATACAATCACAATACAAACATCGTCTCCTCTCTTGGAGGGCCCCCCCAAGAGGGGGAACCCTCCATCTCATCGCCACCTGAATCCTTCTTCTCATCTTGAGAATTGTTGAATATATCCTGTACACAAATGTTCTAGAATGTTCTATTATGACATCATACTGTGACATCACAAATGTTCTAGAATGTTTGATATGACATCATACTGTGACATCACAAATGTTCTAGAATGTTTGATTATGACATCATACTGTGACAACACAAATGTTCTAGAATGTTCTATTATGACATCATACTGTGACATCACAAATGTTCTAGAATGTCCTATTATTACATCATAATGTGAAATCACAAATATTCTAGCATGTTCTAGAATGTACTATTATGACATCATACTGTGGAATCACAAATGTTCTAGAATGTTCTATTATGACATCATACTGTGACATCACAAATGTTCTAGAATGCTTGATTATGACATCATACTGTGATATACAGTGATGGGAATAACGGCGTTATTATTCGTTTTTTCAGTAACAAGTAATCTCGTATTTAATGTTGCCCAGTTGTGGCCTGTTGAGGGGCAATACATATCAAAAGTTCCAAAACATCTATTGTGTTTGTATTTGTATGATCCACTATATAAACATAGTAATCATAATATCTACATACATGGCATTTGATTGGAGGCTAGTCTCACTTTGTCCCACAGCAACATTAAAATAGTTTAGATTTGTGTATGTTGTTTATGTAACAAATGTACTTGAAAGTAACGCAATAGTTACTTTCTGAAGTAACTAGTTACTTTTATAATTTGTAACTGAGTAAGTAATTTAGTTACTTTTTTGAAGAAGTAACTAGTAACTGTAACTAGTTACTTTTTAAGAGTAACTTGCCCAACACTGCTTATATATTTTTTTATATACAACTGTGTTACGATTCTGGTTCCTGACTACGGTCGGGAACCACCCACCTTCTCTGTCATCTGTCACCTGACTGCTGTCACTTGTTTTTCCCTGTCATTTAGTGCTGTCACTTAGGGGTTGGCTTCTGATTGGCTGTCACAGGGGTGTGTGTGGAATGTTGGTATTTGGTGGCTATTTAACATTATTTTCCTCTGCTTGTCATTCGTCAGGTCTTCACTATAGGCGTTCGGAGATAACGCGGCCGGTTCCAGTTCTGGACCACCACTAAGCTCCATTATCTATTCTCTCGTTCCTTGCCTTTGGCATAGTATCCTAGTATTACTCTTTGTGTTCTTTACTATTAAAGTCGAACCTGTTCAAGAGTATACCATCTCCGTCTCTGTGATTGCCTACAACAATTGCAACTCACCTACCTCCATCCTGACAGAAGACCTGACCATCAGAGTTCCATGGAGGCAATCATGGAGATGCTCCGGGAACAGAAGAGTGCACAGGAGCGCATGGAGGAACACCAACATCTGGTCAGCGCCAAGTTGGTTCGGCTGGGCGGGATCATCAACGCGTCGCAGGAGACGGCGCAGTCGGCGCTACTCACAGCCCAGCAGGCACAAGTCGAGGTGGCGGGGGTAAGGATGACGGTGGGAGAGACGGCGGCAGGAGAGGCGGGGGGGTGGGTCGTGTGCTCCATGGCCTGTGGCCGTGCCGGGGGGGTAGGGGGTCGTGTGCTCTATGAGGGGTCGTGTGCTCCATGGCCTGTGGCCGGGGGGGGGGGGGGGGGGGTGGCGGGGTGACGATTCTGGATCTTCAGGCGGATGGACATGGTGGTGGTTGGATGGGGGGACATGTGGCATTGTGGATGGTCTGGGATGGCACTGGGATGGCACTGGGACCTTTGGGACGCGTTGAGGTGCTGTGGGGGGTAGTGGTTGGGACTGGCCGGGGTCCACCGGGGCACGTGCGGGAGACTGGTGTTCGGCTCTGGGGGGGGGGGGGTTTGGTTGGCTTACAGACTTTTTTTTAAATAGCTAAAAGCTAAAAGTGATGTTGTAATTTTGCAACCGGGGGCCTCACAGGGTTAAATGTATTTCATATGGTCGACTATATGATGTTTACTCTGATGTCACAGTGGCTTCTCCGCAACATCTTGTCGGTGGTCATTTTTTCACGTCAGAAATAGTGACCAGAATATGGACGCTTTCCTCGTGCCAATTCTTAACAGACCCAAGTTAATTTCCTGTTGCAATTTTAACGCAATAACTGACAGGAAATACACTCGGGTCCTAACTGTTCCCTGGCAACAGAATTCCAGGGAAAGTGTCTATAATTACATTTTAGTTTGGGAAAGGACATTCTCAAGAGGATCCCACGGCCCCAACGCTGGAGAAGTCCGATTGAGAAGGTATGGATATATATTCGGGACTCGTAAGATTTGTCAAACTTATTTTTATAATCTGTAAGTAAGTGTTTTCATATCATCATTTCTTCAACTTGCACCGGTGCAAGACTTGTACCTACTGTAATAGAAATATGATCATGTCATTATAGATCTGTGTTAAATGTCTGTACAGTTTAATATGATCAACTAGTCTGACTACAGCAGCTACACTAGGAGACTGACACTGTCTTTTTAAGGAGATATGACCATGGCTTTTACTCTTGTTCTAGTGTGAAAGACATAACATGAGCCTAGACCCGTCTTTTGTCATGATTCCCTAACTGGGGCATAATTCTTGTTTACCTTTCTGTCATATCTGGTGTCTAATGTACGTCATTTCAATTATGTATTTAATGTGTGTCCGACCAAATGCTCTTTGTCACTTTCTGGTCAGACGTTTGTGTGTACACATGTGTGTCTCTCTATAAACTGATCACTTTCATCATACAGCATAGTCAAGTCAAGTCAAGTCAATTTTATTTATATAGCACATTTCCAGTCAGCGGCAGCTGGCACCAAAGTGCTTCACAGGCAAGTTGATAAAAACAAAATAATGTGATGAAAGTAATAAAAACAAAATAATATGATGCAAGATATAAGATTAAAAACATAGTAAAGCAATGAAAGTAATAAAAACAGGTAGGACACAGTAAAACAAAGAGGATAGAAGGGCCAGGGCCCTCATTCATCAATGTGTGCGTAGAACATGTTCTATTTCCACACGTAAGCACGGAATGTAGAACTAGTGTACGCACAGGGAAGTCGGGATTCATCACACGTGCGTACGCAGGCTCTACGCACACCTGTCATGATGAATCCCACCTTGGCTCTGCGCCGCGGCTCGTGCACGCTTTCACGTATTTGCATACCAGAAACGCCCCGATTAACCATATACGGTAATGGAATACACCCATGAAATGTGGAAAAATGGACTAAGCCGAGGGAAGCGTGTCATGAGACAGGCTGACAGACGTGTACACTTACGGTGATGTCGGATATGATATCTATTAACCATTGCTGCCTGGGCAGCGCAAACACTAATAAATACCGCGCTGGAATATGACTGCCTTTTCCCGTGTTGTTTGATTAATACCCAGGGATTAAAGTTCTCCTCAATTTTATTCCAAATCGCGATGGATCTCCCGTCAATTTTCTACCTGCTGCATATGATTTCTAGAGGCATACTACAATCTATTTCGATGTCAGTATTGGGTAGCAATGAATCTCACTGCATGTATGATGTAGCCTGCCTTTCAATACATGAACTTGAATTCCATCATGTTTGTGTGCGGGACTCACAAGGCTGTTGTCACAATGGGTGGTACCGGTACAGACAGTAATAATAACAGTCCACACAATATCACGATCCATGCCATAGCCTATGTTCTATTAGGACATGATCTGTGACGACAAATGTTCTGATATCATACTCTGACAGCATGCCTATGATCAACAAAAACGCGAACTTGAATCCCATCATATACATAGTCTGTCCACTATCCGGTGTCATTGCAATGCGTTTTCTATTCTTTCTTATACAGTAAAAAGGGGGAAGAACACTATATTCATATGACTTGTATTCTGCTTACAGCTTCGAAATTCCACTTGTTTCGTTTAACGTAAAGCCTTTTAAATATAATCAAAACGTTCCCGTGTTTCTGCGGTCTGCGCAAAATAATAACGAGTTGAGCTTTATGATTTATGATGAATTGAAAATGGGGGACCCTGATGTAAACAATACGAAAGTCTTTCTCTGGTCTGCATCCCCAATTAACAATTGTATGTACTGAGCTGTACTGTACTGTACCCATTCTGCAATCTGTTAATAAACTTTTCAATCAATCAATCAATCAAT